>NC_137790.1:24780825-25528871 GCF_963383645.1 Muscardinus avellanarius | reverse complement strand
GGTCATTTAATTATAATATTTATAATTTCAAGTGTTCTTTTATGTCTTTTTAATATATTAAAATATTTAAAATATCTTACTTGATATAAATATATTGAGACTTTAGTTACACTTATTTCTGTTGCTCTGAAATATAAAAAATAGAATTTTGTGCCAAATAAAACATTGGGATTCTATTAGAAAAACAGGCAAAAATAGTTTAAAAAAGTCTTATGTGTCTATTATATTGAAAATTTAAGTACATGATAAAGGGAATGAAGGAAGCAGCAATTACATCTATAAAGCCTTTTAGAAAAGAGTAATTTTGACCATCTACTTCAAATGTAAGTATTGATGATTACATTTAAATTTACTCTCATGATATTGGTTTTCTAATTGTTCCATTTAATTTTGGTTCCTTTCTTCCTCTTCCTAACTTTCCTTTGCACTTATTGAATATTCAAATGTGAATAATTCATATTCTATATGTACTACATATTTATATACATTATAAATAATACTTATTTTGTATGTACTATATAAAATGTATAACATAATCTATATTTTTAGATTTAAAGGTAAGTAATTAACACATACTTTTATAGTCTTAAAAATACTATTAAGCTATTTTATGGGTAAAGCTAAGATGCTTGAAAATATTTTATTTTATTGAAATATATGATTTCCTAATGTGTACAGAGTCTTTCTGAGTATCTCAGTTGCTTATTTCTCTGAACTGAGGAGCTTTCATATAATACTCCCCAATAATTACTCAGACGATGCCTGTGAATAGTTCTCTGAAGACTTCTAGAACCATCCTTCAAGTTGTTCATCTCCTTTTAGTTCTCCTTCGCGTATATTGTCTCCTTTTATTCTTCCCAACATCTTTTTTTTAGTTTTATTTATTTATTTATTTAGTGTTTATTCTTTTTTATTTTTTATTTATTTATTTATTTTTTAATTTATTTATTTTTATTGGTGCACTGTATTCATACATCATAGTAGGATACATACTTTTGTAGACATACATGCACACTTTTCCCAGTCAGCCCCCACCCAATCCCCACCCCATTCTCTCCCTATCCCTCCCTCCCATGCTTGGCTTAGTAGTTGACATCAAGTATTATGGCAATTTATCTAAAATTAAAAATGATAATCTCATATAACAGTTTCATTTGTCTGATACCAAGCTTTTGATGACTTAAAGATAACATTTTAATATTTCATTTTGCTTTCTTTCTTACCAGAGAATATTTTTTTTCTATTTTTTAGGTGAAACTATCATATATTCATATATTTATTTTTCAGAAAAAAATCTATCCTAATATGGAATATGGACTCTAGGTACCCAAAACGATCTTGAAAAAGAACAAAGCTAGAAGATATATATTTTCTGATTTCAAACCATATAAAGCTACAATAATTGAAACAGTGTACTACTATTCTAAAGGCAGATATATAAACCATTGGAGTTAAATAAAAGCCTAGAGCTAAATTCTTCCCTATATTGTCAAGTTATTTTTGACAAGGTTTCCACGAACATTTGGTGGTGGAAATATTAATCTTTTAACTAAATATTGTTAAAAAATAATAATTACATGGAAAAGAATAAAATTGGACCCTTACCTAATCCCATATACACATATTAACTCAAAATATATAATAGACCTAAATATAAATCTTAAGACTATAAACTTTTAGGAGAAAATCTGGGTCATTAAACCTCACAACATTGAAATTGGCAGTGATTTCTTGGTTATGATTTCAATGGCACAGGCAACAGAGGAGTATACAAACTCCCTAAAAAAAAAATTGTATATCCAAAGACAATGTAAACAGAGTTAACAGTTACTAATAGAATGGGATAAAATATTTCCAAATGCTATATCTGAAGGTATATTAATATTCCAACTAGAAATCCTAGAAATTAACAACAATAAAGGCAAACAATACCATTTAGAGATAGGTAAAAGACTAACATAAATAATGAATCTCCACAGATAACCAATCTTAGTTGTCTGTTGGATGGAAAATCTTGTTTCTCTAGTTCTGGAGTGTGTTACCTATTTCTTCTTTGTAGTTAATCTCTTTGAGTATTTTCTCTAGTGCTGGTTTTGAAGACATAAATTCCTTCACTTTCTGTTTGTCCTGGAAGCTTCTTATTTCTCCATCTAATTTGATAGAAAGTTTTGCTGGGTAGGAAATTTTTGGCTGGAAGTTGTTTTCTTTCAGAGTTTGGAATATGTTACTCCAAGCCCTTCTGGCTCTCATAACTTGGTTTGGGAAGTCTGGAGTGATTCTAATTGGTTTGCCTCTGAATGTCACTTGGCCCTTTGCTTTTGTTGCCTTTAAGATTCTCTGCTTGGCTTCCACATTGGTCATTTTGACAATTATGTGGCGTGGGGATCCTCTTCTCCGATCCTGTCTAAAGGGAGTTCTATAAGTTTCCTGGACCTGTGTATCAACCTCTTGCTCTATGTCTGGAAAATTTTCTGCTATTACTTCCTTGAAGAGATTGTTGATCCCTTTGGTTTCACTTTCTTTTCCCTCCTCGATTCCAATTATTCTTAGGTTAGCTCTCTTAAAATGGGCCCATATTTCTTCAATATCAGATTCCTGCTGTTGTATATTTTTTTCTAGATTAGAAACTATGCATTCATTTTTGGATTGCTCATCTTCTAAGAGCGAGATTCTGTTCTCCATGTGTTCTAATCGGTTGTTTGTGCTTTGAATTGAGGCCTTTACTTCATTAATTGCATCCTTTATCTCTTTTTGGCTCTCTCTAAGTTCTTTTCGAAGCACCTCTATTAGTTCTACAGTTATTTTCCTGATTTGATCTTCTAGAAATCTCTGATTTTTTGTTTTATCGGGTTCTGATGTTGTGGGGTTGTGGGCATTCTTTGCTCCAGTATTATTCCTCTTTCCCATGATTTCGGAAGTTTGTGCCTTCTCTGGGTTCTTCCCTTGGGTCACTATGACTTCACTTAAGGTGTTCTGGATCTCGAGTCAGTAGTATCTCAGACCCCACTGCTCCTTTACTGGGTTTTATCACAGAGTCTCCGACCCAGAGAGTCGATAGAGGCTGCTTTAGACTGTGGGGGGGGTGCCAGGTTGCACGTTCTCCTATGGTGTGATATCTCTGCCACCGCCCCTCCCCCACTGGGTCAAGTCCCAGGGAGTACAGTACTGGGATTTCTCCTCTGTGGCCCGCAATTTGACTCACTGTTCTTGAGTACGCAGATGTAGCTGTACTGGCCTCGCTGAATTCGGTGCTGCTGCCGCCGGTGGCAATATGGCGCCGCTGCTACGCCCTCGGCTGTGGGGCTGGTGTTTTTCTTCTTGGTTTTGATTTCCACTCTGAATCCCTGCAGCGTGTGCTGAGCTCGGCCACTGGGAGCTTTAGATGCTCTCTGCGCGGAGAAATCCCGCCTGGCTGTTCTGCAGTGGCTCACCTCGGCTTGCTGTAGCTGTCCTGTGAAATCGCCGGTGCCGCCGGCAGTATGGCGCTGCTGCCGCGTCTGCCGCGTCCTTGGGCGTGAGGCCGATTATCTCCTCTGTGGCTCTGTTCTCAGTCCGCTTTCTCTCTGGAGCCTGGTGATTTTTTGTTTCACTGGTGATGGTGTTTTCTGGCTATGAAAGGCGCTGATTTTGTGGTAATGGAGATTGGTTGTTCTCTTCCCAACATCTTAGTACTGGTCCATTCAGAGAGCCTGACAGACTTTCTAAATGGGTTATGCTCCTTAGCACTGTGGCCTAGAAATTTTCCCAGACATTACTTTGGACTAATTGCAAGACTCACCTCATTTGTTTCTTGTTCTCTTAGGGATCATTAAACTTTATTGCTTGATGGCTAACATCTTGAAAATCATTGTTTTGTATATTTTGACTGCTTTTATATTTGTTTTAGACAAAAAAATCCAATTTTTGTTACATCAACCTCACCTGAGAAGAAGTTTAACTTATTTTTGAAGTATTTCTTTATTAGTATATCTTTTACAGGCTGTTGCTATGAAAAAACTAGTCCATGCTATTTTAATTTCCAAGAAATAAATTAATTGAGTGTTCTTTTGAAAGCTGAAATACATGGTTTTAATTATGTTTATTATCTGTAATATGAAAAATGTTAAAGTCTTGGTTAAATGACTCAGGTTTTAATACAGCTGCAATAATAACTAAAATTAGTTATATGATTATGTTCTTCCTGTATATTGCAAACTTATTTCCTGCTCTTTAAGCCTACTGTTGAATGATTCTAGCTTAATATTCTGGATTGCTAGATATTAACTTCCATCTAACCCAGCTTCATTGTTTATTGTTCCCAGAAATTTCATGGACATTTTCTGTAAACTTTTATTATCATAGAGAATGTTAAAAATGTTGCATCTTGGGCCTCTTAAAGCGATGTATGATTTTTAGAATATGTTATCGGCAATTTTTTCATTTTCAAAAGGACATGGTTACCCCAGACATTTGCTTCTTCAAATGGACATACACTTCTAGCAATCTGTAGTTTTCCATGTAACAGATCTAAATCTAGGTCATTGGTAACAGAACATGAATGAGTGTTCTGACTCTGAGCAGGGTACCCTCACCTTACTTTTGTTCTAAAACCAAAACAACTGGAGTTGAATAGCTGCGGAGTTCTGGTGGACATCTGATTTCTGCTTAGTAAATGATTAGCCTGGCTCAGGAACATAAGTAATCTATGAAGCATGCACCCCATAACTAACCAGATTTGCTTCAGTAAGTAGAGTAGAATATAAGTCCCCATAAAAATCCAAGGAATGCTATAGACATCCAATGTTTTGAGGTAAGGCCAAGATTCTATTAGGTCCTGATAGATGTTGTCTTGAACATACCATTTGTATTTTGGTAACAGTGGAGTCTCAGTGTACTTACTACAGAATGAAATCATCAGGTCAAAGTTTTTGTTTGTAGTAGTTACTCCTCAGTAAACTTAAGACAACTTTTCAAAGGAGGTGTTGCCTAGCATTGTGGCTCATACCTGTAATTTCAGTATTTGGGAGGCTGAGCCAGGAGGATTGCAGGTTTAAATCCATTCTCTGCAATTTAGTGAGATCTTGTTTCAGAATAAATAAAACAGGGCTGTGGATGTAGCTTGGAGGTGGAAGGACTCTGAGTTGAACCTCCAGTAGCAATACAAACCAAACCAAACAAACATACGAAAATCACATAAATGAGGAGTACTTGGTGCCTGAATGAGGGAGCCCCAAGGTTTTACCCCCACCTTTGCATAGATACTTTCTTTTGACAGAGGTTCTGGTTAACAAAATCATTAATTCCAGTGACTCGTTCTGTCTCTATTCCTCAAATGGTGAACAATGTGGTAGGCTTCTATTGGTGGCAGGGGTATGAGAGACAATGATTTTTTTCTTGGATGTTGGACAGAAATAATCATGAATCTTCTTAGAGTCCCCTAAAACTCCTACATTTTGGCGGATTTTATCAGCTATTTCTGCTGACAGACATGAAAACATTGCAGGAAGTACAGCTGATATTTTTGCTACTGTTGTGACACTAAGTAAAAAGTCATATAGTTAATTAAGGTCCTGGTTATTAACAGGAGGAGCTACATCCTTCATGCCATATCCTCCTGATTGGTGACAAAGGACAAAAAAGTTTCTTTCAATTGTGGGATATGAAAATTCAGACATATAACCAATTAACTCCTACTAGGATAGCAGCACAAAAAAGTAGTACACTTAACAGTCCCAATGAACCTAATTCATTCACAATCATAAACCCATGATTGTGTTTTATTTGTTTTTCCACTGTGATTCTGGCCAAAACCTAGCAGGTGAGTCTACATGTCTCTTCTTCATTACAAGTCTGGGTAGAATAGTGACATGGGCAAAGAAAATCAAGCATGAATTCTTTCACCAAAGTTTTTCCGAATATTTATTCTCCCTCTTGCAGTAGCTGAGTTGAGGGTAGATGCACAGTAAGAAAACAGTAGATATAAAGAAATAGAATAGCTTCTAGCTTGTACATGTGTCTGTTTTGCTTTCCATTTCAAGAAGAGATTAATCAATTAAGTTTCTATATTTTTTAGTTTAGGCATGTACAAGCTCTTCTCCCCTCTACCATTCTTTCTAGAGAAGCAAATAAAAACAAAAACTCATTTAGATTCCTTGTTTCTTTACAACCTGCTACTCAGCATCATTAAAAGGTAAGACATCAGGGGTGATTCATACCTATACTCGATTCCTCTTGTTCACAACTTGAGAATATTTGCTATGTAACCCCAAGATTTATTTTCATAAACTCTAACATGGATAGATTCTTGTTCTTTCTTTTTTCAGAAAACCAGGTCAACATTGCATTCTATCTTATTATCATTTCTAGAGTTGACAAGAACTGTGATTTTAACATGTTTGTTACCATATCAGAAGACAACAGATTCTTGGATCAAAGAATGCAGGATGCCATTCAAGTTTGCTTTGGTTCCTGTTGCCCCAAAAATCCCATGGGGAAGATACAAATATGGGCACAGATGAATGCTACACATTGTGGAATTGCATCAGAGCTGAGACACAATCAGTTTAAGAATTTCCCAATTTTATAAAAGGGATTCTTAGAAAACCTACCTAACCTTTGGCCTGGAGGGAGACATTATCCTGGAGAGGAAATAATTCTTCTTTCTCTCTCTCTGTCTTCCAAGATGTGTTATATAACATAATTGGAAAGACAGTGTAAGCAAAACCTACTAATATGTCATAGAAAAAAAGGTTGATTTTATGAAGAATATTGAGCAATTCTCATTTGGGGAGAAAGAGGAGAACCCAACACAGAACCAGTGCATTCATAGCTTATGTGATGAAAATTAATTTCAGCATAATCTAGTCAGAGACATAGGTGGGAATTTATCTAAAAACGTAAGAAATATATACCCAAGGGAGAGAATGTGGGCCATCTCTAGAATTTTCTTTTGAAAGTTCATGGCTCTTCTATTTAAGGAGAATTTTGTGAGCATGAATAAGAAGAGGTAGGTGATGTTGGAATTGTCTGGGCAGACAGATGATGATTTAGGGAGATTTTATTATCTCCCTGGTCCTCCTGACAAGGCCTTATCAGTAGATATCCATTTTTGTCCTTCCCATTTTCCATCCTTCACCATACAAGATATTGAACTTGACATTGGTATTGTCATATATTTACAAAATGTCAATGGAAGTGATTCCTTCATTTCATTTATCTTCCCTCTTCTCTCTTCTTCCCCTAAAGCATCTCACTGGTTCCAGTGGAGTTTCTCCTTCATTATCTGAAATCCCTCTGCTATTCTGATTACTTTGTAGTTTCTGCATATGAGAGAAAATATATTTCTTTGTCTGGATAATCCAGAAACCCCAGTAACACCAAAAAAAAAAAAAATGTTTAGGGACAGCCAAGAGTGCCTAAAGAGATTGTCCTTTTAGTCTATTTACAGATGTGATAGCTAACAGTGCCCAAGGAGATTGCTCTCTTGAATAGTACCCAAAAAGATTGTTCTCTTGTATAATTCCTGGTGTCTTATCAACAGATGGATCTCCTGCCTAACCAGTCCTATATGGAATAATTAACAGTTCAGACATTTTGTCATTTTGTGTCTGACCCACCTTTCCACATCTTTTGTGTAGTTTCTGTTTTCTGATAAATACCTCCTAATTTAGTGAGAGTCAACAGTGCTCAGTATAATTATTAAAGAACTGTAAATTCCTCAGAAACTTGAGACTTAACAGATTCAGCTGAGGAGTGAGAATATTGGGAAATTTTGCCACAGGATTCCAAGTTAAAGTCATATTTTATCCATTTTATATTCTTTCTTACTATAAATAGACATGTAAAAAATATTCCATGGAGAATTTTCCCCAAAGCAATATATTTTTATCCCATTTCCAAGTAAATGCCTGCAAGAAAAATAAACCAAAAAGGGAGAGAGTTCTGGGCAGTGTTTTAGAGTCTTATCCTCAGTTCAAAAGGAGATGCCTTATTTTTTAATATACTGCTATTTAAACAGATAGTTTTTGGTTTGTCCAAAATGCTTTGATAATAGAAGTAACAGTATAAAATAAGTGGTTTTAGAAAAATATATACATAATTTTTGCTAGGTTGATAGAATATATAGTTCTTGCAAAGATCTGTGTATTGACTTTATCCTTTCATTTATACTTAAGTCATTTGTGTTCCCCATAGTCTTCATATAGCGTTGTTTATCCTGTACTGACAAAAATAATGAAATAAAATAAAAGATGCTAGAAGATTTAGGAAATACCTGGAAATGGTGAAATTGTAAGTAAATATAAAATAATGTAAAAATGAAATATATATATCTGAATATTTCATGAACATTATAACTGTTAGTCAGTTTTCCATCACTATATATATATATATATATATATATATATATATATATATATACATATATATATGCCTGAGATAATCAACTTACAAAGAGAAAAAATGTTGGGCACACAGTCTTGTATGTTTTAGTACATGATCAAATGGTCCCATTGCTTTTGGCCTATTGAAAGGTAGTGGAAATGTGTCTTGAAACAAAGCCATTCACATCATGGCCAGGAAAGGAGTGAAACAAAATCCCATAATTCTGTGTAAGGGCACATCCCCAGTGACCTGAAGACTATCTAGTCCACATTAGACCCCATTCCATAAATGTTGTTTCACCTCCAAATAGCACAACAAGCTGGGGACAAGTCTTTAATAAATGAATATTTGGATGACATTCCTGATGTAAAATAGAGTAACAGTACTGTAAAAAAAATGTAGAAAAAAATGAAGACGTTATTAATATGTAAATACAAAGAGAATGTTTTTCCTCATATGTTTAAGATAGGGAGTAACTGAATAAAAAAGTGACTCTAGACAAAGAAGGAGAACTCCTAGTGCAGTGACACAGGGGTCCTAAGGAAGGAAGAGAGGTTGGGTGAGAAAGATTTGAAGAAGAAAATACTTCAGTGGACATCATCTACATATACAAAATTATCAATGCCAATCTCAATGTTGTGCACAAGGAGGGTGAGAGAGTGGGGTGGGAGTTGGGGGGAAGACTTACCAAGTGCTGTGAGCATATATGTCTCTGTCATTCTGAATTTCATTATGATGTATGATTACAATGCACTACTAAAGAAAGATATCAATTGAGAAAAAAAAATCACAACACAGATATGAACAGTACTAGTCACAGAAATATAATATAAAAATTTCACTAATAGAATATTGACAAATGAAATAAACCATTTAAAATTTTTAATTGTCTTGTTCACCACAAGAATCTGATTTATAATTGTTATTGCTTTCAGGGATAACAAAATGTAGGCACCAACATCAAGTTTACCACCTTTGATATCCAAAATGTGAGAAACAAAACTCTTTTAACTTCTGGTAACTCCAGTGTTGGCTTTATTATAAAATCTCAAAGGCTGATAAAAATGAAACAAATACACTTGAATTTTATAGTTCAAAAACTTCTGAATGGGAAATATGCTTTGTACTCTGTCTACAATTGTCTGATAGATATATTAATGTGGCAAAGTCAGCCTCTCTTTATTCATTCCTAGTGTAAAACTGTACCATCAGCAGATTTTACAAAAGTGCCCAAAAAATCACAAAACAAAAGATTTATCATCTTTTCCTTTCCCCTCTAAATAATTATCTTGACTTTGTATTCTCTCCTCTTCCTGAACCCCAGTAGATTGTGAAAGATGGAAATGCCAAAATAGAGATGCCAGTAATTATTCTTTTCCTAGAATAGGGAGAGGAGAATGTGGATTAGTATGTCTGTGTTTCCTTATGTACTTCTAAATGTAAGTGCTAATCCTTGCATTCAATTTTTCTAAAACAGATGAAGCATTTCAAACATGACTTAATTACAATGACACACTTATATCTTTCCAATAAGCCTTAAAAGTTCCTTAAACTAATTTCAAAATGGACTTAAAATAAGCTTGAAATATTTTGGAAAAAACAAATTAACTATAGCCATTCTTTCCATTGCTTTAGAAAGGCAATTAAAATACTTACCATAAAGAAGAATATTGTCTAACCATTTGTGGTGGCATACATGTAATCCCAGTACTTGGAAGACTGAGACAGGCATAGCAAAACATTAAAACAAATAACTGTAGATATTAGCAATGTCAGCATACAATTTTTTCTCTTCTTATTAAGAATTTTTATCTTTTCACTTAAAAAAATCTTACTTCTGGCCACACTTTTATATAGCAGAAATGCCAGGACTATTACTTTTGGAATTTAGGATCATTAGTAATGAAAGTAAGGGTTATTTGAGTACACATCTTGTGATATCATGACAGATCATCTCATAACCAAGGAGACTACTCAGTGACTAATAATGGCTGGGAAGCATATGTGGAGTGGGTAAACTGGGAAAAGAAATGGTTCACATTTCAGGTGAAATATGAGCATTCATCACACTATTAAGAATGGCACACAATCTGTAAAATGAATTGTTTATTTCTATAATTTTCTATTTAATAATTTTAAACTTCAATTGACATTAAAAACAAAAAATGCAAAACATATAATTAGAAGAAACTGCTGTATAGTACATGGTAAAGTATACAGTGTGTCATTTAGACTCCAAAGAGATGACATTGAGGTTTATAATCCCCTCAACCCACCCACACACATTCACAATGTTTAGAATACTGAGACTTACAGAAATTGATTTATTCAAAGGAAAATATTTAAAGGTAGAGGTATCTGAATCTTCCCACCCAAGCTTTGCCTCTTACCCAGTCATCATACAGTGACACTCTAAATTATCAAAACGTTCTGTATTTTGAAATTGTAGTTCCTTATTCATAAGTATAGAAAATGAAGAATTATTATGCATGTCAAGGAAAACTTTATCACAATAAATTAATAAGATAAAACAAAAGCAATACATAATAAATAAAATAAAAATAGAATAGAAAACAAAATTAGAAGAGAAAAACAATTTGAAATAAAAACCAGGAAGAATGAAAAGATACTATAATACATTTAAATAAATGAATACATTACACCAATAAAACACAAATTAAATGCTCTAAATAAAAATAATGCTTAGAAATCAAAGAGTACTAGAAGAAAATAAGTTGTTTTATTTAATAATTTGAAGGCTTTGAAGATTGGAACAGGACCCATTTTAACTCTAAACCAGCTGCACAATGACTACAAAGTAAAAAAAAAGAGAGATATTCAAGATGGTGGCAGCCACTATTGCAGTGATGATTGCAGCTGCCGAATAGGATATGCATTCTTCTGAGAAGCCCTGGACAACAGATTTTGGTTTAATATCTGATTGAGACAACTTAAGGAGACAGTTCCAGCCATTACTTCCTATCTAGAATACAGGAGAGAGAGTGGATAATGGTGAAATTAGAAGCAAGACGACAATGGGGAACCCACCACGCAAGAAAAGTAATTATTGGAAGAACAACCCAAAAAAGATTAAAGACTGCTTCAGCCGTGCATGTTGGGGAACTCTTAACAACATACCTTGTAAGAAAAATGATCCGGGCATGGTGGAGGAAGCCCAACAGTGCCAGGCGGAAAGCTCAGCCGCGCGTGTCCTGGGGAGCTCAGTGCGCCTGGCCGCCGCGATCTTCTATGCTGTGCTGGGGACCGGGATGCCCTCGGAACAGCAAATCCTGCTCTATGCAGTGTGAGGCTGTGGCCTCCACTCTTGGAGGGCAGATAAAATTCTTGCTTCTGAGTGCATGATCTCACCTCTTCAAAACATACATACTGTCTTCTCTTAATAAAAAATATTGAAGAGGGGCCAAGATGGCGGTGGCGGCAGCCAGGATTCAGGAGATGCAGACAAATCCTATCCAATCCACCTTGAACTTTTGAAAAAAATCTCCGAAAAAGAGAACTGCTCCTGTGGCACATGCTTAGGAATTCTGGACATCATACCACGTAAGAAAAGTGCTCAGGGAAGAACCAGGCAGCAGTGGTCAGTATTTGGTAGAGGCTGAGATCGGATCTAATCCTCCTTGAACTTTTGAAGAAATCACCCCAAAGTTAGACTGCTACTGCTGTGCAAGCTTGGGAATTCTGGAAAATATGCTGTGTGGGAAAGTTATTTGGGAGAGAACCAAGACAGCAGCAACCAGTAGTTGGGAGAGGCAGAGATCCGATCCAATCTACCTTGATCTTTTGAAGAAATCTCCCCAAAGGTAGAATGCTATCACCGCACATGCTTGGGAATTCTGGACAACATGCTGTATGGGAAAGGTATTCAGGAGAGAACCTAATTGACAGCGGCAGCGGCAGAGGTGGTGACCAGTGTTTGGAAGGGCAGACAGATCCAGTCTAATACACCTTGATCTTTTGAGGAAATATCCCCAAAGGTAGACTGTTCCTGCCCCACATGCTTTGGAATTCTGGACAATATGCTAAGTGGTAAAAGTGTTTGGGTCATATCAGAGGGAGCCCCGCATAGCCAGGTTGGGCTGCCATGCTGTGTGTTCTGAAAGAAATAGGGCCTCTTGGCCACTGTGCTCCTCTGCACAGTGTGTGAGAGGCCAGGGTACACGTGGAGCAGCAGAGCCTGCTCTCTGTAGTGAAGCTGTGGACCTCTGCCTTCGGAGGGGAGACAAATTCATTGCCACCAGGTATTCGAGCTCCCAGGTTTTGCAAAAGACATGTATTGCTTTCTCATATTAAAAAAAAAAAAAATGGAAGAAAAAAGGGAACATCTGTAGACAACCTGCTCACAGTGACAGAGACCAGAGCCCACTGCACAGTGAGGCAGGTGACAGGGCCTCTGAGGCCAGGATAGGAGCCTGCCAGGCGGAAAGGTCAGTGCTGGTGCCAGCGAGGCCGGGATTGGAACCTGCCATGCAGCAAAGCCAGTGCTTGGACCTTAGAGGCCAGGATCAGGGCCTGCCGCTTAGCGAGGCCGGTATTGCGACCTGTGAGGCCAGGGTAGGAAACTGCCATTTGGCGAAGCCAGTGCCGGGGCCAAAGAGAACAGGATCGGAGCCTGCCGGTGAGGTGAGGCCATTGCTGGGCCTCCGAAGCTGGGATTGAAGCCTGCCTTGCAGTGAATCCATTGCCAGGACCTCTGAGGCCAGGATAGGAAAATGCTGGGTGGTAAGGCTGGTGCCAAGGCCTGTGAGGCCAGGATTAAAGCCTGACATGAGGTGAGGCTGGTTTTGGGATCAGTGACGTAGAGATCAGCACCTGCCATGCAGTGAGGCAGGTGCCGGGGTCTTCGAGAGTGGGATCGGAGCCTGCAATGCACCATCCACAGGGAAATATCACAGAAGATAAAAAATCAGATGCTTTCCCTAATATGCAAAAACTGGAAGAAATGGGTAATAGGAGGAAATCTAGTTGAAGAAAGGGCCCTTTGGAGGAGCAGTTAAGGTGACCTATCAGAAAGAATGGGAGGGGGGAAGATGGAATCTCTTTATAGCACATGATGTACTTAAATTTATCAAAGTCAATCACTAAATCAAGCATGGGATCGAGGGAGAAGGAAGAAATGGGATGGGGATCAGATAAAGGCTAGTTGGGTGATGTGCTTGTATATCCTCACAAGTCTTGTATTCCATTGAGATGTTTGACTACAATACACCATTAAAAATATATTTAAAAAACAGGGAAAAAAGATAACAAAAAATATTGACTTTATTACTGATAAATGCCTACATTGGTGATTGTGACTTATTTGATTAAGCAAGTTAAGTCTGTAAAACAAAATTCTGAGTCCAAAATCATTCAGCTCATTACTGATAGTACTGGTAGAGGTTTTCCTACCTAATGAAACTGGCTTAATCTGGGTGCATAATGAAACAAAACAGAGGATTTCATGTTCTCTGGAGAAGAAGAAGAGGAACTAACGTCTGAGTTCCCCATTTTGTTCTTCCAACTCATACTGGGTGACTCTTGAACACAGAACTCAGTGAGATCCCCCAGCTCCCACTCTACTCTGTCTCCCTCCCCATGCAAAATACTTTAATTAGCATTGATGAACTTGTGCACGTGCATCATGTCCTTTGAAGTGTTTTCCTCATCTAGTCTCCCTCCCTTCCCCAGCCTTCCTCATAAGTCTCCTTCAAAATGCCACTAGAGTTTCTCTTCCTTTGTCTGGAGTTTTTCCTGTGTCCCAGTTTCTCCCAAGTTCATATGAGGGAAACCATCCAACCTTTCAATTATTGTGACTGAATATCTCACTTAGCATAATGTTCTCCAGTTCCATCCATTTCTCTGCAAGTGAATTTTTTTCTCTGCAAATGTATAAATTTTTCTTCTTTATTGCTGAGTAGAATTCCACTGTATGTGTATCCAATAATTCTGTAATCCATTTATCTGTTGACAGAGACGTAGACTGATTCCATAGTTTAGCTATTATGAATTGTGATGCTATAAAAATAGATATGCATGCATTACAATGGTCATTTTATTTCAGTTCTTTTTGATAGATACCCAGGAGTCGTATAGCCGGGCCATATGGTAGGTTTATTCTCTTTCTTCAGGGGACACTCTGGAACAGATTTCCAAAGGGTTACACTAATTTGCAATTATACCAACAGTGTATCAGAGTTCATGCTTCTCCACTTCCTTAACAGCATTTGTTATTATTTGTGTTTTTAATGATTGCCGTTCTAATTGAGGTTAAGTGCTATCTCAAAATTCCATCTTCTAAGATCATCAATTTATTTAAGTTTTATAGTTTTCATTGTAGAAATTTTATATTTTCTTGGTTAGATTTAGTTGCAGGTTTTTTATTGTAAATGCATGTATTATTTTCTGTATTTCTTTTTCAATTGATTCATCACTGACATAGAGAAAATCTGATAGAGAAAAATTTTAGATTGATTTTATATTCAAATACTTAGCTGAATTTGTTAATCAGTTCTAGAAGTCTTTTGGTTGAATTTTATTTTGGGGGCCTTCTAAGTATAGGAGGATATCATCTGAAAATAAATATAATTACAGTTTTCTTTTTCTATTTGTATTCCTTTGGTTTTCTTCTTTTGCCTTATACCTCTGACTGGAGTTTTGAATAGCATTTTGAAAAGAAATGGGGATAGTGAGCATTCTTCCTTTGCTCCTTATTTTAAAGGGAATTCTCACAACTTTTCACAATTAAATATGATGTTGCCTATGGGTTTATTGTATATTGTCTTTATAATATTAAGGTAAATTTCTTCTGTTTTGATTTTTCAAAGCCTCACACCTACACTAGCTATAAGAAAAATAATCACTATCTCTAGTCTAGATTGGATTGGACAATAGGAAATTTTTTCTACCTCTGGGCTATACTCCAAGACCCATTTTATATTTTATTTGGAAACAGGGTCTCACTAAGTTGCTGAGAGCCTCACTAAGTAGCTGGAGCTGGCTGGGAACCTGTGCAATCCTCCTGTGTCAGCCTCCGGAGCGCTGGGATTACAAGCTTGCACCACCACTACCGGCGTTAGGCTGCTTTTGAATAGATAATGTGTAATGAATAGAAATAAACCAGGAGAAATTCTTCCCCATGGACATGAACATGAAAACAGCTGTGTTGCTAAGGAAGGCATTATTCTACAATAGAATATGCCTATAATGTAAGACCCTCTCCTACTTTATTTCATCCCTCCATAAAGAGTTGTCTTTTACATATGTAAAAAAAGTCATGTTTCCTTTTGCTAACATTAATGGATTTCAATTGAATTATGTACTTTTATCATATCAATTTATGAAGTATTTTATCCAAGCTATTTATAAAACATTTAGATCTTTCAGAATCCCTAGTAATTGAGAATGACCTGATTTTAATTTATCAAAGTCCTCTCTCACAAGAAAATCCACAAAACACATGTATAGCAGAAACTTATTCTATACAATGTATATTAATATGCTTGGTGTTCATTTTTATCCACATATAGATATTGGCATATAAGAAATGTTCAGGGTGCATATAAATTCAAGAAAACATTTAAGTACACAGTGATTATATATAAGTTTATAAGTTTTTAATCTCTACCATAAGAAAAGCTTTTTATCAGAAAAAAAGAATCCATCTTAAAATAATGGTCTCTCCTTTCCCCTCCATCTGCTCTTGTGTCCTCCTTTTTTGAGGTTCTATTGTTTTTCATTTCTCTCCTTCATTGATTTATTTATTTATATTCTATGTATTACCAAAAGAAGCATCACAAAATAATTGTTTATATATATTATTGTGTTTGAGTGTGTGTGTTTGTGTGTGTTTGTGCATGTACACACAGCACTGGGGTATTCTACCTACCCTGGATACCCAGGAGTGTTCTACCTAACCCAGCACTAGTTTTTTAAAAATTTTAAATTTTGAAACAGTCTCAATAAGTTGTGGAGTACCTCACTAAGTTGCTGAGACTGGCCACAAAACTGCATTCTTCCTGTTTCAGCCTCCCAATTACTGGGATTACAAGCATGTACCACCACACCCAGCAATTGTTTCTATTTTCTACCTCATATTCTTCATCCATTCTTTTTTTAACTGATTGAAATCAATTACTCAAATTCATGGCAGCAACATAATTTTTAAGTCCTAATGTAAAATAAAATTTTAGTTACTATTTTTAATTGAAAAGCTAAGTGTCATTAATGATAGTAAATTATAGTTTTTCTCAAAATATTATTTATAAAATGTAATGGAGACAATAGTGATACACAAATAACAACATAAATTTACTAATTAAAATAATTAAATGAAATAATCCTTTATTGAAAAATAATATTTTATAATGTGATATTTCAACTGATATTTAGACCTTTCCTCCTCACATTTCAGAAAAATTTTTATTGAGTTATCAATGCATAGAACTGTATACTAAGTCACTTTAATTTCAATGTATATAATTGGATGATATATTAGTTGCTCTTGAAAGGTAAAAATGACAAACATTTGATTTTTTTAAATTTTATAATGGTTTTCTTGCTAATCCTATTTTATTAATTTTTCTTTTTTGGTGGTAGTGGGGTTCCTGGAAACCCTTCTATCTCTGGGTTATACTCCCAGACCTACTTTTTATATTTTTATTTAGAAACAGGGTCTCTTAAACCAGCAAGACTGGCTTCAAACCTGCGCGATCCTCCTGTCTCTGCCTCCCAAGCGCGGGGATTACAAGCATGCATCACTATGCCCGGCAAGTTATTAATTTTTTATAAGTCATAACAGTATTCAAATTAATTCTTATAATAATTTTCACATCAAATTTATTATATCTAAAATGATGATTCTCGTGGAATATTTTTCCTAATAGAGTTCACTCTTCATACATAAATTTATTTACATATCAATCTGAACTTAATTTTAAATAAAAATATACATTATCATTTCTGGTAACTTTTGGAGCTTGAAAAATCAACAAAGTGATTTCTTTACTTTCATATAATTCAACATGCCCATTAACACATTTTATCTCTATGTCTTTAATCTCAAGAGAAGATAAGTTTTAAAACTCTCCTCCTTAGATATTTGTTTATCGTAGGCATCAAACAAAATAGTGTTATTCTATTTAACTTGGTCATTTTTAAATTTAATTTTTATCCCTATGTTTGTAGAAATTTGTTTGTAATGCTATAGCCATTTTAAAAACAAAATATTATAAATTTATCAGAAAAGTTCTAACAACCTATAAATGCCTTTATTTTGTAGTAATTGACAATATTTACTGCTTCAACATGGCATTGTCTGTCCCTGCATTTAGGCCAAAGTTAATATTTGTACAGTCACTGTGTAGATGTGTTCCAACAACCAGGATACCCACGAGGACCCCTTTGAAGAGCTTCTCTTCCATCTTGCAGCTGCTGTTACTGATCTTGCACTGAGTGACAGTCCCCGCAGCTATGGCCTCTCAGGTCCTGCCCACCAGGCCTCCAAAATGATTCCTCTGTATTCTCCTTCCCTACTTACCTGCTGACCTAAGGTGGCTCATGTAGTCACTGCCTCCCGGTATATCTGAACTGTGCACATGTATTCTCCAGGTTGTCATTTCACTTCATGTTGGGGGCTAAATGTGCTCTTCCAATGTTCATATTAAAATACTAACCTCTAGGACCTCAGAATGTGACAGCATTTGAGATAAGGCCTTTGGTGCTCAATACAGTAAAATGAAGTCATATAGATGTGGTCTAAACTAATTTGGCTGGGTCTCTTTTTAAAAAAGACACACAAAGCCGGGCGTGGTGGCGCACGCTTGTAATCCCCGTGCTTGGGAGGCAGAGACAGGAGGATCGCGCAGGTTTGAAGCCAGCTTTTCTGGCTTAAGAGACCCTGTTCCTATAAAATAAATAGGTCTGGGAGTGTAGCCCGGAGGTAGAAGGGTTTCCACGAACCCCAGTACCACAAAAAAAAAAAAAAAAAGAAAAGAAACCCTAGGGACACACACATGTACAGAGTAAGAACCATTTGGGGACATAGCTGGGAGGTGCCCATTTGCAAGCAAGGAAAAGAAACCATAAAAATAAATTTATTGACACCTTGATCTTGGTTTTCCAGCCTCCAGAACAATGAAAAATAGATTTCTGTTGTGTAGGTAGATAAATCTAATATATTTTGTTATAGTAACCTCAGAAAAATAATGCACTTTACTTATAAGGCAAATGATCAAAAATAAAATCAATAAGAATTTTAAAAACTACTAGAGCAAAGAAATAAATTAAGTGAGTGTTTAACTAAACCAACCGTGCAACTGTGACAAGGGCACTGGGAGTGTGTGTGGGTGTTGGACCTATGAAGCCAGTCCTGACTCTATCACTATTCTATGCTTCCTGTCCAGTGGACAGGAGCATCTGTCCATTGATATGACCTACATTGTACACATCCAGGATGATCATATGCATGATTCCATTTTATCCTCAAAACATTGTAAGCAAAGTATTATTAATATGCTCATTTTAAAGATTACAAAACTGTGGCTTATAGAAAATAGAAAGGAGCACAATTTCACACAGCTAATAAAAATCTGGAATCTAGACCCAGAAGTAACATGATTTACTATCTATTTTAGTGATTATTTTTATTCTGTGTTTTTATTGGTGCATTATAGTCTCACATCATAATTACTATATATCTATATTTTTTCAGTATTTGTTACCAAACATATATATGTTTGTATATAATAAGCACATAATATGCTTCACCATTCAACCCACAAAACAAAGACACATCCTGGCTGTGTCCTCCTACATTTAATTAGGTACAAAGTCCCATAACTTCTGCATACATCTTAAATCTAACCTTTACAATTTCCACTTTTCTTACTGCTCCTCATTTTTCTTTGCTCATTTACTTTAAAAGCCAAACTGCTTGTCCTTTTCAGTTTCAAAATTATTCCAAGTTTCATTTTTACAAAAGTGAAATGCACTCTGATGCACACCATCTAAGCCTCCAGCACAGCATACAAGGTAATTTATGATGTGGCTTTTATAGACCTGTCTAGTCATATCTTTAACATCAGCTCCTCATGCCTGTCTTATTTTATGGGATGTTTCTGTGCTTCCTTACCTCTGAGGTGCTCCATCTCCCTCAACTGGAACCCCACCTTCTGTATCTCTTGATGAGAGATTGTCTTATGTTACCTCATCCAGACAACTGTCATTAATTTTCCTTCCTTGAAAGTCTGGATTGCTACTCATTTTATTACAATTAGCATTTAGGGAGTAAATTATTTATACTGTCTCTGACAGAAACAGAGAGATTTTGCTTGTTTTCTTATTTAACTCTAGATATATACAGCACATCCAAATATTGAAGTCATCAGCTTTGGAATAACAGGGTATGTGTTTAAAATTTAACTATGATACCTAGTATCTTTGTACTGACATTGGAAAAGTCACTTCTGTGTTTCATCTGTGACTTAGTACCTTAATAATATACACTTCACAATTTATTGTGAAAAGGAACTCACTGTCTATAAGACACTTTAGAATAGTATCTTGAACAATCAAAGCTTCTCTCTGTCTCCAGCGAATGGCACGGTATCTATATAGTGTACAGAAGTAACTAGATACTTTAAAAATACTTGATTAGCTGAACATCCAGAAACACTTAAAGAAAATGACTTTGTTTATTATAACATTCCCTATAGGTATAACACTATAAAATGAGTTGTTGGCATTGTTATATTGCTGGCAAAATACTCAAGAGTTAAGCAGATATAGAAGGACAATTAGGATTATTCATTTGGCTCTGGGCAGTAGAAACCCAAATGTGGAGATATCGGTGCTTAATGACAGGAAAATATCATTATCAAGCAAAAGAAAGTATCTGCTCCCCAGGGAGATGTCTGTAGAATGAAACATTGTGTAGTGAATTCTTGATTACTACATATGCTTTCTCTCTCCCAGATTAATTTTTTCCTTATCCTGTCTTTGCAAAATAGAAAATCACAATGAACCTCAGTTTTCAAGCAATTATATAATAAATATAAAATTAATATTAATTTTGTTAATTTAAGTATAATGGCTTGCCACTAATGGTATCTGTATGTGTTTTTTTTATTTATGTATTGGCATTCTCTAGAAAAAGAGAATCAATATAATAGACAGAGTCAGAGAGTATTATTATGGAAATCTCCCTACATGAATAGAGACATAAGTCCCACCATCTTCCCTCTCTAAACAGGGCAACTACGAATGTCAGTGGTGAAATCCATATTCAGCTCAAAATCCTAAAAACCAAAAGAGTAAAAGATGTAATTTATAAGTTCAAAGTCTCTTAAAACCAGGAGCTTTGAAGTCTGGGAGCAAAATGGCATGGATGGACTCGCTTAAAGATCTAAAAAGAGAAAGGAAATTTTTCCTTATTCCATTCATGAAAATGGGAGTTTGATAATGATCAATCATTGATGAAGGTGGTTCTTCTTTACTCATTCTGATTTAATTTCTAGTCTCCTCTGGAAATGTCACATTCATACCTAAAATATTTTACAAGCACCCTGGGTATCCTTTAGCCCAGTTAAGTTCACACAAAATTAACCTTAATGTTTTATTGTAATCACAATAATGGCAAATAGGTTGTTGATGTTAGTTATCATTGCTGAAATAATACCAAACTAAAGTAGTACCACAATAATACTACAATGCCAAAGGTTCTAAGGTAAAGTTATAATAAGAATGGCTTACAATTGAAATACTGTTAAGCTGAGATACCCACTGTTAATGTGAGATACCTCACATTTTTCCAGGAGGCATATTTAAGCTTCTTTCACCTGGCTTCCAAATAGTATTCTAAGAGACTGAGTAGAAGTGGCCTCTTGACATCCAGTATCATGTTTGGAATACTACACTTTCTGTGAAATTCTACTGGCCAAGACAAGTGACAAAATAGGGATCTAAGGGGTGGGAGAGAAACCCATCTATTAATGAGATTTGCTGAAAAGTCATATTTCATAATTTGTTGGTACAGAGAGAGGTGAAAATTGGGGAATTTTTGTAATAAATCTACCTTATCTGTCATTATTAAACCAATGTGTGAATATATATATATATATATATATATATATATATATATATATATATTTGATTACCTCTTGAAAACAAAGACAAGGCAAATAGCTTCTCATGTTTTCGTCATTCATGATTTGATAAATTATGTTTTCATTGTCATACTTAATAATATCAGATGATATATATGACTCAGAATAAAGACATTTTGAGGAAAAATATTATTTTAATTTAAACATATATGTAAACAGTACCCTTAAAGCAATTAGAAGCATGAACATAAAACTAAAATGTGTTAAATGCATTCATTTATATCTATCTTGGAATGAGTGGCTTTATTTTGTTGTAAAATTATCAGACTTATTATTTAATATGTGCTTTTCAGGATAACATCTGATGTTCTTACAAAAATGACAATATTATTAACTTTTGTTTTAATCATTTGGTAGAAACTTACTTTGTTTTTGGGAAGGTTTGCATACATATTATTTCCACATTGTACGTAACATTTCCTATACACTTCAAACACATATATAGTTGCTTAGTCTTCAAAAGTTGTACGTAAAAATGCAATTTTTTGAAATAAGAATGTATGTCATGGACTTAATAGCTCATTAAATTATCATTTCTATGAACATTAGCCAGAAATTCCTCTTATCAATTTGTAAACTCACCATTAATATATTTGAAAATGCATGCTACTAATCAAAATATTGCTCTATATTTTACTATTAGGAGTTACTGAGCTTAGAGACTTTATATAATGAATAGTAAGTTCTAGATTTAATGGTCTGATTGACTAACAAATGAGTGAAGTACATGGAGAAACCTATTAAGTCTTTTCCTCTAGCTAATAGGTAACACAGGGTTGCAATTGTGATGAAAAAAAAAAAAACATGTATTTTACATTGGTAGAAATGACAGTAAATTTATTCATACTTTCCTAGGGGAATAGGCAAACAAAGAGAAAAAATAGAAAATAAAGGAACATGGGATGTCTACAAAGTAGAATGTGTTATTATTTGGTTTTATAACCTATACCATATTGCATTTTCTTATAAAATAATTAGCACTTGATATCAGAAAACAAGTTTTAATAATTTCCAGATCCTCATACACATGTACCATGATAGAAATAAAGTATGTTTTCAGTGAACAGTTGCTAAAGAAATATATATGTGAGAAATAAACAAATAATAAAAGTTTCTGATGTAAACATTTGATATCATCTCATTAGTAATATTGTATCACACTACTTGTTTACAAATCTGACCTTATCATTTGGCCATGGGTTCCTTGAGACCAGGAATCCTTATTAGTTCTGCAGTGTCTACTATACTACTGGGTATAGAATCAATGTTAAATAAATTTAGATGTATAGGAAGCTGACATCCTTAAGTCACTTCAACTGCTTTTACCTAGACTGTATATGTGTGGGAAGGGTAGGTACTGGGGATTGAATTCAGGGTTATTATTAATCCCAGAAATCTTTCCAGCTCTCTTTTTATTTTTACTTTTATTTTTTTAATCTCTTTGTTTACTTAATTTTTTGGTGGTACTGGAGTTCCTGGAAGCCCTTCTACCTCCGGCCTACACTCCCAGACTTAATTTATATTTTTATTTGGAAACAGGGTCTCCTAGGCCAGCAAGGCTGGCTTCGAACCTGCGTGATCCTCCTGTCTCTGTCTCCCGAGTGCAGAGATTACAAGTGTGCACCACCACCCGGCTCTTTTTATTTTTGATATAGGATCTTCCTAACTTTCTGAGAGTCTCCCTAAATGTCTAAGGCTGGCCTCAAATCTTGTCTTCTCTTGTTTTTGCCCCCCAATTACTGGGATTGCACACCTTTATCACAAAGTGAAGGTTTTATTTGGTGTTTGTTTGTTTTTAGTGTACTCAAACCTGGAGGAAGTCAGTGACTTCAAAACTCTGCTACCTTATTGAATTATTAATTTTCAAATATTCACATTTAAAAATCTTCCTTGAACCGTGTTAACAAACATCATATTTGTCATTCAAATATGCATGACATATATTTTATGGCAATTGTCAGTTGCATAAAAGCCTGGTCTTCAAACCAAAACATAGACTCTGCTTATTATAGTCACTGACCAAAAATGAGCAAAGGATAATATATCTGATAAACACAGCTTTTGTTTATACAAGGATCTTGCAAAAAGTTTTTGTTCATTTGTTCATTCTGAAGGAGAAATTATTTTGTAATTTGACCCCAAAAGGCATTCTTCAAAACAGGACATTTTTCAACCAGAATATGATGGTATGTGTACATGTCATTAAAATTCACTTTCTATTAAATATTTATATTTTACTCTTTTATTTTCCACAGAAGTTTCCACTTTTTAAATTATTTCTCTAATTTTTTCTAACTTTAACTTGACCTTTAGTCTTTCAAGTTAAACTCCAAGGTACTGTTTGTAATTCAATGTCTGTTTCTTCAGGATGCGATTCCCAGCAGATTGCTCTCTACTTTGTACTTTGCTGCATGAGGGGTTTAATATCTGCTGAGTGAACAGGAGGTTGAAATGTGTCATGCTTCATAGGGCTTCACCCCAAGCACCCGATCATATTTTAAATGAAACCAAAGCCTCTATAGGAGTTCATGAGAATTGAACACTACAGATCCACGCCCAATTAGGCCAGTTATTATTTTTCTTTGTAGAATATTTCTATCACTGAAATTTTCAGGTGAGAACCATTTTAGGTCATTCAGTTTATATCCATATATTATATAAAATAATAAAACAGGCAGAGAAAATTTAGAATATTTTGAATGAAGGGACATACTAACTTAAGTTTTCAAAACTTAAGAAAGGAATGCTAAACATGCATTAAATGAAAATAACTACAGAAATAAACAAGTATAACCAAAGACACAAATATACAAACACAAATAATGTCTATACAAACTTTCATCCCCTGGCAAAAATAATAAATTACTTAACATCATAATATAAATATTAAGTATATTGTATATGAATTTAAATAAAAACAAGCACTTCAAGTGATAGAACAGTTATAGAATTATCTTTCTGGATACTATTATTATACTGTAGAAAACCTTTAAGAATTCTTTGGCGATTCACCACTGGATAAAATAAATAAATATATAGTTCCTACATAATCATATATCAAGATGCCTTATGAAGAGTGAAATATACATTTAAGCTTTCTCTATAAAAATGTTTCAACAAACTTATTATTTTGAAGTACAAAGAATCAGTGTGAAGTCACCAGAAATGTTGCTGTTATCTAATAAACTCCTGTCAAAAACATAGACTAAAATTTGCTTATAGAGAAAATGTTTTTAAATGACAGTGTGTATGATCCACTTTTAAATCTTAAGAAAATTACTGTCTATTTAACTAATAAAATATGGATATGGAATAATGCCAAATTTAAATTATTTAAAAAAAACAGAAGCATGGAAGATGGAAGGAACTAGAGAACATTATGTTAAGTGAGATTAGTCAAGCACAGAAAGGGAAATGACATATGTTTTCTCTAATATGTTCAAGCTAGGGAGCAGTGGTAATACCAGAGGGATTCTAGAGGATGGAGGGGAAATCTCAGCAAAGCTTGAACAGAAGGATAGGAGAAGAAGAAAGCTGAGGTTGTTCAATGGAGGAGCTACATACGAATATGTGTAATAGCATAAATACAACATGATTAACCTGGACACTCTCTATGGGGGGGGGTGGAGGCGGAAGGGCATGAAGCACAATGTAAATGTATACCACTCTCAATATGTCCCACTTATAAAAAAAATAAAAACTAAATTAAAAAAAATTAAAAGAAACAGAAGCATCAAGTCTACTTTCAAATAAACAAAATAGTCTTTTAAAGGCACCATGGAAGAATTGATCTAGAAGGAACAGTTCATTGAAAAAAAATGTTATTGAAGGTAAAAGAGTTCAGAAGATTACTGAGATTCATAGAGAAAAATAAGGAGTTATTACTGAGGATCAAGATCACAGAACTTGAATTAGGAACACATTGGGTTTTTCAATATTTTAAATTAATAATACTTTCACTTATATTTAAAACACAAGAGAAAGCCTGGCTTCATGGTACACGCATGTCATCCCAGTACTTAGGTTAGTGAGACCCTGTTTTAAAATAAAGAATAAAAATTAGGGCAGGGGGTTTAGCTTGGAGGTAGAATGTCCCTGAATTTAATCACCAATACCGCCAAAACTAAATAAATAAGTACATAAATACAACTTAAAATATGTTCATATGAAATATAAGACTCAAGTTGTGATAGTAACATTTTCAAATTTAACTTAAAAGTCTACATAATAAATGATAAAATTATTTTGTCACTTTTCCTCATTGTACAATGAAGCTAGGAATGGTTACATCCATACCCAACCTATTCTATTTGGAATATCAGAGAAGTATCCCACAGGGAGTGTAGGAAGATACATTTTCCAGCTTCTTTTTCAGAGAATTTGGAGATTTATTATTATCAGCTGTTTGTATAATAGGTAGAAAGTACTTTATATTCAGGTTAAATCTAAAATATTTTTAAATCTTTTCAAAATCATGGGCTCTCTACTTCTCTCCAAAACCT
The DNA here is from genome assembly GCF_963383645.1 of Muscardinus avellanarius. Classification (NCBI taxonomy): domain Eukaryota; kingdom Metazoa; phylum Chordata; class Mammalia; order Rodentia; family Gliridae; genus Muscardinus; species Muscardinus avellanarius. The sequence goes on along the minus strand of NC_137790.1, from coordinate 25,502,848 downwards.
CTTGAGGTTTGGGTAATGTACAACCCCTCAATAGAAGTTACCATACCAAGGAAGTTATAGTTTGAGGTAGCTTTTCCTAGAAAACACATCTGAAGTCATCTGTTGACAAATAAATAGGCAAACTGTTTAGGCCCTAAGGTTTTAGATGTTTTGTTTTAGCAACAGACAAGTATTATCTTAATAGACAAGTATTAAACTCATTATATAGAAAGAGTGACTACATTATATCTGACCTGGCACCAAAAGTCAACATATGTGGCTATATAATTAAGAAATAATAAAGAATCTGGCATGGTCTCCAGATCTTTCTTATCCATCAATGACTATTAGGCTATTTTCAATATAAATTTAATTTTCCTAAAAGTATGTGCTGAGAAATGATTGATTCTGTGGTCATAGTTATATAATCAGTTTTTAATCATAATTTTATTGTCAAGGGGAAAAGAAAGGTTTTTATCTTTCACACTTTGAGCAAATGATTAAAAACCATCAGTGTCATAATGCTCAGGAAGTAACAAAGTCATCAGAATGTACAATGAGAGTAGATTCATTTCAGTGTCACATTTCTATCACTTAAAGGTAGAATTGAAGAGTCATTAAAACATTCATATTCTGCTACCAACTAATAATTACGTGAAGTGCATAAATATTTCCTTTAAGAAAACTCTGTTTAAAGAAGCATTGTAGCTATTAAAATGTGTATTATTCCACGGGTCTAACAATGTAAGATATTAAATATAAACATTTAAGTTTAATTTAATTTACAACCTATCCCATAATAATAATTGCATATGATCCCAAGAAATAACTTGTTTATGCTTAATTTTTGTAAATAATGCAATCTTATTTGAAACACCAAGAGAATTGCACTTATAATCAAAATAAGCATATGTTTTATTACTATACAGCAAAAACATTTGGTTTTATTCTTAACATTTTGCCCTAGTATAAATTTTGCTTCCTGTCAGTAGTGACATATTCTGTATTAATCAACTTTGCATTAGTATAAGTAAATACTTGAGACAATTTAGCTCACATTTTGGAGGGGTTTTTTTGTGGGTCTGGGGATGGAACCCAGGGGCATTCAACCTCTGAGCTACCTCCACCCCGGCCGTTTTTTTATTCTTCATTTTGAAACCGGGTCTCACTGAGTTGCAAAGGGCCTCACTAAGTAGCTGAGGCTGTCCACGAACCATGATCCTCCGGCCTCAGCCTCCCAAATGCTGAAATTACAAGCATGTGCCACTATGCCCAGCTATTTTGGAGGTTGTTTATGAAGATAGGGTAGCCCCATGGGTGGCAATCTTGGTTATTGTGTGTTAGGGGGAGAGATTGCATCATTTTATTTTTTTATTTATGTAAGTGGTAATGAGTATTGAGCCAAGGGGAATTTTACCATTTAGATACATCTATCCATAGCCCCTTTTTTTATTTTATTTTGAGATAAGGTTTCACTAAATTGCTGTAACTGGCCTAGGACTTATGATCCTTCCGCCTCATGTGTAGTTTCTGTGTGGAAGGAGAAAGACTGGGATTGTAACAGTAACAGATAAAAAGTAGAAGTACCAGAAATTCTATCCTTCCTCAATAAATATAAGTTAGAGAAGATGATAAAAAAGACTAGGCAAGAATTTATAGAATGCATATTGATTTTTATTTTTACTTATTTAGCATTTATAAAAAGTAGTAATAGATAAGTAGCATGGGTTTTATAACTAATTTTATTGGTGCATTGTAATTATCCATTATAGGGAGGTTAAAAAGTAATGCAAACATATATGTAGATCATTGGAACAGAATAGAAGAGACAGAAACAAATCCTTATTTAGAGTCAGTTGGTTTTTGACAAAGAGAGCAAAAACATACTAGAGAAAAAACAGCCCTTTCAACAAGTACTGGGAAAACTGGATATTCATGAGAAGAAGAATGACATTAGACCCCAGTGTCTCATTCTGCACAAAAGTCAGCTCAAGATAGATCAAAGACCCAAAATTGAGAAAGTACTAGAAGAAAGCAGAGGACTAACTCTCCTACATTTAAGCACTGTGAGAGACCTTCTCAGTAAGATATCAAAGCTTAAAAAATAGAATTGAAAATCAATAAATGGAATGACATCAAATTAAGAAGATTCTGTGAAGCAAAGACAACAATCTAGAGAAAACAGTCTGGATTACCTACAGAATATTAGCCAGCTACACCTCTGAAAGGGCAATAATAGCTACAAAATACAAAAATTCAAAAAACATTGATAAAGCTGAAAAAAACAATTAAAACAGGTGATTGAACAGAACAGATTCCTTTCAAAAGAAGAAATAAAAATGACCAACAAATATATTTAAAAAGTTTACCATAATTCTATTTTTCTTAATATATTTAATTTAGAAAAAACATTTTAGACATATATCATTGAAAAAATAGTCCATTCTCTATTTTTTTTTTCAGTCTCTCTCTCTCTCTCTCTCTCTCTCTCTCTCTCTCTATCTCTATCTCTCTCTCTCTCTCTCTCTCTCTCTCTCTTTATTTATTTATTTTTTCATTTTTTGGTGGTGCTGAGGATTGAACCCAGGGACATTCTACCTCTGAGCTACATCCCCAGCCCTATTCTTTATTCTTTATTTTGAAACAGAGTCTCACCAAGTGGCAGAGGACCTCACTAAGTAGCTGAGGCTGTCTGAGAACCTGCAATCACTCTGTCTCAGTCTCCCGAGTACTGGGATTACAAGTGTGAGCCACCATGCCCAGCTAGCTGTTCAGGCTCTCTTTATGTAAAAAGTCTTAATTAAAAACAATGCAATTTCTATAAGACATGAATCAGCAGTGCTTCTTGTTATTAAAAAACATCAAGATTAGAAAATGCAGATGATTATCAGAAAGTACTTAAAAAACTATGCTCCAATAAAATGTAAAGCCTAGAAGGAATTTACTTGAGTAAAAAAGATGTCAAAAATTTAAAGTAATAAATAGCAATCAAGAGACTGAGGTAGCAGTAAAGAGATTACCATCAAACAAAAGCTCTGGACCAAATGGTTTTTTAGGTGAATTTTATAAAACTTTTATACGAGAGCTAATTCTAATGCTCCTCACTTTATTTCATAAAATAGAAGACATGGGACTCTGCTGAATATATTCAATGAAGCCAACATAACATTCAATTCAAATTCAAATAAAGACAACTCAAAAAGAAAAATTTAGGCCTACATTGTTGATGAACTTAGATGCAAAACTAAACAAATACTAGCCATGCATATTCAAAACCACAGAAAGGAAATTACACACCATGACCAAGTAAGATTCATCCCAGGGAAGCAAGACTGTTTATTTGCCCACATATTCTTTTAAATCATTGTATTGATGATTTGAAGTCTCACATTATAATGTATTTCACAGTGATAGTAATATACATGTGCACAGGACTTGGTGACCCATGGACTCTTTGAGACTCTAGAGATCTATGCAATAGTACCTTTTGCTTGCTATGATGGGGGTCAGGTTGTGCTTTGAAAACAGACACTCCCACTTACTGCCTTCACTGGCTACTAAATATATGTTATTCTCTGCTTAATTTTTCTCAGGTGTCATTATTAGCTCTTCTCTGAAGAAAATAGAACTTATCTTTGGAAGAATTTATCCATAATGCTCTTATGAATACCTTATATAGCCAGATGTTATTAATATTATTTAGCTTAGATACAATAAACTCTTCAAGTCTGATAAAAATTATCAGTACAGTCATGTATTTTATTAACAAATATTTCCAAAAATTTTACCAGAAGAAATTTATCAGCAAATATCTTGTTAAAAAGTGAACCAAGCAAGCCAGGCATGGTAGCACACACTTGTAATCCCAGTATTTAGGAGGCTAAGACAGAAGGATAGAGGTTCAAGAACAGCCTCAGTGAGGCTCTTTGCAACTGAGTAAGATGTTGTTTTAAAATAAAGAATTAAAAATTAGGACTGCAGGTATAGCTTAGAGGTATGTTGGCCCTGGGTTCCACCCATAATACCACAAAGAAAGAAAGAAAGAAAGAAAGAAAGAAAGAAAGAAAGAAAGAAAGAAAGAAAGAAAGAAAGAAAGAAAGAAAGAGCAAACATAAACCAATTCTTTCTGCTATAGTTTTTAAATTCCACAGTGAAAGTATTATTTTAAAATGTTAAAATAATATTTTAGCCTATTTGCTCCTATAATACCCTTGGGACTCATCATTAAAAAAATATTGAGTGTCCTGGTCTCCAAAATATCGGAACTTGGTGAGGCTCATGCATGCATACTCATCCTCTTTTGTTAAAGGAGTAATTACAAGTGTTCTAGCCAAATCCATAAATCATGATGTGGTGAGAACACTGGTTTCTCTCGATATCTTCCTTAAGTAAATGAAATCTCAGTGGCAGTTGAGATCCACTAAACTACTCTTGCAAATGGTTATTACTTTTTTATTGCATTTGAACTTTGAAGACTTAGAAGCAATTTGTATTCTCTGATGGGATTTTGTCTTTGAAATGCCCTTCCACTTGAGATCCAAATGGAATGTCAATGCTAAACCTTTGGTTCACTTACACTTAGGAAAAGGAACAAAAATAATCATATACATTAAAGCTCTAAAACAATTCATTTCAAAATGCTTAAACAGTCACACACACACACACACACACACACACACACATACACACACATACACACATACACACACCACTTATCTTTGTATAGACAGAAAGTACATAAATCAGTTTTAGAAATATTTGAATCTCTCCATTTGCTTTCCAGTATGAACTTTGCCTGTTTCTACTTATTTATACACATTTTCTCTCTCTTTATTTTATGTGTTTAAGAATACAGCCCTCAACCAAGACTGAAGAATCAGGTGAAATATATTTATGAGAGCATAGTTTAGCTAGGATCACTCTAGTACATATGAACTATGCAATAAAACACACTCATAAAACCCAAGTCTACCTATGAATAAGTGCTGAAGATGTGTTTCATAGAGATGGAGTGCTTGCCTAGCATGCACAAGAGCCTGGATTCAACTCCTAGTATCAACAACCAAAACAACAACAAAAATTTAATAATAATGATGATGATGTTAAAATTTCCCATGGAAAGATACATGGGCTTACTTTTCAAAATTTAAATGCATGCTAACTATTGTAACTTGCATTATATGTAAATTAATTGACTTTTTTTCTACAGAGAAAAAAAATAATGTTTCACTTCTTTATATCTGTGATTCGTTTTAATTTGGTACATTGTGATTTTACATTATATTGGAGTACAGAGTGTCAGAAAAATACTTGAACATAACTCTTGGTGCTTTTTAAATTGTCTCCCTACAGACTCCCCCCACATGTCTTTGAGACTGTAATTGGTAATTTGTATACATTCATAGCATTAATTCAACTATTGCATTCTTTATGATTTTTTATCTCCCTTTTCTAATCCACCTCAGTCATTCTCCTGTGGTTGATGTTGCCATTACTTCCAAATATCTCTCTAGCTTCCACATATAAGAGAGAATGTACATCTACTCATTTTCTTGAGACTGGCAATACTCACTTAGTATAATATTGTTGAGTTCTATTTTCTAGGAAATACTGTGACTTGTTTTTCTTTCTAGCAGAGTATAATTTTCTTCTGTGCATATGCCAAAGTTTTTAGATACATTCATTTATTGACAGATACCCAGGCTGATTCCATAATTAGACTACTGTAAATTGTGCTCCAAGGAACATGGATATGTACGTACTACTATTTTTTATTTTTTATTGGTTCATCGTAGTCATACATCGTAAGGAAATAAAAGACTTGTGTAGACATACATGCACACATCACCAAATTAGGCCTTACCCAATCCCCACCCCATTCCCTCCCCACCCCTCCTTCCCATGCTTGGCTTAGTGATTGACTTTCATATATTTCTTAAGTATATCATCTGATTTAGAGAGTTTCCCTCTTCCCCCTTCCATCCCCTCAGTTAGGTTGCCTTATTTGCTCCTTTATAGAATCTCCTTTGTCATCTGGAATTCCTCCTGTTACCCATTTCTCCCTAGATTTTGTATATTAGGGAAAGCATTCAATTTCTTCTTTTTGTGACTGACTAATCTCACTTAGCATAATGTCCTTCAGTTCCATTCATTTCTCTGTAAATAATGTAATTGTGATTTTTTTTATGGCTGAGTAAAATTCTATTGGGTACATATCCCACAGTTTTGTAATCCGTTTATCTGTTGATGACATCTTGACTGGTTCCATATCTTGGCAATGGTAAATTGTACAGCTATGAACACAGAAACACATGCATTTGTTTGGTAGTTTGGTTTTCTTTCTTGTAGGTAGATACCCAGAAATGGTATTACTGGATCAAATGATAAATTTGTCCCCATTCTTCTCACAATCCTCCATACTGTTTTCCAAAGTGTTTGCATTACTTTGAAATCCCACTAACAATGTTTTAGTGTTCTCACTTCTCCACAACCTCACCAGAATTTGTTGTTGTTTGTGTTTTGAATGATTGCCATTCTAGTTGGAGTTAGATAAAATCTCAGGGTAGTTTTGATTTGCATTTCTCTGATTCCCAATGAGGTTGAGCATTTTTTTCATACATTTATTGGCCATTTGAATTTTTTCTTTCTTGAAGTGTCTATTTAATTTACTTACCCAGTTTTTGATTGGGTTGTTTTTTAGTGTTTGGTTTCTTGGGTTCTCTGTATATGCTAGATATTAGTCCTCTACTGGAGAAGTAGGTGGCAAAAATCTTCTCTCTTTCTATTGGCTCTTGATTGAGGTTCTTGACAGCTTCCTTTGCTGAACAGAAGCTCTTAAGCTTCATGCAATCCCATGTATTGATTTGCCTTTTAGTTTGCTGTGCCTTTGGGATCTTGTTGAGAAATTTTTTTATCTGTGCCTATGTGTTTCAATATTGGACCTAAGGTCTCTTCACGGAGCCTCAAGTTCTCTGGTGTAATTTCCAAATTACACCACCAGAGCTTTGATCCATCTTGAATTGACTCTTGTGCAGGGTGAGAAAGTGGGATTTGTTTCCATTTTTCTGCATATGGTTACCAGTTTTGCTGATATCATTTGTTGAACAGACTATCTTTCTTCCAGTGTATGTTTTTAGCCCCTTTGTCAAAAATTAATTGGCTGTGTGTGGATTTGTTTCTGAGTCTTTTATTCTGCAGCATTGGTCTATGTATCTGTTTTGTGCCAGTACCATGCTGTTTTTATTACAATGTTTTTGTAGTATAGTTTAAAGTCAGGTATTGTGATTCCTTCTGCATGGATTTTGTTGCTAAGAATTACTCTAGCTATTCTGTTTTTTGTTTTTGCTCCAAACAAATTTTTTTTGTGTGTGTGGTACTGGGGGTGGAACCCAGAGGCTTTCTACTTCCGGGCTATACTCCCAGACCCATTTTATATTTTATTTGGAAACAGGGTCTCACTAAGTTGCTGAGAGCCTCACTAAGTAGATGAGGCTGGCTTTGAACCTGCATGATCCTACTGTCTCAGCCTCCCAAGCGTGGGGATTACAAGTGTGCGCCACCACGCCTGGCTTGCTCCGAACAAATTTACAAACTGATTTTTCTATGTCTGTGAGGAGTGATCTTGGTAATTTAATGGTTATTGCATTGAATTTGTAGATCGCTCTTGGAAGTATAGCCATTTTGATGATATTTATTCTCCTTATCCATAAATAGAGGAGATATTTCCATCTTCTAAAATATTCTTTGATTTCCCTTTTCAATGTTTTATAATTTTCTTTGTAGAGGTCATTTACCACCTTGGTTAAGTTTACTCCTAAGTATTTTATATTTTTGTGCAAAATCCTGAGTGGAAGTGTTTTCTGGATTTTTTTTTTTCAGTAGGTTAGTGTACAGAAAAGCTTATGACTTTTTAAGATTTATTTTGTATCCAGACACTTGGCTGAATTTGTTGATCAGTTCTATAAGCCTTTAGGTTGAGTTTGTTGGGTCTTTTAATTATAGTATGATGTCATCTTCAATAGTGAAAGTTTGAGGTCTTCTTTTCATGTTTGTACTCCTTAGATTTTCTTTCCTTGCCTTATTGCTCTGTCTAAAAGCTCAAGTACTACATTGAAAAGAAGTGGTGATAATGGACATCCTTGTCTTGTTCCTGTTTTTAGGGGAAATTCTCAAAATTTTTCCCCATTTAATATGATGTTGCCTGTGGGCTTATTGTAGATTGCCTTTATGATGTTGAGATATGTTTCTTCTATTCCGATTATCTGCAATGCTTTTAGCTAAATGGATGTTGGATTTTATCAAATGCTTTTTCAGCATCCATTGAAATTCTAATGTAATTTTTGTCTTTGGTTCTGTTTATATGATGAATTACATGGATAGATTTTTCATTCGTTGAATGAGCCTTGCATCTCTATGATGAGCCCTACCTGTTCATGGTGTATGATTTTCTTGATGTGGTTTTGAATGCATGTTGCTAGTATTTTGTTTAGCCATTTTGCATCCACGTTAATCAAATATATAGCAAAGTTCACATTTTCCTCAGCTGCTCACAGAACCTTCTCCAAAATGTATCATATCCTGGACCACAAAGTGAGCACTAGCAAATTCAAAAAATTTAACATACTTCACTGTGTCTTTTCAGCTCATAATGAAATGAAATTAGAAATCAACTATAAGAAAACTCAGAGAAACCACATAAACATTTGGAGACTGAACACCACACTTGTAAATGAAAAATGGGTTGCTGGGGGTGATGGTTCACACTTGTAATCCCAGCTTTTGGGAGGCTGAGATAGGAGGATCTCATAGGTTTGAATCCAGCCTCAGTTATTTAGTGAGGCTCTCAGCAACTTAATAAGACCCTGTTTCCAAATAAAATATAAAATAGGTCTGGAAGTATAGCCTGGAAGTAGAAAAGCCTGTGGGTTCCACCCCCCAGTACCACAAAAATAAATAAATAAATAAATGAAAAATGGGTCATAGAAAAAACAAGGGGTTTAATCAAGGAATTTCTAGAAACAAATGAGAATAGAGAAGAGATACAACATATCAAAACCTCTAGGACACTTTGAAGGCAGTATTAAGAGAAAAATTTATAGCACTTAGTGCTCATATAAGAAAAACAGAAAATCTTCAAATAGATAACCTAACGACATACCTCCAAGCCCTTGAAAAACAGGAACAATCTAACCTCAAAGCCAGTAGAAGACAGAAAATTATTAAAATCATAGTGGAAATCAATGAAGTAGATAACAAAAAGCAATACAGAAAATTAACAAAACCAAAAGTTGGTTCCTCAAAAAAAAATTAACACGACATCTGGGATTACAAGTGTGTACCACCATGCCCGGCTCTGGACCACAGGTTTTACAACATGGATGAATATAGAAAAATAATCACCTTTAGTCACAACATCCCTGTATTGTGTTTTTTAAAATTAAATTCTCCATGTAAAGCTGTGCTTCATCATTAAGAATAAATAAAAATTGTAAATCAATAATGCCCCCCAAATATTTATATTTAATATACATATATAAATTTTTTGCTAAAACTCTTCATTGATGGAGTGATTAAAATTGTTAGAAGTAACTATTAAAAAATAAAATTACATTCATGTAATAATTCTCAGTTTTCAAGATAATTATCATAAGCAAATAAAATTTATGTTTTTCTGAAATTTGGAACTGAGTGGCCTGTCTTAAGAAATGAAAGTATGAGCAACTTTAGCATGAGACATTTGAATTAAGTTATATTTTCCAGTTTTTTTTCTATATGTCTCCATCCTACCTATTTATATATATATTTTTACTTTTTCTATCCTAACCCATTTCGATGCATTTTATATAGTTTTTTAAATGAATAGTCGTTTATAACTTGTCTAAGTACCATATTAGATCTCTGAAAAAGTAAAATCAGATATGTTAAAAAATGTTATGTGGATCATATAAAAATAAATGGCATACCAGTGGCATAACTTCATGTATACTATATTACTTTTCTTGGTCACTGATAATTCATATTGCACCTGATCTTTATAATAAAAACACTGCAGAGAACCAGAATACAAGGAACATAATAAAGGCAATATACAATAGACTCACAACTTACTTAATATTAAATAAGAAAAATTGTGAGAATTCCCCCTAAAAACAGGAACAAGATAAGGATGTCCATTATCACTATTTTTTAAAAAATATAATAATTGAGATTCTAGCCAGAACAATAAGGCAAGAAAAGGAAATCAAATTAATATAAATAGAAAAAAACCCTAAAGTTATCTCTATTTGCAGATGATATGATACTAAGAAGACCCTACAAACTTAATCAAAAGGCTTAAAGAACTGATCAACAAATTCAGCAAAGTGTCAGGTTACAAAATCAATCTTTAAAAAATTTAGAAGCAGCTGGGTGTGGTGGCGCACGCTTGTAATCCCAGCATTTGGGAGGCTGAGATCGGAGGATCACGGTTCGCAGACAGCCTCAGCTACTTAGTCCCTCCGCAACTCAGTGAGACCCAGTTTCAAAATAAAGAATAAAAAATTGGGCAGGGGGTGTAGCTCGGAGGTCAAATGCCCCTGGGTTCCATCCCTAGACCCAGAAAAAAAAAAAAATTCAGAACCTTTTCTGTATAGCGACCATAAATTCATAGGAAAAGAAATTCAGAAAACACTTCTAATCAGGATATTCCACAAAAAAGAAGAAGCCAAACTACCAAATGAATGTATACATATCTATGTTAATAGCTGCAAATTTCACCATTGCCACACTATGGAATCAGACAAGATGTCCATTAACAGATGAATGGATTATTAAACTATGCGATATATACACAATGAAATTTTACTCAGCCATAATGAAGAACAAAATTATGTCATTTACAGGTATATGGGTGGAACTGGAGAGCATTATGCTGAGATTAGCCAATCACAAGAAGTAAGAAATAGGATGCTTTCTTTCTTCCTTCCTTCCTTCCTTCCTTCCTTCCTTCCTTCCTTTCTTTCTTTCTTTCTTTCTTTCTTTCTTTCTTTCTTTCTTTCTTTACTTTTCTTTTCTTTTATTTCTTTTATTTTTTTTTTTGGTGGTATTAGGGGTGAAACACAAAGGCTTTCTACCTCCGGATTATACTCCTAGACCTATTTAATATTTTATTTAGAAACAGGGTCTCACTAAATTGCTGAGAGCCTCACTAAGTAGCTGAGGCTGGCTTTGAACCTGTGCGATCCTCTTGTCTCAGCCTACCAAGCATGGGGATTACAAACATGGGCCACCACGCCCAGCCAATGATTTCTTTAATATGCAGTAATTAGGGAGAGAAAAATAATAGGAGAAACTCTAGATGAAGGATAAACCATATATGAGCAAATAAATCAACCTACCTAAGGGGGATGGGAGAAAAGAGGAGGGAAATTCTATAATGCACATAATGTACATTCACAAACATATCAAAGTCAATCACTAAGCCAAACATGAGAAGGAGAGAGGGGGGAGAAAATAAGGTGAAAATTGAGGAAAAGCTAAATGAATGATGCATTCATGTATCCCTCTGCCATCTTTTCTTTCTTTCTTTCTTTCTTTCTTTCTTTCTTTCTTTCTTTCTTTCTTTCTTTCTTTCTTTCTTTCTTTCTTTTTTTGTGGTATTGGGGGTGGAACCCAGGGGCTTTCTACCTCCAGGCTACATCCCCAGCTCTATTTTATAACTTGCTTGAAAAGAGAGTTTCACTAAGTTACTGAGAGCCTCATTAAGTCGCTGAGGCTGGCTTCAAAACTGTGCGATCCTCCTCTCTCAGCCTCCCAAGTGCTGGGATTATAAGTGTGCGCCACCATGCCTGGCGGCCTCTGCCATCTTTTACCCCATTAAGATGTATGACTAAAATGCATCAAATAAAAAAGTTTAAAAAGTAGATGAGGCTGTCTGCAAACTGTGATCTTCCTGTCTCAGCTTCCCAAATACTGGGATTAAAAGTGTGTGCCACCATGCCAGGCTACTTTACATTGTATTTTAAAGTTATATGTTTTCATTGTAAAGCTTTCACTTGATATAACATAAAATTAACCTTCTAATTGTTTATATTTTTGACACAAGAGATAACTTATAGACTATTTCTACATGATACTGTATGATGAATAAATCTTCATTCCTTCTAACAACAAAATAGTATTACTGTATTTATTTATTTTGATTGAGATTGTATTTTATTGGTCATTAATAAAGCCCTAACCAAAATTATTTCCACTTTATTGAACATTTTTCTTCTTTTAATTTTCTTTTTATTTTATTTTTTATGTGGATCATATTGAAAATGGCATAAATTCAGACTGTGCTTGTTTCCCTCTTCCCCCTCACTTCCCATTTCCCTCTTCCCAACAATGAGTGTCCAGGTTAATCATGCTACATTCATACTTTTATATATATTTGAATGTAGCTCCTCCCTTAATCAACCTCAGCCTTCTTCCTCTCTTACCCTTCCATTCTAGCTTTGCTGAGGTTTCCCTTCTATTATCTGGAGTCCAATGGTGTTCCTAATACTCCCTAGTTTGGGCATATTAGAGAAAACATATGTCCCTTCTCTTTCTATGCTTGGCTGATCTCACTTAATATAATATTCTCCAAGTCTTGTCATCTTCTTGTGAATTACATGATTTTATTCTTCTTTATAGCTGAGTAGAATTCCATTGTGTGTATTTCCCATAATTTTGGAATCCATTCATCTGCTGATGGAGACCTAGGTTGGTTCCATATTTTGGCTATTACAAATTGTGCTGCTATGAACATGAGTATGCATATGTTACCCTGATTTCAACCACTTTAGAAAGATACCCAGGAGTGGTAGAGCCAGATCATATATATGGTGGATCCATTCTGAGTTTTCTAAGGAATCTCCACACTGATCTCCATAGTGACCAAACTAGTTTGCACTCCCACAAAACAATGTAAAAGAGTTCCTCTTTCCCTACATCCTGGCCATCATTTGTTGTTATTTGACTTCTTTAAGATGGAATCTCAGCATAGTTTTGATTTGCATCTCCCTGAAGGCTAATAATGTTGAACATCTTTTCATGTCTCTATTGACCATTTGTATCTTTATTTGTGAAGTGTCTATTAAATTAAGTTGCCCATTTCTTGATTGAGTCATTTGTTTTGATATTATAGTCTTTTGAGCTCTTTGTATATTCTGGATATTAGCCCTCTATCAGAGTGGTGACTGGTAAAGATCTTCTCCCATTCTGTAGGCTTTCTCTTTAGGTTCCTTTGATGAGCAGACACTTTTCAGTTTGATGCCATCCCACTTTTTACTTCTTGCTTTAATTTCCTGTTCTTTGCAGGTCTTGTTGAGAAAGCTACTGCCTGTGCCTAAATGTTGTATTGTTGAGCCTGTGTTCTTCTCTAATAACCTCACAGTCTCAGGTCTATTTCCCAAGTCTTTGATCCATCTTGAGTTGATTCCTGTGCATAGTGACAGAAGGATTTAGTTCCATCTTTCTACAAATGGATAGCCAGTTCTCTGTCACCATTTGTTGAAAAGACTGTCTTTTATCCAGATATGAGTTTGGGCCCCTTGTCAAAGATCAATTGACTATAGTTGTGCTGGTTTGTTTCTGTATCTTCTATTCTGTTTCATTGGTCTGTATGCTTATTGTTGTGTCAATGCCTCTATTTTTACTACTATTGCTCTATAATATAATTTGAAGTCAGGGATTGTGATGCCTCCTGCATGGCTCTTTTTTCTGAGCATTGTTTTGGCTAGTCTAGATTTTTTTCTTTCTGGTTCTATTCTGGGCCTTTTCTTTTTCCGTATAAAGTCCATGACTGATTTTTCTAGGTTTACGAAAAATGCCATTGGTATTCTGATATTTATTTATTTATTTTTATTTATTTATCATGGTGCTTGGGATGAAACTTGGGTCATTCAACCCTTGAACTAAACCCCAAGCTCTATTTTTTTTTGGGGGGGGATTTTTTTTGAAACAGTATATCATAAAATTGTTAAGAGATTTTCTAAATTTCTGAGGCTGGGTTTGAATTGCAATCTGCTTATCTCAGCCTCCTAAATACTGGGATTATGGATTTGTGTCACCATGCCTCACTCATTTATATCTTTCAAATATATATTTTCACATTAAAAAGTTTTAGTTTTTTTCATAAATGAGTTCTTGCATATTATCCCTGTATTTCTTCATTAGATCTTTAATACACATTTTTATTAAAGAACTAAAATGTCTTCTTTCTGGGTGTGGTGGCACATGCTCATAATTCTGGTACTTGGAAGGCTGAGGAAAGTGGAGTTTTCTAGGTCTATGAAGAATGTTATTGGTATTTCGATATTTATTTATTTTTATTTATTTATGATGGTGCTTGGGATGGAACTTGGGTCATTCTACCCTTGAACTACCCCCAAGCTCTATTTTTTTTATATTTGGAAGTTTTTTTTTTAATAATTAAAAAGAAGATTAAAGGTCATCCTCAAAAATTTAGTGAGATCTTCAGCAAATTATCAAGGGCCTGTTGCAAATAAAGCCATAAAATGCTATAGAAGTATATAGCATTTTATTAATAAAATAAATAAATAATAAAATAAATGAAATAAAATGTTATAATTCCATAGCTTTTTATTCAATTGCCAGTATATAAAAAAGAAAAAAATATATATATATATACAAAAAACAAGAGAAATATGAGATTTGAATATTAGCAAAGAATAGATATAAAAGACATTTCAGTTTCCAGACAGAAAAAAATATTTTATTTAAATTCTAAGTGTACCTTTTTATTTAATAGTCAGTTTTAATACCACCATAATGTCAAATTAAATAAAAATTTTCTAACTTTATTAACATCAGCATAATTATTGAAAAAATAAAATTTTCAGAGGTTATCTGACTCTTATTCAGTATGTTTTTTTCTTATTGATTGACCAGGAAATGGAAGAGTTTGATGCTGCCCTCTAATTACTTAAAATCTTCTTCACTTATCTCATTAAATATTTATAATGCTTCAAATTAATGATGCTGATGATGATATCTCCACAAATATGTAGATGCAAGTATTTTTTTTTATTTTTACTTTTATATGTTAGAATTACAGAAATATTTTTAAAGAAATGACGTTCAAATAATTTTTATGTAGTTAGTATTTTTTAAAATAGTATTCAGAATTAAACCCAGAGTCATTCTATTTCTGAGATATACTCTCCCACTTTATTTTACCTTATTAGCACTTTTGTTTTGCTTTGTTTTGAAACAGGATCCGGTGAAGTTGATGAGTATCTCACTACGTTGCTGACAATGGCCTTAAACCAAAAATCCTCCTGTATTAGCCTCCCAAATACAGTGATCACAGGCATGTACTACCATGTGCAGCTGAAATTTTTGAAAATAAAATTTTATAAATAATACAAAATTAAATTAATACAGGAAAAATACAAGTATTCTTTTAAAGCTGAGGAAAGTATGAATCAGCTGACACTGGTGACTACTAGTGAATTTCAGGTGGATACAAAGGACTCTACAGAATGCAAATTTAAAGATCATTTAAATAAAATCACATATTAAAACACATGTAAAACACTTTACCTAATTTTGAAACATAAAATATAATTAAAATATAGTTAAATAGTAAAAATACAAATATATATGAATAAGAATTTCAGGAAAATTGAATAATATTTGTGTATATTATATAGTTTTGCTTAATTTTGTCACACATTCAAAGACTGCATTCCAAATAGAACTCATGTAAAGTTTTGTATTTAATATTGTATCTAGAGATACAATATTAGACTTTAAGTCTAGTGTTATTTTTACCACAAAGTTCTTTTTCCATGTAATTGTATAATTAAATATTTTTTCTAAAACTGTCAGAAAGAGAAGATACCATAGCAAAAATGTAAATTCTGTGGCTATAAAACTAATTTTTGTTTTATGACAGTTTTTATTTAATACGACTATGGTTAATAAAGTATTCATAAAATTATAGGTTTAGGAAGAACCGTCGGAATGCAATTAGTCTATTTCCTTTCCTGAATACTTTAAGACACTTTATTGTTTCATTTTATTCTGACAACTTAAGGGAACATAATTTTATAAGGTTTTTTTTTCAGTGTAATATATTTTAGTTCTTTTCAAGCAATATAAAATTTTCTTCAGTGATCTCTTTTTTTAAAGTTTTTTTTTTTTTTTTTTTTTTTAACTTTACTGGTGCCTTGTAGTAACATAGCTTGCTGAAGCTCAGGGTGATACAGGCATACTGGCACACAGTACTTTTTGAGCCCACCCCCCCAGTTTCCACCCCACTCCCTCTTCCCCCCACATTCTGATGCTCAACATATTGATTAGATCATGTCCATTGAGGTTTTTCTTTTAAAATCATTCTCTCCCTTTCTGTTTTCCTCAGTTAGGTTTTCTCCTTTACTTCACTAAGGTTTCTCCTGCTTTGTCTAGTCCCTCCTGTATTCTAATTTTTTCTAGCTTCCCCATTTAAAAAACATCTGACCCATTACTTTTCTTGACTGAATAAGCTGATTTAGAATAATATTTTTCAGTTCCATCCATTTTCCTGCAAATATATAATTTTTAATGGCCAAGTAGGAATTCACTGTATATAACTGCAATCCATTCATCTGAGTAAAAATCCATTGTGTATAACTTTGTAATCCATTCATCTCATCTGTTAATGAGCATCTCTGCTGGTTCCACAGTTTGGTAATTATAAACTGTACAGCTATAAACATAAATATACATGCATTACCATGGTAGTCTTATTTTAATTATATAGCATAGATATCAATGAAGGTAAAGCTAGGCCATATCTTGGATTCATTCCTATTTTTTTTAGAGGATCCCCCACACTGTTTTCCAAGGCAGTTGCACTAATTTGTAATACCACCAATAGTGTAGCAGGATTCTACTTTTCCACATCCTCAACAGCATTTATTATTGTTTGTGCTTTTAATGATTGCTATTCTAATTGGAGTTAGGTAAAATCTGAGGGTAGTTTTGATTTGCATCTCTCTGATTGCTAATGATGTTGAACTTTTTTTCATATATTTATTGGCCATTTATATTCCTTCTTTAGAGAAGTGTCTATTTAGTTCACTATCCCTTTTTATTGTTTTTTATGTGGTGAGTTTCTTGAGTTGTTTGTATGTTCTAGATATTAGTCCTCTATCAGAGGAGTAGCTGGCAAAGATTTCCTATTCTGTTGGCTCTCTATTGAGGTTCTTTTTTAAAAATTTTTTATTGGTACATTCCATTCATACATCTTCAAGGGGAACAAGATGGTAGAGGCATACATGTACACATCACTCATTTAGCCCTTTTTCAATTCTTACCCCACTCATTTCCCTTCTCTCCTTCTTATGCTTGCCTTAATGACTGACTATGATATTCTTATGAATGTACATCATGTATGTTAGAAAATTTTATTTAAATGTATGAAAAAAGGTTTAATAACATATCTAAAGTGGTTGCACTAATTTCCAATCCCACCATTTGCTTCTACCTGATTGCCAATTTAAAAAACTCTGAGATTTCATTTAACACAAATTAGATTGGCAATAATTAAAAACACATACAACAACAAATGCTTGTGAGGGTGTGGAGAAGTGGTAAGTCTAATACATTATTGCTGGGATTGCAAATTACTGCAACCACTTGGGAAAACAGTGTGAAGGATCCTCAGGAGAATGGAAAGAAATCTACCATATGATCCAGCAGTAACACTTCTGGGTATCTACCCAAAAGAATGGAAAGCATACTAAAAATTGCCAAACTACAGAACCAGCCAAGATGTCTATCAACAGATGAATGGATTACAAAACTCTGAGATTTGTACACAATGGAATTTTACTCAGCCATAAAGAAGAACAAAATAATGTCATTTACAGAGAAATTAATGGAACTTGAGAACATTATGCTAAGTGAGATTAGCCAATCACAAAATGTGAAAAGAATCTATTGAGGTTCTTGTTAGTTTCCTGCACAGAAACTCTTCAGTTTAATGTAATCTTATGTATTAATTCTTATCTTAATGTTTTGTGTCTTTGATCGCTTTTTGATGAAAATTTTACCTGTATCATATTTTCGAATGTTGGTTTTATGCACTTTACAAGTAACTGCAAAGTTTCTGGTCTATTTCCTAGGTTTTTGATTTATCTTGAATTAACTCTTTTTCTGAGTGAGAAAGTAAGATTTATTTTCATTTTTTCTTCATATGGATAACTGGTTAGGCAAACACCACTTGTTGAAGAGGCTATCTTTCTCCAGTATATGTTTTTGTTGACTTATTTAAAAATAAATTTGCTGTAAATGTGTAGTGTTTATCTGAATTTTTTATTCTCCTTCATTAGTTAATGAGTCTGTTTTTGTGCCAATATCATGCTGCTTTTATTACTATGGCTTTGTACTGTAGTTTAAAGTCAGGTGTTGTGAGGCCTCCTGCATGGTTACTGTTGCTGAGAACTACTTTGGCTATTCTGAGATTTGTGTTTATATATATATATATATATATATATATATATATATATATAAATATATATATATATATTTATATATATATATATATATATATATATATATATATATATATATATATATATATGGAATGACCATGGTGTTTTAATGGGTATTGCATTGATTCTGTAAATAACTTTTGGAAAGACAGCCATTTTGATGATATTTATTTTGCATATCTAAGAGCATTAGAGATCCTTCACCCTTCTAAAATTTTCTTTGTCTTCTTTCTTTAATGTCTTATAATTTCGTTGTAGAAATGTTTTTCTACTTGTTTAGATTTATTTATAAGCAATCTGCAAGAAATGCACCTTTCAGATATTTTTCTTTTCTAAGTGTTTTTTTTTTCTTCTATAAAGATAATAATTTATAGCCAGGCATATAAATTGGCACACACTTGTAATCCCAGTATTTGGGAGGCTGAGACAGGAGGATCGTGGTTCAAGGACAGCCTCAGCTACTTAGTGAGGTCCTCTGCAACTTAGTGAGACCCTGTAAAAATAAAGAAAAAAAAATAGAGCGGGGATGTAGCTCAGAGGTTGAATGCCACTGGGTTCCATCCCCAGACACGCAAAATAATTAATAATTTATACACACTAACATAAAGTTTTATTTTTGTCCCACCTACTTACCTTTTGCTTTTCTATTTGTGCTGAAAGTACACACTCAGAATTATGACTGCTCATCTTGAATTTTTTCTCCTTTTATTGTATGTCAATGTCATTATTCCTCAAATGTTTCTTCCATGGCCAATGGATAATTTTATGATTTCTTTTAGATTCTGTTGCAAGACTTTATGATATTTTAGTGATGAAATAAATGTGCATTCAAATTATTACTATATGTTCAAAGCCTTTTCATTGAGTGAGCTGTCAAATAACTATCACAAAGAAAATTTAAAGCATTCAAGAGCTGATGCATAAAAACAAGCAGTTATATGAGTTATACCCTTCAGAAAAGCCATAATGTCATTTAATAATCTGTAGTGAATCCATAATTATTGTACTAGTAGCTAACATTCCAAGGTAAAGCCTGACACAAAAGGAACTCATCTTTTCCTCTTGGAACTCATGTCAGCAATTTATGGTGAAAGTAAAATTCACAGATATAGTACCTCTGTTTAAATGATTATACTTATCTATGCTAAATACAGGCATAGGGGTATATGGAAAACATGAAACAATATCAAGGGCAAACAGAAAGTTGCAAATCACAGTAAAATATACGTGTTTTTAAATATCTTTGTTGTGATTGTACCTGTTTATGTCAACTTGACTGAGCCATAGGTTGCCCAGTTATCTGGTTAGACATTATTTCTAGATGCATCTATGAGGGTGTTTCCAGAACAGATTAGCTTTGTAGCTGCAAGCTGCAGATGAAAGTGGGTAGTATCATCCCAAATAGAACCAAAAAAGTACTTTAGTGCCTATGTACATAAGCAGAGGCATCCTGCTCTCCTCCTGCCTCATCCATAAGCAACTGGAACCAGACTGAAATCTACCTCATTGGCTCTCTAGTCTCCAGTTTTTCTAGGATGCTGCTGGCCTTCCTGTTTTTCAGCTTGCAAAGAAAAAAGTATGGGATCTCTCAGTTTCTGCCATCATGTGAGCCAATACCTTATAATGAAGTGCTTTGTAAACATAAAAATGATGATACAAATCAAAAAGAAAAACATAAGACACTTCTTGCATACAGAAGAAATATTTTGGAGTTTCTAATATACTTGACAACTTGAAATTTGTGAGAATACCTATGTCAGTCTCTGTCGGGATCCAGCCCGACAGCGGTGGGGCTTAAAGAGATGATGAGTACTGACAGCCCAATCACCACACAGAGCCAGGAGATATGTCAAGCAAGGTCTCGTTTATTCGTCTCCAAGTAACATATATATAGCACAAAACCACGAGGGGAATTCCCATGGGGAAATAGCCTAGCCTATCTGGATAAAGATCACTAGCACATAGTTTACAGCCAATCCCAGGCCAGTACATAAGCCATTCATGTGTGTGGAAGCTCCTTTAAAGGTAAAAAGGGAAAAACTGCTCAGTCTCCCCACCCATAATGAATGGGGAAACCATGCCTTTGTAGCTTCCTCCAGGCACCATTTTAGCCCCTTTTCTGCTGAATCATTTTACTGTGGAAGTTCTTAAACTTTACCTAAAGCTTTGCCTTAGCCTGTATCTCTTTAGGTGCTGTATGCACACACCCCAACAAGTCTGAATATCTTATATGGGAAAAAGGGAAGGGGCAGGGAGCTGGGGGGAAACCCACTAAGTGTTGTGTGAATGTGAACTATGTGAGAATATAATGCACCTATAAAAGTATAAAAAATAAAATAGATTGTAAATATAAAAATAAAAAATACATGCATGGATCACTCATGTATGTTTGTCTCTGCCATCTTGTACCACTTTAAGATGTATAACTAGATATTCAACATCACTAGCCATCATGGAGATGCAAATCAAAACTATGCTGAGATTCCATCTAACCCCAATCAGAGTGGCAAGCATAAAGAAATCAAACAACAACAATTGCTGGTAAGGATGTGGGGAAAGAGGAACTCTTTTACATTGTTGGTGGAAATACAAAGTAGTTCAGCCACTATGGAGATCAGTGTGGAGATTCCTTAGAAAATTGGGAATAGATCCACCATTTGATCTGGCTATACCACTCCTGGGTATCTTTCCAAAGGGGTTCAAATCAAACTAGAGTAACATATGCATACCCATGTTCATAGCAGCACAATTTATAATAGACAAAATATGGAACCAACCTAGATCTCCATCAACAGATTAATGGATTGAAAAATTATGGGAAATACGCACAATGGAATAATATTCAGCTATAAAGAAGAATAAAATAATAGCATTTGCAAGAAGATGGAAGGAACTGGAGAACATTATGTGAAGTGAGATTAGTCAAGCACAGAAAAAGAAGAAACATATGTTTTCTCTAATATGCCCAAGCTAGGGAGTAGTGCTTGACAGGTGATGACGGAGGTCATGGACGAAGCCTGAGGAATGAAAGGTTCTGAAAGAGTTAAAGGAGATTCTACTAAAGGTAGAAACCTCCAAAACTCTGGGTGTGACTCCTGTCCTTTCCCGAATTTGCCCTCTAAGGCCCACCAGTGAGGGCAGGGAGATGATCTTAATCACAAGACCTATAATGTCACAGGTCTTCCTTTTGTCTTGCTTATGATTAGTGATTTACATGTCCTTCACTTAATACCCCACTATTGTAGATTGGTGTTTCCAATTTTCTACTAGGATCTGATGATTAACCTAACTGAAGAAGGGTATAAAGATTTTGGTTTTAGAAAATAAACTTTGTCAGTTGCTCATCAGGCAATTGTCCATGTTTACATTTCAGGGCAGCTGCTCATCAGGCATCTTTTCGGTGCTTCCATTTTCAGGTCTCTCCCTCCCAAGTTCCGGTGAAGAATCTCCACAGTGGTAATACCAGAGGGACTCCAAATGAAAGAGGGAAATCTCAGCAAAGCTAGAAGGGAAGGATAGGATAGGAAGAAAGCTGAGGTTGTTCAATGGAGAAGCTACATACAAATATGTGTAATAGTATAAATATAATATGGTTAACCTGAACACTCTTTATTGGGAGGGGAGAAAGGAAATGGGGGAAAGGGTGTGAAGCACAATCTAAATGTACACCATATTCAATATGGTCCACTTATAAATAAAATATGGAAAAAAAATAAATTAAAAATTAAAATAAATAAAATGTTCTTTTGTTTTCAATCATTTGCTACCATATTCTCATATTTAATCAATAACTACATGTTAATTGTTATGGATTGGGAGAATATGGTTCTGGGGAAACTGTTCCTGGGGACCCCTGTTAGGGTCCCGAACACAATTTCCCTCAAACCACAACAAAAACCAAAACGACCAAAAACAGAAAAAAAACCCGGGTTCTTGTCCTGAGCTAAGGATAAATATACATAGCTTGGACAGTTGCTGAAGATTTAAAGTTTATTAAAAAGATAGAAATACAGAAAATAGTTACAGCCCCATGCCAAAATGGCATGAGGAGGGAGGGTTGCCCAGGCAAACTCACCACTCCCCAAGATACAGCACGTGGACTGGACTTTTTATACCCATAATCTCCATCTTGTTTACGTAATTCTGATGTACTGAATGTCCCTGTAAGGTACCTCCCCTTAACCCTGTAAGGTACCTCCCCCAGCAAGGTGTGGCAAGGTGTCTCCTTTCATGAAGGTCCACCCCTCCTACCATCTTAGCTAGCTTATCTAATCATGTAGATCTGTCTTTAGATAAAGGCCTAGTTCTCCTATGGACTTGTTAATTACTTTTAACTAGGTTAATTTACATTGGAGTCCTTGCACAGATTTGCCCCTCACCCAATTTTTGAAACATATTAATAATCTTAGCTTTCTCAAATCTTCCTAGGCCATTCCCAATACTGGTACATTAATTACATAAAATTTATAACAAATATACATACTCTAAACAACATATTATATACATGTTAAGTTGGGTCCTGCACTCATGTAACTTTGTGTCAAATGACCTCTGCAGGGCAAGGGAGGGGCTGAAACCCCCGCGAGAATTGGGCATTCCCGCGAGTAAACCCCCATCTCGCGAGATGCATGCCTTTAAAAGGAGAGCCCGCGTCCTCTAGCTTCGGACAGGCGCGCGGGCCCCACGGTGCCTCGCCCTGATCCCCGGGAGAGCCGTGCCATTAAAACTTTACATGCCACGTGTACCGGACCTCTCTCGTGTTTTTCACACTCCGCCGTATGCACATTATTTTTACTTTACTCGCATTTAATTTTTTATTTTACTTATCATTTGGTGCCGAACCGGGAGAACTCTTGGGTCCCTCCCCATTTTTTTCCTTTTTTTTTTCTGTTTTCTCATTTTATTTTTACTCTCTTTTTGAGCCCCGGACTCTCCGACCCGCCAGCAGCTCGACTGTGAGGTCCCACACCAGCGCTCTGCTTGCAGGCGTTGCTCCCGCCACTGCCGCCACTGCTGCCCCGTGCCTGCCTGGACCGTAAGCCTTCTTCCCCAGCCCCGTGCTCTCCGGGAGAGCTGGCGGCCTTCTTCCCGCCCCGGGCTCTGCTGAGAGTCTGCGGCCATCTTTCCGGCCCCGCGCTCTGCTGAGAGCCGGCGGCCTTCTTCCCGCCCCGGGCTCTGCTGAGAGCTCGCTGCCATCTTTCCAGCCACGAGCTCTGCTGAGAGCTCGCGGCCATCTTTTCGGCCCCGAGTTCTGCTGAGAGCTCGCGGCCATCTTTTCGGCCCCGCGCTTGCTGAGAGCCGGCGGCCTTCTTCCCACCCCAGGCTCTGCTGAGATTCCGCAGCCATCTTTCTGATCCCGCACTCTGCTGAGAGTCTGCGGCCATCATTCCAGCCCTGCGCTCTGCTGAGAGCCAGTGGCCATCTTTTCCTGCCCACGTGCTCTCTTCTGGAGCGCCGATGGCAATCTTCCACTGCCACTGCGGCCACAGCCACCACTGCTGGGGCGTGCAGGCTCCGCCGGCCGCCAGGCTGCCAGTTCCACCCGCCCGGAGCCAGGCTCCTTGGGTGATGCTGGCACCTGCTCTGCTCCTGCCTGCCGCTTGGACCTCCTAAAACCGCCGTTCCCGCCTGCCCACGCTGCCCGCCGCTGGAATGGGACCGCGCCGCCCGCGGACTGCGCCACACTACGCGCCTATGTCTTCTCCGCGCCTGGCGTTGCTTAGACCCGCCTGCCGGGGCCGCCTGCCTCCTCCATCTAGGTGGCCACCACTCTGCTAAACAGCCCCCAGCCCGCCAAGTCCAGCCCGCGCTCCAGCTGGTTCCTCCACTCGGACTCGCGCCCTGGCGCCCTTCACCCTGTGCCTGCCCACCCCAGCTGCCTGGGCCTGGCCATTCCGGTAAGCAGCCACATGGAATTACTGGGGGGGGGGGGTCGCCAGCTTTGGCCCGCCATCTTGGACACGTGGAATCACTGGGGGGCCGCCATCTTGGCCCCACCATCTTTAACCCCTCCCATCCATGGCCTCACTGGAGGCCTCGCCATCTTTAACCCCTCCCACCTCATGGCCTCACTGGAGGCCTCGCCATCCTTAACCCCTCCCACCTCATGGCCTCACTGGAGGCCTCGCCATCCTTAACCCCTCCCACCTCATAGCCTCACTGGAGGCCTCGCCATCCTTAACCCCTCCCACCTCATGGCCTCACTGGAGGCCTCGCCATCCTTAACCCCTC
The DNA here is from genome assembly GCF_963383645.1 of Muscardinus avellanarius. Classification (NCBI taxonomy): domain Eukaryota; kingdom Metazoa; phylum Chordata; class Mammalia; order Rodentia; family Gliridae; genus Muscardinus; species Muscardinus avellanarius. The sequence goes on along the minus strand of NC_137790.1, from coordinate 25,478,132 downwards.
CCACCTCATGGCCTCACTGGAGGCCTCGCCATCCTTAACCCCTCCCACCTCATGGCCTCACTGGAGGCCTCGCCATCTTTAACCCCTCCCACCTCATGGCCTCACTGGAGGCCTCACAATCTTTAATCCCTCCCACTTTCCACTCCTAACCAATCCTAGGAGTCGGCGGCCATCTTTCCGGCCCGAGCCAGGCAGCTTGGCACTTGCTCTGCCTGCCAACCGCCTGCGCGGGCCAGGACCTCTGCCTGCCGCTTGTACCTCCTAAAGCACCATTCCAGCTTGGTTCTCCGGTCACCGCCGGGACCTCTGGCCGGTTTGCCCCACCCGCCCCGAGCCAGGCTCACTGGTGGTGCTCCTCGGGGCCCAGCCTCAGCGTCTGGCGTGTGCCTGGAAGCCATTTTGTCTCCACGCCGCGGGCCCGGCAAGCCATGCCGCCTGAGCACCCCCACTGATCCCACCTGCGCCAGCCGCCAGTGCCGTCCACACCAGCCACCGGCATCCACGAGCCCCAGCTCCACCACGCTCCCAGCAGCTTCTCAGCGCTTCTGTCGCAGCCAGCGCTGGCTGGCAACACTTCACTCCGGTAAACTGCCTCCTTCCCTTGGTTAGCGGGTTCCGGACTTGGGTCTTCCAGTCCACTGGGACCTAAAAATCCAAGCGTTTGGTGACCCATTGTCCCCCGGTCCACTGGGACCACGCTGCGGATGACCAGGTCATCCTCCGGTTTTGAGAAGGAATGAAGACGTTCTTCCCTATCTCTTAACCTCTGTTTCCGAACGATTGAGCAGGGAAATCGGGGACGCCCATTTCCTGTTCTTCGTTTCCGCCCGCGAACCAATTATGGGGAGTCGAACCTTTATACTAGCAGATGCCCTGAGAGCCTGTCTGCCTTGATACGAGTTGGGAAATAGGTTGCGGTGGCCCAGGAATAGTTAGGAACTTTTATAAGCGGTCTGATATCCTTCCAAATGCTCTCCCCCATCAGCTTCCATTTATTTTCCCGCCAGCTGCCATTTTGTGATGGCGCGTAGTCACTGCCTGGTGATGTCACAGTCGCCATCTTGGCCCGCGCCAGACTGCAATTTTGCTGGGCGGCCCGCGTGGGCGCGCCCTAGGTGCTGTGGGAAACGCCGGGGCTGGGGCGACACCCTCTGCCCGTGGGGAGTCTGCGTTTCCATTCTTGCCGGACACCAGCCCCGGGACGCGCTCTTTGTGAGTATAGGTCCGTCACAGCTGACAGAACCTTAACATAGCATCTAAGTTTTAATTCCAGAGAGAAACAGGCGGAAATGGAGCATACACTCCGACTTTGCCAAAAAGCAGATCCCTGGTAGCTGCCCTTTGGCTGGCGGTGGCGGCTCAGCCCCCTGGAGCGCCACCTAGGTGTGGAGGACTGCAACAACAACTACCTCCAGGAGCCTGTCTGAAGTGGGGCGAAGCCACGCCTACCAATCAGACTGCTCGGCGTGTGGCCAGGAGGGCCACTGGAACAATGCCCTTGGAAAAGGGTGAGCCCCAGGTGCCTCAACACAGGGGGAGCACCTTTCCAGACCAGGCCCCGCCGCTGGCCCTACTCAGCCTGACTGAAGACTGACGGCTCCTGGATCCCTCAACCTCCATCCTCTTTGCCAGCTCAGGGTAGCTCTCCAGGTACTGAGTAAACCAGTCTCCTTTTTGGTCGCCTGCTCAATCTCATGATTTGTTTTTTTCTTTAATAGCCCTTGCCTGTTCAAGCCTCCTCAAGCGCACATCACTAAGCTGTCCAGGGTAACCTCCAATTCGCACTGCAGCTATGCACCCACCTGCACCCCCTTCTGGGGGACTGGACTCCCGACTCCTCCCGGCCTGGGGCCCCTGACGACGCCCCTTGACAGCAGGAAGAAGCTAGAGGGTCCAATCGTCATCCATTATCCCTACCATCAAAAGGCCGGAATGTTAAGTTGGGTCCTGCACTCATGTAACTTTGTGTCACATGACCTCTGCAGGGCAAGGGAGGGGCTGAAACCCCCGCGAGAATTGGGCATTCCCGCGAGTAAACCCCCATCTCGTGAGATGCATGCCTTTAAAAGGAGAGCCCGCGTCCTCTAGCTTCGGACAGGCGCGCGGGCCCCACGGTGCCTCGCCCTGATCCCCGGGAGAGCCGTGCCATTAAAACTTTACTTGCCACGTGTACCGGACCTCTCTCGTGTTTTTCACACTCTGCCATACGCACATTATTTTTATTTTACTCGCATTTAATTTTTTATTTTACTTATCAATACATGCTATATATATATTATATCAACATATCACAGTTCTTTTTATTAATTAATTAATTAATTAATATTTTGTTTATAATCATTTTTAGCTCTTCTGAGGAATGCTACAATTACCATTGTACCAATATCTTTTCTTTACCACGGGTATTCTACCTCCAAGCTACACCCCCAGCCCTATTTTTTTATTCTTTATTTCGAAACAGAGTCTCATTGAGTTGAAAATGGCCTAAATAGTTGAGGCTGTCCCCAAACCACAATCCTCAGGTCTCTGCTTCCGGAATGCTGGGATTACAAACATGTGCCACCATGCCCAGCACTCAATATCTTTTTTATATATTTATTTTACTTTAACATATACCCAGTAAAGGGATTGTACCAGTATTGGGAACGGCCTAGGAAGATTTGGGAAAGCTCTGATTATTAATATATTTCAAAAGAAAATAACTGATATATTTCAAAATAGTTTTGTTAAAATGGTGGCAGACATGGGTAAAGAAAGGACTTGGTTTCTGCCTAAAAGCAGGCAACTATTCCAATGTAAATTAACCTAGCTCAAAGCAATTAACCAGTCAATAGGAGAGGAGAACTAGGCCTGTCTCTATCTAAAGACAGATCTTAGTTGAAGAGAACTAGGCCTTTATCTAAAGACAGATCTACATGATTGGATAAGCTAGCTAAGATGGTAGGAGGGGTCGACCTTCATAAAAGGAGACACCCTGCCACAACTTGCTGAGGGAGGTACCTTACAGGGATGTTTACTATGTCAGAGTCACGCAAACAAGATGGAGGTCATGGGTATAAAAGGCTGAGTCCACGTGTAATTCCTTTGGTATATTCATTTCGAGTCATCCCCTCATGCCATTTTGGCATGGGGCTGTATTTCTATTTTCTGTATTTCTATCTTTTAATAAACTTCTTTAAATCTTCAGCAACTGTCCAAGCTTTGCATATTTATTCTTAGCTTAGGACAAGAACCCACGGTAATTTTGTTTTTGGTCATTTTGGATTTTGTTATGGGTTGGGGGAAAGTGTGTCTGGGACCCTCGCAGGGGTTCCCGGGGAACAGTTTCCTCAAACCATATTCTCCCAATCCATAACAGGGATGACTGGGTTTTACAATATTTCTAGTTTTAATTTTTGAGAAACTTTCATAATAGCTGTGCTAATTAATATTTCCACCAACAGTGTACAAGTTTCTTTTTTACAAATTCTTACAGTCACTTATTTTCTACTATTATTTGATAACAGCAATTCTAACTTCTTTGACATGATATATTTTTGGTTTTCATTCACATTTTCCTGATGGTTAGTGATATTGAGTACAAATTCATATACCTATTGTTTCATATACCATTTGTATATCTTTGAAAAAACAAGGCACTAAATCAAGCATGGGAAGGAGGGGTGGGGAGGGAATAGGGAGGAAATTGGGTAAGGGCTAACTGATGTGTGCATGTATGTCTCCACTATCTTTAATCCCATTAAGATGTATGACTACAATGCACCAATAAATTTTTTTTAAAAAACTAAATTTTTTTTCTATCCTTTTACCTGTGGTATTTGGTTTATTTTGAGATTGAGCTGTGTGAATTCTTCATGTATTTTAGAGGTAAATTCCTCACTTAATAAATGTTTTGAAAATATTTTTTAATATTCCATAGATTGTCTTTTTGTTTTTCTGTTTTGTTTTGCAGATTTATTCTCACTTGTTTATTTTCACTTTTTTGTTTGTTATTGTTTTTATATCCAAAAATTAACTGATAAGATAATATCAGAGAAAATTTATCTTATAAAAACCATCTCAAGAGATTTTTTCTTATTAAAAATTTTAACAAGTCCTATAGAATTTACATTAAGACTGAGTTTCAAAGTTCAGAGAATTGAAAAGGCTTGCATAAAAGGTAGTTATTTGATTTAATTTAATGAAAGCATATTTGGAAATGTGAAAAGAATAAAGGAAACTAATTTCATTTTGATAAAAACTATTTTAGCAGTAAAAAAATCTTAAAATAGTTCAATATTATACAGTAAATAATAGTTTTATCATCTTGAAAAATAGAATACAACAGTCCAGCTTAAAAGTAGGCTAAACCAATTTTTAAACACCTTAATCATCAGGAATTATTGGTGATTTATTATAGGCAATGGAATATATATTTTGAATATATACCTATCATAATCAGAATAAGAAAGATAAATCTGCTGCAATGCTCAAGAGACATTGTGAAGGTGTGAGAATATTATGGTTAGATGTAGAATGTTTCCTAAATAGCTCATGTCTTAATAACATACTTAAGTGATGAGGGTTGTAATCTCATTAATATATAAATCCATTGTAATGGATTCACTGGGCTGTAACGTAGGCAGGTAGATGTAACTGGAGAAGGCAGGTCCCTTAAGGGGCATCTTTAGATTATGTTTTGGTCTCTGAATTCTCTTGATTTTTGGTCTTCCCTCTGACAGTGATGATGTGAGAGCAGACACTTGTGCTTTTCCCCTCTGAACCTATAAATATCCCCAAACTAAAAAATATTTTATCTTCTGAATTGTGTGGTCAGTTGTTTTGGATTCCAGCTTCAAAAATTCTAACCAAGATCTAGGTTGGTGGTGCATGCCTGAAATCTCAGCACTTGGGAGGCTTGAGACAGGAGGATCACAAGTTCCAGGATGTTCTCAGCAAGTGCCAAGACTCTCATCAATGTTTGGCAAACCAATTTCAAAAATAAAAATAAAATAGAATAGGGGTGTAACTGTGTTGTACAATGCCCTTGGATTCAACTCTGAATATCAAACACACATAAAAAAATATGACTGACACAAAGAAAAATAGTTTATTTTTTTATTTAAAAAATTTTTTTGCGGGTCAGGGATGGAACCCAGGGGCATTTGGCCTCCGAGCTACACGCCTTGCCCTATTTTTTTATTCTTTATTTTGAAACCGGGTCTCACTGATTTGCAGAGGGCCTCACTAAGTAGCTGAGGCTGTCTGCGAACTGTGATCCTCAGGTCTCAGCCTCCCAAATGCTGGGATTACAAGCATGCGCCACCAAGCCTGGCAAGAAAAATAGTTTTGACAAGAATATTTTAGCAGAAAATAAAGAATAGATATAAAGATGTATGAAAAAAATTAAAGCAAGTTTTGGTGACCCATGCCCATAACCTCTGTAAACAGGAGGATCACAGTATAGAGGCTAGCCTCAGCAACTTAGTGAGGCTTTCGGAAACTTCATGAGACCCTGTTTCCAAATAAAAATAAAATATGTGCCAGATGTGGTGGCGTACACTTGTAATCCCTGCACTTGAGAGGCAGAGAAAGGAGGATCGCACATGTTCGAAGCCAACCCCTCTGGCTTAAGAGACCCTGTTTCCAAATAAAAATATAAAAAATAGGTCTGGGGGTGTAGCCTGGAGGTAGAAGGGTTTCCAGGAACCCCAGTACCAGTAAAAAATAAACATAAAAATTTTAAAAAAATTTTAAATTAAAAATAAAATATGGCTTGAGGTACATCTCAGAAGTAGATGGACCCTGAGTTCAATTTTTTTCCACTTTGAGGGGAAAAAAAAGAATAGAAAGAAATTGATAAATCTTCACTCCTCTTATTCTTACAAGTAGATGCCACTGTGTTTTTCTCAGACTGAGACTTTTTATCTTGTTGAGTATAAATTTCCAAATATATCAAAAAATAATTTATGAAGACTTATCTTGTAAACCAAGTCAAACAAACTGTATGAAAGTCTTATCCATTATACCAGGAATCCACAATTACTGAAGTTTTTGTTGTAGGTGGTGGTGGTTTGTTTTTTATATTGAGGATTGAGCCAAGTAGCATTGTATGTAGCTCAAAGCCACACACCCAGTCCTTTTTATTTTTTAAACAGGGCCTTGCTAATTTGCTGAGGCTAGCCTTGAACCTGTAATCTTCCTGTCTCAACTTCCCAAGCACTGGTAATGCAGGCATGTGCCACCACACAAGACAATTTATTTTTTATATATACATCTTATTCACTAACGTGTTCTCAAACATTTAAAACGTATGGTATTATTTTTTAAAATATTAAATATTTAGAGATGATAGAAAAATAAGCTATAGATATGAAACAGTACTCCAAAAATTGGAAAAATCAAAGCAAAATTAGCAATTTCAAGATCAAAGCTTAGCCGGGTATGGTGGCGCATGCTTGTAATCCCAGCATTTGGGAGGTGGAGACTGGAGGATCGTGGTTTGCAGACAGCCTCAGCTACTTAGTGAGGCCCTCTGCAACTCAGTGAGACCCTGTTTCAAAATTAAGAATAAAAAATTGGGCAGGGAGTATAGTTCAAAGGTCAAATGCCTCTAGGTTCCATCCCCAGACCTGCAAAAAAAAAAAAAAAAAAAAAAAATCAAGGTTTGACATGATAGAAAATAAATGTATTGATTTGAATAAAAATGTTATTTTCGTTGTGCTTGCATGATGTTTATAAGCTTTGGTATGGGGAGAATGAGTAGAGACAATCAGCAATCCTATGAATGATAGACATAGAGATGCTTTATAATTGCTTAGTTTCTGTGTGGAAGCTTGTGTCCCTAGGAAGTCATGGGTACATCTGAAATTCTAGTTAAAAAGCCATTCAAGATAAAGGCATATATAGAAATTAGTTGTTTGATTCATTTTCTGGGCACGAGCCAGATAACTTCATCAAGATCAATTCTCTGCATGACTTTCTTAGTGAATGCAAATACTCTTCATACGTAACAATCAAAACACTTAGCAGACACTATCTGAATTTCAGTGAAAGGGATTAAGAATGCAGTTGAACTACACAATTAGTAGACTGTTATGAGAAAGTACAGTTAACTATATTTAAAGTAAATCTAATTCTGATACTTATTTGAGTTTTTGTGTGTGAAAAAAGTAAATTTAGTTATTCTAACATAAACCTAGAATATTCTCAACAATTATACTTGGAGAAACTCATTAGATACTTAAGAACACTTAAAGATGTATTTCTATTCTAAATAATATTAATACTTTCTTTGGAAAGAGGAATGCACTCAATATTTTAAAATTTTATAAGTAGGATTAAAAACACTTATTCAATGGTACAGTAATTTTTAAATATTCAAAAATCAAAATTTTGAGATTTAACAAAATCTAACACACGTTCATGTTAAAAATGCTCAACTAATCTGAAGTTTCTTCTATATTCAATTTCTGCAACACTGTAATGACAATATATAATCATTCCAAAGCAGTTGACTATTTTCACCAAAAAAAAAAAATTAGTGTTTCTTTTAATCCACATCTTTCTCAAATATTAGTAGTTTGGAGTTTAGCTTTCTATATATGTAACTTTGTCTCATAATGTTTTACTTTTTATTTCCCTGATGGCATGTGCTATAGAACATCCCAAATGTTTATTTTCTATCTGTATCTTTTTTGATAACTTATGTTTATATACTTATTCCATTTTAAATTGAGTTGGTTGTGATTCTGTTGCTGTTTTTGAGTTTTAAGAGATTTTTAATATATTTTAGTTATCAGTACTTTATCTAATATGTATTTTTCAAGATTTGTCTTTCAATCTATTATTTGTTTTTAAATTCTCTTAACACTGTCTTCCATAATAGATAAGTTTCTAACATTATATGGCACAAATTATTTTTTAATTTTTAATTTTTTAATTTTATGTGGATCATATTGAAAATGGAATACATTCCTACTCTGCTTGGTGCCCTCTTCCTCTGCTACCCTTCCCCCCAACAATGAGTGTCCATGTACATTCATGCTTTTACACATATTCGAATGTAGCTCCTCCATTAATCAACCTCAGCCTTCTTTGTCTCCTACCCTTCCATTTCAGCTTTGCTGAGGTTTCCCCTCTATTATTTTTCTTTTTATGGATAGTACTTTTGAGGTGGTATCAAAAATGTCATTATCAAACACAACACCATATAGATTTTTTTGTATATTTTCTTGTAGAGATTTGTAGTTTTTAATCTTTATATTTATTTATTTTGTGTTACTAGAAATTGAACCCAGTGGCATTCTACCTCCATCTTACACCACCAACCTATTTTTTTTAATGTTTTATTTTGAAACAGGGTTTTGCTAGATTGATGAGAATCTCACTGCTTAATGAGGCTGTCTTGGAACCTGTGATTTTCCTGTCTCAGCCTTCCAAGTACTGGTATCACAGGTGTGTACCATCACTCCCAGCTAGTTTTTAATTTTAAATGTAGTATGTTGTAGAAAAATAATAATTGGTTACCTTATTACATTCTTTATATCTATGGGCCCTTTTGAATTAATTTTTGTGAAAAACATATAAGGTGTGAATTTAGCTTATTTACTTTCAAATCCACAACCTCCACAATCATTTTATGAAAAAAAAAAAAAAACCTGTGTTTTCTCCATTAGACTACTTTTTCCTTTTGTTAAAAATGTATTAAAATTGGCTGGGCGTGGTGGTGCATGCTTGTAATCCCAGCGCTTGGGAGGCTGAGACAGGAGAATCACACAGATTCGAAGCCAGGCTAAGCTACTTAGTGAGGCTCTCATCAACTTAGTGAGACCCTGTTTCCAAATAAAGTATAAAATAGGGCTGGGGATGTAGCCCAGAGGTAGAAAGCCCCTGGGTTCCATCCCCTAGTACCACAAAAAACTAGTTAATATTTGTGCTGCTCTATTTCTGGAATAGTTACTCTGTTTTATTATTTTGTACATTATTATTGATCCTCTTTGCTTCCCTACTGCAAGAAGGTAAGTAGATTTTTTTCTACCATGCAATCTCACCATGAAATACCTTGCTACCACAGACCTAACAGGTCATGTAATTATAGTTTGAAACCTCCTAAACCATGAGCCAGTATATACCTTTTCTCCTTTTTATTTGATTTATCTTCAAGAGTTTTCCATAGTAAAAGAAAGTTGAAGAACACAATTACTTTTGTAGTCACTGCTCACATACAAAGTTGCGATGATAACATGGTTATCTCTCCTGGCTCTATTTCTCAACAAGCAGAGCTACCTAGATTGATTTTACATGCAACTCTATAGTTGTTGGTGATCGACCCAAGCCAATCAGAAATACTGTTACCCCCAATGTAATGTAAGTGAAATTTATTTCACATGAATTAAGTTTGTTAAATAAGAATAAAATCTTGAGTTTTTAATTATCTTATGGAAAATCAGTTCTTGCTTCTTTCAAATTTGTGATGTAATAAAGTGAGTTCAAAGACATTGGTAGTTATATCAGTAACTTGAAGGAAAACTGGCTAAAAACCAAGAATATAGAAAGAGCAAGATAAAGCCAAGACAATTGCATACAAGTAAAAGAACATTTTATTATCAAAACTCACATTTCCTCTCACACTTTTAGCCAATCACATGATATGCCCTTTTGCATGACATTTGTTCCAAAAGTGCATGTGAAAGTGTATGGCCCAATCACAGACTATCCTGAGACTTTTATTTATTTCTTGGGAAAGAAGGGTTGTCTGTTTACCTGCATGATGGTGGGCACATATATGGACCCCTAACTGTTAAGAAAATTTTACTAAAATAAGATATAAAATAATAAATGATGCAGAGGAGTTCAGAAATATGAAAAGAAAAAAGCATAATTTTATTTAATATATATTACAATATACAATATTTTTACTTTCTTTTACTTAATCTGAAAAATTTGCTTTATATTTATGGCAGTTTTGGTATTTTTAAAATAATTATGCCTTTTGACTATGAAATCTGAACTATGTCATATGTCATATGTTTTGTTAGTGATACAATTGCCTTTTAATTATGTGAGAAAACTCAGCCTTTGAGTAATTACATGAATTTCCTAAAGGTCTGATGATTAATCATTTTTAACTTGTATACTGTATTTGAAGCAATCTTTTATTTAAATTTTACATAAGTTCAATATTTTATCAGAAAGATAATGCTATGCAAATCACAAATGTGCTGCACCTTAATCATGACATCACGTGGTCCCTACACTTCAAGACACCGTAATCTTTGTCACTTACTGACTTGCATATATCTTGCCAATTTTATTTTTTTTTAATTTTATTTTTTTATTGGTGCACTGTATTCATACATCATAGTGGGATACAAACTTTTGTAGACATAAATGTACACATCGCCCAATCAGCCCCCACCCGATCCCCACCCCTTCCTCTCCCCATCCCTCCCTCCCATGCTTGGCTTAGTGGTTGACATCTAGTATTATAGCAATTTATCCAAAATTAAAAATGATAATCTCACAGAAGAGTTTCATTTGTCTGATATCAAGCTTTTGATGACTTAAATATAACATTTCAATATTTCTTTTTACTTTCTTTCTTACCAGATAATATTTTTTTCTATTTTTTAGGTGAAACTATCATATATTTATATATTTATTTTTCAGAAAAAAAATCTATCCTAATATGAAATATGGACTCTAGATACCCAAAACGATCTTGAAAAAGAACAAAGCTAGAAGATATATATTTTCTGATTTCAAACCATATAAAGCTACAATAATTGAAACAGTGTAGTACTATTCTAAAGGCAGATATATAAACCAGTGGAGTTAAATAAAAGCCTAGAGCTAAATTCTTCCCTATATTGTCAAGTTATTTTTGACAAGGTTTCCACGAACATTTGGTGGTGGAAATAATAATCTTTTAACTAAATATTGTTGAAACATAATAATTACATGGAAAAGAATAAAGTTGGACCCTTACCTAATCCCATATACAAATATTAACTCAAAATAGATAAAAGACCTAAATATAAATCTTGAATATAAACTTTTAGGAGAAAATCTGGGTCATAAAACCTCACAACATTGAAATTGGCAGTGATTTCTTGGTTATGATTTCAATGGCACAGGCAATAGAAGTGTATACAAACTCCCTAAAAAATAAAAAAAATATTGTATATCCAAAGACAATGTAAACAGAGTTAACAGTTACTAATAAAATGGGATAAAATATTTCCAAATGCTATATCTGAAGGTATATTAATATTCCAACTAGAAATCCTAAAAATTAACAACAATAAAGGCAAACAATACCATTTAGAGATAGGTAAAAGACTAACATAAGTAATGAATCTCCACAGATAACCAATCTTAGTTGAATGTTGGATGGAAACTCTTGTTTCTCTGGTTCTGGTGTGTGTTACCTATTTCTTCTTTGTAGTTAATCTCTTTGAGTATTTTCTCTAGTGCTGGTTTTGAAGACATAAATTCCTTCAGTTTCTGTTTGTCCTGGAAGCTTCTTATTTCTCCATATAATTTGATAGAAAGTTTTGCTGGGTAGGAAATTTTTGGCTGGAAGTTGTTTTCTTTCAGAGTTTGGAATATGTTACTCCAAGCCCTTCTGGCTCTCATGACTTGGTTTGGGAAGTCTGGAGTGATTCTAATTGGCTTGCCTCTGAATGTCACTTGGCCCTTTGTTTTTGTTGCCTTTAGGAATCTCTGCTTGGCTTCCACATTGGTCATTTTGACAATTATGTGGCATGGGGATCCTCTTCTCCGATCCTGTCTAAAGGGAGTTCTATAAGTTTCCTGGACCTGTATATCAACCTCTTGCTCTATGTTTGGAAAATTTTCTGCTATTACTTCCTTGAAGAGATTGTTGATCCCTTTGGTTTCACTTTCTTTTCCCTCCTCTATTCCAATTATTCTTAGGTTAGCTCTCTTAAAATGGGCCCATATTTCTTCAATATCAGATTCCTGCTGTCGGATATTTTTTCCTAGATTAGAAACCATGCGTTCATTTTTGGAATGATCATCTTCTACGAGCGAGATTCTGTTCTCCATGTGTTCTAATCGGTTGTTCATGCTTTGAATTGAGGCCTTTACTTCATTAATTGCATCCTTTATCTCTTTTTGGCTCTCTCTGAGTTCTTTTCGAAGCACCTCTATTATTTCTACAGTTATTTTCCTGATTTGATCTTCTAGAAATCTCTGATTTTCTGTTTTATCGGGTTCTGATGTTGTGGGGTTGTGGGCATTCATTGCTCCAGTATTATTCCTCTTTCCCATGATTTCGGAAGTTTGTGCCTTCTCTGGGTTCTTCCCTTGGGTCACTATGACTTCACTTAAGGTGTTCTGGATCTCGAGTCAGTAGTATCTCAGACCCCACTACTCCTTTACTGGGTTGTATCACAGAGTCTCCGACCCAGAGAGTCGATAGAGGCTGCTTTAGACTGTGGGGGGTAGTGCCAGGTTGCACGTTCTCCTATGGTGTGATATCTCTGCCACCGCCCCTCCCCCACTGGGTCAAGTCCCAAGGAGTACAGTACTGGGATTTCTCCTCTGTGGCCCGCAATTTGACTCACTGTTCTTGAGTACGCAGATGTAGCTGTACTGGACTCGGTGAATTCGCTGCTGCTGCCGCCGGTGGCAATATGGCGTCTCTGCTACGCCCTCGGCCATGAGGCTGGCGTATTTCTTCTTGGTTTTGATTTCCACTCTGAATCCCTGCAGCGTGTGCTGAGCTCAGTCACTGGGAGCTTTAGATTTTACCTGCGGCGAGAAATCCCGCCTTGCTGTTCCGCAGCAGCTCACCTCGGCTTGCTGTAGCCGTCCGGTGAATTCGCCGCTGCCGCCAGCAGTATGGTGCTGCTGCCGTGTCCTCGGGCATGAGGCCGGTGTATCTCCTCTGTGGATCTGAGCTCTGTTCTCAGTCCGCTTTCTCTCTGGAGCCTGGTGATTTTTTTGTTTCTCTTGTGATGGTGTTTTCTGGCTATGAAAGGTGCTGATTTTGTGGTAATGGAGATTGGTTGTTAGTGGGGCTCTTAAGCCCCGCTTTTCTCGGTCGCCATCTTCCTGCTATATTGCCAATTTTAAACAAAATTGTTACTGCATAAAAACATTTACATCATTTAAATTTAGGTCTTCTTCATTTTCTCCAGATATTCCATTTTAAGCTTTTGTTTTGTCTGTGCATCATTCTTCCATTAAAATATACCCACTTTAAAATTTATCTAAAATATCATAGATCTAAAAGATAATTTTGCCAAAATTATTATTTTTTGTGGTACTAGAAATTGAAATTCTATCTCGAGCTTACCCCAGCCCTATTGTTTATTCTTTACTTTGAAACATGTCCTCACTAAGTTGCAGAGAGCTTAAGTGAGCTGAGGTTGGCTGCACATCTGCTATCCTCCTGTCTCAGCCTCTCAAATACTGGAGTTACAAGCGTGTGCCACCACACCTAGCTTAATTTGCCAAAATTTGACATCTTGCAAAAATCACTTTAGGCTTTAGAGCTTGAGCTACATTAAAAAGTAGTCTTTGCCAAGGACACTGACTGAGAAGAGACAGAGTAAATAGACACTGAGACCAAAACCCAAAGCATATTGTTCTTGCATTTCTGCCAGAGGAATATTGACAGGCTTGACAAGAACAAGTTCACAATCAGAGGGAGTGGCACCTACTGTCTCAATTCAACTCTTGGCTTATTTGTCTTCCAGTTGATAAATTATTTCTCTCAAATCTAAAAACAATGACTTATTTTTTATTCCATGGATGGGATATTGGAAGTTATATTTCTTTCTACCGTCTACCTTCTTCTTACATTATGCTAATAAAGAACAACGGCAAAAGGGTAGAAAATGAAAATTTATCTTGTTTTCTTGTTCTTCCTGCCAATCACTACCATTGACAGTAGCAGCTGATGTTGATCTCTGGTTTATTTTGGTACTTTCAGTATTAACTTCACCAGGTCTCTTCAGAAGTCTGGCCAGCTTCTTCTACTAGCTCAGAAGTATGAGCCTCAGGTCCTCAGAATGACAACCTACACTGCTGAGGGCCAACCACATCTTAGACAAAGGTAGGAATGTTTTAGATTTATTCCCTCTCTGATATCTTGCATCAAGTCTTTTATATTTGAGTTGAACATATGGATATTAATGGTGCATTTATAACACCTATGTGTCTGTTTCCATAGCAGTAATAAAATATCTTAGCAGCTTCCTAAAATCAGAAATTTACTATGGTTTTATAGTATAATTGAAATACAGACTAAGAAAGGCAAGTGCCCTCTGTTTTCTCTCTTATGTGAGATCTAGAGATGAAAACAAGGAGAAAAAAAAAAAAAGCAGAATGTCACAAAAGGAGAAGTGAGACTTTTGAGGTAAAGGAGAGGATAAACAGAAGGGAGGAGGAGAGAGAAAAAGGAACTAAAGGAGAGTGAAACTAATCACATTATATAATGTGCATGTCTGCTTATGCCACAATAACACTCAACTCTATATAAATAGTACGTTCTAGGCAAATGTTCTACCATCTAGCTACATCACCATTCCTATTATGCATTAATTAAAAATAAAACAGAAGCTGGGCGTGGTGGCGCACGGTTGTAATCCCAGCATTCAGGAGACTGAGACCTGAGGATCCCGCTTCGTGGACAGCCTCAGCTACTTAGGCCCTTTGCAACTTAGTGAGACCTGGTTTCAAAATAAGAATAAAAAATAGGGCAGGGGGTGTGGCTCGGAGGTCGACGGCCCCTGGGTTCCATCCCCAGACCTGCAAAAATAACTAACTAACTAACTAACTAAATAAATAAATAAATAAATAAATAAAACAGAGCCAGAGAACCAGGCCTGGTGGTACATGCTTGTAATCCCCGTGCTTGGGAGGCTGAGAAAGGAAAATTGCAGATTCAAAACCAGCTTAGGCTACTTAGTGAGGCACTCTGCAACCTACTGAGATCCTGTTTTTTTTTTTTTTTTGTTGTTGTTGTGTTGTTTGTTTGTTTGTTTGGGTGGTACTGGGGTTCCTGGAACCCTCCTACCTCCGAGCTACACTCAGAGACCTATTTTTATACTTTTTAAATTTGGAAACAGGGTCTCTTAAGGCAGCACAGCTATCTTTGATCCTGGGAGATCCTCCTGTCTCTGCCTCCCAAGCGCGGGGATTACAAGCCTGTACCACCACCGGGCGAGATCCTGTTTTAAAATAAAGAATAAAAAATAGAGCTGGGCGTGTAGCTTGTAGTTAGAATGTCCCTGGTTTCAGTCCCCAGTAGTGCAAAAATTAAAAAAGAAAGGAATTTTTAAAAAATGGAGAAGTATTTCATAGTGCTAAATACTGGGAGCTCTAAATATCTGCAAATTTAATATTTAGTCACTCCTAATTTCATCATAAATGGAAATAGTCTCACCTTAACCACATATGACACCTTGGAAGAAAAAACATGAGCTTCTTTGGCACTCTCATAAAGGCATTAATCCCATTCAAAAGACATCTTTGTCTCATGACCTAACCTCCTAGCAGGAGTCCTGGCTTCCTAATACCTAATAATCTTAAGAGTTAGAATTTAAACATAGAAATCTTGAGGAAACAAATTCACATTATATGTTTATGATGTCTACATATAATAAGTTTTGGGTAATATTTATTTGAATATGCTTTGTGTCATTGGGGGTTCTATCATATTTAGCTAAGATTAAGGGTTTTTAGTTTTTCTTCCATTGTTTGTTTCTTTGTTTGTGTGTACTGAGGATTGAACTCAGTGGCATTTGACCTCTGAACTACACTCCCAATCATTTTCATATTTTATTTTCAAACAGGGTCTAAGTTGCTGAGAGTCTCACTAAGTTGCTGAGTCTGTATTGAGTCTGCAATCCTCTTGTCTCAGCTAACAGGCGCTCTTTTTAGTTTTAATTTGTAAATATACTATACCTAATATTTATATGATACCACACATAAAAATTTTGAATATAAAAGAATGTAATATTTTAGAACTTGTCATGGTATAAAAAATAACCTGACAAAAATTGAAAAGTATGTTAATAAAATTGACTTAGATATCATATCACATAGTATGAAATAACATTATTTTTTTATTTGATGGTACTGGAGATGGAACCCATCTACCTCTCGGCTACACTCCTAGACCTATTTTATATTTTTATTTGGAACCCTGCGTGATCCTTCTATCTCCACCTCCCAAGTGCGGAGATTACAAGCGTGCACCACCACGCCGGTTCATGAAATAACATTTTAAATATGACTTACATTATTCAGAAAGTGACTAAAATAAAATTGAAATACCTGAAAAACATCCACAACCTAAACTTAAATTCTAAAAATTATACTATTTTAACTCAGTGCCAAATTACATAAAGTTTCATTAGATATTATTTACCTTTAAAATATAATAAAACATAATGAAAATAAATGCACTGATTTGTAATTTGCAAACTTTTCACCTAAGAAATAATACAATAAGCCAGGCATGGTGGCACATGCTTTTAATTCCAGAACTTGGGAGACTGAGACCTGAGGATCACAGGATTGGCAACCAGCCTCAACTACTTAGTGAGGCCCTCCACTGGCCCTTTACTTAGTGAGACCTTATTTCAAAATAAAGAATAAAATATCAAGCTGGGGGTATAGCTCAGAGATAGAATGCCCCTGGGTTCAATTCCCAGTACGGCAACAAAACAAAAGGCAAAAAAGAAATAATACAATAAGAAAAATTTAAGTTCTTGAGTTGCAGTATAATTTTACAAGTAGCATTTATACGTACCCATGCAGACAAATAAATTTAGGAAATGTCATAGCATCAGCTAAGGAGAATTAGATACAAGAATGAAGACTGTAGAATTTAAACAGAGAATGTCCATGTGAAATATCTGAGTTGCATTTGTGTCTTATTTAGATTTCTCACAACTGTCTTATTTATACAGATAAAAGAGAGCAATGATATCTTCTATTAAACATAACTATGTCCCTCTTGCTGTTATGAAAGGTTTGGCTTATGATCTAAGGTCTTATCTTGACTCACAAAAGATGTAAAGAAAGTAAGTAAAAAAAATTAAAAGTGAATCCAATGGTTTGAGTTAAAAATAAAAAGTTATAGTAAAACAAAAAGAATATATTGACCCAGGATAATAAAATGCTAGTAATTTCTTCCAGTGTAGCAGGCATTAAATCAGAAAGAAATAAACTACTGGCCAGGTGATATGTGAGTTTCTCAAGGAATTGATCCTCTCTGGTTAGTATCTTCCAAAGACAAATATAAATGACAGAGATGAATATGGAATCTTATGTGCAGAAACCGATGAAACTTCAGAGTTTATTGGAGACAATAATTCAGCAACACAACTGTCAATAATTACACCCAAAGAAAGGCACAGACAATTTTGTTGGCATCATCAAGAATTGAAGAAACTGGGAAGAAAAAAATTAAAAAATATATATTTTCTACCGAAAGGAAGAAAAAAAGGGTCTAACATCAAATGCCTTCTAGTAGAACTAGGCACCGATTCCTTGATTAATGAGCTGTGTAATGAAAGTGATGCTTGAACATGACCTTTCTCAATCCATGTAACATGAACAGTAGTCATTTAGAGGCCTCACAGAAATGTTTCCAGGGTGAAATATCTTTAGAACAAAAAGAATCCTCTATAAGAAAACTAAACTGTTGTTTCAGTATTTTATGAGAATAATGTTCATAGTAAATATAACTTTAAATGAATGATAAAAATATGTCACTGTTTGAACTTTTAAAATAACATAAATCTCACATGCATAAAGCTTCAATTATGAAAAGAATAAAGATTTACAAGGATAAAAATTTACAAGGGTTCTTTGCTTTTTGTTAGAAAGCAAAACTATATTTTAAATTTTTGAAGATATAGAAAAGCATGTTGGTACACAAACAATAGGATATATTCAGAAATACCTAAACATTTGAAAAATAATGAGCATTTTGAAGATAAGGTGTTTTTTTTTAACCAATAAAGCAGTGAGAATACTTTTACATAAATAGATAATGTTCAAAATCCACCTTCAATTATCTGGGTTGCTCTTTGTGCCATAGCTTGGACACTGGTCCTTAAGGAAATACCCTAATGTACATGACCAACATTCATAAACATATCAAAGTCAATCACTAAGCCAGACATGAGAAGGAGGGAAGGAGGAAGGAATGGACTGGGATTGGGGAAGGGTTCATTGAATAATGTGTACATGTATGCCTCTACCATACTGTAACACATTAAGATATATGATTACAATGTGCCAATAAAAAAGAAAAAAATGACAATTGTAAAAATATTATATTCAGGCCTATGAAAGATAATAAGCCATTGATTTTACTAAAGATAATTTTTATTTTAATTTTTTATTATTTTAGTAATCTTACATTAGGGAAAAACTCAAGTCTTTGTAATGAACTAATTAAAGAGTTGAATATTTTTTTAAATTAATTCAATTTCTAAATTTGCTGTGAGAATTCATAATTGTTTTCTTTTTTGGTGGTGGTGGAAATGGAACCTAGAGGCTTTCTACCTCTGGACTATACTCACAGACATATTTTATATTTTATTTAGAAACATCATCTCACTAAGTTGCTGAGAGCCTCGTTAAGTAGCTGAGGTTGTCTTCAAACCTGCAGCTTATTCCTCCTGTCTCAGTCTCCCAAGTACTGGGATTACAAGTGTGTGCCACTACACCCAGATGAGAATTTATAATTTTGAATCTATAGAATGAATCAGAAAGTTCCTCTTCCTACTTTCTATAAGTATGTTTTAGGTTGAACTGTATCCTTCAAAAATTGAAATTCTAATCCTCAAGAACCTCAGAATGTAACCTTGTTTTAAAAAAAAAAAAACATTGCAGATGTAACTAATTAAGGTTAGATAAGGCCTTTAATGTGAGACACAATCCAATATAAATGGTATCTAAGTAAAAGCATACATAGACGAGAATGGCATATGAACACAAGCCAGATATTGAGGCCATGTGCTTCCTAGTCAAGAAATATCTAAGGCTGCAGGAAAACCACCAGAATCCAGGAGAGAGATTTTTAGAATTCCTCACTGGTGCTTTAGGCAAACTATGGTCCTGTCAACACTTGGTCTCAGCCTTATAGCCTCCAGAACTTGTGGATAATGCAAATCTGATGTTAAAAACATTGTGTATGGTACTTTGTATCTGCAGCCTTAGGGAACTGAAACATGTTTACTATTGTGGAGATCACCTGCCTTGATCAGGTGTAGAAAGCAGGGTTTCTTGTCTGACACTGAGCCTGTACCCATCTCTGGGCCATTCATATTTGATATACTATGGAACAATAAAACTGCAAGTAACATAATCAACTTAAATTCAAGATTCCATACAAAACATGGCAAATGTATCATAGGATCCAAATGACTGGGACATTTAGCAGGATTTTTGTCTCAAAACAAATATGAAAAATGAAAAATGACTGGGGATATATTTCAGTGGTAGAGCACCACTGGGCTCAATCCCTATAATTCAAGAATAAACAGAAAGAACAGAAGCTATAGGAAATAATAATCATGGCTGTTTTGGAAAATATTTTTGTAGTGTCTAAGGCATAGTTTATACTTGATAATTTTTATGCAACATAATAAATATAATATTTTAGATATTTGATTATCTGTATTTCTCCTCTTAGAAAGTTTTAACTTCACTGACCACTCACTGACATAGGCCGTTCATGTGTCTAATAGTTGTTTTTTTTTTTTATCTATGGATTTGTTTTCTGGTGTTTTAGTAACCTGCAGTCAATTGCAGTTTAAAAATATTGAATGGAAGCCAGGTGTGGTGGTACACGCTTGTAATCGCAATCCTCATTTGGGAGGCTGAGACTGGAGGATCTGGGTTCACTGCCAGCTTCAGCTACTTAGTGAGGCCTTTTGCAATTCAGTGAGACCCTATTTTAAAATAAAGAAAAATGTAGGGCTGGGGGTGTAGCTTGGAGGTAGAATGATCCTGGGTTCAATAACCAGTAGTACAAAAAATATTAAATGAAAAATTTCAGAAAAAAAATTATAAAATTTAAGTTGCATGTCATTCTGATTAAATCTTGAGCCGATTCTCTTTTTCCCACCACCTTGGTCCATTGTATCTGCTCCATACTTATGACCAGCCTATTAGTCACTTAATAGCCTCCTCAGTCATCATATCAACTGCTAACTTACTGCAGTACTTATGTTCACGTTACCCTTCTTTTACTTCATAATGAACCCACAGTACAAGAGTAGAGATGCAAAGAGATACCAGCACATAAAACATGGAAGAACAGGACAACTCTGATATTTTAGGGGCAACATTGCAGGAGTTATAAGAAAAATACATAAGATGTGCACAAGTTGTGGTTTCAGACATGCACTACGAATCTTGAAATTTATCTTTTACAGACAAATGGAGATTACTGTAAGCACCTATTATTTTGTTAAAATATCCTGTAATAAGTATATGGATTTAAAGTCCTCTGAAGTCACTATATATCATTATGTTGCTAATTTTAAATGGTTTCTCAGCAGTTCCACTACATAAAAATTAGTTAGAATAAAAGTGCTATAACATCTTAATTGTTATTTCTGCTTTTAAAAAATATTGGTCCTTGTAACTTAGGGTCAATATATGTTTTAAATAACTGCAGAAATGGTTTATGTTTTCAGTACTTGGTGACTATTTTATTTGAGCTGCATAGTCTAGGAATATATTATTGATATTTCAATATTTAATCCATCCTGATCTGTTATTTATAAATTTGATTATACCAGATTGCATTAGTCTCAAGAAACCAATATTTAAGTTATTGGTGTTTGAGCCTGAACAATTTTTATTAGGCTGTTTTGAAAATCAAAGGTGTAGTCAGATTTGGTTTTCCCTGTGAAATGCTTGGCTTTTAATATGATGGAGATAAACGAGATTCATGCAGTAATTAAAGCTGTTGACAAGCCGGGCGTGGTGGCGCATGCTTGTGATCCCTGCACTTGGGAGGCAGAGACAGGAGGATGGCACAGGTTTGAAGCCAGCTGCGCTGGCTTAAGAGACCCCGTTTCCACAAAAAAGTATAAAAATAGGTCTGGGAGTGTAGCCTGTGGGAGTGTAGCCGGAGGTAGAAGGGCTTCCAGGAACCCCAGTACCACCACACACACACAAAAAAAGTTGTCGACAACTCTTGTATTTTTTTTTACAGACTTCTGGCTTTAAAGTTATTTAATATATTTAAGAGATTCTCTGACACTTCAGAAATATGTCATTGTCAACATAATTTACATTATGATATGAGAACATAATGTAGTGATAAAAGCACAAAATGCAAAAATATAACTACTAAAATCAATAATGTATATAATATATAACTACATATATATGTATAACATATAGATAAGTTGACCATACACTTTAATAACTTCTTATGAATAATGATTGTTTAATAAATATGCTGAAGAAAAAGATAGTATTTTCAACAGGTGGTGCTGAAGAACTGGCTATACACACACACACACACACACACACACACACACACACACAACTAAATCCTTACCTCTCGCCCTGCACAAGAATCAACATAGTATGGATCTATTGTGCCAGATACTGTGAAGCTACTAACAGAAGGCATAGGTTCAATACTGCATCATATAGGCACAAGTAGAAACTTCCTCAACAATACCTTTAAAATTTAGAAAATTAAAACAAGAATTAACAAGTGGGAAGGCATCAAACTAAAGTTTCTGCTCCTCCAAGAAAATCGTCAAGAGTCTAAAGAGAAAGCCAAGAGAATAAGAGAAGATTTTTATGGGCTATCCTTCTGATAGAGAGCTAATATTCAGACTATAAAAAGAACTTAAAAAAAAACTTTATACTAAAAAAAAAAACCCATTTAGAAATGGGTAACTGAATTGAATAGACACTTCACAAAAGAAGAAATATAAATAGCTAATACATAAAAAAGTTCAACATCATTAGCAATCAGGGAGATGCAAATCAAAACTATACTCAGATTCTGTTTAATCCCAACCAACAACAATAGCAATTATAAAGAAGTCAAATAACATTAACTGTTGGCAAGGATTTGGGGAAATAGGAACAATTCTACACTGTTGGTGGGTGTGTAAACACATTCAGTCACTTTAGAGATCATTATGGAGATTCCGTAGAAAACTGAGAATGGATCCATACCATATGATCCAGGTATACTATTACTGAATATCTTTCCAAAGGGGTTGACATCAGAGACCTACAGTAATAGATGCATACCCATGTTCATGGCAATTTAATTCGCAATAGCTGAACTATGGGACCAGTCTACATGGCCATCAACAGATTAATGGATTACAAAATTATGGGAAATATACACACTGGAAGTCTACTCTGCAAAATTACATTATTTGCAAGAGCATGAAAGGACCTGGAGAACCTTATGTTAAGCGAGATTAGCCAAACACAGAAAGTGAAGGGTCATATGTTTTCTCTAATATGTGTATTTGAGACACCGGAGAGTCTCCAGATAATGGAGGAGAAACCTCATTGTAGCCAGGGAAGAAGGGTAGGGAAGGAGGAAGGCTGAGGTTCATTAATGAAAATACTACCATCGACTATATGTATGCCTATGAATATATCATGTTCAGTTTGGGCACTTGTTATTGGAAGAGAGGAAAATGGAGAGGCAGGAAGGGATACCAAGTATTTTGTGCATGTATTCCATTGTCAACATGATTTACATTATGATGGATGTGAGATTATAATGCACCAATAAAAAAGTCTTTCCTACAATGCTTATCAAAGCTATGAAATAATTTAAATTTGAGGACCTGAAGTCAGGAAGCAGTAAAATGTTATTTTATTATCAAAACAAACTCTGATAACATCACTCTTTATAACTCATGTTTGTACCATAAAGTAGATTTTAGTACACAATTGCTAATAGTCATTCATACTTCCAACACACGCATTCACAATATAATAATATAATCTATGAGTAAAATAAATTCAAGCAGTCATAATTAAGCATGGTTAAGTAAAAAAGCTAGGAAGAGGTTGTTTTAGGGAAACCTATCATCTGTATTCTGTCTTCACACTATAGATGAAATAGGAATATTTGGTTTTATCTTCTAATAGGAATTTATATGTATGTTTATTGCTTAGTATTTTTATAGAATTCTATCAACCTTTTGCTCATTTGGAATTTATAATAGTATGCAATGCAGAAGTAAAGATACATTTTAATGCATTCAAAATGTCACAGGTACATAATGGCAATGTTATGAATTTAGTGCTATAATTTTTTGCAAATTCAATACTCATAGGTGACATTTCTGTCTATTAGTTCTTGTAAGTAGAATATATTTATACAAGTAAATTTTTTCCTGCATATTTGCCATGTTTCCTCCTTTGGCAGACCTAGAAGCATAGTCACAATAGTGTTACAGATTATTTCCAAATGTATACAAGGAATTATATAACAAAGAAAAAAACTTGGTTTCCAAATTAGGTTTAAATTGAAAGCTATCTACAAATAATGTGGCAATCAAATGAATAAATAAGTGTTATATCTTTAATAGAAAAAAGTGAAATGAAAAGTTAACCTATAACTTATGTGAATTATAATAACATGTAACATAACATATTGATCTAGTAAAATATTTTTGTATTTTCACTCATTTATGACACAACAAAAATATTATGTCACGTATTATTACCTAAAATGTACTACATTTTTGAAAATATAAAAACATGCCTATATGAATTTTAATGAGTAAACTATTTTATACCTATTTAGTTCCTGAAAGTTAAGTGCATTTCATTTATCCTGATATACTGTTTCATTTGAATGTATTATTACCAACTAATTATGTTGCAGAGTAGTCATTCTCTTATTTCAATTGTTTCTAGAAATTATGTTTTATAAAATCTTAAAGATATACGCTTCACAGGAGTATTGATAGTAAAACTGGCTTAATAATACTGCTAGTTAGGTATACTCTAGTGATTTGGTCTGTGTTAAAATGAGCAGTAAGTTCAGAAGTAGCCATTGGCTGTCTTACTTGAGTGCCATTTTATTTCTCTTCATCACTAAATGACTACCATCCTTTTAGCATTCTGCATTTCATTACACAATTTCTTATTTCCTAGTCTCTCCTTCCAGTTCCTGGTTAATAGAGAAGATAATATTGGAGAAGCCAGCATTATTCTTGGTCTAAATATTCTATTGAATGGTTGCTGGTAGGATTATTTTGACAAAGCACGTGTTGTGATAAATCATGGCATCTACCAATGACAGTTTCAAATGAACACTTTTATTGGGCCAGACAAGTACATCACCGAGAGTGTTATTTACCTCAGGTGGTGACATATAGTGCCAGATGTTGGATTTAAACTCTGACTCAGTGATTGTCGTTAAAAACTACATTGGCATTTCAAAAAGCATCTGTTATAAACACTGATACGAGTAAGACATGAATCACAGAGCTTAATATAAGCAATACTGAATGAGAGTTTAAAACAATTACCTTGGCAAGTTCAGAATGCATAAAGGCTAAGGTAAGCTCAGAATGCAAACATAGTCTTTGTTAAAAAGAACCTTTGGGGGTTACTTTTCTAAAAATTTCATTCCAAAATATTTAGAAAAATGTTAATTACTTCTAACGTATAATTAAAACGTTACATTTTTAAGAATTTGTACTATTTTGCATGTATTTCAGTTTAGAGTCTCATGAAGCCATGTGTGGTCGTGCACACTTGTAATTCCAGAACTTGGGAGGCTGAGATAAGAAGATCACTGGTTTGTGGCCAGCCTAAGCTACTTAAGTGAGGCCCTCTGCAAATTAGTGAGAACCTATTTCAAAATAAAGAGTAAAAAACAAGGCTGGAGGTGTAGCTCGGGGTAGAATGCCTCTGGGTTCAACCCCCAGTACCACATACACAAAAAAAGTCTTTGAAATACTTTAGTTGGTTCAAGAAAAGGAAACTTACGAATTAATCTAGTATTTATCAGAACTGCACACTGCCAGTGAGGAACATTTTCAGTACGTTCAAATGTGTACTACTCAATGTTTTATATGAGGTTCTATAAATAACACCTAAGCTTATACTATTTTTTCAACCAACAACTAGAAACAAATGTTAAATGTTTTTCAACAGTTTGTTTTTAGAAACTATGTAATACAAATTAATTAATTAAGCTTGATATAAATTTGATTAAATATTTTGATATTCAAACATGGTAATTAGAATTTTTCCTATATTATTAATTAGATATTTTTAAAAATTATTTTATTTAAAACATCTTATTACAGTTTCTATTTTAATAAAACATTCAAATTTTTATAATGAATAAGATCCAACTTCATTTTGTAATTTTAAATACATTACTTTATATAACAGAAATTATATGAATATTTAGTTGTATAATTATTCCTTTTTTCTAGTCAAAGTCAAAAACCCCCAAATTTAACATGTTAAATGCAATATAATAGCCGGTTTGGTGGTACACGTGTGTAATCCCAGCATTTGGGAGGCTGAGACAGGATGATCACAGTTCCAAGATAGTCTCAGCTATTTAGTGAGGCCCTTTGCAACCCAGTGAGACCCTGTTTCAAAATAAAAAAAGAAATAGGGCTGAGAGTGTAGCTTGGAGGTAGAATGCCCTGGGTTCCATCCCCCTTACTACAAAAAAATCAAAAGTCAATATAATTACAAAGGTATTTACTGTTTATTTGAACATTGATGGCTCATTAACAGTTGGCCAATATATACAGTAAAATTAAGTAAGTCATGTTTGTTACTTTTAGTAATCTAAAACTTATTTCTTTAAATATATTTTTTATTCTCTGATATAATATTTCAAGGTAGTAGAACATATATTTTCAACAGTTTGGTTGAAATATTAATTTTTAATATTTAGAACTATGTCTTATGAGCATTTATATTATTCAGTTTTGCATTCTTATAGTATAATAACTAACAGGTTACTCATGAAGTAATGAGGTTTATTTTAGCTTATGATTGTAAAGGGTGAAGTCAAATATTTAATTCCATGGTGTTGAGTTTCTGGTGAGGGTGGCATACCATGATGGAAATACACATAGGGTTGGGGTCGTGGCTAACATCTTGGGCCAGGAAGCAGGGAGAGATGATGAGAGACCAGAGTCCTGCAATCCATTTTGAGAGCATGACTCCAATAGTGGAAAGATATCTCAATAGGCCCAAACTCTTAAAGATCTATAGCAGCTCCAATGCTACCCCTTAGAAACCAAGTTTTCTATACCACATGTACCTTTGAGGGACATTTTCACTTTCAAACTATAAGAACCTCTTCATACTTTTCATAGAACCTAAAAATTAGCATAAAATCTGGCTCTACCCAGGTATCCCATTTGTAAAAATATAATGCATTCTATTTCATGATGAGGGGAATGCATAAGTAACTTTGATTTTTGTATTTTATGAAAAATATACTTTCAGTGAAAAAATGAGAATTTGAATATCTGTCATTCATTGTTCCATGTTAAATGAAAGTATCACAGTTTATTCTGAAAATTGCTACTTTCTGAAAGAATATAGCTCTCAGAATGGTTGTGTGCCCATAAGTGGCTTGTTATTTTGTATTCTTTTGCTTCAGAGATTAGTTTAGGGGTACCCAAGTGACTCAAGTGGACCCCTCATAAAAATGCAATGGAATTTTTTGCAACTTTGAGAGGGACAGTGCTCCCCTTCCAGGAGAGACAATTCTACTGGGATTAAGGAAAGTATTCTGCTGGTTCTTTTATACAGGGTTATTATTCTATTCAAAAGGGCTTTGGCCTCATAATCAAATACCTTCCCAAAGATGTACCTCCTAATTGATTATTAGTATCATATTGATTATTTGGTGTCAACATATAAACTTAGAAAAGCAGGATAAGTATTACATTTATCGTAGGACTCATTATTCTTCTTGATGAGGGAAGTCCTGTCCCCTACAGTTGTGTCCCCTCTTTCTCTGCCCAAGACAATATATTATAGCATTTATCCAAGGTGAAAATTGTCAAGCAACAGAGAAGCAGGATCAGAAGAAGTAAATTACAATTGTGAATTGTGTGCCTATAAACACAGATACACATGCATTAGTTGGGTAGTTTGTTTCCTATTCTTTTAGGTAGATACCTAGGAAGTGGTATTGTTGGATCACATGGTAGGTTCATTCCCATTATTCTGAGGATCCTGTTAACTGTTTTTCAAAGTGGTTACACTAATTTGTAATCGCACTAACAAGTATCAGATTTCCCAGTTTTCCCCATCCTCACCAGCATTTGTTGTTGTTTGGGTTTTTAATAATGTCATTCTAGTTGGAGTTAGGTGAAATCTCAGGGTAGTTTTGATTTGCATCTCTCTGATTGCTAATGATGTTAAGCATCTGTTCATACATTTATTGTTCATTTTAATTTATTCTTTTCTCAAGTGTACATTCAATTCACTTGTTCATTTTTATTGGTTTATTTGTTTTCTTAGCTATGAATTTCTTGAGTTATCTGTATATTCTAGATATTAGTCCTCTATCAGAGGAGTAGTTGGCAAAAATGTTCTCCCATACTGTCTGCTCTCTGTTGAGGTTCTTGATGGTTTTCTTTGCTGTACAGAAGCTCTTAAGTTTCATGCAGTCCCAAATGCTGATCCACCTTTTAGTTTCTCATGTCTTTGTGGTCTTGTTGAGAAAGTTTTTTACCTGTGCCTATGTAATTGCCAAACTATGGAACCAGCCAAGATGTTTATTAACAGATGAATAGATCACAAACCTATGGAATATGTATGCAGTGGGATTTTAATCAGTCATAAGAAAGAGAAAAATTATATCGTTTACTGGGAAATGGATGGAACTGAAGAACATTATGCTAAGTGAGATTAGTCAGTCACAAAACTTAAGAAATTAGATGCTCTTTCTAATATGCAGAAGCTAGGTAGGAAAAGGGTCATAAGAGAAACCCTATATAAGGAAGGAGAAATCAAAGATGAGCAAATAAACTTAACTGAGGGGGATGGGAGGAGGAAACTGGGGAATTCCCTGATGTACATGATGTATATTCAAAAATATATTGAGGTCAATCACTAAGCCAAACATGAAGCGGAGGGAGAAGGGAGGGTAATGGGGTGAGATTTGGATAAGGGCAAAATGAGTGATGTGCATGCCTCTACCATCTTGTGCTCCATTAAGATGTATAAGTACAATGCATCAATAAATTATTA
The DNA here is from genome assembly GCF_963383645.1 of Muscardinus avellanarius. Lineage (NCBI taxonomy): Eukaryota > Metazoa > Chordata > Mammalia > Rodentia > Gliridae > Muscardinus > Muscardinus avellanarius. The sequence continues at coordinate 25,449,902 of NC_137790.1, read as the reverse complement.
AAAAGTAGAGATAAATGAATTAAACAATGGGAGTTAAGATGGCCTGCATAGACCATAGTATGGATGTTGGGCAACCATGCAAATGGTATAAAGCACAAACTCTTTCAAACCTCAATGGTTTAATTCAAGCAAAGCTTAGTGTTTGTTGTTGTTGTTGTTGTTGTTGTTGTTGTTGTTGTGTTTCAAATGAAATAAAAGTAGGATTCTGCACAAACAGGAAATCGTTCTTGAAGTAGTAATTTCAACAGTCAGATCTTTTAATTTTTGGTTTTACTGTCTTTGACTTCTGAATTTTTAGAACCCTGCATTCAACTACATCAAGTCAGAAATAAAGAACTAGGAGATTTGCTGGTGGGAGGTTTCCATGGGCCAGTTCTTCCGAAGAAATACATTGCTTCAGTGTATTTCTCAATGCATACATGCGCCGAAACAGACTTTTTCTTTAGGTGAGATAGTTGGTGTGGAGATGGAAATTTTTCAATTGACTATAGTCTACTGTTCTGATAATACAATATGCTTTACAAAACAGGCTGAAGTACTGACAATGTTCTAATGATTCTATCATCTGTTTCTCCTCATTTCTCTTGTTAAACTCAAATTGACCAACTAATATCTCCTGAAACTGTGACCCTACTCTTGCAGTTACTGAATCCTATTCCATGTCTAATACAATTTGCAATCCTCACATTTGCCAAGACTTTGATAGTTGGAAATTCTACAAATAGAACTAACTATATCTGACCTTTTTCTATCTAACTTGTAATGTCTTTAAACTTCTTGCTCCCTGCAGAGCAGTCCTCATGGACCCTCTTCTTGCTACAGGTTTAATAGAAACATAATGGCTTCTTTTCATTGGATGATTGTGCTTTTTTAAAAATTTCCATCTGGCTGCATCTTCAATGAGTTTTGAGGAGCATAAGAATTCTTCTAAGATTCAAAGATATAAAACATTTGCAGTTTAAGTTTGCATAAATTTGAACATGTGCTTTCCTGGATTATTAGTAGGTTCCTGGTTCTTTTTGCTGCTGTTCAGTTCCATGTGTCTATAATGCACTTACAGTTTGTATTAGCTATATGGATCAAGCCCGATTTATTTCTGAAACCTTATTTCTCATAGTATCTCATTCGAATGACAGTTAACTCAAGGCTACATGTGATCTTAATTTGGAAATAGAAGCAAATATGCTAATCAAATCTTGGTCACACAGATAATTTTCAATGTTCCTTTTCTTCCCAAGCTCTCTTTCAGAAATATCACTTACTTTTTGGAATCTGCAAATATTCTTTCTTTTGCAAGACTTCATTGCTAAAAAGTGTATATGCTTTTTATGCCTTTCTCACTTCTGCCAACAAACTAATAATTTATTTCTTCAACAAAACCCTCTTTAATAAGCACAGAATAAAATTCAACACGATTATCTTTTTTTATAATTGCCAACCAAATGTACAATTGTCTTCTAAAAGTTTACATAAAAGAGAAACAGAACTACTATCATTACGGTATAAATATAGATATTCATTTTATTTTATCTATTATTTTCCCTCGAAAAATTCTTGAAGGTTAGTAACTTTTATCTGAGTGAGCAACACATATTCCAATTATATTTAATAACACACAGTGAATAGGAATGTCAGGTATAGTGTTCTGAGAGTGGTAGAGGACTTTGCATGCAAAAGCCTCATGACTTGCTATGGCATTAACATTTTCATTCAATATATTTCAATTATAAAAGTTCATAAAGGGTAGGCAGGACAGCTCTGAAGAAACTGTAAGTGGTCAGGTTTAACAATAGAAGCTAAGTGTTGAAAATAATGTTTAATAGTACGGCATGGGAAGTTGCAATAGAAAATAATTTTAAGTAATGGAAAACTATTTCAGATACTATTCTACTTCATTTTGTGCTCATATTACATGATTAGAGAGAGCTTTTCTATTAGTTATGTCAGAAATTCAATAGGCACTTTCAGAAGACAATACTGTACCGACAAGTGAATCACTCAAGTTCCACTGTTTTCTGGATGAATGCTGTAGGAAAGGTGAATTAAATAAGATAGAATCGTGAGTATACAACTCATAAACAAAATGTTCACCAGCCAAATCTCTTAATAACTAGTACAGCAGGACAAAGATTGAGGTGAGATAGATTAATTAAGAACAGTAGTAAGCCAGACATAGTGTTGAATCCTTATAATCCCAGTATTGAACTGGGAGCCTGAGACAGGAGGTTTGAAGGTTTTAGGTAATCCTCAGCAACTTAGCAACTTGTCTTTTATTATTTCAAAATAAAAATAAGGGCTGGAGGGGTGACTCGGAGGAAGAATGCCCTTGAGTTTAATATCCAATAATAAAATAACAAAATAACAAAATAAATAAATAAATAAGAACAAAATATGTTGGATCCAAAATAGGAAGAACAATTATTTAACACTATGTTTTTGTTTTGTTTTATTTTGTTTTGCAGGTCTGGGGATGGAACCCAGAGGCATTTGACCTCTGAGCTACACCCCCTGCCCTATTTTTTATTCTTTATTTTTTGAAACAGGATCTCACTAAGTGGCAGAGGGCCTCGCTAGATAGCTAAGGCTGTCCACGAACCGCGATCCTCTAGTCTCAGCCTCCTGAATGCTGGGACTACAAGCGTGTACCACCACGCCTGGCTGACACTATTGTGTAATGGCGGCTCAACATACCCTCTTTATTGCTACTATCCTATACTTCATTTTCACTTTCCCTCCATTATAGATCTCACATTAGTTCTTTCCTCTGACTTCCTTATTTAGAAATAAAATGTATTTCTCTCTCATTAGACAGAGTATATTGCAACAAATCCTATATCTTTAAATAAGCAAATACATATTAAGTCTTAAATATATTGCACATAAGATACAGTGAAATACTGAGCTTTTTTAAATTAGTTTATTTTAAATCCATGAAAATTATTTTAGTGTTTAAAATTATTATTCCAAGAGTCATGTCAATTAATAAATATTGGTGTATAATCTCAATTAAGAGCAAGGTGTGGTGGTTCATGTTTGTAATTTCAGTATTTGGGAGGCTGAGACAGGAAGATTTCAGGTTCGAGGATAGCCTCAGCAAGTAGCGAGTCTCTGGTCAACCTAAGGAGATCATGTTTTCCAAATAAAAATAAATTAGGGCTGAGAGTGTAGCTTGGAAATAAAATGCCGTGGGGTTAAGTCACCAGACACACACACACACACACACACACCCCTCAATTTAAAAAAGATAAAATTTTTAAAAATGACATTCTTGAAGGAGAAAAAAGTTATCATCAGATATTCACAGGATTCTAGGGTTTTTTTATGTTATTTCTTGTTATTGAAGAAAAAATTAAAAATCTACCCATTTTATTTTAGAAGTAAAATGCACGAATGTAACATGTAATCGATTTATTTTCTTCTCCAGCTGGCTTCATCCCAAGACAATTCAGCTTCATGTAAATGTAACAGTGATATGCCTCTCCCCAAAACACAGTTAGCCTCCATATCTTTAATATTGATTCCTTTAAGCTCCTTAAAGTTTTCACTGGAAGACAAGTTGATTAAGGATAAGGGGATAGTAAGCACTTTTGGGCAACTATCGTATCACTTTCCCTGACCTTCAAATTACATGTAACAATTTGTCTTCGGCAAAGCTGTGTGACTGTCCAGTGTTGCAGACAGCAAGACTATTCAGGAATTGTTAATATTATCAAAAGTGACATAAAAAGTTCACTGAGATTGTTTTTAATAACCCCGGGAGAAACTTTTAAACCACATAGAAGGTTTAGGATAATCAACGACAGAAAATTTATGCTACACAATAGATAATATGGTAAATCAAAGAAAGCATTGAAAGTAATCTGTTAATTCTGCAGTATTTTATTCTACCTGAAATATATTTAATATTAAGAGATAAATAATTTGCAAGCAGAAGAAATAGTAAGAAAGGCTTGGGAAATTTAAGTAAATATATGGTATACATAAAATATTGTCTGCATATTACTAATGGCTTTGGTTCAATTATAATACTTTTCAGCCAAGGCATGACTGGCAATGTTCCAAGTCACAGAGAAATTTATAAAATGACCAATGTCCTCAGAAAATCCTAACTACAAGGTCCTAGTCTCTGAACAAAGTCATTTACTTTCAGAATATAACAAAGAAGAAATAGTCTTTAAAAATAAATCAATAATCTCAATATATAGAAATGAGATTTGGGATGATTTCATTTTAATATGAGATAATAATACTAATTTTATTTAAAACTGAGAATAATTAATATGTTCATTTTGAAATCAAATAATTCCCAGAAAAGAGCAGCAGTATTTTTATGTGTAAGAAATGACTATTGAAAGGACAGGGAAGCATCAACTCTGGAATTTACATTTGAATGGAAATTATGGTAATTACGTTTTTAGCAAAGTAAAACATCTCATTAAATTAGTTCTTAAAATCATAATTTCTGTTAAGTAATTTTGAACTATTCACATATGCTAATTACTCTGCTTGATGTTTGACTTATAGTTCTTTTTTCTTCTGTAGAAATTTTTAGTTGTTTTTTTAAATATAAATGAAACTAAGGAAATTTTAAACATGATATATGTAAAAGTACTCTGAGACATTCAAAGGAATACCCTCCCAATTGTTTTTCCTAAAATAAACTTGCTCTTTTCAAAATTATTTTCATCAAAACTTACACATTTTATTTAAAAAATATTACTGACCTTAAACTCTAATACTTTATATCTGTGAGCACATTTTTAAAACTTAAAATTATAATAAATATACAGACATATAATAAAATAATTAGATATTGAAATAAGACTCATATATTTTTAAAGATAATTTTAATTCTTGTGTGGTAATTTATCTCAATCAAATTTCAAAATGAAAAAATAGAAAGAACTGGGACAGCTCAGAGGTGGATTCAATTCCCAGTTCTATACACAGACACAAACAAAATAAGTCCTCATATATAGCCAAAACATTCTTCCAAATAAATACTATAAATTTACTCTAATATTAACCTGTGAGTTTGTAATATCTTTTTTAAAACTATTTTTAAAAAATTTTAAAAGACTTATTTTAGACACTGACATTGTACCTAATTTGAAATGTCACTCATTATTTTTATTACCTACCTGTATTTATTTATTTTTATTTAATCTTAGTATTTTGAATTCCACATTTAAAAATTTTCTGTCTTGCAAAGATTCACTTATACTTGCTGAACAACACTTGCCCATGGATTTCTGATGATTTGGACATTAACATTTGTAGAATGAAAACTTAAATTTTGTCCATGTGCATATTCTCTGTGGATGTCAAGCAAAGTAATTGTATTCTTTTTGTTTTGTAAAAGAAGTTCCTTTTTGCATCTATTTAGTGTTGCTGGTGATGTCACTATTAAAGGTGATCTCTGAGAACAAAGCTGAAGTGCCATCCATGTTTCTAACTGAAAGCTGGCTGTGATGTTCCTCAAGGGGAAGCTATATGTGTTAGATTTGTTTGTTCAGGCATGACTAATAATGGCATTGGCTGCCAATTTAGTGTTAATGAATCAGCAATGTATTTTAAAGAAGGTGTCTTCAAGCTAAAACACCCCCAAAATAAGGTTGCATACTGATCATTGGTTAAAATGCTGTCTGGGATTTTACGATATACTAATGGTTTATTTCCCCTAAGACCAATAATTCAGTATTTGCTAATTCAGCATTCATGGTAACTTTATAGGACATAACTACATCGAGTAATGAAAACTATCTACCTAGCCACTTATAAACCCAGTATTTAAAAGTAAAGAAGATATTATTCAGGGACTAATAAGAAAAAGAAACTTGAAAACCAGAATAGTAAGCAAATGAAGCTTTAACTGCTACCGATTTATAAGGAACACGGATGCTTGGTTTTAGGATCTGTATGTCAAGAGCTAACACCTTGGCCTTTGGGAGATGGTGGGTTACAAATAAGACTCTTGTATAAAAACCAGGACTAAATATGACACAATAAAGAGTGGCTGTATGTGTTACTTTACTAGTGAGTACAGAGGGTTGAGAAACATATCTGCTCAGACTTGATTAAAAATGATCTACGAAAAACGATACCAAAAAGATATAATAAGCCCTATGATGCCAGAAACTTCAGTCTATCATAAACCTAGACCGAAATTCAAATTTATGTGCTTTCATAAATGCTATAAGTGAAACCTGGATCACTATGTTAATATGGTAAATATTATGGGTCATTTAAAAGCAGTAGAAACAAAGCCTGTTTTTAAAGACACCCAAGCAGAGACTCAAAATATCACCACAAATGAAGTCATATGAGCTAAACTTTGCTGGATGTGGTAGTGTAATTACACTTGTGATTACAGTACTTAACAGACTGAAATGAAGAATCTCAGGTTCCAGGCCTGTCACAGTAACTTAACAAGATTTTCAGTAACTTAACAAGACCCTGTTTCAAAAATAAAAAAAGGAATAGGGGTGACACTCAGAGATAAAATTCCTTGGAATTTAATACCAAGTGCCACATGAACATAAAAAGATAAACTTCAATTTTTAAATATCTGTGAACTGCTATCCTCCTGTCTCAGCCACCCAAGTACTACTGAGATTACAAGTGTGCACCAACACTCAGCTTGAAACAATCTTAAAATAGAATTACACACACACACACACACACACACACACACACACACATATATATACATGTGTGGGTGTATATATATATATATGTATGTGTGTGTATATATATATGTTTTCTCCTTTGTAGAAAATATATATACACACATATATATATACATACATATATATATGTATGTATATATATGTATATATATGTGTGTGTGTGTATGTGTATATATATATATATATATATATATATATAACTTAAAATAAGTATAACTATTCACAATAAATAGAGTATGAGCACAAACCAGCCAAGATGTCCATCAACAGTTGAATGGATTACAAAATTATGGGATATGCATGTAACGAAATTTTACTCCGCCATAAAGAAGAACAAAATTAAGTCAGTTATAGGAAAATGGATGGAACTGGAGAACAGTATGCTAAGTGAGATTAGTCAGTCACAAAAAAGAAATCAGATACTCTTTCTAATATGTGAAACCTAGGAAGAAAATAGGTCACAGGACGAACTCCAGACAAAAAAGAGGATACTATAGATGAGCAAATAAGGTGACTGGAGGGGATGCCGCGGGGAGAGGGAAATTCTCTAATGTTCATGATGTACAGTAACAAACATGAGAAGGAGAGAGGGGAGGGAAAGGGGAGGGAACTGGGTAAAAAGGCTTATTGGGTGATGTGTGCATGTATCCTCACCATCTTGTACTCCATTAAGATGCATGACTACAATGCACCAATAAATGTTTAAAAAATATAAAAAATCTGAGAAACTATACTAAAGGATGACTGAAATTGAAAAAAGTGTTAAAAGTGGTCAGTGCAGTATTCCAGAATAAATAAATGCAGTTGTAAAAGTATTTTTGAATGATAAACTCAAAGAAAGCATCCAAATAAAAACAAATAGAAAGCAGAGTTTGGAAAAATATGGAGTCTAAAAACATGTGTCCTATCATTTGTCTAGTAGAATATTAAAGGGTTTGAAAACAAAGAGTGAGAGGCAATATTGTTTTTTTTAAAAAGAATATTTAAAATATTATTTTTAATAGACTCTTTTTAATCAATTATTATTATATCTCATATTGAGGTTTAATGTGGTAGAAACCTACACACACTTAGCACCTAGTACATGTTCCCCTGTATCCCCAAATCATATGACCCTTAACTTTCTGAGACTTGCTAATTTCACTTAGCATACTTTTCACTAATTCCATCTATTTTTCTACAAAGGAGAAAACTTTGTTCCTTATGACAGAGTAAAATTTCACTGTGAATATATATCACAGTTTCATAGCTCATTCATCTGTGAACAAACACTTAGACCAGGTATATAGTTAGGTTATTGTAAATATATATATAATCAGGTCTGGGGATGGAACCCAGAGGTATTTGACCTCCAAGATATATTCCCTTCCCTATTTTTATTACTAGTTTTTTAAATTTTGAAACAGTGTCTCACTAAGTTGCAGAGGGCCTCACTAAGTAGCTGAGGCTGTCCACAAACCGCAAATCGCGATCCTCCAGTCTCAGTCTTCCCAATGCTAGGATTACAAGCTTGTACCACCCGGCCTGGCATCCATGTATCACTATAGTTTTTTGGGTTTCTTTTTTGTGGTTCTGGAGTTCCTGGAAACCCTTCTACCTCCGGGCTACACTACCAGACCTATTTTATATTTTTATTTGGAAACAGGGTCTCTTAAGCCAGCGAGGCTGGCTTCAAACCTGTGCAATCCTCCTGTTTTTGCCTCCCAATCTGGGGGATTACAAGTGTGTGCCACCACACCCAGCTCACTATAGTATTTTGAATTTTATTATTCCGAAAAGATACTGAGGAGTGGTATATCTGGATCATATGGTGATTCAATTTCTAAGATTTTGAGAAACTTTTATACTTATATCCATAGAAATTAGAAACAAATTTTTTATAAAATTCAAATTTAGCTGTGATTGACCTGTTTTTATGTTTTAGCAATGTTAACATTATCGGTAGTTATTTAACATAATTCTGAAGGAAAATTTGCTGTAACCAATTTTTTTTTTCAGTATTGGTGATGAAACCCAGGGGCATTTTACCTCCAAGCTACAACCGCAGCTTTATTATTTAGTCTTTTTATTTTTGAAACAGGGTCTCACTGAGTTGTGAAGGGCCTAGCTAAACAGGTAGCTGTCCATGAACCATGATCCTCCAGTATCCACCTCCCAAATGCTGGGATTGCAAGCATGCACCTCCATTCCCGGCCTCCAAATTTTTGTTTTAAAAATACATTGAAGTAAATCTATATAGGTTAACTATATTTTCATATCTATCCAAAAATTATAGCAGATTATTAGAAATATAAAATCTATTACTTACTTGAATAAATATTCTGTTTCTAAGAACATTAATCTAGAAAAATTAGATTTTTTACAAATTTTATGGATGTGTATGACTGAAAGGTAACTACATGTTAACATGATTATTTGTTTATTATTATATTCTGAGACTGGAAGTCAGACAAAATCCCAATAATTTACATTATAAAACTAAAGTTATGTTTAATTTTAATATGCATAAGAAGTCTCAAATACTAATGTTACAGAATCTTAGCTCTGCTTCAGTCCCTTGGAGATAATAACATGACTAAATTGTTATTTTTAAAATATCCCATATACTTTTTAATGTAAGGTTTTCTCCTATTAGATATATATTAAATGATACTTTTACAATAATCAAAGTAAGGGTTCTACTAAAAAGCAAGTGATCCAGATGGAGGCAGAATACCAAGAGATTCTTGGGACCAATTAAGGACACTGGTAAATACTGTGCATATTTTATGCTGGCTGTTAGGGAATGTAAATGGAGACCTGATTACCATTCCAACTGAGAACATTACATAATCGCTCCATTGACTGTACTTACTTTCAGGATGTTCATGTTCAATTTAAGACATGCATTATCCTCATATAAAGTTCTCTGTGGCTTCTATCCTGGCTTTGTAATGGACTTTCTCTTACACATGATTAAATTGCTCATATTTTTTCAGTGAGCATTTAAGGTCACTAGAGTACATTTGAGAAATCTTCTAATTCTAATATACCAGTGACTCACTTCTAAAAAGGAATTACTCATTCATTTGTATTCAATATCAACTTGGATCCAAGGCACTGATATTTTAAAGACCTATTTTAATAAGAGTAGGTTTTATGTTGTTCATCAACAGTTTTTAAATATAACCTTAGAAAGTAGAGTAGTAAGCCCAGTTGTGATCAAAATCCTTTGAACATTCGTCCCTGCATTACAATATTGAATCATTGACTTAAAGAGTTATTTAGTTTAATAACAATAGAGGTAATAAACATGACAGATGAGAAAATAACTTAAAAATAGCCTATTTTCAAATGAGTGTTAACAATTTGAAGGGTGATATTGCTTTTGTAATTAGAAAAGAAATCTGAGGAAGCAGATTTTTCAAAGCATTATGAACTTAATTATAAAATCAGCATTAACATTGCAAAATGTATATGAGAAGCCATCCAATATAACAAATAGTATCCATTTTAATAAGTATATGCAATGTTCTGTATTTCTTTCCTTTCTTTTTATACTCGAATCTCTTAGAACATGATGAAAAGGTTATAGGACAAGTACACAACACTTAGAATAAAATTGGGAGTTAACAACAGAAAAATAATTTCTTCTGTTCTGCAGTATCTACTTTAGGTCTATAGATGTGAAAAGGAACTCAAACAGGAAATCAATGAATAGAGAGACTTATTATTTGTTTGTGTATGTGTATGTATGTTATGGCTGTGTAGGGGATTGAATCCAGGGATGTTCTACCAGTGAACTATATTTACAGCCTTATTTTATTTTTTATTTTACAATAAGGTCTCTCTAAGTTACTGCACCCTAATCTCAAACATGTGATCCTTTTGTCTGGGCCTTCAAAATACTGAGATTATAAACATATAAAACTATTCACAGCTTTCCATTCTTAATATGAAATGCTAAATATCTTTCTCAATGCTGGGTACAGTGGCATCTACCTATAATCCCAGTACTTGGGCAACTGAGACAGAAAGATCATAGGTTCTAGGTCAGCCTTAGCAACTTAGACCCTCTTTAACCTAGCAACACGTTTCAAAATAAAAATAAAAAGGTTTGGGGGTGGATCTCAGAAGTATAGTGCCTCTGGGTTCAATCTCCAGTACCAAATTAAAATAAAATCCTTCTCAATAACAAAAACCTGCAAATGCATGATGTGTTCAAAAAAGATCTTTAGATTACACTGGAGGAAATCAATGAGAGTTTAATGTGAAGGACTCATTAAAAAATGTAGTTATTCTTATATTAAATTACTATATATTTAGCAGTCATTTTGTGATTTCTTTAGTATTAAAAGTGATATTTTCTCTCAGAAAGGGGGAGGATTATTTATAACTTTCTGAGGCAAGTGCCATGGTCCCTATATCAACTCACAGACATTGTTAAGCAAGGGGGAAGATAAAGTATAATTATCTTAATGGCAGAATGGGTTCAAAAGCGTCACTCAGGGCTATGTAGATGAATGGATTACAAAACTATGGGATATGTACACAATGGAATTTTACTCAGCCATAAAGAAAAACACAGTTATGTTATTTACATGGAAATGGATGGAACTGGAGAACATTATGTTAAGTAAGATTAGTCACAAAAAATAAGAAATCAGTTGCTCTCCTTAATATGCAAAAGCTAGGGAGAAAATAGGTCATTAGAGGAACTCTATTAAAAGGAGGAGAAACTATAGATGAGCAAATAAAGTAAACTGAGGGGATAAGAGGGACGAAGAGAGAAATCCTTCAATCTTCATGATGCACATTAACAAACATATCAAAGGTCGTTGATATGTTGGGCTATGTTGAGAGTGAAAAGCTGGAACAAATAAGGTGAATAGAGGAGGCTAAGAGATGCTGGGCACAAAGTTATGGGTTTTGCTAGTGAATTCAAAACAAAGTGCCATCCAGACACTGAATAAATACACGATGACAACACATACAAAATAAAGAGGCACTAATTGTTTTATCTAGTTTTCAGAATCGTTTGTTTTGTTTTAGATTTTTTGTTTCCTCCTCTTTTCTTTTTTCCTTCCCTCCACTTCTACTTCCCCTACATCTTGTTTTTGACTCCTCCATCTATTTATTTACATATTCATTTAGATACAGTATTACTATTTTTAATTTAAAATTCATTTTACCCATACTCTGTGTAACTTTTATTTTGGAAATAAAATAGAAGTGGGAAATAGAGGTTGGAATATTAGCTTGTATATGTCTGATGTATTTCTAGTGTCTTGAATAGCATCTGGTTATAAGTTCTCTTCTCAGTCCACCTGTCCACGTTCATCAGTTTTCTCATCTCTTACTTGCTGGAGCCCGTGGAATTTTCTGTCTTAAACCTGCTAATTGGTCTTCTGTCCTCTTTCGAATTTATATGTTGAAATATGAAACAACAAGGTTATGGTATTAGAAGGTGAGGCATTAATGATTTGATTAGGTCATGAGAGAATTAGTGTCCTTATATAAGAGGCTTTAGGGATTTCTCACCCCCTTCCACAATGTGAAGGCACAGAGAGAAGGTGCCATCTATAAATCAGAGACTGAACTGTCATAAAATTCAGTACTTCCTTGGTCTTGGACTTCTTAATGTCCTAAAGTGTAAGAAATCAATTTTTGCTGTTTATAATATATGATGTTTTGTTTAAGCACTTTACATAGGCAGAAAAATTTATATGTTCTCCATTCCTTTGAAAGAAAACCATTGTATCAAAACTAGTGTTTGTGTGTGTGATTCTGTTTTTATTGTGTATATATATATATATATATATATATATATATATATATCTCAAGTAATAAATATAAATTTTAAATATAATTTAAATAAATATATTTTAAAGGGTATATTTTATATTTTTATTGATCTATGCTATTCATTTTGTTTGCTTTTACTGGTTTCTATTGAAAGAATTAAATTTTTTATATTTATACTTTTATTTATTTTTAAGGTGTCCACTCATTTTTATTATTTAGATGTTAATATGAATACTATGATTAAAATATGAAGGTATTGTCACTTTACTCTTTCGCAGGAAGAAGATATAATCATTATGATGCTGAAATTATGTTTAGTTCTTTAGTTAATGTTAGATGCTTGCTAATTAATTCATGATTTTTAACCTGCTTTGAAATTAATAGTTTTGTTTTGTTTTCTATGACCATTCTTATTTAGACATATCTAGGTCATTACTAAGGTCTTTGCTGATTCCTTCTATTTATTTATTTATTTATTTATTTATTTATTTATTTATTTATTTATTATTTTGCGGTACTGGGGATGGAACCCAGAGGCATTTGACCACTGAGCTATACCCCCTGCCCTATTTTTTTATTCTTTATTTTGAAACATGGTCTCACTAAGTTGCAGAGGCTGCAACTAAGTAGCTGAGGCTGTCTGCGAACCATGATCCTCTGAGTCTCAGCCTCCCGAATGCTGGGTTTACAAGTGTGTGCCACCACGCCCAGCTCTAATTTATTTTTAAGATTTTTTTCCTTCTTTTGAACTTTATCTTCCAGTGATTCTTCCATCAAGTGTACTAGTTTCAAACCCTGATTATAATTGATATCAAATATTTTTCATTTAGTGCCCTAAATATTACTTTTAATCCATCAACATGGCAGTAATATTATTTTCAGCTCCACTAAAAATTGTATAAGTTTCTTTTTGACTATGGAGCCCTAACCTATTCTCTTAAAGGATTTACTCAAGAAAAAATACAATTATATATTCATTCTTTTCCCCTTTGAGATTCAAATTTTTTTCCAGCATCTTATGAGTTTCAGAACCTACAAATATTTTTTCAAACACCTGAGAACCCAACCTTCATAAATTCATCATCCATAAAAATATTTTCCCTATCTTCAAATTCTGTAGGCCCCAGAGAAACTAACTTCAATAAGCTATACTTAGTGAAAAAATGACCTAATAACATTAACCAATCTCATTCCTAATTTCTCCAGTAGTTTGTCTCAATCTTCTCTTTTAAATTAACTCCATTGAGTTCAGTTTCTCTCTTCTACTCCAATAATCCTGAGGCCTGTTGCAATAGTCTTGAAAAAAAATTTTCTTACTTGTTAATTCATAAAGTACAATATTTATTTGCCTGCACTCTTTTGTTTTACTGAAGTTTCATAATCTTGTATTTAATTTACAAATATTTCTTCAATATGAGAATACATAATTCAATAAAATCTATAATTTTTGCAATATTTCTCTCAGCTATTGTCTTTTGCCCATTTGTTCTATTTATATTCCTTCTTATCTGAAACAGTTTGCCATACCCAATACAGATTCTTAGGCTCTTTATTTACCTTTCACAAATATCTTATGTAATTCATTCAAAATCTTTATCAGATGTTAAAATAAATATTGTCTGAAATGCATTCAGATCCCATGTGAGTTGTGTTGACTTGCTATTTTATTCCATTCTTTCACTTCTTGTGTGCATTGGATTGTGTTTGTTTGTTTGTCTTTCCACTGCAGATACACATCCAGCAGATGCTCGGGTTAAATTCTTCTTTGCTACCTGTGCAATGAACTATCCATCTTTGTTCCTCAGAGAGTTAGGCAGCATTTCTATTTCAGCCACTTTTCAAGAACAGAAGGTATGGCTGCAGTTCATAACATGAATTCGGATGCTTTGTCCCTTTGGATAATTTTTGTTTTCTTTACCCACTTCTTGCTTTATAAAATGTAAGTTTACATGTAAAAAGCTTTCCCTTTCCACAACCACTATAACTGTATGTTTTTTATTAAATTGTTACAACATAAATTCTTATGTTGTTTTAGGGTTCGCCAATATATGTTTAGTTTCTATCTTTGTATTTATTCATTAGTGCTGTTTGTTTGGATAAAAATATAAATCGTTGTACCATCATGACAAAAAACTAATGAAGTATGTTTACATATTTATATTTCTCTGTTGGCTGGAGAGTTACATGTTTATACCTTCAGTAAGCCTGAACTTTAAACTTACTGCCAATTCCCCTCAATTTAGCTTCATTTGAATCTTTAATACACATTTTGAAGTTAGAACTATCCAAAAATAACTTTTCCCAATCTTTTCAACTACAATAAATAAAAGGACACCACATTTTCTGCAAACCCACAAGCTAAAAACCTGAGAATTTGTAGTTCTACAATAACTGCATCATTTCTAATCCATTATAATCTGCTCCCCTCTCTCCTCCACCTCCTCTTATATTTTGTAAAACTAAATATCTTACACCCACTTACTTTTACTTATATCAACATACTAATTTTTATACATATAATTTATCACCCTCCACAATTGTCTTGTTAATATATTTATTTGTGAATTACTGTTTACCCTCAAATATAATTGTAATTCTTAGACGACGTAAAAGAATTGTCCTAAAATTTATGTAATATAATAAAAATTTTCAAATAGACAAAGAATATTAGCAATAACTACCATGCATCATAATTTCTGGTTTCAATTTATAAGACAAAATTATAGTAATAGAGTTTTTAAAATTTTTATATTATTTATTTATTTATTTATCTATTTTTTTTTTGGTGGTACGGGGGTACCTGGAAACCCTTCTACCGCTGGGCTACACTCCCAGACACCTATTTTTAATTTGGAAACAGGGTCTCTTAAGCCAGAGAGGCTGGCTTTGAACCTGTGTTCTTGTTTCAGCTTCTCAAGTATTGGGATTACAGACCTATTTCACCATGCTGGACTGGAGCAAAAGAAGATTATGCTATGTGAGATCAGCCAGTCTCAGAAAGTCACGGGTTGTATATTTTCTCCAAAAAATAGGGGAAAAACTAGGGAGGTAGAGGGAAAATCAGAAACATAACAAACTTTAGGTAAATGAGGAAAGAGATTGGTAGAATCATCAAAGTCGATAGGGGTAAGGGAGTGGAGAGAAATAAAAACCTATTGAAGAAGAAATCAGTTCAAGTGTTGCTATTTCATATATGGAAATCACAGTCATAGTCACCAACATGTATAGGGAAGGAAGAGAAGAAAGCAGATTAGGAAATGAAAAGAAATACATCAAATGATATGTGCATGTATGTTTTTCAGCTTTGAATTTTGCTATGACATAATTATAATGCACTAAGAAAAATATTTTAAAATGTATATTCACTAAATATAAAAATTATCTATTTTGTACATCCTCTTTTTTCTTTGCCGAGCTCATTGTATGACCTCCATGAACTTAGATAAGTAAATGAAAAATATCCATTATGGTTAGACAGCTAAAGTGTGCTTTGACATCACGTTTCTCTTTTAACATAGTTTACTTCTTTCTTAACATATGAACAAATATCAACAGAAGTATGAATGAAACCTTGATATCTTCAAATTTTTAATTTAACTTATTCTATTTTATATTTAAAGAAAAAATAAATATAAACTTTTATTTTATATATAATTTAAACAATAAATAATTTAATTTTATGATGATCTTATTTCTTTCTTAGATATACGATAATACTTAACTGTGTTGGTTTGTATAAATATAACTTAGAAATAACATGACTTTTATTATCAGTTGTTAAAACTATCCGCATATGAAAAATATGAATAAAGATTACTTAAAGTGTTAATGGCCCAAACTTCCCCAATCTAGAGAATAACATTTTCAATAGTGTTTGTTTGTTTGTTTGTTTGTTTGTTTGTTTGTTTTGGTGGTACTGGGGTTCCTGGAAACCCTTCTACCTCCAGGCTACACTACCAGACCTATTTTTTATATTTTTATTTGGAAACAGGGTCTCTTAAGCCAGCGAGGCTGACTTTGATTCTGAGCGATCCTCCTGTCTCCGCCTCCCAAGCCTGGGGATTACAAACATGCGCCACCATGCCCAGCTTCAATAGGTTTTAATCTTGGGAGAACTTTTGATTATTTACTTATAAATAACAAATATTTAGCAGCTGAAATTTATTTTTGGAATTTTATTTTTTAGATTTTGATTTTTGTACTGGTGCATTGGAATGCTACATCACAGTGCGATTAAAAGAGGTATAAATGAGCCGGGCGTGGTGGCGCACGTTTGTAATCCCCGCGCTTGGGAGGCAGAGACAGGAGGATCGCGCAGGTTCGAAGCCAGCCACGCGTGCTGGCTTAGGAGACCCTGTTTCCAAATTTTAAAAAAATGTAAAAATAGGTCTGGGAGTGTAGCCCGGAGGTAGAGGGGCTTCCAGAAACCCCAGTACCACCAAAAAAAAAAAAAAAAAAAAGGTATAAATGCGCATGCAATGTCATGTAGGCACATCACCTGTCATGGTGTACTTCGCTTCACATCCCACCTCACTTCCTCTTTGTCCTCCCTGTACATCTTAGTGAGATCTGTAGAGATAGCTTCTTATATGAACATAACATAACATGATTTGTACTGTTTTCTTCATCAGTTCTCCTTTTTCTCTTCTTGTCTTCTCTTCCAGTTGCCCCCAATATCCTTAGCAGCATTGAAAATATGATATACGATCATATCATATATAGTGCAGTGCTTGGAATGTATATGCACTTGAACATCTTAGCTACCCTCTCAAGTTTCTTCACAAGCATTAATATTACATACATTATTAATTTGATGCCTAATATCTAGGAACTAATTAAAACATAAGTAATAAATATTAAACTATTAATTCAAGTAAAACAAGTCTTTCTGTCTTTCTTTGGCCTTCCCCAGGAATATTAGAAAGAAATTTTCTATGTATATTAAAGAAAAAAATAAGATGAGAACCAAGGCTGGTAAGCTTAGTTAAGTGACAATTTAAATGAAAAAAATATTAAAGAAGCTAGAAAATATATGTATTTAAGAAAATACTAAGTAGCATAAAAACAGATTAAGAAAAGCACAAAAGGTTTTTTGCAAGTTACTTCCTGTCTGAGGTAAGCATATTTCTATTCAATTATACTTTGCCATAAGTACCACTATGGTAGTACTTCAGGTAGTTTGTGGTATTTTTATTTTATATTAAAGAGCAATGGCTTGAAATATTAAAACACACCGAGAAGATGAAAAATCATGTACTTGCAAACTCTTCTGAGTACATTTTTCCAATATCCTTGTTGAATCTCAAATATACAATGTCAATCAAGTTATAATATATAACTAAATTATATAGAATCAACACTTTATTTTATAAAGACGTTGTTTGGAAATAAATTGATAAGCAAACAGTGACCTCTTTAGATTAGAACTACTGTTTGTTTGTTTTCTTATATTTAAATGTTTATAGCCAGGCATGGTGATGCACACTTCTAATCCCCGCGCTTGGGAGGCTGAGACAGGAGGATGGCGCAGGTTCGAAGCCAGCCTTGCTGCCTTAAGAGATCCTGTTTCCAAATAAAAAAGTATAAAATTAGGTCTGGGAGTGTAGCCTGGATGTAGAAGGGTTTCCAGGAAACCCAGTACCACCAAAAAAAAAAAAAAAAAAAAAAAAAAAAGTTTATACCGTGTTATATAATATCTTGAGGTCAAATTTTTGGAAAGAGCTCAGGGAAGACTTTTATGTTGAATACACAATGTTCCATCTTATTCTGTATTTTAAAATATTAATGATCAGAATCAGAATCCACCTTCCTTAAAAAAGGGGTTATGATTTGTGTTCTCTGTGGACCCCAACAAAAGCAATAAATCTTATCACTAATCCATGTTAACAGAGACATAAAAATTTGCTTAATTCCCCTGATACACAAGATTGCTTTCTAAGTGTGCTTTTTCATTAGTGTCTGAATCATTAAGTAGGACCAAAATGCAAAATCTAATTAATTTAGTTCTTAAAATGACAAATTGTTGAACATCAATGGTTACATGAACTACCACGTAGAACTCCTAAGGTAGTTAATTTTCTAATCATGTGAAAGAACATTAGCATATTCTTTCAGAGAACTGTAAGGTTGGAGGGTGGAAAAGAGGATAATGATGAGAAAAATTATAGAAAATGAAGTTAGAAAAGAAGTCAAGAATTCTTATGGAAGACTTATAAACTATACTATGAAAACTTGGTTGATTCTAGAAATAATGAACACATAAAATAACTCAAAACGGTTAGAGGATGAATTGTATGAGTTGCAAAAGTAAATTTTAACTGGAAATATATAAGAATCAGGTGAGCAGTAAGGATAGATTTCAGACAAGAATAAATCAGTACTGAATTGAATTGGTAGCAATAGAAACGTGTACAGTTTTAAGCCAGATATGCACAGGATACTGAAATGTCTTAAAAGAACTGCCTTTATAATCTAAAGCTTCAGACCAGATTTGTAATTAAGGATCAGGATACTAATATCCGGACAATTTGCAGAGTAAGCAAAGAAAGAGTAATTGAGAAAAATTAACTTTATGCAGCTGGGGGAGGAATTAGAATTGACAAAGATAGAGAAAAAGCATTTCATATTTAAGTAAAAAATTTTGTGTTGACCGAGTAAACTTAGAGTTTTAAAGGAGAGAATGTTCCATGAAGTAAAAGAGCACAGTATCAAGTCAGTAATTTGTTAATATAGCTAGGTATGGGGGCAAAAGCTTGTAAGTAATTCCAGAATTGAGAGCCTGAGGCAGGAGAATCACATGTATTAGGCCAGCCTCTCAACTTACTGAGACCCTAAATAAACAATGTAGTGAGACCCTGTTTCAACGTAAAATAATAAAAAGAGATGCGGGTATATTTTGCAGATAGAGTGTCCCTGGGTTCAAGTCACGGCACAAAAACAACAATTAAAAAATGAAATAGTGTAAAAAACAATAGAAGTCATTGAAAAATGTAGCATGAATTTTTCTTTCTCTTTTCCTATATTTTTATGGTTTAGCTACCTGTTATACACTTTTTAAAATAATATTTTTTTCTAGTTTTTAACTATTCTATTTTGGCTTCCCACATACTTTTATTTATTTATTTTATTTATTTATTTTTGTGTGTGTGGGTCTGGGGATGGAACCCAGAGGCATTTGACCTCCGAGCTACATCCCCTGCCCAGTTTTTTATTCTTTATTTTGAAACAGGGTCTAACTAAGTTGCTGAGAGCCTCACTAAGTAGCTGAGTCTGGCTTCAAACCTGCGAGATCCTCCTGTCTCAGCCTCCCAAGCTCTGGCTTTACAAGCATGCCCCACCACACCCTGCTCAACACAAACTTTTGATGCAAGGATTTTTAAAATAAGCTGTACTTAACATTTGTGCACAAAGACAAATGCTAATACATCATTTACACAATTTTGAATTGTTTTATATTGCTGATATGCAGAAAATATATCTGACAAAGAAGAAAAATAATTTTAAAATAATATTCAATTAATAATTTTAAAACTCCTAATTTTGTGAAAGTAAGTATATATTCTATTCACAGCCTTAGAAACAACAAGAAATAGAACTGCCTAGATAAAAGAAACAGAAGATAAATAATGCAAATTATTCTGAGTATAAATTATTTTATTTTTGTCCTTACAGAAAGTGTTGAAATATGTCTATTTAATAAGTAAGTCTCTAAGATCTTCTACCATTTAAGGTTTTACAAGATAAATACATGAAGCGAACAGAAACACAGATTATATCACAATAGTAAGTTTTATAACCTCAATTGAAAGAAAACTTCTATAAAAATTTTAGGTAGAAGTAATTTTTAGGAATAAATGTCAAGAAACCAATTTGCTTGTAATCAGCCCCTCTAAGAGATACACCATTCAGATTTAATTTAACTCAAGAAGTCATCACAAAAAGTGCTGGAAAACCTGGTTTCTTCCAGTGTTTGTCACAGCTTTCTCGTTTCTCACAGCTTGTATCCAGTTCATGTCACTAACTCTGCATTGCAGATTCTCATCACCTTGAATTCCTCTGTTTGCATCCGCTTCTTCAAGGCCACAATCCATTGTATTTGTCTTAGTTCAGCTGATCCTCCAACCATGATTCTCTTTGCATTAAACATTGTTGCTGTTAGGATAAGCAGCCCAGTCCCACCAAAGATGGCGTCTCTCCGGCTTCTCTTCCAGATTGTGCTGGCTACCTCATAGCCCATCAAAGGGGGCCATGGGATGCCCAACAACCAGTTCCCTGATAACACACTCACTCATTGGGGTATGAGCCACCCAATCAGTAAACCCCCTGTACTTCATGCCATCTTCCACTGTGAGCGGAAGCCTCCTCCTATTTTCAAAAAAAATCCCCAGCTGCCTGATATAAAAGGGAGCTGGGCTGTCTTAATAAAGCTCTTGCTTGCTTGCTTGCTTGCTTGCTTGCTTGCTTGCTTGCTTGCTTGCTTGCTTATCTCCGAGGGCTGGCCTTGGGTTTTTTCTGCGCCAGACTTTCACTTTCAATTGCCACATTCATCTGGCCTGAACCAAAGGAGAGATTAAACACATATGTGCAGAAGAAATATTGTACAAAATTAATTTTAAGTTTTGTACTTAAAATTAAGATGTGAATTAAAATGTGAATTAAAATTAAAATTAAAAATGTGTTTATCTTCCCATTTCAAAGATGGGATATATGGCTTGTTTCTTTTTGTCTGAGGGTGTGAGTTTGGCTGGCAACAAATGCTGGCAAGAAGGTGAAGTGGAAATTCTAATACATTGTGGGTGGGACTGCAAATTAGTGCACCCACTTTAAAAATAAGTATGAAGTATTCTCAGAAGAATGAGAAAGAACCTGCCATATGATCCAGGAATGCCACTTCTGGATATCTACCCCCCAAAAATGGAAACCAAACTACTAAACAAATGCATGTGTATGTTTATTCATAGCTGTACACTTAACAAGTTCTAAACTATAGAACCAGCCAAGATTTTCAGCATCAGGTGAATAGGTTACAAAACTATATATGATATATATATCACATACAAAAGGAAGTCATTTGTGGAGAAATGGAAGGAACTGGAGAACACTATGCTAAGTGAGCTTAGTCAGTCACAAAACATGAGAAAGTTAAAAAAGGGTCATAGCAGGAACTTGAGATGAGGAAGGAAAAATCATAGATGAGCAAATAAGGTGACCTGAGGGGAATGCAAGGGGAAGACAGGGAAGTTCCCTAGTATACACGATGTACATTCATAACATATCAAAGTCAAACACTAAGCCAAACATGAGGAGAGAGGTGTGAAGGAATCGATTGGAATTGGGTAAGGAATAAATAACTGATGTGTGCATGTATGCCTCTAACATTTTGTGCCCTATTAAAATGCATGACTCAAATGCACCAATAAAAAATATGGATTGTATAAAGTTATGCATGCATTTATTTTTATTGTTAAGAATGTTATAGAATTACAATATTTTCTACATACTACTTTATTTTGTGCAGAAGAAATAATCTCTAGTTTTAGAGAGGACTCTAGACCTGAAATACTACATTGTTATATGTGAGATAATCAAGTGTTTTATATAATAAGCTTTAAAAATGCAATCTGAAAATTAACTCAATCAAGAAATGGACAACTAAGCTAAATAAACACAAAAGCAGAAATATAAATGGCAATTAAAGATATAAAATATTCAACATAATTAGCAATAATGAAGATGCAAAACTACACTGAGATTCCATCTAACTGCAAACAAAATGTCAACTGTCAAGAAGTCAAACCACGATAAATGCTGCTGACAATGTGGGTAAATAGAAAATCTTTTACCCATTTGATAGTATTTCAAATTAATATAGCCACTATATTAGACCAGTGTGGAGGTTCTTCAAAAAACTGAGAATGGTTCGACTATATGAGCCTGCTATACTATTACCAGTATTTTTCCCAAGGACTGAAACCAGACTATTATACAATACATGCATAACCATATTTATAGCAGCACAATTCACAATAGACAATTATGGAACCAACCTAGGAGTCCATTAAAACATGAATGGTTTAATAAATGTTTTAAATTCTATTTCAAAGACATAAGAATAGGAGATATGATGATATAATTCCAAGTTTAAAGAGGATCACTGCTTCAGGTCAATCCATCTAGGAAGGGAAGTAAATTTTCTTTTCTACTGCCTTTTTCTTCTACTCAGGCCTAGAACAGAATGGACAATATTCATCTACTCAGATGAATTTGTGTCTTCTTCACATTGTCTATTAGTTCAAATGCTAATATTTCCATAGAAATTCTCATAGAGCAGACATAATATTTAACCAGGTATTTGGAAACTCTGGTATGCAGTCAAATTGACATGTAAAATAAGCTATTACTCATGCTAATTAAAATGTTTATTTTCAAAAACTCCTAAAGTCAATCACTGAGCCAAACATGAGAAGGAAGGAATGAGGTAGAAATTGGAAAGGGCTAAATGAATGACGTGTACATGTATGCCTCTACCCTTTTGTATTCCATTAAGATGTATGACTACAGTGCACCAATAGAAATTTAAATAAAAGAAAAGGAACCTCATAAAAATAGGAAAGAGACCAGTTGAGTAATGGAAAGGAATAGAGCTGGAGAAGGGGACGGGGTAGAGTGGTACAGGGGAGGAAACAGAACAAATTATGCTATGTACACACATAAAATGTATTCCTATGAATCTCAGTATTATGTATAACTATAATGTAACAATAATTTTAAAATAAATAAATGAACATATTCATGTTAGGGCATATTAAAAAAAAAAAAACTCCTACCTTCTATTTTCATAGGGACTTCAACTGGCTGTTGCAGCCATGGTTTAAAAGTTTATGTGTGAGGGAGTGTCATGACTTACTGAATGTTGTCTGTTTTAGATTTTCTGTCCTATTATTAAAATTTATAACAGGTCACATTGAACAATAGAACTTCTATATGAAGTCAAAGGAGAAAGAAATCACCAAAATCAAAATAACAGCATAAATGGAACTCTTATACTTAATGGTTGGAGACATTTGATGTAAGAAACCAAGATTATACCATATTACATACCTAAATAACAAAAAATAATAAAAATAATTTTAACAACAATATATAATTTGTCTTTTAATTTTAAATGCCAAAAGTTATTAAGAAGTCATAAGCATATACAAAATCCATGAGATGGCCACATGAAGCCTGTTTACTCCAAGGTAATGACTTCCATGTGTGCACTAAGAATCTTGATGCCTGTGGATTTTTTTTTTTTTGAGGTACTGTGGATGAAACCCAAGGGTATTCTACCTCTGAGCGACACCCCCAGTCCTGTATTTTTATTCTTTATTTTGGAACAAGGTCTCACTGAGTTGCAAAGGGCCTCACTAAGTAGCTGAGGCTGTCCACAAACTCTGATCCTCCTGTCTTAGTCTCCTGAATGCTGGGATCACAAGCATGTGCCACAAGACCAGGCTGATGCTTGTCAATTTGAATCCCCAGTGTAAAAGATACAAATACATAGGCACAGTGCACTTGGGTCTATACTCTCTACATAATGCTAGGTACTAGAAAAGACAATATCAACTGGGTGTGGTGGTGCACGCTTGTAATCCCAGCATTCAGAGGCTGAGACAATAGGATACTGGTTCACAGACAGCCTCAGCTACTTAGTGAGGCCCTCCACAGCTTAGTGATACCGTTTCAAAGTAAAGAATAAAAAATAGGGCAGGGGGTATAGCTCGGAGGTAGAATTTCCCTGGGTTCCATCCCCAGACCCACACACACAAAAAAAGAAAATACAATATCGAGCACATTGTACAGACGTTGGCCACCTACTTGAACTATGGGTAGAAAGAAACCAACTACAAATAATTAGAGACCCCACAAGTTTGTATTATACTTCGATGCAAATGCTCAATCTGGAAAGAAATGGATATAGATGCAATTGCATGTTTATTATTCATAAAAATAGTTAATGGTTAAATAATTTAATAAACCACTTTCAATTAATCTCTTCAAAATAGTGAAATGAAATGATCAAAAAGCAAAGAACTTAAGTACTATGATATAAGGGTTGGAAAAATAAATTTCCTGATAATTAACTTCTGCACACTTGTAGCAATAACTACTGACTTTCTGGATAATCAAGTACTTAAATTAGAGAACAAAACCAGTGATCTAATTCTAAGGTCTAGTTCTAGAGTAGGATAATCTTTTCTCTTACTTGAATATTCACCAGAACCCTAGCACTGGTCTTTAATAGTAAAATATTCAAGTTAATTTGCCATACAGAGCTAAAGAGTCCTTCCACCTCCCATGCTACTCTTTATGCTCATGAATGATCAGTAAACAAAGGAATTAAATGGAGTCACATGAATGACTTCTTTATAGCTGCCATATTGTTGGAAGTCTAATTCTCTATAAATAGAAAATAATGGAATGAAGAGCTTTATTTTTATAGAACAGTTCTTTACTAAAGTTGAAAGCAAGTTGTTCTCACTGAACGAACAATCTAAATTTGAATTTTTAAAATGTTGGCTCTCAGGTTTCTTCAAGAGTACTCATAGTCTTTCTTAAATTTTTTTTAGGTTTCCAAAGAATCCATACAGCACTATTTTTGATCAAAATATGTGTTATTATTACCGTGAAAATATTTTTGATCTGAAAGATGATGGTGGTCCCTCATAGAATGACCTACATATGTCTCAGCGACAGAATCAGAAAGAAGCAGTATATGGAACATTGACTGGATAGTATCATAGTTGCTTCCCCCACTCTCAAAAACATATTATCTATACAAGAAATAATTTTTCTCTTAGGTTGCACTTAATAACTTGCTTGTAAATATTATTTTTCCAGACTTAATAGCTCCAGAATCTTTGTTTTGGGGCATTAGGTAAAATAAAATAAAATGCTTCTTCCAAGGACTGTAAAATTTGTTTCAATCAAAACCAGACAGATACTTTACTATACCAGTCTCTGTGTCTTAAAAACAAACAAGATAAAACATGATACAATATTAACTGTAGCTATTGATCATGACTATGCAAAGGTAGTAAAATTGCTGCTTTCAAAGAGAAGCAGGAATCATGAAGCTAAGAAACCTTCTAGCATGCTGTCTCCAACTAACACATCCAAAATTAAACATCAAAAGAAGACTACTACATCATAGTTCACATCACCCCACTAAGTAAAGAATTTCTCCCAGATATAAAAGAAGATAATATAGACTAGCTAATTTTGAATTTAATTAACTGAAGATAAAAGCTTGTATTCAAATGCAAAAATGAAGATCTAACCTATATTCACACATATACTTCTAAATTTTACTGACTTTCCTATTTAAGTCATCTACAACTCCTTTCTTTTGTGGTACTGGGATGAAAATCAGATGCCTTCTACCTCCAAGTTACACTCTCAGTCCTATTCTTTTATTATTTATTTTGAAACTTAGGTCTCACTAAGTTGTGGAGGGTCTCATTAAGTAGCTGAGGTTGGTAGTGGTAAACCTGCAGTCCTACTGTCTCAGCCTCCTAAGTACTGAGATTATAAACTTGTGCCACCACACTTGGCTTACAGCCCCTTATTTTAAATGCATAATATTAATAGAGTTTATTTTGATCTTATACTTACAGTGCAAAATATTGAAATTCAGAGGGTACAATATTTTGAGCAGTGTTGGATATGAGTCATAGACTTTAGATTTAGATCTTATGCCTTATTAGTAACATTTATACTTATTCTCACTTCAGTGAGAATGAGTTTACTTCCAGTAATTCAAGATATAAGTGATCTGTATTATGCAGAAACTTGCTTTTGTTTGTTTGAAGATGTAATGACTAGATGATAGATAGGGGTGTAGACATGTATAAATATGTAGATGATAGATATGTAGATGTTAGATATACAAAAATTTGAAGTGTGACTGATATATTTTGCTTTTTAGTTTTAGCTCCTTAGTATCAAAGTATTACTTTTATATAGTGAGATATACCCCACTAATCATGTTTTATGATGGCATTATATTTTTTCTAATAGTAATGAATTAAAAAATAAGATTCAGTAATATATAATTACATTTACATTGTGGTTTCAGAACTCAGGAAACCAGATTTATTATTTTATATATCATAAGAATGACATCACAAATATCTCTACATTTGTCCTTAATAATATTGAATTACATATCTATATTATTGGACAAGACTTTATTTTGTCTATCCTCTTGTATATTTTAATTATCAAATATGAATGATGGTGCTAAGTGTGTGTGTGTGTGTGTGTGTGTGTGTGTGTGTATGTGTGAGAGAGAGAGAGAGAGAGAAAGAGAGAGAGAGAGAGAGAGAGAGGGACATCTCCATACCTACACTATACAGCCATATAAATATAGTCATTTTTACAAAAAAATTATTTAAAAATTATATATTCTCTAATAAATAAATAAAAGAAGCTTATTAATTTAAATATTCAGCATTGCCCTTTGTCGATAACTTGAACTATCAGCATTATTTATAATGAAAACTTGTCTCTTTTGATATAAAATATTCCATACAGAATTTTTAGCAGTCAAGGAAGACAAAAGGCAGAAAATTATTAGTCCTACTCTTTTTTGTTTTCTGAATCAAGAGAATTTGCTTAGTGGCTTAAGAAGATAATTATAAAAAGAAATTTATAATATTCAAATTCCCATTGGATTGAGAATCTTTTATATTTTTTATCTTATTGTTTCTTCTCTAACTACTTTAATTTTATATTTTCTTAGACCATCAACGTGTATTGTTTCTAACTGAAAATAGATGCCAGGTACATTCTACAACTGAGATACAGCCAGGTTATTTGTATTGTATTGTATTGTATTGTACTGATTGATTTTTTTTTTTTTTGAGACAAGGTATCATTGAAATTACAGAAAAATGTCAGAGGAGCTATACCAAGTTTATATTTTTAATGTTCAAGTGTTCTACATGCTTTCTTTTTTTACATAATTTTAGTCTTTAAAAAAACATTTTCTATTTTTTTCAATTGACCAGTATTTTTTAAATACTTTCATTGATTCATTATTCTCTGATTTTTACAATGTAGTTTATAGGGATAGCGACATGCCTACACACTACTTGGTGAGTTTTTCTATGCCTCACTTCCTACTCTTCACATACCCCCAAGAAATATTGAGATTGGCATTGGTATTCTCACGTATGTACCCAATGCAGTGCAGCTGTTTATTTTATTAACTTTCCTCTCCATCCAGTCCCTCCTCAAGACCATTTTCCTCATTCCACTGGAGTTTTTCCTCCATTCTATGATGTCCCTCTAAAATTCCAATTAATCTCTAGCTTTTACACATGAGATAAAATATATGATTCTTCACTTTCTGTAACATAATGTAATCTTGCTTAACATAATGTTCTCCAGGTCAATCTATTTTCTTGCAAATGACATAATTTTTACTTTTTTGCTGAATACAATTCCATTGTGTTTATATTTTATAATTTTCTTTTCCATTCATCTGTTAATGGACATCTGGGTTAGTTCCATAATTTAGCTATTGTAAATTGCATTGCTATATACACAGATATGCATATATTACTGCAATATTTTTATTTCAGTTCCTTTGAAATGATATCCAGGAGTGTTGTAACTGGATTATGTGTTGGACCCATTTTTTGTTTATTGAGAAATCCTCACATTGATCTCCATTGTAGCTACCGTACTTGTTTGCAATCCCACTGATAGTGTACAAGAGTTTGTTACTTTCCCATGTCCATGCCAGAGTTTTTTGTTGTTTGACTTCTTGATAATTGCCAATTTTTTTAGTTAGATAAAATCTTAGTTCAGTTTAAATTTGCATCTTCCTGATTGCTAATTTTGAACAGGTTTTCTCATATGTATTGGCTAGTTATATTTCTTTACTATAAAGTATCCATTTAGGTCAGCCAAGTCCCAAGATACAATTAAAAAAAATCAGTAGCTTTTTTATATGCCAACAATGAATCTACTGAGAAACATGTTCAGAAAACAGCTTCATTCACTATAACTTTAAAAATAATAATATTTTATAAATAAAAACAATATTTTGGAATAAATCTAACCAAGATGGTCAAAGACCTGTACAATAAAATTTATAAAATACTAAAAGGAGAAATTCAAGAAGATTTTAGAAGATGGAAGGGTCTTCTATTTTCTTAGGCAGAAGAATACATATTATCTAAATGGCCATTCTACAAAAAAAAGATCTACAAAATTAAAGCAATCCTTATCAAAATACTAATGCATTCTTCTCTGAGCTAGTAAAATTAGTCCTAACTTTATAAAGATAAACGAAAGACACACAATAGACAAAGGAATTCTCAATAAGAATCAGCCAGGTGTGGTGGTGCACACTTGTAATCAGGAGGGTGAGACCGTATGATCTCAGTTCATGTACAGACTCAGCTACTTGGAGATGTTCTTTTAAACTTAGTGAAACCCTGTCTCAATAATAAAAAAAAAAAAAGATTAAAAATAAATTGGGCTGGAGTTTAGCTCAGCGGCATAAAGCCCCCCAGGTTCCATCCCTAGTACCACCAAAAACAAAAATCAAAAAACAAACAAAAAAAGTACCAGGCAAGGGGCCTCACAATTCCTAACTTCAAATTATACTACAGTGTTATAGAAATACAAGCAGTATGGCACTGGCACAAAAAAAAAATGGCAAACAGACCAATATAACAGAATAGTAAACACAAAAAAAATTCACACACATAGTTAATTGATTTTGAAAAAGGAATCAAACACAAACATTGGAGAAAATACAGCCTTTTCAACAAATGGTATTGGGAAAATTAAATTAAATTTCTACCTCTCATCCTCCACCCATTTTAAAATGGTAGTGAGTTTTTTTTTCCGGTAGTTGGAAACAGGTTCTAGGGAGATAAGCTAGCTTGCTTTTAGGGGCAGTATCAAGGAAGCGTTACCATTAGCAACCATAGCCATGTGCACCTTGTGGGTCTGTAAAATATGGCAGTTCATAGGCCTCAGCAGTCCTGAACTCCCAGCAGCAATAGCCTGAATGGGTAAGCTTCTCCAAGAGCTCAAGAAAAAACTTAGTCAAAAGTTTCAGCCAGATAATTGCCAGGCAGGCCTGTTAGGTGAATGGCCACACCAAGGAAGCATTGTCTGTCATTCAGCAGGCAGTTACATCTCCATTTGCATAAGAAAGCTTTTAATTGAACATTTTAAAAATATTTTCTTAATATATTTTATATGGTATTAATTTCTCTTACCTTTTAGATGGAATTTGTTTTTAATCTAACCATCTGTAAATACAGATTACAGAATAAGAATTCCTTGTACAATGAATAAATGAAACTGGGCCTTTATTCTCCCTTTTCTATAATTTTTCAATTGTTTTGCTGATTAATTATGCAATAATTTCAAATGAAATGCCTTTTTAAAAATATTTTATTCTATGGTTTTAACACTCTAAAATTTTCTGCATA
This sequence comes from Muscardinus avellanarius, assembly GCF_963383645.1. Lineage (NCBI taxonomy): Eukaryota > Metazoa > Chordata > Mammalia > Rodentia > Gliridae > Muscardinus > Muscardinus avellanarius. The sequence goes on along the minus strand of NC_137790.1, from coordinate 25,419,928 downwards.
TATTTGTATTTTTGGATAAATGTTTATTCGGATTTATTTAAGATATTGCATTGTATATTTCCACAGTTCCCAAATTGTGCACCAAGACAAAATTGCAAGAAAGCCATTGTGATATATAACATTTTCAAGCAATAGAGTAGAACATGGAATATCTAAGCTACAATGTGATCAACTTTTGTAAATTAATTTACTGTTTTAATATTAGATCACATATTCCTTTAGAAGATGACATGTTTTGTGGAACAAGTTTTTTTGTAAGCAGGGGCATCCTCTTATCTATTACCTTTGATTTTCTTGCAGTACAGAAACTCAGAGTTTCAGCTGGGCACATTACCGGCTTTATCTTGACAGTCACTCTCCTGGATGGGTGTGGTTGTATCACTCCATTTACTTGTAAGTGAAAGGAGTATAAGTATACTCCTTATACTTTGAAGTATAAGTGAAAAACTTCTACATCATCCTCAACTAAAAAATTTGTCCAGAATTGCCTATTATTTTCTCCCATATGTCATACTGAAATACAGAAAATACATTTGTTCCTGTACCACCACTCATACATGAACAAAATCTCTGGGTACAGAAAAATAACAAGGTAAATTCTTCTCAAAGGAGCCTCTGAAGCATAGATTTCACCCTAGCTTGATTATCTAAATTGTAATGCTATAAAATGAACTTTGTCTTATATAACCCACTCTATTGTGAGAGTCTGTTACAGTCTAATTTTTATTCCTATATACTTACTATATGAATTATAAGTATGATTATAATTTTCCATAGTATTAGAACATAAGTTCAGCATTTTTATGAAAAGTTTGAACATATTTTTGTTTAGCTTTTAGACAGCTTTTTGCAAAGTTATTCCACTAATATTTTATACATAGCAACACCTAACATCTCACATAAAGACAAATAAAAGAAAATATAAATGACAGTAATTGATATGAACTGTTAACTTCATTTTTAAATTATGTTATATAATTAAAATGAATATTATAGCCTCAATAAATGTGTTCAATATAGCTAAAATGGGCAGATATCTCCTGATCTGAATTTATCAAGAATTCATGTATAACTCATCACATATGAACAAAATATTCATTTTCTTGTTGCTGAGTAGAATTTCATTTTGTGTATTTCCCATAATCTTCCAGTCAATTCATCTGTTGATGGAGACTTAGGTTGGTTCCATATTTTGGCTATTGCAAATTGTGCTGCTATGAACATGGGTATGTATATGTTACTGTAGTTCTCTGATTCAAACCATTTGGAAACATACCCAGGAGTGATATAGCTGGATTATATGGTGAATCCATTCCCAGTTTTCTAAGGAATCTCCACACTGATCTGTATAGCAGCTGAACTAGTTTACACTCCCACTAACAGTGTAAAAGAGTTACTCTTTCCCCACATCCTCACCAGCATTTGTTGTTATTTAACTTCTTTATGCTTGCCACTCTGATTGGGGTTAGATGAAATCTCAGTGTAGTTTTGATTTGCATCTCCCTGGTACCTAATGATGTTGAACATCTTTTCTTGTAGCTATTGCCCATTCGCATCTCTTCTTTTGTGAAGTTTCTACTCAACTCAGTTGCCCATTTCTTAATTTGGTTGTTTGCGTTACTAGTATAGATATAAAAGTCATCTCATTCCCCACAGTGAGTCATTTATAATAAGTTTTTGAAGTATTTCCTGTTTTTAGTGAAAAATATTATCTTAGATATGTTTTTTAAAAATCATAGAAAAAATAATACACTTTAATCACAATTCTGAGAACCATGTTTACATTTTATATATATTCAGTCAAGAAATACATTTTGGTCACCTTTACATGAATATTATTATTGTTAGAATAAAATTTTAGATGCTATCATTTAAGAAAACTACTTATCTGTCTAAAATGTGGGAATCATATCTTTGTTTAATATAAATATGAATTTGATATAATGTGTTTATTCTACTTGATCTGCTTCAGGAGATGTTTAGTAAGCTAAAATGTAGATAATTTAGTATTTTTGAAACACATCCATATGGAAGACAGACTGAATGGTTCTAGCATGAAATTAATTTTTGATTGAATCAAGTAATCAGAACTTAGTGAGAGTACAAGAACACATTTGTGAAACAAAATCATGTTTATTTGTGGTACAGAGGATTGACACCAGAAGAGTTTTACCTCCAAGCTTCTACACACCTCCAGTCCTTCTTTAATTTTTTTTTTTAATTTAGAATAGTCAACCTAAGTTGCTAAAGGCTTGGCTCAGTTGCTTAGGCTGGCTGTGATTCTGTGATTCTCCTATCTCAGCATTCCAAGTACTTGAATTACAGGCATGTGCCACCTTACCCATCTCCAAGTCATAATTTAAAAAAGAACTTTTGCAAAATTGTAATTTGAATCACAATTTAGTACTTGAATTTTTATGTTGTAAACATCTTCCATTTATTATTTATTACTATATTAAAAATCCTGACATTGTGAACCATATTTACTTAAATTTATAAAGTATACTCTAATTGTTATATTTGACTGGTCATATTTTTCCATAAAATACTGAAACAGTACCTATAATTGGTTATCTCCAAAAATATGTGCAATTAGTAGATTGCTTCTAAAATTTTCTTTAAAATGTTTTTTTACCTGATTTTCTATATTAAAGAAAATTAAAAAGATATGGAACATAATCAGTAGAAATGATGAAGAATAATCCAAATATAATATTTAATAAACCCAGATAATCAGAAATATCAAAGAAAACTAAGCAGGAAAAATATTATAACACATTTAAGGGTCTTACAAGATAAAAAAAGTTACACACCAATGTCTTTCTTGCATCCATACATAAAATCTAAAATCTAAATCCATACACAAAATCTAAAATCTAAGTCCATACATAAAATCTAAAACAAAATAATAAATTATATCATCAATATAGAAAACGATAAAGCCAAAAGTTGTGGTGATGCATGCTTGTAATCATACTACCTGGGAAGCTGAAACAAGAGAATCGCAGGTTCCCAGCCAGCCTCGGGAACTTGTGAGGCTCTCCACAACTTAGCGAGACCCTGTTTCAAAATAATGAATCAAATAAAGCTAGAGTGTTGTTGCAGACTAATCTCAGTCGGGTCATTATTGTCCGTTCCCGGTCAAATCCTCAGAAAGATGGGGCAAAAGGCAGGTGGAGTTCTGCAGCCTCTTGTCTGCAGCGATTCTTTCTCCTTTAGGGACTGAATTTTCTTTAGGTCCCTAAATGACGACGCTTTAGAAAGAATCTGAGGTGGACAAAGGCCTTTTGAGCCAATGACACTTTATTACAAAAACCCCAAGAAATTTATATCCTTCCCCAGTAAAGTTAAGAGAAAAGGGGGGATGGGTGTCTTTCAGCTGGCTGTTGGCCTTTGAAGAATTAACTCCTGTTCCTCTCCAAGGTCTTGCAGATAAGCAGTTCCAGGTGGCAGCCTCCCAGAATAGTCAAGGCTTGGGAGCTTCTCGGGGAATCTTCTTTAACTTTTCCTGGAACTTTCCCATCTTTCTGGGCTCAGTTCATATAGCAAGTGTGGGGAAATGTGGTGATTCAGGTGGATGTGATGGAGTTTCTTCAGGTGTTGGTACCTTATCTTCTAAGTCTGAAAGCTTAAGCATACTCACAACACAGTTTGGCAGACAAAAAACCACAAACAACACCACAAGGTTCTTAGTTTTAATTGTCAGATGTATTTCCTTAACTGCTGAGCACTCTTCTTTAGATAACAAGCCTATTAAAAGCCTACTCATCTTTAATAATCCACTTCCCTGTCACAAACTCTCTGCAGCCTGCTTCTAACTTTCTAATTCCTTCCTTTCCCAGTTGGGACTTTCTTATGATAAGCTCTTCTTCATGCAAAAATGCTTTTCTTACTCTTACAGTATTTCCTTTTCTTCATACATATATTTTTAGAACGTCTGTCCTTTATTTAGTCATATTCATTTCTAACTATGCGGTCAGTCAACAGTCTTTTTCTTTGGGTCTGTTGTATTTGGGCAGCTAAGTTGTTTATCAACTAAATTGCTTTAAGGTCACACATAAGGTTTTTCTCTGTCTCTAGGCAGGATTTCAAGGGTAAACAGTTACTTTTGAACTGAGCTACTTTGCCGGAGTTAATGGATAGGGATGAAGGTCGGAGGCCATTTGTGATTGCTGCAGCTGGGGTGCTTATCACAGTACCTGAATTCTGGCCAGTTTCTCATTATTATTGAGCAAAGCCAAGGACGTTTAGACAAATTATTAGAAAGTTTTATTTCCACGGACTCGATTTCATAGTCCTGATCTCACATCACTGGAGCAATTCGTGTAGAAAGTTAAAAGAAATAATAGTGAAGGGTATCTAAAAGTGGGGGGTACTTTGGCCAGAGACGATACCTCCTTCTCGGGGCTTTTTTGCCGATTAACTATGTGGAGTGGGGTCTCAACACATAGATGCCGAGGCAGCAGGATGTCTTGGCAGAGTGTAGCTCAGAGGTAGAATGCCCCTACGTTCTATCCCCAGTACCAAAAATCAAAAGAAAAAAAAAAAAAAAAAAAAAAAATATATATATATATATATATATATATATATATATATATATATATATATATGAAATACAACATGTCCAGAAAAAAATAATGGAGAAAGTTTGGCTTAATATTTAATATTGATTATTTTTTCATATTATCATAGTAAAAAAAATGGTAGAATATCCAAACTGCATTATGAATATCATTGTTTGCATATAGCTAATTATACAGTGACTGTTGGAAGCAGAAAGCAGAGCAGATGAGAGAGACTTTATAGATTTGCAGTTTGGCCAGAAAGGCATTTGTAAAATTGTGAACCAGAGATACAATGCTGTGACAGAAAGTAATACTGATAAAAGAATGGTATAAGGAGTGGTTATGATGGAGGCAGGACCAACAGAGGCCTGGATGATAGGGAGACCTAGCCTTAACCCAAATGGAGGTGTGTGTAATGGCAGTCTAGAGAGAAGCAGGCTCAGCAACTATGACTGAAAAGTGTTGGAAACTTTCTTAGTCATCAAATTTGAGGTTGCCTCAGTCAAACTTGGGAGGAGCATGAACTGTCCACCCAAGTTGATATTTCTGCACAGAGACAAAAATCCAAATAAGACCAATAAGCATAGATCATGACAACTTTCTCATTTCCCCTTTCTTTCCTTAATTCAGCCGTGACTACTTTTACATTTTACCCTGACTCACCATATAACTGCTTTGTGCATATTTTGATTAATTATTTTTTACAATATTTTGGCCAAAACTCTCAATAAAAGCAAGACTTTTGTGGAAAGACAAATAGAATAAATATTTCTCTCCTCCCTAACCCTCTCAGATGTCTTCTTGCTCTAATAATAATGTTTCTCTAAAAATAATTATAACTTCTTTGTCATCCACGTGAAATAATTTTAAGCAATTGATTAACATCAACACCATCTGCTACAAAAAAAGATCCAGAAGACAATAATTAAAGATAGCATGACTACCTTTCCTACTGGCAATCTTGGTATTCGCCTAATACTGGCTTTGTGCATGGAGCCATTAAGGTTTTCCCCTAAAAGAATATTTCTGACTCAGCCGACTGTCCTTCGTCCAGTCAACAAGGTTTGGGGTCATAGAAGGTTCAAAGTAAAAGGTCTGAGAGAAGATCAGGTAGTGATGGCATGAGAGCATTGGTTGACCCACCTGTAATGTAAGTGCTTTGGATTGGTCTTTATTGTTTGTATTTCGGTGGTGATAGCACGAGGATATTGATTGACCTGTAACTGTATAAATACCTCAAGAGAAATAAACCCATTGTCGGCCAGGAGAGAATATTGACCCAGAAGCAGGGGTTGGCTAGTAGAGATATTGACTCAGGAGTAGGCTGCCCCCCCCCAATTAGAATTAAAAAAAAATTGGAATCAAAAATTTTTTTTAATTTTATTGTTGCATTATATTCATACATCATATTGGGGTAAAAAAAAAAAAAAACTTGTGTGTACATACCTGTATAGAATCAAATTCCTAAGAGTTAAATTCTTTCATCCTCACTCCTCTCTTCAGAATGCGTACTTTTGCCGGCTGGCTCCGGCAGCTTTGCTGAAAAAGGGGATCACAGAGTCTTCCCAAAATATTTTAAAGGAAGGGTGGGGAAGCCAGGCAATGTGTGACAGCATCAGAATTTCTGCAAGTAGGCCTAAATGGGGCATTTGGTGAAGTTTTGGGAATGAAGTTAAGGTTGAAAAAAAAAATGAGATTTAGAAAAGCCAAAAACATAAAAGTACTGCAAGAAAAGGGTATAAACTTTGAGAATTGAAGACAGACTAGAAAAGCCATTATGTTGCCCATTTTAATCAACTAGGCTTCAGAGGCAAAACTGCCAAGGCACCTTGGAGATCACATCTTAGCACCATATGCCCCATGAGCTAGAAATGGAGGTGCAGAATTAAATACTTTTCATGCTAAATTTCAATACTGTTTTGCTACCATTTCTTCTTTCTATGGTCTCATTCCTCCTTTTTTTTTTTTTTTTTGTTGTTGTTGTTGTTGTTGTTGTTGTACTGGGGTTCCTGAAAACCCTTCTACCCTTCTACCTCTGGGCTACACTTCCAGGCCTATTTTATATTTTTATTTGGAAAAAGGGTATCTTAAACGAGTGAAGCTGGCTTCAAACATGCAGGATCCTCCTGTCTCCGCCTCCCAAGTGCAGAGATTACAAGCGTGTGCCACCACGTCTGGCACATTCCTCCCTTTTATAATGTGGAAGTTAACTCTGTACCATTTTTTATTGGTTATGTATAAATTTATTTTATTTTTGAACAGAGGCTTAGAACTAAGAGTTTATCTTAAGTCTCAGAAAAGATTTTGAACTTTTGTGTGATGCTAAAACTGAAGTTTAAGGAAATCTCAGATTTGGACTAAATACATTTGCATTGACAGGTGGCCATAGGGGCATGGGGTAGAGTATAATAATATGGATTTATAGTGTCTCCTCAACACTCAACAATAATGGAAATGAGTTAGCAATGTTTGAAGTGGTGCTTCTTTGAGGAGGAGTTTCTTGGGGGTCTTTCCTTGGGGATTATAAGGTTCTTCCTCCTCATGCTTTCCCATGATTTCTCTGTAGCTTCTGATTGCCACAATATGAAAGCAAAGCCCCCCTTTCTTTTTCTTTTTTTCTGTCTCCTTTTGTCATGATCTGAGATGCAAACATGAGCCTTGCATTGACTGAAACCTGAATATCCAGAAATCTGGAAGCAAATAAGTCTCTCTCTAAATTTTTCAGTCCTTTTGAATATGTCAGTGAGAAAGTTGATTGAGACACATCTACTTTGGTATATCTACAATTTTTAGCAAAGAAAATGGTTAAGTCAATGGTTAAAAGCTACCAGTAAAGAAGTTATGAAAGGCATATAAGTAGTCAATATCAGGAAAATGCAATAGCAACACAGAATAATTCCATAGCTTTGAGATACAGTCTGATAGTGGAATAATTTTCATGAAATGAGAAGATGAGGAAATAAATATTAGATGGAGTCATTTCAGAAAGAAAATGAAAAAGTAAAAAAATTGCTTACTAATTATTTTTCTGAGTATTTTAAAGTCATCTCTGTGATACTTAAGATTTTTATATAGACAATGTAGAATTCTTCTACAACAATCAATTTCATATTTCAACCTATGACAAAAATTTTAACTTTTAAGTATAAGCCAAAGAAAAAAATTTTGTATGTATGTAGATTCATAGAAAAGATGCTGTGTTCTAAGGGAAAAAAATCTAAGAACTTATGGTGGTGCTATTGGCAATTTATACTTTTCTATTTCATAATTGCTAAATTCTTCACCAAAATGTTTGTTTTCCTCAATATTCATCCATATTGTTTGGTATGCATTTTTTTCTGTATCACCCTCTAGGCTACTGCTTAACTTTAATTGTTTAAATTACATTTCTAAAATACAGTGCTCATCTTTTTTTAGTTTTACACTTTTGACTTTTAAATCTAGTTTGAAATATAATTCTTTATATTTTATATCTTATTATGGCATACATTGTCGATTCAGTATTATGGGTATTTCTCTTTCCAATATTAAGAACCATTTATTTCAAAATACTTTTAAACTAATGCTGCTGAATATATTTTTAAAGCCATCTATTTGGTATTTAATTTTCTTGTGTTGACAATGTAGAGCTCATCTACATAGATTATTTCCATAAATTATTGTATCAGTTACCACTCTGGTTATTTCCACTTATTAACCTGCCAAAAGCTCTCTGGGGCATTCATTTATAGTTGTCTATCAGAAATAAATTAATACAAATTAAGCAAATATTAATATTTAGTTATCTTATTTATTTCTTTTATTCAAAATAATGTTTAATTTTTATACCTGAAAACACTTTACTCTAAAGTATAATCTATAAAAGTATATTTCCTCAGTAATTTTTAATAAAACTGAATATTTGAATGTATGAAGATAAGAACTTATAAAAATACATGCCTTTCTATTTTGCAATTCTAGAGAAGTGTTAATTATACTTTTTAAAATTCATGCTACTATTTATTATTTAGGGTGTTGTTTTAAAAATTAAAGTCTGATATTCTACTTATTTATCATTATTTGTCTTATTGATTTAGTTTTTCCAATACCATCTAGTATTCTATTGAATTTATTATTTTTCTTTAAAGAAAATTTTAAATTTCTTCCACAACAGAATTAGCAGTTTTTGTAAGGATGTAACAATTAATTGTTTCTCTTTTCAATGCTATAACATTTGTAGACAAAATATAAAAAAAAAGTTGTGCTGAAATAAAATTATAATAGAAAAAATTCAGATAGAGGAATGAATTGACAGATATGACAGAGTTTTTCAATTTCTGTTCTAAATTTTTTAATGTTACATTTTAAATTTTTATTTATTTTGTGTTACTGTATGGAGTCTTTTTATTTCTTCTTTCTTATTTTTTTATTGATGCATTGTAGTCTCACATCATAATGTAAATCATGTTGACAATGACATTCATGCTTACAGCACTTGGTGCCCCCTCGGGCTTACAGCACTTGGTACCTCCTTCCCAGTGTCAAGTATTCAGATTGACAATGATGATTCACATATATACACATAGTCAATGATAGCTTTTCCATTAATAAACCTCAGTCTTTTTCCTCCCCTACCCTTCCTCCCTGGCTTCACTGAGGTTTCTCCTCCATTATCTGGAGGCCCTCTGGTATTGATACCTACATACTTTCTAGTTCACCCATATTAGAGAAAACATATGACCCTTCACTTTCTGTGTTTGGCTAATCTCTCTTAATATAATATTCTCCAACTCCTTCCATCTTCTTGCAAATGATCTCTCCATGCTCCACGGTCTTCTTCAATTTCTTTTTTAGTGTTTTATAATTTTAATAGTAGATGTCTTTTACCTCTTTAGTTAGGTTTATTCTCAGATATTTTATTTGTTTTGAGGTTATTGTGAATAAAGTTGTTTTCTGTAATTTTTTTCTCCATGGATATATGGTTGGAAAATAGAAAAGCTTCTGATTTATTTAGGTTGATTTTGTATCCATCTACTTTGCCGAATGGTTAATCAGCTCTAGTCGTCTCTTGGTTGAGTTTTTCAGGTCTTCTAGATATAGGATTATGTCATCTGCAAACAAAAATAATTTTAATTATTACTTTCCTACTTGAATTTCTTTAATATTCTTCTCTTGTCTTATTGCTCTGGCAATAGTCTCCAGGTGTATATTGAAGAGAAGTAGTAATAGTTGGCAACCATGATTTGTTCCTGATTTTGGAGAAAATTTATGAATGAGTTTATTGTATATTATCTTAATGATGCTGAGATATGTTCCTCTGCATCCCACAGTCACCATGTTGCTCCTACCCCGTATTTAATTTTGATTGTGTGCCTCTTGTAATTTTTATAATCAACCTTTGAAAATGTTTGCATATGTTATCTACCTTTTTTATATGTTAGCATTTGGTTTGACAGTATCTCTAATAAATTATTCAACTTAATAAAATTAGTTTTACTAAACTATTAAAATATAATATTAAAGTATATTAACTATATTAAATTAATTATTTTATTAAACTAAACCGATTTAGTTTTAAATTGGTTTTTATAAAATTATTTTATATATTGTTTTGTATTATTTTAAATTTTAAGATTTTAATATATACACCTTAGATTCATTATGGCATTTTCATACATGCTTATAATTTAATCAGGTTTACTTTTCAGTAATTCTTATCCTTCTTCTAAAATTCTTCATCTATGCTAGCGGTTTTTATTCTGTTTTGCTTTCAACATCTTCCTAGTTTTATCATTCAAATTTTGATTTATACTTTTTGTCCTACAATAATTGCAACAGAAAAATTGAACTCTTTATTTCTGTAGGAAGAAAATAGGAAATGCAGTTTTATATTTATGGTAGAATTTTTCCTCTTTCACTTTTGTATAAATATAACATTTTATTAGAGCTTCCTTAATCCCAGAAATACAGAGCTGTGGTTTGTGTTAGAACTCTGTAGGATGGCTTTATGCTTATTTAAAACAGTGATTGAAATATGCTGTCTTTTAGGGTCAGGTCTTCTCTAATTAGGCAGGAACATCTGGCCTCCCTCAAGGGCCTATGTTAAATGGTTTATTATTAATCGTGTATGTTAATGATTTGGAAACCTTTAATTTTATGAAGCCAGCAGGGTTATTATTTTTGCCAGTGACCCACATAACATAAAAAATACTTCATGAATTCTTTTTTTTTTGTAGTAGAAGACTGAAGTCATACAAATCTAATTTGAAAATAGTGACCAGAGTTTCAAAATTTAATTCAATGGTGATTATTTTAATCAGTAGGTAACATTTTTATAACAACTTAAATCAATTAATTATGTAATTTAGATAACCAATGCTAAGATAAAAACTTTATTAAAAATAACTAGTTTGCTCTATTTAAAATGAACCTTTTTTTGTGGCACAACCTCATTTTTTATTTTTTATTTTGAAACAAGGTCTCACTAAGTTGGAGTTTCCTCATTAAGTAGCTGAGCCTGTCCAATAACCTGTGATCATACTTTTTCATCCTCACAAGTATTGGGATTACAATCATGTTGCCTTAAGCCAATGAGGCTGGTTTCAAGCCTCCATGATCCTCCTGTTTCCGCCTCCCAAGCATGGGGATTACAAGCGTGTGCCACCACGCCTGGCCACTCATACTATTTCTAACTCCTGATAGAATGGCAATCATCAATAATAATAAGTAGTGGAGAGGATGTGAGGAAATAAGAATTCTTTTGGACTGTGGATGGGATAGTAACTCAAGCACTATGGAAATCTATATGAAACCACCATACAACCCAGCCATACCACTTCTCAGTATATTTCCAAAAAATTTGAAGTCAAAATACTTATAGTAATATATGCTTATTCATGTCTATTGTAGCACGTTTCACAATAGCCAAATTATGGAACCAATCTAGATGCATGTCAGATAAAAGAATAAAAAATATATAAAACAATGGAGTTTTGCTCAGCCATAGGAAAATATTGTATATAGGTGTAATATATAATGTACATAATGTAAATGTTTAAGGAAAATGGATAGAACCAGAGAATATTATTATAAGGCACATCAGCTAGTCTCAGAAAGTCAAGACTCCTATGATTTCTCTCATACATGGAAGATAAAGGGAAAATAAGAAAGAAAGGGGACTTCATGGCACAGAGAGAGATCAGCAAAGGAGACTGGGGGAAGAAGGAAGGGAAATGAATAAGAAAACTAGAACAGGGAACAGCCCAGATACTTTTATGTTCACATGGGAAGGTATGTCTACCAAACTAACATTTATACGGAGAAGGAGGCAGTAGTGGGATATGATTAGGAGGGCAATTCACCAAGTGATGTTGTGTACATATATGAAAATATCACGTTGAATCTCACTATAATATATATTTTATTGCACCAATAAAACTATAATAAGAAGACATAAATTAGCTAAGGAAAGTTTTAGAATTAACTTTATTTCAACATCAATCATGTTATTTTGTTGCAAAATGTATGTCCCAAAAGTCTTTATAAATTAAATCACTTTAACAATGCTATTTTCAGCATTAATGTATCCACCTGGTGGCACTGTTGGTTAAACTTGGAAAAATTTAAATTTTTGATAAGTTTTTCTAAAGAGCATTTTCTATATGAAAATTGCAATGTGTATATAATTCCTGTTGCTATTATTTATTTGATATATCCAGGTTTGATAGCCGTAGCTAGGAAAACATATTGAAAACTTCGCAAATTTTATAATGTTAAAAAAGCTATTCATGTCTGCAGTTGTTCAAGGGCTTAAAAATGGATGTGTTTGTATTAGAAAATGAATTGCTGTATTTATAAAGGTACACATTATGTACTTATGATTTGTGTACTCAACAGAAGAAAGTATTCCAAATGGAATTTATGCATAAAGAAATTAAGATAAAAAGGATGTCTCATTTTTGCTGGTGCTCATTTTCATTATTCTATTTCAGTCAATTTGACAATATCATTACTCTCTCAGAGCAAGAGATATCTACATTTCAAACATAATCTAGCATATCACAATTCTTTTATCTATATGTGTATTTTTGGTACTGAAAATAGAATTCAGGACCATTGTACTGCTGAGCTATACCTCTTATTGTTTGTTTGTTTGTTTTTGAATCAGAGTCTCAGGTTGCTAAAAGTCTCACTATCTGAGGCTATCCTCAAATATGAGATCATCTTGTTTTTGCCTCCCAAGTACTGACATCACAGGCATGTGCCATGATGTTGGACTGCATGAGATATTTTTACAAATATTTTTATGACTTGCTAATATGTTTGTTGAAATCTAAAAGGATGATGATGACTGAATAGCTATTAATCTTTTGCCTCATACATTATAAAAACTAAAATATTAAATTATGTACAAGTTGAATTTAAAAGTATCAGAAAAAGTTTAAATTATTTGTTGTGAAAGCAAATAGGAACCAATTGTCAGTTTACTGAGAAAAGTTTATATTCATTTGAGAGACAAAAAGGTAAAATTATCTAAAATTCTGAGAAAAAATTTATAAACATTATTTTCTAATTACTGATTCCTTTGCCAGTGTCGATATAATTATCTTACACTGATAAAGCAAAATATATATTAGTCACTTTGTAATATCAAATGCTAATAGTTGTTTAACTTTAGGATAAAATTTTTAGATTATTCTTCCATCACACCAGCTATGGAACACCTACAGGAACTTAATATAAAATGTAATATATAATATTACTCTATAGTATATAATTATATAATAATAAAGCCATGCAACTATTGGTATAATAATGTTAATTAATATTGTCTAATATAATAATATATAAGGTCTTGATTGTGATTTTAACTTATTTTAATGCACTCAAAGTCACTGAAGTATTTGTAGAATTAAGAACTTGGGGCCTTTATTGGCTATTTGTGTATAATCAATTTAAATCAGAAATTCTTTGATATTTATGTTAACAAATATTATAAGAATTGATAGAACTCATCAATTTATTATCATTTAGATACTTTAAAAATTATTCTTAGTACCAACTTGTAAAATTAATGCTATTTTAAAAATATTTATTTTACCCATTTATATGTTAATGTGTGGGAATTTATTTTAATAAGTTATAATCTTTTGAATCATATATTTTAATTGTAATAAAGAAAAAAATCTTTGGTAAATATTGTTTGGTTAAAAATTATATCAAACATTCTCAGAATCTCTAGTGCTGCAAAATAAAATTAAATTAAATTAACAGTAATAGTAATAGAACAATAGAACTCTGGTCTGTGGAGTACAATTAGGGACACAGGAATTGTAGAACCCCCAAACAATAAACCCCAAAAGAGTACAAAGATGCACATGTGGCTTTGTTTAAGTTCTCAGCCATCTATAGTTCCAGATATTTGGTTGTATTGGGTATTCAAGAATACAGAAAATGTACTAGTTCACTGATTATGTTAATAAAACTTTTACACAAAATATACAAAATAATGAAAATTTAATAGTATATAGTTTAGAATATTTAATTGTAATAAATTTAGAATTATAATTTGAAATTATTAGCAAGAGTTCTAGGGAGAAGAAACATTAGAAGACAATGTAATATATTGTTTTTTTGTGATTATGGGGGCTAAGAGACTCTGTTTTTGTCATCTACAAGCTGAAGACCCAAGAAAACTACTAGTGTAGTTCATAGAGTCTGAGAGCCAGAGATCAGAAAATATAAGTTCTTATTTAAGTCTGGGATCCAGAATCACCAGGATCAGAAGAATGGTGACCAGCTCAATCAATCAGTCTCACCCATGAATAATTTAACCTTCCTTTACCTTTCTGTTCTATTAAGCCCCTGAATAAACTAGATGATACATACCTACCCTGAGGAAAGCCAGCTACTTACCTCATTAATTTAAATGTTGATCTTTTCTGAGAACAACTTCACAGATCTATTCTCAAAATATGTAAACAAATATACACTCTAAATGAGTCCAAAATGAGTCCAAAAGACAGTACAAATTTTTATTCTCAAATTCCCCCCCTTCATGTGTTCTTTTTCTTAATTTGCTGCACTGAGTACACTGTGATACTGTGCAAGATGCACATGATTTTGGTGACAAGAAAAAAAATGAATTACATTATTCTTGACCAAAATTGTTTTTGAATGTTATTTTTAGTAATTTTGATATTTTGTACAAGTTAACAGAGATCAGTACTTGATCAAGATGTATATAATCTATAGATTACAAATCACAGTCTATATATTATAGATCAAAATACCTAAGATATATTTCTAGTTGTTTCTGCCTCTTGTTTTCTTAGATTAATAGAAAAAAACTCCATAAACTGGCTATGACCATTCCATGATCCATAAATTTTAACACATTACCAAATTAACCAAAATACCCTTTATGTACTGCCTTACTATCCATACTATTTGTATATTTAATTCTCCTTGTAGTTACTATTCATCTAGATAACTGCACTGACCTTTAAATAGTATTTCTGTGCTCTTAACCAAACTTTTCTACCTCCAAGATTTTAGCTTCCAGTGGTTCTATTCGATAATGCCCTATTCTTCTGTCTGTCTATAGAAATCAGTTATCCTAGCAGACAATAACTGACTTTGGATCTTATGCAATTTTGAAAAAAAATGTTTTTATATTAGATCTGATGAGAACATAATGCTTGCAATGGAAAGAATATCTCTATCAACTCTCTTTTTTGCAAAGAAGTCTAAGTTCTTAAAAATATCTTCTATGGAAATTTTCTTGAAAACATATGTATCAAAGTTAGCAGAAAATAATATAATCCTATAAAAGAAACACATTCAAAATACACAGCAGAATGCACAAGGCCTTTCATTCTTCCACAACCACCTGTTATTTATGATGAAAACTTTTCAACATACTTTTATAATTTTATAATGTTTTGTGTGTACTGGAGTTCCTGAAAGCTCTTGTATCTCCGGGATACACTCCCAGACCTATTTTATACCTTTTTATTTTTGGAAACAGGGTCTCTTAAGCCAGCTTCTAACAAGCATGATCCTCCTGTCTCCACCTCCCAAGCGCAGGGATTACAAGCGTACACCACGATGCCCGGCTATAATTTTTTTAATTTAATTTTTATTGTGTGTATAATATTTGTTTAAATAAAATTATTTCTGTTATATATAAACTATCAGTAGATACATACTGCATAAGCATAGATACATACAGCTACATTTATGATATTTAATATATTCTTTTGTGATCTATAATTTATCCATTTTAATTAACAAACATCATTTTATGCCAACTCTATTCCAGATAGTTTCAGGTGCTGAAAAAAACTAGTAATTTTGTTTAAATTAGGAGTCAGAAATATACCAATTTTGGATCACATATTTCAATAAGTATATTTAAAACACTACAAGACAATATTATCTTCATAATACTGATATTCCATTCTTTCCAAGATTTAAATTATGTTTACCTTTAGTCAAGAAATAATATGATGACATATATAGTCATCAAATGTTAATCCTTAATCAAACTCACTGGATTGGGCACTTGAATGAAACCTTTAATTTTCAAGAGACTATCTTTTAAACTAATTTTCAGTCAGAAAAATGTTGTGGTTTTATGGATATGAACCTCCTACAGCATTGTGGGCTCAAGAGATTTTCCTATTGGAGAGCACTGCAGCTGTGACTTTATTAAATTAAACATAGTTCATGGCTATTATCCATGGAAGTTTCCTTGGGCCACTCTTCTGATCACAGAGAAGCTTGACACAAACAGCTAGGATTCCACCCATGGAACTTCTGCTTCCCTTAAATTTCTGCTCTTCAGGGTCCATCTGCTATCTCTCACTGTTCCCAGGGCTATGATCTCATTCAGAACTTTATTTTTTAAACACTGTTTCTCATTTCTTTCTCAATTTTATATGGGCAAAATATCCATTAGCTAAAAATTTATATTTTAATTTTTATTATTTCCTACAGTTTAATTTAAAATAGTTATTTCCACAAAAAAAATCATTGGAAAAACCATAGATAATGATAATGTACTGACTATCTGAGAAAGCCAGAAGACAGTATGTTGAATGTTTGCTATATAAAGAAAGGATAAATGTTTGAGATATGTATATCATTATTTAAATATTATACAGTTTTTGAATGTATCTAAACACCACCTGGTTCTTCATGAATATATATAATTTTTACATTTTTATCTATGAGTTAACTATTAGAAAATAAAACATAAGACATATGGTATAACTTTTAAAGAAACTGTACTGTAATACCTATTAATATATTTATCATCTGTTCTTTCCTGTTTTATACTAATTGAAAACATTTTTGTCTTCTTTCATTTCAGCTTTTCACATAAACATCAAAGGGACACTTAAGTTAGGTTTTGATAATGCCTGCTCATGTATTCCCAAAAATGACAGAGTATTCTATCTCTCATTTCCATGGAACTTCTTTTTTCCTTCTAGCCTCTGCCCATTTCTTTCTTTCTTTCTTTCTTTTTCTTTTTCTTTTTTTTTTTTTTTTTGGTGATGGTACTGGGGTTTCTGGAAGCCCTCCTACCTCTGGGCTACACTCCCAGACCTATTTTATTTTTTGGAAACAGGGTCTCTTAAGCCAGCGCGTCTGGCTTCGAACCTGCGCGATCCTCCTGTCTCCTCCTCCCAAGCGCGGGGATTACAAGCGTGCCCCACCACGCCCGGCTTGCCTCTGCCCATTTCTATGAGTAGTTTTCTCTACCTTGAATAGTCTTGCCAAGATATTCAGATGGCAGCTTTCTTTATTTTTCTCATTTTCTTAAATATCACTTCCTTAGAAAGACATTTCTATGCCATGAATGCATCCTATTCTTACCACAAGTAATTTTATCTTTTTACTTATAGTAAATTTTTACTTCATTTATCATCTGGGAGAACTTTATTTCAAAAACCTTCATGATCTGTTTTCCACTGAATATAAACTGAATGTGAACAAATCTTCACTTGTCATGTTATCCAGAAAAGAAAATCTGACACAAAGTAGATTATAGTCTAATATTAATTCAATTTGTATATAAGTGTTTTGAGAAATGCTAAAATAAAGTTATTGGGAAATTCCATGGTTTTCCACTTTATAGTTTTCTAATATTACAAAGTCATTCTAGTTTGTCAATTCTATCACACTGAAGTCTTTTTTTATGATTTGTAGTTTTGAAGATTCTTATCTTGAGCTTCAAAGGGCAAGAATATTGTGAGCTATTGAGAGACGTTAGAGGAAAGTGTGATCACATGTAAAACATATAGCTAAAACATCAATATTTTTCTGTGTAGAAGGCTTGTTCTTTTTATGTTAAGAAAAATTTAAATTATATGTATATGAAGTTCAGAGGAAAATATTGGCACGTGATATGACCTTTTCAGTCATATAAAAACCTGGTCTGTGGTGATCATTGTGTAATGATCAGAATATTATTATTTACATTTAAAAAGTGCTTCTTTTTTAAATGGTTCTGCTTTCTATTTTAGGAGTTGTTTTTGTTGTTTTTATAAATTTTTCAATGTTTGCCTTTGAAAATATAAAATATTTCTAGGATAATTTTCATTGTATATGAAACAGTAAAATGATTGTTTCCATATACATTGCATCTGGACTGTCCTGTTATTTCATAACTTACATTTGTACATTTGTTACAAGTAATGAACCAATATTGAGTTGTTCCTAAATAAAGCCTGCCCATTATTAGGTTTTTACTTACTACCGAATGTTCCTTTTTACCTCTAGGATTATTTTTGAGATGTCATATTACATTTAGTTGCCTTGTGTCTTTTGGGCTCCTTTTGGTTGTAACAGTTTCTCAGACCTTGGGGAGTACTGCCAAGGAATTTTGAGGACTTGGCTTCAAATGCAAATTCTCTGATGTTTTTCTGATTAGATAGAGGTTATAGATTGGGAGAACTGAATATCACGAACCTTTTAATCACATCATATCAAAGATTCATACTATCGACATGATATTATGGCTGATACTAATTTTGGTCAACTCGCTGAGTCAGGTTTGCCAGATTTTTCATTTGTAAAGTTATTCTTCAGTTTTAGCTTTCATATAGTACTCTTTGGAAGAAAGACACTTTGTGTGTTCAACAAAGGTAGGTAGACTTATAGTGAAAATGTAAGTTACACTAATAGTGGGAAGTTATACTATTTAAATTCTGGTGAATTTCACCTCTGTTTTTTTTTCCTTTGAGGATTATTTGTAATCTTCTAATCTGTATAGGCTACTTTATTATTGCTTATTTATTTATTTATTTATTTATTTATTTATTTATTTATTTATTTTAGTGGTGGGCATTAAATCCAAGGTAGTTTTCCTCCAAGCTACACGCACAGCCCCATTTTCTTCTTTTACTTTTAAATAGGATTTTCCTACATTTCAGAGGCTGGACTCAAACTTGTGACCTCTGTCTCAACTCCCAAGTAGTAGGACTACAGGTATGTGCTACTTTGCCTAACATTTATTTACTTTTTAATGGATCATTGTATCTGCTTCTAATTTATATTCATAATGACATAGCATAATGTGAAGCTAGGTTGACATGTCTTTAATACAGCAGTCCCCCCTTATTCACATATTTTTCTTTCCATGGTTTCAGTTTCCAGAGTTTCACCAATGCCTGGAAATATAAGATGGAAAATTTCAAAAGTAAACAATTCATACATTTTTGAATTGTATGTCATGAGGTATAGAGGGAGCTACACAAAGTGATGTTGTGGGAACATATGAAGGTATCGCTTTGAATTTGACTATGATATATAATTACAATACACCAATAATGATAGGTACACTTAAAAAATTGCCATGAGTCAGGGGACACAGTATTTTAACTTTTTGGCTAATCTGCCCAGGAGTAGGAATGTGTTAAGTGTTTTCTGTAGGTGAATGAGGTTTCAAAGTGCTCCCATGTTATTTTTGTGTTTCTGTTGAAACTGAAATTTGTTTAGAACTATTCAAAGAATGATCCTTTGTCTTCAGAACTTTCTGCTGTACCCTCTCTTCTTATACTGCAGACCTGTCAGTATGGCAGGAAATTGTACAGGAAGAGAAAAAGATGCTATGACATGAAGAGTAAGTCTCTTTTAATGAGCCTATGACCTTTGAAGTACATCTTATTACTGCACTGCATGTTCATGCACATTGTGCTTGTGTGTGTGTGTGTGTGTGTGTGTGTGTGTGTGTGTGTGTGTGTTACTTGGGATTAAGCCCAGAGAAAGTCCACCTCTAAGCTTCATGCCCAGATTTATTTTCTTCTCCTTCTTCTTCTTCTTCTTCTTCTTCTTCTTCTTCTTCTTCTTCTTCTTCTTCTTCTTCTTCTTCTTCTTCTTCTTCTTCTTCTTCTTCTTCTTCTTCTTCTTTTTTAACAAAGTGTCATTAAGTTGCTGAGAGACTAACCAAGATTTTTAAATGGGCCCGTAGCCTGTGATAGCACCTGTCACAGCCTCTCAAGTACTGGGGTTACTGGTGTGCACCCTACCAAACTCATTTGGTTGTTCAGGTAAACCAGTATCTTAAAAAAAGTTTGGACTTGGACAGCATCCCTCTTGCAGGCAAGACAAGGCTCTGCTTGCATCTCTCTTTTTTTTAATTAGCATTTTGGGGCATTTTACAATTTTTTTTCTCATTTTTTCCTTTTTAGATGAGCAGTGTATCCTTTTCAGCCCCCCTTCCCAGTGAGAACCAGAGGAGTTTATAAAACTAAAACCTGTTACGGTGTGAGAGCCTTTAAGTTGAGGTTTCTTGTTGTTTTCACTGTCCTGTTAGTTCATGTTTCGTCTCCAGCATTTTTTCTAAATTAATATTTTGTTGTCTTTAATAGTATAAAGCTCTCCCAGCTTCTGTTGGACTTTAACATATCTGGAATCTGACTCATCTTAATCTTCATATTTTAGGGTGGTGGCTTGCTCTATGATCCTGATTCTCTAATGAGTCCAAATGGTTGTTTTATCTTTCCATTTGTTTAGTTTTCTCTGATGAGAACAGGAATGATGACTTCCAAGATTTTAACATGTCAAAATAAACATCACAATTACGCACTCCACTCTTGATATTGCCTCAGTGTCTCACTATCATTCTTTTTGACACTAATGATACTTAATAAGTATATAATGGTAATTGTAAGTGCTAAGAAAAAAATCAAATGATTTCTTGGTGATTGAGATTGATTTAATAAAAAGGATGTCAAAAGATGATTTCCCTTCAAAAAGGAACACAGCCGTATTTGAAGATATAACTTCAGATGAAAATTGGTGCTTAAACAGCCTTTATTATAGTAGAGAGGTCATAAACTACAACCACTAACATAATTAGCCACAGCAAATCTATGAATCAATTAAAAAGAATCAGAGGAGGCTCTCCTAAGAGATACATGTACACTTGGTGACAGTTACAGACATGTACATATGTTTCTAGTTGAACTCAGCATTTTCTTAGGTGACTATTAGGTTGATTTGATTTTCTCAATTTATATTGTGAAAGACAAGACACAATTAAGATATAAAGAGGTTTTCTATTTTCATAGTATTAATGTTCCCTTAAAAACTCAATTTATAGCAAAAACTTTTTTACATTGGTAGTAATGTATTAATTATCTGATAAAATGAAAATAGAAAACAATATTACAATACTTAATATTTGGAACAGAACTAGCACATTAGATTTTATAAAAGAATAAAGTGTCTAAATTGTGTTTTTATAGAGTACATTTTTAAAAGTTTGTCTTCATTGTTTCACCTTAAAGATTTCTCTTTTAATATAATCTCAAAATTAATATTTAGACCAATAAATTTATTTGCTTCATTCAACAACAGACACTGCCTATCTCTAGTCATTATTTATCTACACAGTAGATAATTTAAAAGATAATTTATTCCTGATATTTTAGCAGGAAAGAAAACAAGGAACCATCTAACCATCTCTGGTGTGACTGATAAATAAATATGAGTTTTGTAGTATAAAGAAGTGTTGTAATAGGCTTAAAAATTGAGGCATTTTGAAATATACTGTATATGTCAAGACATTTCAGACTCACTCTATGTTCTGTTTTAAATATGTAAAAAAAAGAAAAAAATCATAAATGAATTCACTGGGAACTAAGGAAACCAAAAGAAAATGATAGGATAATGTAGTTTTGTGATAAAACCCAAATATTATTATCCCAATACACTCAAGTTTGTATACTGAAGAAAATTATTTTGCAGTGACTTCTACTTCAAGATAGAAAGAATGGGTGCAAGTTCATTTTCCATTGAAAAGACTGCCAAACAGTTGTTAGATGTTTGTTGGTTCTAGTGCAACCATAGGGGAAAAATTAAAGATGAGTAAACCTGAGCTAGATATAGATCCAGTCCAACAAGAAGCCAGATGCTTAATCATTCATTGAGGCCAAAATTCAGCGAAGAAGTCTTGGAAAACTTGACTCAGTTTCACCAAGGATGCAGCTAAGAGGATATGGGCACAAGATCTGGCCAAGTGCTGGGATAAAATAGTTAAGATATAATACACATGCTATGGATGAATTAATATCATTTTACCCGCATGGTAGATTTAGGACCTAGATGTGGCTGACTGAAGTTAAAGCTATGCCAAGACTGAGGGTAGTACAAGCAATAACCAGAAAACATCAAGTGTATACACGTGTTTTAGAGGTATAAAAATAGGATCCAAACTAGTATGCAGTATTAAAGTATCTACGTAAATTATTGTTTAATCTACTCAATTTTGTACAATGTGATTGAAAGTGTATCTTCTACCATAAGGCCTATTTAGATATTCAGTTAATACTTATGTTTACAAACCAACAAAGTATTGTTGCATAAATTGTGTGTTATTTATTTTTTCATGATATAGTGTTCAATTCAGAAATATTTATACACCCCCAAATTATGTTTGTAATACAATTAAAATAATATAAATAATGTATTATGATGAAATAAATAACATAAAACTAATTTTACATATTTAGAAATGTATGCCACCCTATTAATTTTGTTCATTTTTGGGGTTGTTAGAAATTGTACTCAGGGTCTTTTACATGCTTGGGAAGCACCATGTCACTGAACTGCATCCCTAGCCCTCATTTTATTAATTAAGGTTATAATTAGGAACAAAATTTTATTAATCTGTGAGAAGCCTGCAAAAATATAAATGTGGGTGAGGCTGCCTTTCCCTGGACCCTACTAAATCAGTTTGTCTTTTCTACAATGTAGACTTATGACATAGTATGATATAAAAGTTTGTTCATTATAAAAATCATATAAACATCACTGCATTTAAGTTATATGGTAATTTATCTCTTGAGTATAACCAGCTATATTCACACTCCTGCTTGGGCAGGATTGAAAATCTCAGCAGGATCAATGGCTGCCTACTGATTGATATTAGTGTCTGAGGACATGAATGTGACTTGTGACATCATTCACTCATAGATTTGGTTGGTATAAGTAGTTTTTAGATATAAAAGAAACCTTCACTGTGATAAAAGTTCAAATAATACATGAAAAAATGCAGTAAAATTAGAAAGTCCACTTTAGTTAATACATCTTCCAAGGTCTGAGCAGTTCATGTACCATTTAGAACACATTTTAGCTCTGATACCAAATATTAAGGTCTAATTTTATATCTGATTTCATTTAATTATTCAGAATCTCTGTAACATGCAATAAAATATGTAGGTTATAATTAGGAATGAAGCAACGTCCTAAAAACTGTTTATGGAATATTAACAAAAATTATAATATCCTGTAGATTTTTCTATATTTTGAAGAAGGATATTTCTAAACATTTACCAAATGATGTTCAGGATAAATAAATCTTCTGAGCTACACCCCCTGCTCTATTTTTTCTTTATTTTGAAACCGGGTCTCACTGAGTTTCAGAGGCCTCACTAAGTAGCTGAGGCTGTCCGTGAACCGCGATCCTCCAGGTCTCAGCCTCCCAAATTCTGGGATTACAAGCCTGCGCCACCACGCCCGGCTTAAATCTTCTGATTTTGCAAAATTAGTGTTTAAAGGAATCACTAGCCTTAACTGAAAAA
Source organism: Muscardinus avellanarius (assembly GCF_963383645.1). NCBI lineage: Eukaryota > Metazoa > Chordata > Mammalia > Rodentia > Gliridae > Muscardinus > Muscardinus avellanarius. The sequence continues at coordinate 25,396,290 of NC_137790.1, read as the reverse complement.
TATTTACCTACTACACAGTTAATTATACATATTTTAAATAATTTATTATAATAAACTTTGCTCTTTAGTCTAAGCAAGCCTCACCTCTCTTATACATACACTAAAAATACTTCAAAAAACCTGTATTTAGCCGGGCGTGGTGGCGCATGCTTATAATCCCTGCACTTGGGAGGCTGAGATAGGAGGATCATACAGGTTCAAAGCCAGCCTCAGCTACTTAGTGAGGCTCTCAGCAATTTAGTGAGACCCTGTTTCCAAATAAAGTATAAAATAGGTCTGGGAGTATAGCCCGGAGGTAGAAAGCCTCTGGGTTCCACCTCCAGTTCCACAAAAAAAAAAAAAAAAAAAAAAAAAAAAAACCTGTATTTGCTAATGTGACTTAGTAGCTTTTACTTCTTTTAATAACCCTCTATTTATAACACTCAACAAAATGTGCCCTTACTGAATATTAAGTATAAGCACTATGTTAAGAATATAACACTTTATAGAACAAAAACAAATTTACATTTTTAATATCAGAGTGTGAACACACATTTCTTTGTTTGGAAGAAAGCTACATGTATAAGACTTTTGATATTGATCAATTCTCTATTCAGAAGTAAATTTGCTCATAGCAATAAAGTAACTTTTGATTTATTCAACACCTATAATTTATATACCCCTTACAATGGCATAGGTTAGGCCAAGGTTTTACCTTATGATTTTAATTTCTAATAATGACTTGAACTATACTCTCTTTGGCTTGACTAAACTAAATTGCAACTTTTAATGTTAATTGATTTCCTTGTCTTAACTTTCCCAAAAGACTGCACAATTTCAACAGACTGCAGTGTTTTTAAGACCTGTTTTTATGTTAATTCTCATCATATGATAATGCATTTTGAAAAGATAAACTAGGTTTCCCAATATTTGATTTCTTCCTTTAGGGATAAAGCTAAAGGATTGCATTTAATGTTTCTTTTTTTGTCCTTACTTTTTTTTTTTTTTTTTTGCTTTTATTGGTAGGCATGTATGCTATTGTTTCAGTTTTAATATTTTTATTTCTGCATTTATTTATTTATTTCTTTTTACTTTTGTGTGGATCATATTGAAAATGGCATGCATTCACAAAGAGCTTGGTGCTTCCCACTTTCTCTTTCCTGCTTTCAACAATGAGTGTCTAGGTTGACCATGCTACATTCACACTTTTACACATATTTGAATGTAATTCCTCCAGTTAATCAAACTCAGTCTTCTTCCTCTCCTACCCTTCATTTCTAGCATTGTTGAGGTTTCCTGGTGTCCCTTTGATGTCCCTAATACTCCCTAGTTTGGGCATATTAGAGAAAACATATGTCCCTTCTCTTTTTGTGCTTGGCTGATCTCACTTAACATAATGCTTTCCAGATCTTTCCATCTTCTTTTAAATGATATGATTTTGTTTTTTATTGCTAGGTAGAATTCCATTGTGTGTATTTCCCATAATTTTGCAATCCATTCATCTGTTGATGGAGACCTAGGTTGGATCCATATTTTGGATATTGGAAGTTGTGCTGCTATGAACATGAGTATGCATATGTTATTGTAGGTCTCTGATTTCAACCTCTTTGGAAAGATACCCAGGGGTTAGAATGGAAACTCACCATAGTTTTGATTTGCATTTCCCTAATGGCTAATGATGTTGAACACCTTTTCATGTATCTATTGGCCTTTGTATCTCTTCTTTTGTGAAATGTCTATATCTATTTAATTCAGTTGCCCATTTCTTGATTGGGTTATTTGTTTTGCCAGTGTAGAGTTTTTTGAGCTCTTTGTGTATTCTGGATATTAGTCCTCTATCAAAGTGGTGGCTGGTAAAGATCTTCACCAATTCTGTAGGCTTTCTCTTTAGGTTTTTGATGGTTTTCTCTGATGAGAAGAAACATTTTAGTTTGATATCATCCCACTCGTTAATTTTTGTTTTAATTTCCTGTGCTTTGGAGATCTTATTGAGAAAGTTACTGCCTGTGTCTGTATGTTGGAGTGCTGAGCCAATGCCCTCTTCTTACATTCTCTGATCTAATTACTAAGTTTTTGATCCATCTCAAGTTGATTTCTGTGCAGAGTGAGAGATAAGGAGTTAGTCCTGCATTTCAACAAATGGATAGACAGATCTTTCAGCACCATTTGTTGAACAGGTTGTCTTTTCTCCAGTGTATGAGTTTGGCCTCTTTGTCAAAGATCAATTGACTATAAGTGTGTGGGTTTGTTTCTGTATCTTTTATTCTGTTCCCTTGTTCTGTATGCCTGTTGTTGTGCCAATACCATGCTGTTTTTTTTTTTTACTACTATTGCTAATATAAAATATGCCATTCCTGAAAAATAAGAAATAATTGAAATTATATTCTTAAACTTAAGTTTTTTCATATCTATTGATACGAAAATTAGCAAAAATTCTAGTTCACATTTGCAAACTATTACAAAATAGACAGACCTGATAAACTAAGTATTATTTCTCTGCTCTGACCCCAGCACCCAAAACAGGATGCTAAATTAAGTTATGATGAAAATGCCACCATCAAAAGTAAAGTTAACATTTTACTTGAAATAGCTTAAACCATTACATGGTGAAGGCTTATTAGTAACATCAGTTTGCAAACCTACATAACACACTTAATGCTGGTACATATGTGCAGAAACTTGTTGCGGGATCAAGAAACTTTGCGACCAAAGAGCCATGGAGTCAGTTAAACAATTGTGGTGTCTCTGTTTCTATTTAATTTTTCAGTCATTTTAATGTCACTATTAAATAAAATGATCAGACTAAATTTAGCCTCATGTCTAATGATTTTAGTTGTAAAGGACAAAATGCCCTTATTAGTACTCTGATGTTTCTATCTGCTAAGTTTGGTGCCCAAACTCATAAGCCTACCTGCCTTATTTGAACTTATTGATGTCTCATAATCACTGTTCCACGTCCAGTTCACCCAGGGTTTCCACAATCTGCACTGGTAATACAGGTAATCATTCATTCCTCCAAAAAGTGAAATATAATTGTGTCCTGTGAGATATTTGTTTTTCTCAAACACTCAATTATTTGTACTTATTTATATTCCCAAAACATAATACAGCACACTTATATGAGGTATAGAATATACTTATCATATAATTTAAATAAAAAGTATGAAATCCTTTAATAACCAAAAAAAGGATAGAAATAAACCATATTAAGCCTTTTATTTTAATCATCAGGAAATTGCTCCTTTAAAATAAGAAATTTGAAATATTTTATATGTAACTATGCTTCTGTGAGAAGCTATGTATTTGATGAAAGCTAGAATAGGTTTATAGCATCATGCCCTCAAATGAATTCCAACAATTAGCTTTGCTCATTTTCCTTAATTATAAAGTTTATGCTTTTGTAGATTGACTGGCACTTCTGTTGTCAATGGGAGTACATTTGTGGTAGGATGACAATTAGCTAAATAGGGATCACTGTTAATTGCATTGTAATTCTCTTTCTTATCTAGAAATTATGATAAATAACCTCCCCAAACTGATCCACATATGTAAGGGACTTGTGAAAATATATTCATTGTATATTATATTGTCAATTTAACATATGCTATTTTTGAGTTCTTATTCTGACTGAATTTATTTTGCTGAATGCTGTTGAGGCTATATAGAACAGTGCCCATTACTTGTCTGCATGTATCAACTACTCTTTCATGAAATTCCAATGCTCTACCACTTACCTCAAAGAGCTCCTTCATTTCTGCTTAGTTCAACTTTGCTTCAAACCAGCACATTTCTTATTGGTGGAATTCAATGTTAAGTAGTTTGAACATAACCTTGAAGTGAATTCTCTTCTTTCCTTGTACTCAATTACACTCTTAAAGCTTTTCATAAAGCAAGGGCTGTGCAGAGCTGCACTGTCAGTGGAGCCAAGACCCAAGTGATAGAAACACGCAATGCTCTGGGGAATGCTGCAGATGCAATTTCTGCTTCTGACTTGGAAGTTTAGAACCAGCCACAGTCTCCTAGAAACCCTTTGCTTTCTGGATGATCCATTTGCCGTGTGATAAGCACTGCTCTGAAGTTAATAGCATTTCTCGGAAGCAGACCTTTTCATACAGTTAACTATGTGTAAAATTGTCTTTCTTTTCGCTCTTATTTGACATATATCCCAAATTTATAACCAGTCTGCCATGTGCTATGATATTCCACTCTTCCTCTTAGCATTTGATTTATGAGTGCTTGAAAGGGAGATATATAGAGAATGTTTTATCATATGCATCTTCTTGATACATTTTTCTTAGTTTGCTAATTCTATTGAGATTTTTATTTTTAAATTTGCTTTTCTTAAAATATTCTCTGGTAAGAAAGAAAGCAAAAAGAAATATTGAAAGGTTATCTTTAAGTTATCAAAAGCTTGGTATCAGACAAATGAAACTGTTATGTGAGATTATCATTTTTAATTTTGGATAAATTGCTCTAATACTAGATGTCAACCACTAAGCCAAGCATGGGAAGGTGGGATGGAGAGGGAATGGGGTGGGGATCGGTTGGGGGCTGACTGGGCTAGGTGTGCATGTATGTCTACAAAAGTTTTTTGTATCCCACTATGATGTATGAATACAGTGCACCAATAAAAAATTAAAAAAAAATTTGAATCTTTCCAAATTATGGAGACAATTATGCACTTTTTTCTTTCATGCAAATACTCTTAGAAAATTCTCCAATTCTGCTCTGTAAGCCACTGTTTTTCTTATCCATAGGTAATAATACATTCTTAGGAACTCTATTAAAATAAGTAACATCTAATATGTAAATCCTGAGTATCCCTCTCCATGTTTTCCTAGAGTGGCATTGTATCAATTCTGTCATTATTAAATCTACCATGGGAACCTTTCTATACTATGGAGTAAATTATTAAATTTATTATTCACATGGCTGAAATTTTCTATCAAAGTATGTTTTTTCAATTCTACTTTTTTTTTTTTTTTTTTTTTTGGTGGTACTGGGATTCCTGGAAGCCCTTCTACCTCTGGGCTACACTCCCAGACCTATTTTTACATTTTTATTTGGAAACAGGGTCTCCTAAGCCAGCTCGCGTGGCTGGCTTCCAGCCTGCTAGATCCTCCTATCTCTGCCTCCCAAGCGCAGGGATTACAAACGTGCGCCACCACGCCCAGCCTCGATTCTACTTTTTAAATAGAGCAACTGTTACTTCCAGTTTAATAAAGGATAAAAACTATTTCACATATTAAGGTAAAATTGGGAAGGTTAAAAATTATGATTAAACATTGCATTGATTATTGGGTTTGTTGTTAATGTTGATAGTACTTTAATGCAAAAAATGTTTAGATTTTTACAATTATATCAAGCTTGTAAGTTTTATTCATATTTCATAAACTACATGCAGTTTAGACATTGTGTGTGTATGTGTGTGTGTGTGTGTGTGTGTGAGAGAGAGAGAGAGAGAGAGAGAGAGAGAGAGAGAGAGAGAGAAAGAAAGAGAGAGAGGAGAGAGAGAGAGAGAGAGAGGGAAGAGAGTTTAGCAGAGACCAAGGAGAAAGGCGTGTTGAAAGCGGTCTCCGCGATGGCAGTGGAGACATATTTAGGAGAAACAGAAATCGGATCCTACCAACCTTACTTTTTTGGAGAAAAGAAATACAACTTGTATGGAAAACACACAAATAAGAAAACAGTCTAATTCATAAAATCATGTCATATATACTATGACAGAAGGAAACTCATTAAAATAAAAGCAAATAAAAGAGCATTAATCTAATATTTGAAAAGAAAAGCAGTTAAAAATAAAACGTGTTCACCCATTTCAATACTCTTTTCTTTCTCCAAAATTCAGGGAGGTGTCATTTCTTAAAATAAAACAGTGAATGGATGTATGATGATCACTTTATTTCCCTTTCAATTTCCTCTTCAACATTTTCAATCTTTGTTGCATTTAGAAATCAAGGGAAGTTAGGTAAATAGAGTAATATATATATATTTTTTTGGTCACTGGTTGGATATTGCTTCTTTCCTAATAACAAAATTCATTCATATATGTCTAAAGGTTTGGTTTCTGGATGCACATTATTATGAATTGAGTTCATGAAAAAAAATGAAACAGACTTTCTCTATTATATTATATGGGTGTTTTTATTGTTTTTGTTCAACTTCTTCCATTGTGTGTGTGTGTGTGTGTGTGTGTGTGTGTGTGTGTGTGTGTTCTATCTACTGTAAAAGCCATTATTTTAATAGCCAATAATTTAAACTGGTTGCCTTACTGGGTAACTTTTGCAGTAACAATACATTCTAGACTTGTAACATCATACAGGCTGATAATTAAGAATCATCAGTTCTACCAGGCATGGTAGTGCATGCTTGTAATCCCTGTACTTGAAAGGCTGAGACAAGAGGATCACAAGGGTTTGAAGCCAGCCTTAGCTACTTAGTGAGGATCTCAGAAACTTAGTGAGACCCTGTTTCCAAATAAAAATATGAAATAGGTCTGGGAGTGTAGCCAGGAGATAGAAGGCCCCTGGGTTCTATCCCCAGTACCATGAAAAAGAAGAAAAGAAAGAAAGAAAGAAAAACAGAAAGAAAGAAAGAAAGAAAGAAAGAAAGAAAGAAAGAAAGAAAGAAAGAAATCAGTTCTTGTCTCTGTTTAAATCATCATCATAAAATGTTGAATCATCAATATCACTATATAAAACAAACAAATAAAAAATCCCAGTAGTCATTTTATATAATTAATGGCCCTCTTGGAAGTCTTTGTTACATATTTAATGATGATACTATAAATAAGAATGTTTATTATAATGTATGATTACAATGCACCAATAAAAAATAAACATTTCATGTATATAAATAAATGAAAAAGCTGGCAAAAAAAAAGAATGTGTCAACATCTTGGTAGTTCTACATAGAATATCAAACAAGTATGTTAACTAATTATGCGTTAAGCCTTGAAGCTTAAAGTACAACTAGTTATTCAGCATCCAAATTGCCTCAAGAACAGAACCAGATATTCACACCATTTGCCATGCAACTTGAAGGGAACATATTTCCACACTCTGAGACTTAATGTTCAGATGTATAATTTACTCAGGATGATTATCATTTACAAAGAAAGCTTGGGCTTGAAAAATATTTATACTATTGCACTTATCATAAAACATCAGAAATTATCATGTGGAAAGTATAGCTTGTTTACTTTGTTTTTCTCAGAATGAGAGGAAAGACTCCTAATAGAATCATAGTCAAAATTTGATCATCTGAATTCTGGCTAGACCCTGCTAAGAACCCAGACACAGGTGAGAATGCCCTGAAGCTCAGCACAGTCATGAAGCTACACCCAGTCAACATTAACTGACCCTCACTTACTCCATAAATCCATAAGGATGAATGATTATTGTTTTAAGCAGCAACATTTGAGATGACTAGAGATGCTACATTTTTGTACCAATAGCAAATGAATACAAGATTTTGTCCTAAATATTAGGTTACAAGAGAAATATAATCCAGCATGGTATTATACTCAGTTTAGAAAGGAAAAGAATAAGCCGGGCGTGGTGGCGCACACTTGTAATCTCCGCGCAAGAAAGGGAAAGAATAGATGAATTATAAGTATCTCACTTCCTTTTAGTTTTATGCTCAAGCTTAAAAAGTAGAAAAATTATGAAAAAAACATAATTAATATTTTACTTTTAAAATCAAACGTGGTTTACGATCAAATAAAGTTTTCCTATGACTGACTTTAATTTTATTATGAGATTTCATCAAGTAATGTTTTCTACAAACACTTATCAAGTCATTGCTTATATTGTCATTTTATAAGCAAGATGCTTTGTCGTTAGAAAGTTTACCTTCAAGTACATTACTTATTATTCCAATATTATATTTTTCAGTTTATTTTTACTTTAGTGCTCTCTTTTTTTTACAAATTTGACAGCTGGATAGCATACAAAGTATTGAAAATATTTGAGTAAATATTTTGCCCAAGTTTATTTATTTAATTATTTCGATTTCTTTCTTTTTTTTTTTTTTTTTTTTTGGTGGTACTGGGGGTGGAACTCAGAGGTTTTCTACCTCTGGGCCATACTTCCAGACCTATTTTTTAATATATATTTTATTTGGAAACAGGGTCTCACTAAGTTCCTGAGAGCCTAAGTAGCTAAGGCTCGCTTTGAACCTGAGTGATCCTCTTGCCTCAGCCTCCAAAGTGCAGGGATTACAAGCTCACACCACCATGCCCAGCTAGATTTCTGAATTAATTAATTAAATTGCTAAATGACATGAGCATATATCATGAGTATATATCATGAAACAATTAAAAGTGAGAAATTAGAATGCTAAAATATTATAATCAGGAAAAAAGCATTTTTTTATATTCAGAAAATAAAAAGGTTTTCTATTTTCTTTTGGCCATTTTGCAGTATTTCTTTTTAGACTTTTTTTTTTCTTATTTTCAAGTTACTAGGTTGAAATTGGAATAAATACCACAGGGGGAAGTGGACTTCAAATTTATATCAATCACTATTTATGACTCCTGTGTGATTTGGTTGTTTCCCATTTTTTTTAATCATAAAAAACATGCCTTGGGGTTCTTGTTAAAATCATTTTAAAAGTAGGTTTCTGTTATAACTAGTCAGAATGAAATACCATCTTCTAATGACATGAATAAGTTTTCTTGTTCTTTCATAGGTAGATGTTAGGTTATATATTTGTAGTTTATGTGCCTACAATTCAAACACTTTCTTGAAAAATAATGGTATTGAAACGGGGGGTTTCTTGCGAGAAAACCCCGGCGAGTTCTTGTCTACGGAGAGCGAAGAATGACACCCGCAGACCTCAGGAAGGGGAGTAAAAGGTTTATTGGAAGCAGCAGGGAATGGGGCAAGGGTGGCTGAACACCCCCAAAGGGTCTGGAACTCTGGGTCCAGCAGCTGCCTTCAGGACAATACTTGAGAGTAGCCCAAGCCGAATTGCCTTCAGGTGCAGGCTGCTTTCTTCCAGAGTCCGCACGATCTGCCAGAAGGGAATAGAGAAAAGTGGCCGAACACCCCTAAGGGCTGTCGGGTCTCTGTTGTCCAGTAGCTGCCTTCAGGTCACTACTCGAGTGTTGCCCGAGCCAAGTGCCATCAATTACAAACTACCTTCTCCCAGAGTCCATGCGATCTGCCAGAAAAGAGGTACAGGTCACCCCTAGGGGCCTGGTCAGCCATGATGTCCAGCAGAGGCCTTCAGGTCACTACTCGAGAGTTGCCCGAGCCACGTGCCCTCAGATGCACTCTGCCTTCTCTCAGGGCCAACACGACCTGCAAGAGAGAGAGAGAACAGCTCCCCAGAAGGGGAGGGGGTCCCGAGCGGGAAGTCCCCACTTTTGCCATCTGACTGGCCAATGCCTGACCGCTTGCAAGTCCATTTGTGGTTAGGGTGACTTTGAGATTCCAAGGAGAATTTGCATAGGACATTTGCAAGTTCTTTGAAGGGTCTCATTTCAGGAATGCCAGACTTGCTGGGTGGGTTTGTTGATTAGGAAACTCAGGATGGCCTTGTGAAGCTTTGACCTTCTTATCTCCTGAGCCTTTGGAATTTCAGGCATTTGTTGCCCCTCAGGGAACTCAGGAAATTAGCTTTTTCTACCAAGGCCTTTTCCCTATCTGCCTATTTCCTTTCTATCTCCTCAGTACAATTGCAAACATAAAACAAATTAAAAAATGATTTTTAACATGGAAGTATGTCTGCTGCCGTCCCCCCTCGGCAAATGTGAGCATGAAAAAACGCTTGTATTATTTGGCAAGGTCTCAGGGAGACTAGCCCTGAGAAAAAGACGTCATCTCTGGCAAAAATACTCCCTGCTCTTAGATTTCTACACTAATAAGCTCCAATGATCTAAAACAGGATCCCAAGAATTAGGACTGTGGAAAAAGGTGAGTCCATGTAAGATAAATTTTCTAGTAAAATGTCTGAACCCTCAGAATTTCTCTATATTGTTCCAGCTGTAATAAAATGCAGCCAGAATTCAGGGGCTGCAACCCCCCCCCCCCCTTGCAGGTCCTTTGATCTAAAGATTAGCTCCCAGCACCTCTCTTCCAGCAGGGGAAGCTGCAAACCTACCTCTTGCCCCATTTCCCAAAGAGATGTAAAACTGTCTCTGGAATCTGGGCCATTTGTTTCCCTCTTAAGAGATGCTAATAAGCTCTTCTATGGCCTTAACAGAAGCCTACCATTTGTGACTCAGCAGCAGGACAGTAAAAAACTCAAAAGTCTGCTTTAAGATCATGCATTAAAGAACAATTATAGAAATCCAGTCACCTGCGTTAAATGTTTTTGCCCTGTCTACTAACTGTAATATAAGTATTGCCTTATAGGGGATGACAGAGCAGACAGAACCGGACAAATCCTCAATGCAACCCTATGGATCTTGATAAAGGAGGGCCTGGACTAAACCCTAGAGACAAAAGACTCTGGAAGGATCAAAGGAGATCCTAGAAGACTGAATTTCTCCAAAATGGACTTTGGGTGTGAACCCCCTCCCCTCGCCTTTACAGAAGCCTGCCTGTCCTGGCCCTTTCCGGACTGGACTCTGGACCTTGCCCCCTAGGGCTCAACTGTGAGGCCAGAAACCTGATTTCAATGACAAAGGCCAAGGGGGCTGACTTTAACAGCCCAATCCTAGATGAATCTTAAACTGTGACACCATGGATCTTCTTTTATCCCCTTTATCTTGTTCACACTTAATGCCTCACTATTGTCCTTTGGTGCTCACACGGGGTATAGGGTACAAATACTGGTGATGGAAATTAAAACATTGTCAATTGCACAGAAGGCAGTTGTCTGAGTCATTTTCTTTAGATTCCTCTCCCCCAGGTCCCCAGGGAGGAGACCCCACACTTGAAGGAGCTCCTACTTGCTAAGGGGGAGGAATTACTGTAGGACTTAACCCCTGCAGAACTGCAACTGAAGCCCTTGCTCATCTTTCTGAGGATCTTGGTCCCGAGTGGACTCAGTGCCAGATTTATTATTCTTGATTGAGCAAGTTCGTCGCATATGTCTTATTGTAAAATCATAAAAAGGAGAAACTAAAGTACAAATTAAACAGAAATTTACGTTTTACGATCTGGTTATATGTCACTGTTAACATTATAATTATATAACAGGAAAATTATAGAAAAATCTCCATGTATTCAGAAATTAAGCAACAAACTCCAAAACAATACATAGGTAAAATAAGTCTTAAAATATAAATTGTATATTGATATAAAAAAGCAGTTATATCTATTAAGAAAAAAATAGAGGGTATGAATAATTTTTACCTAAAATAAATCCTTAGGAACAAATGCTTGTACCCAATCATTTTTCTCAAACTTTACAAAATAATAAATACTTAGTTAACCCAATATCCTATAGAAAATATAAAATGAAGGGACATTTTAACTCATTTTATAAATCCAGCATTATAAAATAAAACAATTACAGTTAATTGTTTTAAATTGTAAACTACAGTTTAGAATCCTTATTGAAAATATGTATAAAAATCTTGAATCATACAGAGTGGTAATTTTCAGGTTTTAGGAACAAAGCAAGAGGAAAGAAGCAGTTTTAAACATAGAAAATACTAGGGCTATCTTTTTGATATTCAGTTTTATATATTGAGTGTGGTACTAACAAGTATTTTTATTTTTATTTATTTTTATTTGTTTTTTTATTTTTTGGTGGTACTGGGGGTAGAACCCAGAGGCTTTCTACCTCGGGGTTATACTCCTAGACCTTTTCTATGTTTTATTTGGAATAAGGGTCTCACTAAGATGCTGAGAGCCTCACTAAGTAGCTGAGGCAGGCTTCGAACCTGTGCAATCTTCCTGTCTCAGCCTCCCAAGCTCGGGAATTACAAGTGTACGCCACCATGCCTGGCTTAAGTATTTTTAACTAATAAGATGTAAAGATATTTTGTAGATTGAAGTAACATCAATTTCCTTGTTTTTATGTTCGGGAAACCGTAAAGGGTCCTTGGGTCCTTCCTGTAGTATTTTACAATTATAGAGCTCACAAGATATTGGGATATCTAAGTTGGAAGACTTTAGAAACCTTTAAATATTGACCATGATATTAACCAGAAGAAGATATAACACTACTTAAAAAGGAGTAGTACATAGTCATTCTTTCCTTAAAAATTGGGCTTTTAAAAATTGAATTCCAAATTTTAAAAATGCATAATAAAAACATTTCTTATATAAATGTTTCTGTAAACACCTGAGGCTATCGAGTAATACAGTAGGATTAGGCATAATCTTATGGTAAACATGATGATCCTGTGTAGATTACTATGTGTATTTTAGAATATACAGGTAAACATTTTGAACAATTATATTTTCAATATTATTTGAGAATGTAATTAGAATCAGCAGAATATCACTTATATGTATGTAATACAGTTGGAAATCATAAAAGTTTCATCAAAGGGCTTTTGTAAATTTGGATTATAAATTCAACTAAAGAAGAAATGTTCTCTGTTTAATGTAAAAACAAAAATATTAAGTTATTGTGTCCCCCAGATACCTAATTTTTAATAACTAGCACTGAGGGCATAGGTTAAAATTTAAGTTTCAACAAAGGGCTTTTGTAAATTTGGATTATAAATTCAACTAAAGAAGAAATGTTCTCTGTTTAATGTAAAAACAAAAATATTAAGTTATTGTGTCCCCCAGATACCTAATTTTTAATAACTAGCACTGAGGGCATAGGTTAAAATTTATGGTTTATTTTTTGTTTACTCACCTTGACTCTGATATTTTACTATTTTCTTTCTTTTTTGTGGCACTGAATATTGAACCCAGGGACATTCTGCCTCTAAGCTACAGCCAGAGCCCTGGAACCTGTGATCCTCCTGTCTCAGCCTCCCAAACACTGAGATTACATGTATACACTATCATGCCTGGCTGTTTTATAACTATTTTTTAAAGTAGTTGCATTAAAACTTTGTCCTTGCAGGGCGGGGTGGCGCAAACTTGTAATCCCTGTGCTTGGGAGGTGGAGACAGGAGGATCCCGCTGATTCTCTTAAGCCTGGCTGGCTTAAGAGACCCTGTTTCCACATAAAAAAAAGTTAAAAAATAGGTCTGGGAGTGTAGCCCGTGGGAGTGTATCCCAGAGGTAGAAGGGCTTCCAGGAACCCCAGTACCACCAAAAAGATATAAATAAATAAATAAATAAATAAATAAATAAATAAATAAATAAAACTTCATCTTTGATTTTAAAGAAGATACAGTATTTTTACCTAAACAGCACAAAATAAACTTTTAAGTAGCAATAACTATAGTTTAAAACAATGCCATGTAGAACTGATGGTTACTGCAATACCAATTCTAGTGGATGTTAAAACCAGTAGGAGAAAGTTCAGGAAAAAAATATTTGAATGATCTCAAAGTATAGTCCAATGATACATATTACTTATAAAGGGAAGAACACTGATATCATTAAAAACATAGTGGTCACATCATTAGTAAGAAAACATATTAATGTCTAGTACCCCAGAGAGGATATGAGGACAGCACATTCTTCTATGAGATGCTTGCCAAAAATGGACATCAATTGAAATCATGTTGTACACACACAACAAAACAACAACAACAAAAATTCTAATGTTGATGAACATTCAGGAAAAAACAAAACAATACAAAAATAACCTTATTAACTCTCCTAAAGATAATCAAAATCAAGATATTTATAGAAAGACTGAGAAATTGGTCCCCATTGGGGGATACTAATGATGCACAACTAAAGGCAAGATGGAGTCTTAAAACAGAGGAATATTTAAGAAAAAAGAATTAAAATTTGGATATGATAGTAAGTTTAATAAATGGTACTCTAACAATGATAGCGTTTCTTTGATATGGCGTGCTTGCTATCATATGATTGTGGTTATACTAAGTTCAGGGGTAAATAACTGAAAGTTCTATAGTCAATTCTGTCTTAAGGTTTTTCAACTTTTGTGTAAGTCAACAGTTATTTTAAAACAAAAATTGGAAAAAAAAGAAAAATTTGGCTTCTAGCCTATTTATAAAACTGAAATTTCTACTTAGACTATTATCTTGCATGTTTTTTATACAAAAATTGCAAATAATGATAAAAAAGTAATTGTCAGATTCTGCCTACAACAATATTACAAAATTGATTTTCACATCCCTTCCACAAATTTCCTAATGAGTTGATAAAGTAATAAGCCAGACAATGTAAAAGTCATTAAATTAATATAGAAAAAAACAAAAATATTAACAAAAAATTAAAGAAGAAATTATTTCCACATTTCTTGTTCTAGAATATAAATAGGTGGGTTCTTATACCAACACTAGAAACCTTGGTTAAGAAAAATAGCTATGTAGGAAAGTCCAAAATATGGAAAAGCAGCAAGTCTGATGGTTCTCAACCTAAGATAAAGAAACAAGACTTCAGGATAAATTTCTGGGTCATGCAGCAAGAGAGAGGACGGAAAGGAAAAGGTGATATGGGGAAGAAAACAAACTAAATAATGCCATGTGAATATATTAATGTATCATTATAAATCTTACTATCATATACAATGACAATGCACCACTAAAACTTAGGGGAAAAAAGCACTTGACTGACAATAACAAAAAAATTGCCTTCAGGTACTTTTCTCTCTCCCAAATATTAGACATGAAAGATTCAAAAAAAAAAAAAGAAAAGAAAAGAAAAGAAAGATTCAGTGACTTGTTATTTTTAAAAAAAACAAGCTAATATACTAAGTAGGTTAGAATGTATAAATCATGTAAAATAACTGTGGAAAATTTGGAGAATACTAGACATGAAATGAAGCAAAAATCTAAAAATAACACAACAAGGAACTTTCCCAGAGAACAAAGACCCATCCTTGAAAAAGTCTGCTGAAAATCTTGTAAATTATGCTGAGCTGTGTTATTGGAAATAAAGAAGAAAGAGAAGATGCAAGCACTATTGTTTAAGATGTTCGGAGCTATATATCACAAAGAACCAGAGAAATTACGATACAGAGAAATTAAATACACTTTGGCAGGCTCTGATAGGTTAGAAAATGAAAATAAAAAAAGAAAGTTTTATCATGGGAACACTAATAAAAAAGCTGCAATTGCTATGTTAATTTAAAACAAAGAAGATTATATAGTAAAAATATCAGTGATAAAGTGCATTGTATCACAATATAAGTGTAGGTTATCCAAGAATACATACAAATCTTAAATGAGTACATAACTAACACCAAAATACCAAAATACTTCAAACCAAAAATATAAATCTGAAAGGGAAAATAGACAAATGCACTCTCATGTCAAAATTCATTAAATCTCTTTATAAATAATCAAATAAATAAATGTAGCCAGAAATGGTAGCACATGTCTGTAATGCCAGTTCTTGGGAAGCTGAGACAGGAGAATCCCAGATTGGAGGCCTCAACAACATAGAAAAACGTTGTTTCAAAACAAAAATATATAATAGGGCCAGGGTGGTAGCTCAGAAGTAGAATGCCCCTAGGTTCAGTTCCTAGTACCATCAAAAGTAAATTATTTTTTATATAAACAACTATAACATCAATAAGAATATAGTTGACTCAAACCATTATGTAATTGCTCCATTCAATTAACATTGTCAAAATATGTCATCAATCAACAGCAAAATAACACATTCTTGTCAACTTCACATGTAATATTGACCAATATAGATCACATACTTAGTCATAAATCACACTTTATATTATTTCAAAAGATAGAAATAGTGCAATATATGTTCTGATCAAAGTAAAGCTGAACTACATATCAATTATAGAAAGATAACTGAAAAATCTCCAAATAACTCTAGTATAAAAATATAATTCCAAGTAACACCGGGCATGGTAGCGAATGATTGCAATCCCCGCTCTTGGGAGGCAGAGACAGGAGGATCGCACAGGTTCGAAGCCAGCCTTGTTGGCTTAAGAAACCTTGTTTCCAAATAAAAAAGTATAAAATAGGTCTGGGAGCATATCCCGGAGGTAGAAAGGTTTCCAGGAACCCCAGTACCACCAAAATTAAATAAATAAATTAATTAAATAAATAATAAATAAATAAATAAATTTAATTAAAAATGAATAAATTAAATAAATAAATAAATAAAACAAAGTATGTGTGGGAAGAAATAAAAGCTGAAAGTGTTTCAGTAACTTGGGGAGGGGCAGATTAAACCACTGGTCATGGTGTCAGTCCCATTTTGAGGTCTTACTGAAAACTGCATATCCTTGTAGAACCTTGTGGATTTTTGCTTATATTAAACCAAATGGATTCTTCCCACCTGTAAATAAGAGTTGGTAATAAAGACACATTGCTAAGGAGCAAAACAGCAATACCGAAAATTATGTTGAACTTTGCCTTTATAATTTTTCTTGTAATTACCAATATTTAAAAAGGGGTTTGGTGAATTTGGCATCACCATTTTAATCAAAATGCTCATATTAACTTTCTTTAAAAATATTTGGAAAGTAGGAACTTAGATTTGAATGAAGTTATTTATTTCTGTGAGCTCTGCAATTAATATGGATTGAATTTACTTAACAGACTGTGATGTAAGCACTAAAAACATGATGATATTCATAAAAATATTGTGCTTAAACTCAGTGGTTTTTCAAAAATAGTACTTTTGAAAATATGAACGCAAGAAGCTTTTTAGTTCTAAATAATTTAAATTTATTTTTTGTTTTGATTGTGACATTTTTATTTTTGCATGTGACCTTTTGCAAAATCACAGATCTTAACATATAATTAAGTAAATATGTTCTTCTTTGTATGTGACTTTGCAATTTTTCTACTCCTTAGATTTTTTTTAAATTAAAGTCCTTAGCATACCCTCTGAATTCTATTGTTGAGAACTTTTGAAAAAAAATCTTTAAAACTCTTTACGAGGATCATTGTATAAAGCAAGAACACAGTACAAAAGAAGCTAAGGACAACCTATATCTTTGAAATAACACCTTTGACTAAGTATACAGAGATTTTAGAATCTTATGATAAAATTCATTAGCAAGGTACAGATTCTTGATTACTTTTGTCTAAAAAAAGCTTTGAGACTATCCCACTTAGTGTCTTGGCCAAGTCTTTTGATTAGTTTGGAGTTAATCAGTTCTATCTCAATTCTTTAACAAAGGTAAAAATGTGGTTTGAAGTTGCTATTCTGTACAGGGCATTGGTATCAATGGCAGTTCATTTTCTCCTGGGATGCTCTTGTAATTTTGCTGTGCTAAATGTTTCCTACAAGCACTCAGTGAAGGCTGAGGTCACCTCTCTTGTTATAGAAGAAAAATTGCAAGTCTTTAACTCAAAATTTCCCAAAGTGCAATGTAAATTATAATTTATAATTAGTTTACAATTAATTTTTTAAAAACACAGATGTAGGATTTTATCCTTATTGTCATCTATTCCTTCTGTTCATTTAGGTAAATAGTAATTTAACAATGTTATGACCCCTAATTATTTCATAATGTTATGTTTTAAAAAGTATTGTGGTATAGTAAGAAAATCATATTTCAGGTATCCAACAACAATGTCACATTTTATAGAAACATCTTTGATAAAAATAATGACAAATTTGTCAGCTGGAGAGTTTTTATAATTGATAGTTAATTACAAGTAGCTTTACCTAATACAATTACAGATAATTTTTTAAATAGCAGTATTGCTATTATAGTTATGTGAAATTCTTTAATATTAATGTTTGAAATTTTCTGCTTACAGTTTTACATGAATGAGTTATATACTTAAGTCCTAGCTATAGTATGAAGCTCAAGCGCTGATTTCTTCTCAGGACACTTTGATTATTTTTAAGAATAGATTTTAATTGTAAGAAAAAATAATAAACCTTATATAGTAAAGATTAAAGGATAAACCAAAATAACTTTTTAGGTAGAAAATAAGAGTTGATTAATTAGTTCTAGTTGTCGTACCTTAAGCATTATGTAATAGTATAGACATTAATGTATAATTAATATATAGGCATTATAATTAATGCAAGTTTTAAGACATTTAATAGCAAACTTTTTCTTTTTTTTGTGGTGGTACTGGGGTTCATGGAAGCCCTTCTACCTCCGGGCTACACTCCCAGACCTATTGTTTTACATTTTTATTTGGAAACAGGGTCTCCTAAGCCAGCGTGCGCGGCTGGCTTCAAACCTGCGAGATCCTCCCGTCTCTGCCTCCCAGACGCAGGGATTACAAGCGTGCACCACCACGCCCGGCCGCAAACACTGATTTTATCAGGTATATTCACTAGAATTACAAAATTAAAAAAAAATTGTCTTCTGGAATTTTAAATTAATATATTTACATCAGATCACCAGTTTTTAAAAATCAAACTTCTAGGCCATGATAACTTGGTTCTAACTTGCTTGAAGCAAATAACATACAAAAGAGAAACCAGCTATAGAAAAGGGGATTTATATATTTATAATTCTATAAGAAAATCATAGAAAAGGGGAAACTGAAGCAAATATTGCATATTCAATTAAAAGAAATTTTTATAGTAAATTCTATCTTTATACTAAAACAAATTAGCGTCAGTAGCTTCCCAAACCTTATGGAGGGGATATAAGCATTTGTTAGAACTTAGCATCATACCGTTTAACACACACACACACACACACACACACACACACACACACACACACACATCTAACTCAGTTTGCTTTCACCCATACATTCTAAACACCTTGTTACTATCAACTTCAGGGAGAGGATGAGTTAGTTACATATATGTGAAATTGCTTTGCCAGTGAACATTGTTTCTTCCCTTTTTAAAAAAACACATTATTTTGATTTTATGGAATTTTGATTTTTGGTGCAGTTAAAAAGGTAGAGCTGATAGCAAGAATATTGACTGAAAAATTTGTCAAAATAATGACATAGCTCCTGTGAGGCCTCTTGAGTATCATGTCAGAAATGTGAAAAAAGGCAATTGTTATGAGCTTGTGTGTATATGACCCATGGCAAAAGTGGACCTATGATTACTCTCATATATACACAATTGAGAAAATGCAAAAAGATACCTTTAAGACAAAAGGAAAATAAAAGTATTTGTAAAAGGGATTTAGTAAAATGATGAGATAGTGTAACCTCAGTAGTTCAAATGTATTAGAGATGGCTTCTGAGGGAAAAGTCCTATCTCAATAGAGTCTTGTGTCCTACAAATCACATATTTTCATGAAACTTGAAACCATAGGACCCAATTCCAGAGTCAGGAGTCAGACTATAAAATAAAATAGAACATCTAATTAAAGGGGAATTAGGCATCATAATACTTACAAAATATCCCTTGAAAAAAAATTTAAGAATACTCTTAAGTAAAAAAAAAGTACAAAATTTAGCAATAAACACTAATGAGAAAAGAAACAAAAAGTATATGAAAAAATCTAGAAGTTGATCTTTTTGAATGTTACTGTATTATTATTTATATAGGCAGAGAAGAAAAAAACAGAAATAAAAATACAAAAAACACTAAGTGCAGCACAAAGAATGATGATTGATATTACATTTTGTGATGTATTTTCTTTCTTATATCACATGGGAAATAGATATTTTTTAACTTTAAATTCTTCAGATCAGCCAAAAATCAAATATATTAGATAGCCATTACTCCAGATAATGGAGAAAAATCTCAGTGAAGCCAGGAAAGTGATCTAAGGGAAGGGAAGGAATGATTAATGAAATTACTACAATTGACTATGTATACATATGTGAAAATATTAATGTCAATCACAGTACTTTATATTAGGAAGGGGGAAGGTGGCGAGGTTGAGGAGGTGCCTACCATGTGCGTTGTGCATGTAGGTCACTGTCAGCATAATTTACATTATAATGTGAGACTATAATTTTCAATAAAAACATATTTCATATCTTTGAAAAAAACTTAGAAATAAAGTATATCATTTACAAAATGTAGAATGTGAGAAGTTGATTAAAGAAAAAACAAAGCAAGGCAAAAAACTGAAACAACAAAGGAAAAGGCAGAAGAGAGGAAAATAAATAATCATCTTAGGTCCACTTCCACAGAAGCAGAACCTATAATGAATAGTCTTATGATAGTGATTATTTTTTTAACAAAATAAACCTGCATGTAGTGGAGGGATAAAAGACAGAGAAAGGAAGGAAAGAAAGCCAGGATGTGATTTTCAGAAGTCTCAGCAATCTAATCTTTCAAGTTGAATGTTCATCAATTTTTTTTGAGAGTCTCAAGATGTGCTGTATTTCAGAAATCCTCTGGTGCTACTAATTCTGCATTGTGCCTAGTGTATTGCCCTAGCCTGATTATAGTCTTCCAAACAGTCTTCCAACAAGAGATAGAGGTGCAGGCTGTTGCACATTCAAGGACATACAAAAAGCATATATATGATTCTGGACAATATTGCAGTGTGATTTTCTAAAAGTCCATGTAAGAAAAGGGCAAAGTAAAATAGATCAAATCGTCCAAAAATTATTGAAATGTAAATGAACTGAAGTATCCAGTGACAAGAAGTGACAAAATTGAATTGAAATAAATCTAATCCTAGTCAACTTTCAAAATTCACATAAACCAGAGAGAAATATCAAAGCAAATAGAAATGAGTTAGAGACTTGAGGCTAATGCAGTTTTTATTACATACAATTTACATATGTCATTGTATCATTGATGATAGAGTATTCAGATACTGATAATTTAAATCATGAAAATTATGTAGCAAAAATTACTTATTTTACAGGTTTAAAAATATATGGAGCAAATGCAGAGCAATAGAAAAAGTTTAAACATGAAATATACATAATAAAATTATACAAATTTTATTTACAATGCAATTAATCAATTCTAAATGAACACTAACATATACACAAGGTCAAGAAACAGAACATTGTAAACACTCTAGATACACACTCCTCACAAGAAAGCCCCTGTGATTTTAATTGAATTGTCATAGCACCATGATTTTACATCAAGTATTTTGCAATTTTATTGATAGAATCATAGGAATGTACTCTCATTTTGTTTGACATATTTTATACAACATTATGGAGTTTATCAATGTTATTAGAATGTAAAAGTTTCATTGCTTGTATTTTTGTTTAATGTTCATTTATATGAAAAAAATTCTTATCCATTCTCTTATTAATAAGTATGCTGATGCCTCCAGTTTTCATCTAATATTGTATTTTTAACAATTTTTATAATTATTTATGTCCATAGCTATTTCATATATATACAGAGATAGAATTGCTGGTGCCTTAGCCATGGACAGGTTTAACTTTAGTAGATACTGTTAAATTGTTTTGTAGTGAAATTTTTAAAATTAAAATTTCTGTCAGCATTGAATTCCCTTAGTTCACACTCTTTTCAACAGTTAGTATTACATAGCAATTTATATGTCATCATTCTAATTGACAATTATATTCCATAAAGTTTTATTTCACATTTTCCAAGCAATTAAAAAAGTAATCATTAATCTTATGTTTATGCTGCATTTAGACATAAGAGTTTTGGGGACTATTTGTTGAATTCACACCTGAATTTTGTTTCCTAGAATTTAAGTAGTATTACTACATAATTGTCATCTACCAGTTTCTTCATTTGCAAAATGAAGATTATAGCTTAATTCACATTACTTAAATGAGTATTACATTAGAAAAATATATATATGTGTGTATGTGTGTGTGTGTGTGTGTGTGTGTGTGTGTGTGTGTGTGTTTCAAGTCTTAAAGAGACTTGATATATATATTCAAGTCTTGAAGAGGAGGAAAATCTACACAACTTTATTTTCTATGAGACTCACTTTACTTACGTAACAGTAGAGTAAGAGAGAAAATTAAACAAGAAACATAATACTGTACTTTAAGCTCTTTCCATATAGTAGATTTTCAGTAAATATAGATTTTTTTTTTTTTTTTTTTTTTGGTGGTACTGGGGTTCCTGGAAGCCCTTCTACCTCTGGGCTACACTCCCAGACCTAGTTTATGTTTTTATTTGGAAACAGGGGTCTCTTAAGGCAGCAAGGCTGGCTTTGAACCTGCGTTATCCTCCTGTCTCCACCTCCCAAGCACAGGGATTACAAAGAGTGTGCAACCACGCCCGGCAATATAGATTATTTTTAACCTGGTCATTGAACTTTTATCACTTTATCTTACTATTTACTTACTGAAATTGGGTGAAAATACCAATTTTTTTTATCTTATTTAATGCAAGCAACTTTTGGTCCTGTCTTTTTGGTTTCTTTTTTATCTATAATTAATTTTCTTAAATTATCATAATTTCAAGCAACCGATCTTATCTTCTACTTTAATATTTTAGTTTTAGAAACATATTTTGTATGTTTAAAGCTGTTTTTCCTAAAATTTATCCATGCCTATACTAAGCATCTTTAAACAAATTCCCTTTTATTAAATATACAAATAAGTATAGGTAATGGGTGTGACCTGCCCAATCCTTAGTGTGCTGAACAAATTAAAGCCTGTTAATTTATATGACTCCACCTTGCATCTATGGTGTGTGGATATAAATTTTTATTACAGGGAGAGACAGAAAATATTTTGAACCATTAAATAGTACAAGCAAATCCAGTAACCATAAGGAGTATTGGTGATTTGGAAGAATATCAATAGTTGTGTGCAATGTCTACAAAAGAGACAAATAGTGAAGGAACTGAGAAAAATAGGGAAGGAACAAAAGTGATCAGATAGCTAAAAATAAAAAAAAAACCTGATTTACCCCATATTTAGTCTCATAACTATTTAGTTTTTCCTCATGATTATTTTTTCACCTTAGAAAAAATTTACACACCAGTAATTTTTATTTTTTATTTTTTATTTTTATTTTATTTTTTTATTAATTTATTTTTTAAATTGGTACATTGTAGTCATATATCAATCACATTGGAGTACAAGACTTGAGAGGATATACAAGTACACATCATCCAATTAGCCCTCCTCCAGCCCCCATCCCATTCCCTCCCCCTCCCTCCATCCCACACTTCTTTGGTGATTTACTTTGATACATTTGTTTATGTACCGACTGCGTTTTAAAGAGGCTCCGTCCTCCAGTATTACATACCTTCTGATTGGTCACATTAGTTGCTTCACTATAGGGCCCTTTCTATAGCTCAACCTCTTCCTGTTGCCCTTTTCCTCCTAGTTATTGCTGATTAAGAGAAGCGTCTCATTTATATTTTCTGCGATATTTCTCTGTGCATGCTGCGTTGCAAGTACCGATCCCACTCTTGATGGTCCCAGTAGTGGCCTGGCTACTCAGTGGACTGATCCAGACCTCGCTGGCTCAAGCAGCTGCCTTGCCTCATGGGAGGTCCCATTTCTGGTCTCGCTGGCCCCTGCACTGGTCGAACCACTAAACTGGCTTTGGTCCCAGCCTTGGAGGCCGCAGGAGTGAACTTGCCTCACACCAGGCTCCGATGCTGGCCATTGGCCCCTGCACCGGCCTAACCACTTGGCAGGATTCCAATACCGGCCTCGGAGGCCCCGGCACCAGCCTAGCCTCACGGCAGGCTCCAATGCCGGCCTCATTGGCCCCATCACCGGCCTAACCCCTTGGCAGTTTCCATTACCGGGTTAGGAGGCCCCAGCACTGGCCATGTCTCACGGCAGGCCCCGATGCTGGCCTCGCCTCATGGCAGGCTCCGATGCCAGCCTTCCTGGCCCCAGCACCGGTCTAGCCCTTTGGCAGGTTGTTATCCTGGCCTCGGAGGCCGCAGTACCGGCCTTGCCTCACGGCAGGCTCCGATGCCGGCCTCGCTGGCCCCAGCACCGGCCTAACCCCTCGACAGGCTCTTATCCCGGCCTCGGAGGTCCCAGTACCAGCCTTGCCTCACGGCAGGCTCCAATGCCGTCCTCGCTGGCCCCAACATCGGCCTCACCCCTCGGCAGGCTCCAATCCTGGCCTCGGAGGCCCCAGTACTGGCCTTGCCTCATGGCAGGCTCCGGTGCCAGCCTCGCTGGCCCCAGCACCGGCCTAACTCCTCCGCCGGCTCCGCTACTGGCCTCAGAGGTCCCAGCACCGGCCATGCCTCACGGCAGGCTGCAATGCCAGCCTCACTGGCTCCAGCACCGGCCTAACCCCTCAGCAGGCTCTTATCCTGGCCTTGGAGGTCCCAGTATCGGTCTTGCCTCTGGGCAGGCTCCGATGCCGGCCTCGCTGGCCCCAGCACTGGCCTAACCTCTCGGCAGGCTCTTATCCTGGCCTCGGAGGCCCCAGTACTGGCCTTGCCTCAAGGCAGGCTCCAATCCCGGCCTCGGAGGCCTCAGCACAGGCCTTGCCTCACGGCTGGCTCCAATGCCAGCCTCGCTGGCCCCAGCGTTGGCCTCACCCCTCGGCAGGCTCCAATCCCGGCCTCGGAGGCCCCAGCACTGGTCATGTCTCACGGCAGGCTCCAATGCCGGCCTCGCTGGCCCCAGCACCGGCCTAACCCCTCAGCAGGCTCTTATCCTGGCCTCGGAGGCCCCAGTACCGGTCTTGCCTCAAGGCAGGCTCCAATGCCGGCCTCGCTGGCCCCAACACCGGCCTAACCCCTCGGCAGGCTCCAATCCTGGCCTTGGAGGCCCCAGCACTGGTCATGCCTCATGGCAGGCTCTGATGCTGGCCTCGCTGGCCCCAGCACCGGCCTAACCCCTCGGCAGGCTCTTATCCTGGCCTCGGAGGCCCCAGTACCGGCCTTGCCTCAAGGCAGGCTCCAATCCCGGCCTAGGAGGCCCCAGTACCGGCCTTGCCTCACGGCAGGCTCCGATGCCGGCCTCGCTGGCCCCAGCACCGGCCTAACCCTTGGCAGGCTCTTATCCCGGCCTCGGAAGCCCCAGTACTGGCCTTGCCTCATGGCAGGCTCCGATGCCAGCCTCGCTGGCCCCAGCACCGGCCTAACCCCTCAGCAGGCTCCGGTCCCATCCTCGGAGGCCCCAGCACTGGCCTTGCCTCACAGCAGGCTCCGATGACGGCCTCACTGACCCCAGCACTTGCCTAACCCCTCGGCAGGCTATTATCCTGGCCTCGGAGGCCCCAGTACAAGCCTTGTCTCATGGCAGGCTCCAATGCTGGCCTCGCTGGCCCCAGCATCGGTCTAACCCCTCGGCAAGTTCCAATCCCGGCCACGGAGTCCTCAGTAGTGGCCTTACCTCACAGCAAGCTCCGATGTCGGCCACTGGCCCCGGCGCCCGCCTAACCCCTCAGCAAGTTCCGATCACTGTCTCTGTGGTTATTATTTCAAAGGTTCCAGGTGTAATGTATCAGATCTCTGCCTCCCCTGAGTATTGGCCACTGGCATTGCCACTGCCTCCACCGTTTCAAATCCTTCCCAGGCTCTTTTTCCACTCTGAATGTTGTCCAGTGTTCCTAAGCATGCGTGATGGTAGCATTCGACATTTGGTGGAATTTCTCCAAAAAAATAAAGTTGGTAAGATCCGGTTTCTGCTTCTCCTGAATACAAGTCTCCACCACTATCGCGGAGAACTCTTTCAACACCGCTTTTCTCCTTGGTCTCCGCTAAACTCTCTCCTTATATGTGATGTCTGAGATTCTTAACAATATAGAGAAATAGCAGTCCTCTTTCACGGAAAATTTTTCCATAAGTTCCAGTGCATTTAGATAAGTTTTGTCTGCATCTCCAGTGTCCTGGCATCCATAACAGCTTTCTTACATCCTCTCCAATATTTTTCTTTTATCTTTTTCTGTTCTGGGCCCGGTTTCTCTAGGGGTCTGGCATGCTACTCGCAGTTCATCCTGGGGCCCAGAGTCCCGCGACCCGGGCCCCATCTGGCGTGCCCCACACGCGACCCCCGCCCAGAGCCCAGCGTCTTACTGGGCCCGGTTTCTCCAGGGGTCTGGCGTGCTATGCGCAGTTTGGCCCGGGGCCCAGGGTCCCGCGACCCGGGCCCCAGTTCACACCAGTAATTTTTCAATAAAAATACTTTTTAAAGAAATGGCTCATAAAATTTTTTTATATATTCTATTTCAAATTCAGATGTTAATTTTTGCACATCCATGCACACGTTTTAACCTTCATAATTGCAAAAAATATCAATTATTAGAAGAGTAGTGAAACTTTTTATGAAGTTTAAAATATTTTTACTTCTCAGATAGCAAAGGGACATTTGTATTTTTTCACAAGTAAAAATAGTTATAAAAACTAAAGCACATTTTGATATGTTGGCTAATCATTTCTTTGGGGAAAAAGTTGAATGTATGGCTCTTTCCATTTTTGAACGTAGAAGAATCTCTTTTAATTTTTATTTCCTGTGGAGTTCATATGAGTAAATAACATCTTTAATGTTTATCCTCTAATCAGCACAGTTGGAGTGTTATAAAGATAAAGATATGCACATGGCACGAGTTAAATTCAATATTTTAGAATCCGCAGCTTGCTTCAGTGGAATGAATTCTGAATTGATTTTTAAACTCCAAAAATACTCTTCATTGGATCTTATCCTTTTGGCTTGTTTTTCTTATTTTGATTTTCTTAAATAATTATAAGTGTGAAGTATTTGAATTAATTTGAATTAAAACTTAATGAATGAAAGTCAAACTATTCAAAAATAGTTATGTTCTTATACTATGCAGCTGTATATTCAAGTGAGAAGACTTTAAATTATATAACTGATATAATAGAGGATTTTTAAAGCAAGACATTAAATGTGTCAATAATAGACTACTAGTAGAACATAAAATGGCATACTTAAATTTGTTCTTAAAGAGATATTTTTCCATGTGAAATTAAGCTATTTTATTTTTTATTATTTTTATGTGGATCATTTTTATTATTTTTATGTGGATCATATTGAAAATGGCATAAATTCAGACTATGCTTGGGGCCCTCGACTCCCCCCCACTTTTTCTCCCCACCTCCCAACAGTGAGTGTCCATGTTAACCATGCTATATTCATACTTTTAGACATATTTGAATGATTTCTAAAAAGCACCATTCAACTATTTGTACATCAAAATCACATGTCAAATGAAGAAGACATAACCGAGATGTAATATACATAAATGTTGCTACGATAATTCATGTCATTGTTTATGCTCATGTTTGACCTTGATACTATTAAAATTGTCTCAAAATGGACAATACACCTTTAAGAAATGTATTAGAAAACTTGTCATCTACCAGTTTCTTCATTTGCAAAATGAAGATTATAGCTTAATTTACATTAAATATATATATATATATATATATATATATATATATATATTACACATATATATGTGTGTGTGTGTATATTCAAGTCTTGAAGAGGAGGAAAATCTACACAACTTTATTTTCTATGAGACTCACTTTACTTACACAGCAGAGTAAGAGAGAAAATTAAACAAGAAACATAATACTGTACTTTAAGCTCTTTCCATATAGTAGATTTTCAGTAAATATAGATTTTTTTTTTTTTTTTTTTTTTGGTGGTACTGGGGTTCCTGGAAGCCCTTCTACCTCCAGGCTAATTTTTTCAAATATTTTCTTGTTCCATCAAGTGTGAGCCAGATACCTGAGAATGTTATTGTTCACTATAAACTCACAATTTTCTCAATACACATTTTAAGGACTGAATTGAGGAAATGGGGACTAGCAACCATATTTGATTTTAACTCAAAAACGTACAATATCTAATTAGACTAAATAATAATAGTTAAGTAAATGTATGAAGTCTGATTTTTAATTTCAGAAATATGTTCAATACTTAATGTGATATCAAAATACTTTTTATTTTTATTTTTATTGGTGCCTTGTAATCATACAACTTAATGGGGTACAAGATGGTAGAGGAATACATGTACACATCACTCCTTTTGCCTTTCCCCACTTCCCTCTATATTCCATACCCTTCCTTTCTTCTCATGTTCTGCTAAGTGATTGACTTTGATATGTTTGTGAATGAGGATCATGTGCATTCCAGAGTTTCCCTCTTCCACTCTCCTGTCCTTCTCAGTTAGGTCACCTTATTTGCTTATCTATAGTTTCTCCTTTTTACTTAGAGTTCCTCCTATGATCCATTTTCTTTGTAGCTTTCATTTGTCTATATGACTGCTTTTGTGACAATACCATGCTGTTTTTATGACTATAACTCTGTAGTATAGTTTCAAGTCAGATATTGTGATGCCTCCTGCATTGTTCTTGTTGCTGATTACTGTTTTGGCTATTCTGAGTTTTTGTTATTCCATATAAATTAAAGAACTGATTTTTCTATGTCTGTGAGGAATGACCTTGGTAGTTTAATGGGTATTGCACTGAATCTATAGATCCATTTTAGAAGAATTGATGATATTTATTCTGCCTATCTAAGAGCGTGAAAGTTCTTTCCATCTCCTAAGGTCTTCTTCTATTTCTTTTCTCAATGTTTTAAATTTTTCTTGTAGAGGCTTTTTACCTTCTTGTTTAGGTTTATCCCTAAGTATTTTATATTTTTTTGTGGGATATCATGAGTGCAAATATTTTCTGGATTTTTTAAAATAATTTATGGTTGGCATAAAGAAAAGCTTCTGATTTTTTAAATTGCTATTGTATACAGACATTTTGCTGGATTTGTTCATCAGTTTTATAAGTCTTTTGGTTGAGTATGTTGGGTCTTCTAAGTACATTAATACATCATCTACAAAAAAGGACAGTTTTAGTTCCTCTTTTTAATTTTTTCTCCTTTGATTTACTTCTCTTGTCTTTTCATTCTTGCTAGAATCTCACATACTGTATTAAAAAGAAGTAGTGGCAATGGACATCCTTGTCTTGTTCTTGTTTTTAGGGAGAATTTTTACAGTTTTTTTTAATAAGATTTTGACTGTGAGCCTATAGTATCTTGTCTTTATGATGTTGTTATGTTCCTTCTATCTGATTCTTTGCAGTGCTTTTAGCATAAATGGATTTTGTCAAAACTTTTTCAGTGTCTTTTGAAATAATCATGTGATTTTTGTCTTTGGTTCTGTGTATGTAGTGAATTACATGGATTGTTTTTTTGTATGTTGAACCAGCCTTGCACCCTTGGATTGAACCAGACTTGTTTTTAGTGGATAATTTTCTTGATGTAGTTTGTAATGTGCATTGCCTGTATTTTGTTTAGCAGTTTTGTGTCTAAGTTCATTAATGATATAAGTCTATAGTTTTATTTTCTTGAGCAGTATTTATTTAGTTTTTCTATTAATGTAATGGCTTCATAGAATGATTTTAAGAGTCTCCTTTTTTATTTCATGGAATAGATTGAAGAATATTGAGATTAGGTCTACTATAAAGGTTTTATAAAATTTTCTGTTGGGTGTGGTGGCACGTGCTTGTAATCCCAGTACTTGGGAGGCTGAAACAGGAGGATCTGTGTTCTTGACCAGCCTTACCTACTTAGTGAGGTTCTTTGCAACTTAGTAAGACCCTGTTTCAAAGTAAATAATAAAAAAATGCTGGGGTTGTAGCACAGAGATAGAATTCCCCTAGATTAAATCCTCAGTACTTCTGGAAAAAAAATAATTTATTGGTGAACCATCTGGTCCTAGGCTTTACTTTGATAGTAAGATCTTTATTACTGCTTCAATCCCTTTAATTACTCTTGATTAATTTATATTTTCTATATCTTCTTGACTCAATTTATAAAAGTTGGATGTATCTAGAAAATTTTCAATTTCTAGATTTTTTATTTTGTTGAAATATAGTCTTTCAAAGTAGTTCTGAAAATTTTCTGAATTTCAACACTATCAGTGACAATATATTCTTTTCCATTATTTTAAAATTTTTAATTTAGATTGATTCTTTCTTTTGGTTAGGTTGGTTAGTGGTTTGTCTATGTTGTTTATTTGAGTAACCATATTTTTTTTATTTTCTGTATTTTTTTATTTTCTACTTCATTGATTTCTGCTCTGATTTTTATAATTTTCTGTCTCTTACTGGTTTGGGGTTAGACTGTTTCTGTTTTTCAAGGGCTTTGAAGTATGTCATTAGAATATTTGGTGATTTTCTGTTTATTTTATGTTAGTGCTCAGTGGTGTAAATTTTCTTCTTAATACCACCTTCAAGGTGTCCCATATGTTTTGGTATGCTGTGTGTATATATTTGTTTCTAGGAGTTTCTTAATTTCAAACGTTACTTCTATGAACCATTCCCCATCCAGGAGTGTTGTGTTCAGTCTCTATGTTTGTGTGGTTACTCTGGGTCTTCTTATAGTTGATTTCTACTTTCATTCCACTATGGTCTGAAAAGACACAGGGGATAATGTCACTTTTTTAAAGTTTGATAGTATTTACTTGGTGGCCCAGGAAGCACTCTATTTTGGAGAAGTTTCTATGGGCAGCAGAGAAAAATGTGAAGTCAGATTTAGTTGGGTAGAAAATGCTGTATGTGTTTAGTAGGTCCATTTGGTTATGTTGTCCTTTAGGTCTGATGCATCTTTACTGCCCTTTTGTCTATAAGATCAGTCTAGTGGTGTGAGAGGAGTGTAGAAGTCTCCTAATATTGGATCTGTGTATTGGGATCTGTGTGTTACTTAATGTCACAAAGAGTTTGTTTTATCCAAGTGTCTTCACCTCTGTTTGGGGTATAGATGTTGATTATTGTTACTTCTTCTTGCTGAACTATTTTTTTTATCACTTTAAAAAGAACCTGCTTTGTCTTTTCTATTAACCTTAGGCTTAAGTCTAATTTGTATTATATAATAGTTGCTACTCCTTCTTGTCTTCAAGTTTTATTGGTATGGATTTTCTTCCCCAGTCCTTCACCTATGTTTGTGAATATCCTTACTTTGTAAGGTGTGGTTCTTGCAGGCAGCATATAGATGGATTCTTGTTTTTAATGCATTTTGTCATCTTACGTCTTTTTAGGGGAGTTGAGTCCATTTATGTTCAGCATGATTATTGAGAGGTGATTTTTAATACCTAACATTCTGAGTTTTAACTTCTGTTTGAGGTAGTGCTTTTTCTTCTTTGCTTAGTTGTTTGATGAAAATTATTCTCTAGTTCTGGCATTTATTAATTATTGTTTGTAATTTATCTCTGAATATTTTATCTAATGCTCGTTTAAAAGAGATAAATTGTTTCCTCTTCTGTTTGTTGTAATTTTTTATTTCTCCATTACATTTGAGAGATATTTTGGCTAGGTAGGAAATTTTGGGTGGCAAGTTGTTTTCTTTCAGAGTTGGACATTTGTAGCTGCAGGCCCTCATGGCTTTCATGACTTGATTTTGGAAGTCTAGAGTGATTCTCATTGGTTTGCCAGTGAATATCACTTAGTCTTTTACTTTTGAAAACATCAAAGTATAATTTTTTAAAGTTATTCTTGAAAATATTACACATATTTTATTATTATTTTATTTACCTATTCTTAAATTATCAGTTAAGCTGTACACATATTTATGTTTTAATTAACCCTGTATTTTTTGTTCTTAAGAATAAATAGTTCCAATGATTTTCTATTTTTCATTTGAATTGTTAGCATTTTAAGCTAAACTCTCTTTATTGCTTACATTAATTAACTATCTTATTAGTTAAGAACATTTTCAATAAATTACTTTTTAATTTTGTTTGAATTTTTAATATTTTATAAGCATCATTAGGCAGCATTTAAGTAAAATTTGTGAATGAAAACCCTAGAAAATTTTCACTTGCAACCTAGAAAAATTATCTCACATAACATAATGACATTTTTCCTTTCAGTCTGTATTTGATCTCTACAAAGAATTAATTTAAGTTCATGAACTTACTGAGCATTTGTGAATTAGAATTTCCTATTTTATCACTGCTATTCTGGACTTCAGAATATTAAATGTATTTCTACATGAAAATGATTTCTTAACACTTGGAGTTTTCATTAAATTATTATATTACACTTTGCAGAGATGAAATGTGAAAATGCTGGCAGCTAGCCACTAGGCATTTTAGTGGATAATACACTAAAATTTTTTCTCCTATTACTTTTATCATTAAGCTGTTCATAATGACTAACATATAGTTCCTCAACCTAAATATACAACCTATAATTGAAACAAGGTTAAATGAACAGAAGAAAAACAACAATAGTCTTAGCTTCTATAAGAATTAATTCACTTCCTGATAAACAATAAAAATCCTCATGGTTCTTTATCAAAGCATTTGGAATAGCTTTAATTAAGTTTTTGGTATATATTAACCTTGTTATATGGGGAAAAAGCAAAATGAGCACAAAATATGGTGATAGATGGTCAATTGTTTAAAGTATCTAGTTTAGTGATCTCTATACTTGGTGATTTTTATTATCTTTCATAAAATTGTTATCTAAAATACACTGAAGTACTATTATTTACTTCTAATTTTTTTAATTAGAAAGAAATTTTATACTCAATATTTCTTATGATTTAATCTAGCTCATAGTAGCGCACAATAATTTTCTGAGAAACAATGGATAAATTCTCACCTCAAAGTACTTTGTTCTTCTATGACTTCTCTGCTTTCTCTGAACCTCTTAAGAAGGATCCCCACCTTGTGAGAAAATGCATTGCAAATTTAGAGTTGATATATGATAGGTAGATTAGATAGATAGATAGATAGATAGATAGATAGATAGATAGATAGATTATAGATGGTAGATAGATGATAGATACATAGATGATAGATAGATAGATAGATAGATAGATAGATAGATAGATATAGATAGATAATGATAGCAAAATATAGAACAAATACTTTCCTAGTCCATAAAGAACAAGCCTATGAAGAATGCAACATAAAATACTATACTCCACAGAATAGAGAGGGCATGGTCCAGCCTTGATAACCCTTATTATTAGGGTTTGTATATTTGTTTTTACATGGCTGGGGTAATTCTACTTGCCTTTTAATTTTAGTAAAAACAGTTAATATGAAATCAGTACCTGGATGTTGGTTCCTTTTGGGCTTAAGCCTGAAGATCAACTGCACTTGTGATTTATAGTTCAGAGCACAGAGGTTAATTCCTGAGGTAGAGGAGCAACTATGGACAACTAGAAGGTTATAAAAGATGTCTGTATCACCTCTTTGTGAAACCAGACTGGAAAAGAATCCTAGAAAACATTGAATTATCATATAACAATTTAGAAACACATAAGGAAGACAAACATCACAAAGCAAAAGAAATAAATAAAATGAAAGAAGTGATATTAGCTTCCCTTATGGAAAATAAAGCAAGCTGACTCTGAATTCCTCATGTAAATGTAAAGTACCAAGAAATATTAAAACAACTCTAAAGAAGAGAGATTGAGGTAGTAAGTAATAGGGTTAATGGTCTAAATTATCTAGATATTAAGCTGCTAAATTTTAGAATACTTTTTTAAAAACCAAGAAGTAAACTATATGACAAGGTCAATCTCCACATTCTACACTGTATATTCTTGTCCTGCATGTCTTATTTATTGGTTTGGGTTCTTATTTCTCATTTTAGAATTACTAAATTTTAAGGGACCACCCTACATAAAATTTTGAAGACAGAATTTTAGTCTTTATATTTTATTGTGGCAAATTATACTTTTGTGGCAACAATATAATTTGTGATGATTTTATTAAAACCTTGTTTAAACAGCAAATGACAGTTTGAAAGAACTTTGTGAAATTCTAGCCACTTTGCAAACAATAATTTGGTTATAATTATTTCTAGAAAGGGAGATAAATGTCACACGAAAAAGATAAATATCTCATCAGTTCAATTTCCTAAATGATAAAATAATTTAAATAATTAAACAAAACACCATCTTATCAAAGTATCAATATTTTATACTTTGCACATAAAAATAAGTATATTTATTAGTCTTTTATTCTATTTCTATTGCAATCAACCATGCATTTTAATTCATTTAGGAAATGGTATGTTATTAATAACATAGATAATATATAAATCAGAATATCATAATATATGATATTATATAGTATAATGTCAAGACAGTGTTATTTATTGGGTTTAAATATTGTCCTATGGTATTAAATAAGACTTATTTATTATTTTATTTTTGTTGTTTGGATTTATTTTTAAAATTTTAACATTAATTTTTAAAAATTAAAATTAAATTTACATTTTAACTGATTAATATAACAAAAATTAAACATGTCAATATCATGCACCATTTTATTTTTTGACATATACATGTCACACACACACACACACACACACATATATATATATATATATATATATATATATAGAGAGAGAGAGAGAGAGAGAGAGAGAGAGAGAGAGAGAAAAGGGTATGTGATGATGAATGAAACTAAACATATCTATTTCTTCAAACTTTAATAATTATTTTAGGATTAAAATATTCAAAATCTTTCCTTCTATTTGTTTTAAATATATAGTGCATTGTTTTCTGTGGCCACCCTCTTATGTAATGGCATACCAGAACTTCTTGATCCAGTCTAACTGTAACTTGGTGTGCCCAAAGATCAATCTTTTTTATCCTCCCGTTCCCTGTGTCCACAGCCTCTGGTTACCACCTTTATGATCTCAATTCTTTGAGATCAACTTTGCTAGGCTCGACATGTGAGGAAGACAAGGCACTACTTGTCTTTCTGTGCCTGGAGTACTTCACTTACTGTCATGATCTACAGTTTTATCTATAGTTCCACAATTGAAATAATTTTATTTTCTTTTAAGGCTGAATAGTATTGCACTGTACATATGTTCCATGTTTTCTTTATCCATTCTTTGGTTGATGGACACAGTTAAAATCACACAAGCCATGTTTAGTAGCATCTGAAACATTAATTACCTTATTAAAGTGTTTATAACTAGAGAGTATAGATTAAAATATACAAAAATATCCATATTGTGTGAGTGTAAAAAATTGTTTTAGTGGTTCCTATTTTAATGATCTGGAGATGATATAATTTATCAGTATTTTATGATTCAGTCTGTTGAGAACAATAGCTTTAATGTGTGAGGTTGATATATAATAGAATTTAAGTAACACAAGAAAACAATTTCTGTTAAACATAAACCTTTTCAAATCAAATTATGACCAACTTTCAAAAATTTATATTAAAATATAAATCCTGGAGAAAACATCAATAAAATTTTAACTTTTATCCCCCCTTTTATCTACATAAGTGTAAATTCCCAAAAGTTCTAAGAGCTATAGTTTGTCTAATTCAATTATATTTTAAAATGCACTGATTACTTAATGGAATTCAAATTATTTGTTATAATTAAAGAAAAAATAAAACAAAATGTAAATTGTACTCATTTTCATGCAGTCTACAGTCTGTCAATTTAGAAAGAACAGAAGGCAATAAATTATTGTATAGTCATCTTTGGACGTGATTTGCTTTTATAACAAAATCCTTTGCTTATAATTAATGTAGTCTTATTCATTGACACCAGTTGTCCCTCTTGCTAGTAATACCAAAATTAGAGTTTATATTTAATAAAAATAAATTTGTTATCATAAACATATAAAACGTGGCTAGTCTAAAATTATGTTCAGATTTGTTAATGGATAGAATATATATGTATAGGTATATAAATAGGAAGATACATACATAATCAAGATGCCTACATAAATTATCAAGTATAAAGAAATATTTTTAAATCTCTCAAATTATTTTTATTTTGCATAGCCTAGAATTACATGAATCTGATGGTAGGCTCTAATAAAAACTGTTTTTTTTTCTTGAATAAATATAACTTTTTCAAAGGACAAAACAAAATAAACTTCTAAGAATATGTGCTTTTTAACTTTTCCAACCCAGTGACAAACTGGAAACATCCATTTGACACTGCTGTCTTTTTGTTCTCCATAATGCTGGCTACAATTTACTTCAGAAAGACATGAAGAACTGTTCTTCACAATAGCTGCAGTGAAAAAAAAATATTGTGCCTTTTATCCATCTTTTTTTTCCCCCAAGATAAATGGAGCAGGTGTAGAGGAATTAATGAAGCAACTGCCAAATTGCAGGGGTCATTGGTGTGTTGAAAGCTATAAATTAGCCAGGTCTTGTGGGAAATTACCCTCTACCTCTATTGAGATTCTGCCATTTCTAAATTCAAGTTCAAGACAAGAGAAAAAGCAATCTGAAAGTGAGAAAGTAAAGTGCTAGTTACCTTTTATTATTTGGAGTAATTCTAAGTGAAAACCCGTATTGCATTACATGATAAATATTGCCTATGTTTTTCAGACAATTGTTATAGTATAATACAAGGATTTAAAATAATATGAATTTACATATGAACTTACAAGTTATAATTATCTTTTTTTCTGCCTTAGAACCTTATTTTCTCATTTTAATTAAAATATTAAAGAAAATGGTTTTATTTATTTTATTAATTAATTAACTAACTAATTAATTAATTAATTAATTTTGTGGTACTGGGGTTCCTGGAAATCCTTCTACCTCCAGGCTATACTCTCAGACCTATTTTATATTTTTATTTGGAAACAGGGTCTCTTAAGCCAGCAAAGGCTGGCTTCGAATCAGTGTGATCCTCCTGTCTCTGCCTCCAAAGCGCGGGGATTACAAGCGTGCGCTACCACGCCCTGCTGTTGGTTTTATTTTTAGAACCTATTAAGAGAATAAAGCTAAGGAAAGAGAATCAGAATTTTACTGAAATAAATATTAATTTTTTATTTATATAAATTTATTAATAATCAAAAATTAACAAAACAATAAATCTAATGGATTTGCCTCAGAAGGAAAATCATTTACTTGTACAAATATGTAAATTATGTCAATTCCTATTAATACTCTATCTTTACAAAGACAGAAATATCAGTAAAGGGTTGGGTTCACAAACACTTTTGTTAGATAATTAAAATAAATTCTATAAGTAAAACAAGTATAGAAAATTTTGTTTTGTGTAGAAAATAAAATGGTAAGTATATATCACTCCTTTATTTGTTAGATATGATAGTTCTTTCTCAATTAATGTCATACTTTTTTTTTTTTTTTTTGGTGGTACTAGGGGTGGCACCCAGAGGCTTTCTACCTCCAGGCTATACTCCCAGCCCTGTTTTATATTTTATTTGGAAACAGGGTCTCGCTAAGTTGCTGAAAGCCTCAGTAAGTAGCTGAGGCTGGCTTCATGCGATCCTCCTGTCTCAGCCTCCCAAGCGCGGGGATTACAAGGGTGCACCACAACGCCCAGCAACGTCACAGATTTCTATGGCCATCAGAGTCTATTCTTTCTGTTTCTTCATTTCTATTCACACCATCGATCTGTTCTCTTAAGTATATAATTCAATGTGTTTGATATGTATCAAGAATATACCTGTGTACTTATAAATTACTGTTAAATAATTTTATGTTTACATTTAATTTTGTTACAACATGCTTCTCCTTCTTTATACTTTTCATTTTCTCACTCAGCATTCTGTGATAGAATGTAATATAGGATTGTACTGCTGCTATGTCGCTGTACATAGAAGCTCACTGCTTGACATTGTTGGGCAAGCGTTTTGTGTATGTGTTTGGCATTTCACATTTGTTTCTTTTATCTGAGGGGTATTGTTTCTAACATTGAACAATGCAACAAGAGAAAGAAAATCCCTATAAATGTTCCTCTTGAGACTGGACAGGAGTTTCCTTTGGATGTGTGCAGGAGTGGATTGCCAGATCCCAGGAAAAATTTTACTTAATTTTTTATATTCTTCTGGGATGAGCCACAGAATTACTGTACTGCTTTCCAGACCCACAGGAAAAGGCTTAGACTACTGTTTCTCAAAATTTCAGCCTCATGGGGGTAGATGAAAACTTACCAAGGAATTATTATTGCTGAAATAATAAATAAGGCATCTTTCTGCCCACTTATCAACTGGACAATTTTCCAACTGATGAACTTATTCACTCACTATCTCCACTTTTTAGTTTCACATTTTTCTCCAAAATAAAAAACAATTATTATTATTATTTTTTATAACTTGGCAAGGTGTGAATGAGCTGTTCTTTTTCTTAAAGATAATTTTATAATCATTTCAAAGGCCAATTATATTATCTTTTCCATGAAGTAATTTTCCTAATACTTCCTACCAATTATATCTTTCAAATTTAAGTGCTATATTTTCTCAGTTTAAATAGACAGCTGATGTTTTTTACTAAAGCAATTTTATTTATAAGAATTTTCTAATACTCTGGGATATCAAAACTCAGGCTCACTGTCCACATTTTATACAGTGAACACATTTTATATAAATCTTTTAATTTTGTATTTTATTTAATTCTAGTAAAAGAGAAAAAGATTTACAACATACCACTGCAGGTACCAACTTCTTTCAGGGGATGAGGAAGAGGCCTCCCAACAGACTTTCTAGGACCTGGGTTAGGTTATGTTTCTGATCTGGGTACTAATAGATTCATTGACTATCACTGATAGTGAGTCAAAATCAGAAAATTCTCTCATAGATCTCTAGCAAACTATACAACCACTTCATTAGGACTATCCCCACTTTGAATATAGGAAGGATTACCTTTTATATTTGAGAAATGAATCCATTTTTATGTTTATATGATACATACATCCTTTGCTAGGCTGTCTTTACATTTGTGATTCTTGTTGAACAAAACAATCTTAATTTTTATGTACGTATTCTAATCCATAATTTTTCTTAGAATATATTCCTTTGATATCGGTGCACTGCATCTATTTCCATTCATAACCTTAAAAAATAAGTTATTTGAATTTTATTTAATTGAATTTTTAATTTTCTTCTTCGAAGTTTAGCCATTAATTTGGCTTCTATATATTTTCTACATAGCATATGATAAAGATGTAATTCTAAATGTTAATATTTTGTCCAAATGATTTTAATCATCCTTTTCTCACTGACACATTATATTGTTTTATCATGATACGTTTTCTGACATTCACATGAATCCAGTTGTACATTTTTAATTCTTTTTGATCATACTCTGCTCATTTCACTAACAGGGTTATATCATTTTACCATGATTTTACAATAATTATTTAGTTATAATAGAACTCTGCACACTTATTAAGTTTTTCAGGTACTTTTAAAGCCGTTAATAATAAAGTCCTACTACTATTAATAAATGCTATGGTTAAATCATCTTACCAATGAAGAAAGTAAATGACTCCATTTACTTAAATTAACTTTTATCTATAACAATGAAGTTTGAAACTCATCAAACGTACCAACTTTCTATTATTTACCACACTCATTCTTTCAACATTCTAATTTACTATTTATCCAATCCCATTGATAATTTAAGTCCTTGCTTACATACTAATACTTTACAGCAAATCACTATTTTCATGATGCAAGCCTGAAAGAAAATAAAAAGCCTAGTTTATGTCTTCAGTAGGGTAGCTTAATGTAGAAGAAAAACCATAAAACCTGATTGAGTGGACTTACTCTAAAGTTAGAAACTTCAAAATAATTATGGCTCTGCCAATTGATTGGTGTCACTGAGGCCTGTCAATCCTATATATTTCTACAAGTCCATTTACCCTTTTACTCTTCTATTTCATAGCCCTTTCTCCTCTTCAAATGCCCTCTTCTTGATACTCACTCTCAATGTATGACCTGACTTCTTATTTCACTGACAAAATTAAAAGGGATGACAAATTAGCTTGGGCATGGCCTTACCAACCTTTTAATGTCAGATTTTGATTTCTGTTCATTTCTCTGAACAAATACTGGAGAATGTAAGAGTGCTGTTCTCATACCTTAGTCCTCATAATCACATAAGCAGGTCATTTAAAGTCTATTTGATGTGGAAGTTTTTCTTCAGTTTTATGAGATGCTGTCTTTCTTCTTTAAATGAAGAAATCCATATAATATATTTTCTCAGCATGCTCACTTGAATGTCTAGTAAGTTCCTCAAATGCCACATGTCCAAAATTGATATCTTGATATTTATTTATTTATTTATTTATTTATTTATTTATTTATTTTGGTGGTACTGGGGTTCCTGGAAACCCTTCTATCTCCGGGCTACACTCCCAGACCTATTTTATATTTTTATTTGGAAACAGGGTCTCTTAAGCCAAGCGAGGCTGGCTTCGAACCTGCGCAATCCTCCTGTCTCTGGCTTCCAAGCGCAGTGATTACAAGCATGAGCCACCACACCCGCCTCTTGATTTATTTTTTTCCCAAACAAGACAATTTATTCTGCATTCCCCTCTCCAGTAAATTGTATTTTTATTTAGTCGTGTTACTTATGCTATTATAGAAATTGGCCATCAAACTAAACACACTCATTCTTCAAGATAATATGTCCTAATCTACTTTACTTTTAGAATTATATTGATGTGTTATGATTGATACATTTATATATCCACACAACATTTCTTGGTATGTTTCCTTCCTAACCACATCCCATTAACTCCCTTCTTGGGGGTTAATGTTGTTAACTTGTTGTAACTTGTAGCTAAGGTTGTTAGTGATGCCTTTATATATGGAAATAACATTTTAATCTATTTTATTCCTCCAGATTTCTATTGAGGAAGATGAGATCATGCCAATAATTATACTCAGGAAAGTACATGCAGAAATAATACATATTTCATGCTGGGCATGGTGGTGTACGCTTGTAATCCCTACGCTTGGGAGGCAGAGACAGGAGGATCTCGCAGGTTCGAAGTTAGTCTTGCTGACTTAAAGAGACCCTGTTCCCAAAAGTAAAAAGTATAAAATAGGTCTGGGGGTGCAACCTGGAGGAAAAAGGGTTTCTAGGAACCCAAGTACCACCAAAAAGAAAAAAGAAAGAATACATACTTCTTTTTTTAATTTTTTATTGGTGCATTGTATTTATACATCATAATGGGGTAAAATCTTGTGTAGACATAAATGCACACATCACCCAGCCAGCCCCCACCCAGCCCCCACCTCACTCCCTCCCCATTCCTCCCTCTTATGCTTGACTTAGTGGTTGACTAAGATATGGATAAGTATAAGTACATCCTGTGCTTTAAAGAGTTTCCTTCTCTCCCCTCCCATCCTGATAGTTAGGTTGCCTTATTTTCTCCTCTATAGGATCTCCTTTTTCACCTGGAGATCTTCCTATGACCCATTTCACCTTAGCTTTCACATATTAGGGAAAGCATCCAATTTCTTACTTTCTGAAACTGACTAATCTCGCTTAGCATAATGTCCTCCAGTTCCATCTATTTCCCTGAAATGCTGCATTTTGTTTTTTTTTATGGCTGAGTAAAATTCTATTGTGTACATATCCCACAGTTTTGTAATCCATTCATCTTTTGATGGACATCTTGACTAGTTCCATACTTTGACTATGGTAAATTGTGTAGCTATGAACATAAATACACATGAATTAGTTTGGTAGTTTGGTTTCCTTTCTTCTGGGTCAATACCCAGAAGTGCTATTTCTGAATCCAATGGTAAATTTGTTCCAATTCTTCTGTGGATTCTCCATACAAAGCCATTTTAATAAAAACAGCATGGTACTGACACAAAAACAGATACATAGACCAAGGGAGCAGAATAGAAGACTCAGAAACAAGTCCACACACAGTCAATTGATTTTTGACAAAAGGGCCAAAAAACATACACTGGAAAAAAGATAGCCTGTTCAACAAATGGTGTTGGCAAAACTGGTTAACCATATGCAGAAAACTGGAAATTAATCCCACTTTCTCACCCTGCACAAGAGTCAATTCAAGATGGATAAAAGAATTGGAAATTTGATCAGAGACCTTGAGGCTCCTTGAAGAGGGCAGAGGTCCAACACTGCAACACATAGGCACAGATAACTTTCTCAACGAGAAAGTTTGTTCTCCCAAAGGCACAACAAACTAAAAGGTGAATCAATACTTAGTATTGCATGAAACTGAAGAGCTTCTGTACAGCAAAGGAAACTGTCAAGAAACTCAATCGAGAGCCAACAGAATGGGAGAAAATTTTTGCCATCTACTTCTCCAATAGACTAATATCTAGAATATACAGAGAATTCAAGAAAATCAACACTAAAAAACAAATAATCCAATCAAAAAATGGGCAAGTGAACTAAATAGACACTTCACGAAAGAAGAAATTCAAATGGCCAATAAATGCATGAAAAAAAAAGCTCAACATCTTTGGCAATCAGAGAGATGCAAATCAAAACTACCCTGAGATTTCGCCTAACCCCAACTGGAATGGCAATCATTCAAAACACAAACAAATGTTGGTGGGGATGTGGAGAATTGGGAACTCTAAAACATTGTTGGTGAGATTGCAAATTAGTGCAACCACTTTGGAAAACAGTATGGAGGATCTTCAGCATAATACATTTCTGTATGTCCTAGATCATTGTAGATAACACAGTATTTTTATCTCTCATTCTATCCTTGTGATTGGTACAGGCACAGGTTAACACTGGAAGCCAAATGTGAAACAGTCATGATTTACAAGGAAGTAGAACCCCTAAATTTCTGCTGGATAAGTTTCTTCTGATCAACATAATGTCTTACATTATGTTATGTGTGCAAAATGTACAAATTTAGGTTACTTATATTTTAAGACTTAAG
Source organism: Muscardinus avellanarius (assembly GCF_963383645.1). NCBI lineage: Eukaryota > Metazoa > Chordata > Mammalia > Rodentia > Gliridae > Muscardinus > Muscardinus avellanarius. The sequence continues at coordinate 25,353,906 of NC_137790.1, read as the reverse complement.
AAAATAGAATTGCAATACGAAACAATTATTTTGAGGCATTTTAACTCTTCATATTGTATGATCATGGATCAATTATATTCAAAGTTTGAAGATTTTTTGCAGCTTATTTGATGTAAGCTGTTTCTCTGTTCTAAGCCTCTCTTACCTTTTGATAGACTTGTTAAAATAGCCATAGGAAACAAAAATTATTTGCAAGTATACTGCAACTTTGTCCCAGTATAATTGAATTCTCTTCTCAAAATAAACCACACAGATTTATATAAACATTCCCTTACTATTTCTGTGACTTGCTCTTTCGGTTTTTTGCTCCTCCAAATCTGCTATAACGCGCTAGCCTCTTTGTAGCTCCTCATTTATACCAAGTACAGGTATTCTTTATTTATTTTGTTTACCTATCCTGTCCAATTGAGAGCCTTTTTTTTTCTCCCTGGTACTGTTAAATGCAGCCATTCTAGCTCTGAGTTACACAATCAGCCTTTTTTATTTTTTTATTTGAAACAGAGTCTCAGTAAATTGGTGAAGTTGACCAGCTAGGCATGGTGGTGCACACTTGTAATCCCAGCATTTGAGAGGCTGAGACAGGAGGATGGAGGTTTGCCAACAGCCTCCGCTACTTAGTGAGGTCCTTTGCAACGCAGTGAGACCCTGTTTCAAAATAAAAAAGAAAAACTAGGGCTGAGGATATAGCTAGGAGGTAGAATTTCCCTGGCTTTCATTCCTGGTACTGCAGTAAATAAATAAATAAATAAATAAATAAATAAATAAATAAATAAATAGGTGAGGTTGACTTTGAATCTATAATCCTCCTTTCTCTGACTCCCAAATATTGGGATTAGAGGTGTGTGCCATCATGCCTGGTTTACTTGAAATTTTTTTTCTACAAAATATATGGTAAGATTTTTCATCACTATAATTTAAACATCAGCTCATATTTTAGGGGGTGATTATAAAAATTTATTTATATTAGTTTTAGGTTTTCTAATATTTACTTTATATATTTCACCTTGATTATTTTGCCTGGGTCATAAGTATTCTTGTATATTTAAGTTTTTTTTCTGCTCTGACACATTCTCTACCATTTTCTCTTCTAGTTTTAGTTTTGTCTCATTTTCTCCTCATTCCAATAGTAAATACAAGTAGACTTGTCAGTCTTCTCATATTTATTATGTTTTATAATTTTACTTTCTTGTTTTTTATCTCTTCTCCTGGAAATGATTTTAATGTCTTTATGTATATTTTAATTACCTACTTTACATCTATTCCAAAATGAGGTTATTTTGAAGTTTGTAAGATTTACATTTTAATGAGGATAAAATTTTGTATGAGTGAGAAAATGCTCTATTGCTAGAATCATTTCACCATTTACCTCATCTTCTGTATTTTTAATACAATTCATGTTTTTCTTATGTAGTACTTTCAATTGGTTCTTCTTTGCAAGTACTTTTTGATTCATTTTTTCCCTAAGTATTTCAAATTATGAATAATTTTTACTTTATCTGTTTGGTTCATTAATGTTTTTATTTATCATAAGTAGCCAGTTTATGGGCCTGGCAATTTATTTCAAAGAACTCCTATTACCATGAAGTTATTAACTGGTAAATATGTAGAGAATTTTTGACCCTTTATGCTAGTACTTGGGAGGATAAGATAGGATGATTGCTGTTTTGAGATCAGCTTCCTAAACTTAGTGAATCTCTATTTCAAATTAAATTTAAAAAGGTCCTGGGGATGTAACTCAGAGGTAAAATGCCCCTGGGTTCAATCCTCAGCATCATTAATAATAATAATAACAATAATAAGAAGAACAACAGCAACAACACAAAGACAATTTTCAAGCCATCAAAAAGCTAAAACTGTTGAGAATGGGGGATTAATTTATTGTTGGAGCATGTGCTTAACATGCGAAAAGCTCTGGGCTCAATCTCCAGCATCAACACAAACAAAACAAAACAATATAAAACTTTTTAACTTTAGAAGAAGATAACTATATTCTAAGTAACATGGTACCCGTTTTGCTATTTTCTATACTCTTTTTGTGAATGATTACTAATTATAAAACTCTCTACTACTGGGGACTATTTTCTATAAGCATCTTTATATTTCCTCATGTTAACTTTGTGAGAACCTTAAAAGTAATTATGTTGTTTATTCAGGAAACATGCCTTAAATACACTGAAACTCAATAGTTGTTATTTTATTCGATACATATAAAATAACTTCAGCTATTATTCTACAAATGCATGAAAGCACAATGAAATGATAGCACTACAAAATGACGATAGATATATTATTTTATATTTTTCATAATATATATAAAGTTTTCATAATATATATAAAGTTTTTAGTAACATCTTAGTAATGTCGAGTTATTCTGAAGATTTATATCTGGCCTCTGAAATTCTGAAGCATACTTATTTAAGTTTTACACCAGTGTTTGTAACTTATTTCATGGTTTGCATTGTTTCAAGTTCAAATATAATTTTTCTATTATTTTTATCTGAAATTGGAAGTATCCAAGCAGCAACACTCCTCATAAAGAATTATCCCTGGGAGAATTTTACTGATTGTGTTTTTTTAATAAGATGAGATATATTAAGATTTCAGTTCCATATTACCTTCCTGATGAAGAAAATGTCCTCATTCAATGATGCAGAAAATATTTAGTTTCCTCTTGAATTCATAGATTTCTACTGAGATATAAATGAATTGAATCTGGTCTTAGAGGATTAATATTCATGTTTTCACTCCTTATGTGTGCTCTTTCCCTATTAATCTCTTTTCATTTTTTAGCGCAGAGTTGCATGAATACTAAATTGACAACTTTTGTCTTAATAACATCTATAGCTACTAATGGCTGTTAGGATGGAGAATTCAAAAAAATAACCTAATACAAGAGTTTTTAAAGTATGTGATTCAGAAACTCACAAGAGATTTATAATGTAATTGCCTTGTACATGTGGAAAGAAAAGTAGTAAGAAACTGTGTTGTTAACACGAGGTAAGCTTACTTTGCAAGATAGCTCATGTATTCTAATTCTTTTACACAGTTATTGGTGCGTTATATTCTCACAGAACGATGGCGTTCACACTGATGGTTGTGTCCATGTACACAGTACTCGGAGAGCTTTTCCCGCGGCTCCCTCTCTACTGCCTCCCCTGCCCATACGTGATGTTGAGATTGGTACTGGTATTCTCACATATGTGCACGACAGCAATGAAAATGTTTCTTCTGTTAATTCTCCCTCCTCAACTCCTTTGGATCACCTCCCTTGCTCTACTGGGCATTTTTTCTTCATTATCTCAAGTCCCCCTTGTATCCTGATTCCTTCCTAGCATATGAGAAAAAACATATGACCCTTCAATTTCTGTGATTGGCTAATCTCACTTAATGTAATGTTATCCAAGTCTTGCAAATGACAAAATTTTGTTCGTTTTACTGCTGAGTAGAACTTTATACTACAAATGGGCAATTGAAAATATGATATTTAACATTTCTAATCTTATTTCGAATACCCCATAGCAATGGCTTATATCTTCATTTTTTTGCTTGAGAAAAGCTGGACAAAGTTCAATCACCTGCACTTTAAAATTTTTAGGTGATTCTAGTGTCCAGTGAAATTTTGAAACATATAGTCTACATCCTAGATCAAGGATAGAAAAACTACAGTCTATACGCTCCGAGAAACAACCACCTTTACTATGTTTTAGGCTTTAAATGTCAAGAATGATTTCTATATTGTTAAGATTTTGTATAAAAATAAAATGGAAAAGAACAGTGTATAATAGAGATTTTATATGGACACCTGTCCTAAACTATTTACTACCTAGCTATTTATCAAGAAAGTACAGGCTAGTTTTTAAAAGTAATCTTATTGAAATGTAATTTATGTCTCATAAGGGTCACAGTTTAAAAATATAAACCTGGTGGAATTTAGTACATATGTATAATAATGCAATCATCATCATTTTGTACCTTTAGAACATTTTTATTAACCTCTCAAAATAATAGAGGACTGGGGATCTGGCTCAATAGTTGAGTCCTTGCCTGGTATAAAAAAGGCCCTGGGTTTGATTGCCAGCACTGCTAACAAACAAATACACAAATGAACAAACAGAAAAAATCCTTATACCCATTCACACTCATTCCTGATCCCTTCCTCAGCCTCTGAACACCACTAATGTACTTTCTGCTTATATGAATTTTACAATTATGAACATTTTACATAAATGGAATGATACAATGCATAGACTTTTGTGATGGGCTTCTTTAGCTTAGCATGATCTTTTCAATGGTCCTGCAGCCTGCAAAGAGTATCAATATTTATTTTCATTGCTGAAATTTTTTATGTTACATTTATATCTTATCTATTCAGTTATCACTTGATGGACATTTGGTGCATGATTTGTAATATTTGATATGTAATATATAATATACAGTATATAGTATATATTAACCATTTTACAATTACACTATTTGTATGTTTTTATGAATACATATTTTATTTTATATATATAAAGATGATATATGTAGTCAATTTTATGAATGTTATAATTCATATAATTTGTCCACTTTTGTACTGCACTATATTTTTATTATTGAGTTATTCTTTTGTGTGTGGGGGTTACCAGGGTTTGAACCAAGAATTATTCTACCTCCAAGGTATACTCTTGGCCCTTTTTATTTTAATTTATTTTCATTTTGAAACAGAGTTTTGCTAAGTTGCTGAAGCTGGCCTCAAATCTGCAATCCTGTTATCTTAGCCTCCCAAGTACTGGAATTAGAAGTGTTCTCTGAAGTTCCTAAGTTGAGTTATTATTTAATACATTATTTATACAGGCTCATTATCAAATGAATGCTTTACAAATATTTCTCACATTCTGAGTTGTCTTTTTAATTTCTTTCTTTTTTTTAAATGGTCCTGGGGTTTGAACCCAGGGGAACATTCTATGTCTGAAGTACATCCCTAGCCAAATTTTTTATATTTATGTATGTGTGTGTATGTACTTTTGTGGATTGTAATTCCCTATCATAGTGAGGTTTAGAGTGATAAATACCTAAATGCATAGAACATTTGTTGTGTGTTTTCCTTCAGTTCCCACCTGGCCCCTCCCATCTCATAAATAATTTTGATATAAATACAAATAACGTTGTGTATAGACAAAGGATTATTTGAATAGTTATCATCATCAGATTTCCCATTTCTCCTCTCATTCTAAGTTGTTGAAGCTGGCCTAGAAACAGCAATTCTCCCATCTCAGCCTTCCCATCGCTCTCTTTTTTTTTTTTTTTTTGGTGGTACTGGGGGGTTCCTGGAAGCCCTTCTACCTCTGGGCTACACTCCCAGACCTATTTTTAAAATTTTCATTTTGGAAACAGGGTCTCCTAAGCCAGCGCGCGGCTGGCTTCGAACCTGCGCGATCCTCCTGTCTCTGCCTCCCAAGCGCGGGGATTACAAGCGTGCGCCACCACACCCGGCGCTCTCTTGATAGTCTTATTTTCAACATTAATGGTTTAATCCTGAACAGATATATTTTCTTTTCTTATTTGTGCTTTGGCGTCATGACCAAAAAACATTCTTTAATTCTAGGTCGTTATACTTCATTCCTATATTTTCTAATAAGATTTTTATATTTAAGCTCTTACATTTGGGTTTCTTAACCATTTTATGTTTTTCATGGTTTGTTTCTTACTATGCTTTTATTGCTTCATTATAGTCTTACAACATGTAAATCATGCTGTCAGTTCATGGCTGAAATGAAAGGTCTAGCTTTATTCTTTTGCATAAAGCTATTCATCTTTTGTAGTATCATTAGTAAAAATACTATCTATATTATTTTTAAGGTAACCTATAATTACTACCTGATATTATCATATACTATATATTTTAGTTACTCATAAAAACATTTTATATCTCTCCTTATTTATCATAAACTGAGGTCTTCAAATAAACTCTCTTAATTTTTCTTATAAAAATTGAAGGCACTAATTGACTAGTTAAACCACAAGTTGTTTTGCACAATTGAATGTTTTATCTAATGATACAGTTTGGAAGTTTCTCTGCTAGCCTAGTATAAACAAAACAAGTATGCATAAGAAATAAGTAAAATTATTGAAATTATTGAAAATTGTTTGTATATGCAGGAAGCCACGTGGGATAGAAGGAAAGACAAGTTTGTCAGGTATTTTTCATGTATTTTGTGTAAGTTTTAACTTATTAAAATAGAATTTTATCTGGTCATGGTGGCACACACTTGTCATCACAGTATTTGGGAGGCTGAGACAGGAGGATCACATGTTCATGACCAGCCTCAGCTACGTAGTGTGGCCATCTGCAACTTAGTGAGACCCTGTTTCAAAATAAAAAATAAAAAAAGGATTGGGGGGTTTCTTGGAGATATAATACCCTTCTTCAATTCCCAATAGCCACAAAAAAATAGAATTCTAAGCAAACAGCCCTCAAGATTAACACATTATATTTGGGAAAGAAACAAGAGTACCTAATATAAGCTCTTTCACTTTTACCGTGTTCACTTTTTCTTTTGGCTCCTGTCAATAAACTTTTGTTGTTTCTACTGTAAATCAGTTTAATGTATTTGAGCAGCATTTTTGCTTGTTGCTCATTAGTGAGCACACATTATTTATACATTTACTATTTGTTAACTTATCCTAGAATAGTTAATGAAATTTGAATTTATTATGAAATGTAACCAGATTACAGACCCCAGAACCAAACTGCATGTTTTGAATTTCATCTTACATCAAAAGAATTTTAAGAGTATTTCTATTTGATGTTTAGCAACCGGTCTTATGTTATTTTATCAACATGCTAGAAGATTGCGTGGTTTATTAAGAATGCATAAAAAGATTGTTGAAACCCACTATGAAATTATTGCTTTCTGACAAAGAATATTTTAAAATTTTCACCCAGTAAATTTGTTTGGTACATTTTTTTTTCTTATATACTGAAAAATCACTTGTGTTAAAATAACTATTTTTATTTAATGGTTCCATTTTGTATGTCATTGCAGCAAGGGTCAAATCAATGTAATAATCCTCAGGATAATGAAATGTGGTATTAATAGACTAATTATAGTAAGCAGCGTATGTCATACATCTGATGTTGCAGAATAAAAGAGAACTCTGGCTGTGAGCTAAGGCTGTTAGATTCTAGAATCTCAGTTTCTGCTTCAGAAGGTGATGGTGAAAGAAAAATCTACAATTTTATTTAACCAGAGACAACTTGTTTATGTGTACTCTCTGCAGCAGCTGTTTAAAGGCTTTCTGTCTGCTTCACTTTCCAATTTCTAATATTAACCACACCTGTGCCTTCATTTGATCACAAGCTTTACTTTTACCGGGCTGTGATCTCTTCATGATCTCTATGACTATATGTAAACTATGGAAGGAAATTAATGCCAGAAGACAGCATCACCTCAGACACATGCCAGATCAAAGCTGTAAGAGAGGAAACAGAGCCACAACCTGAGATCAGAGAAATGCCTTGGGAATTAGTATTTAGATTCTCATACACACAAAACAGCTACAAAGAACAGGAAACAAATGAAACCAAAGGGTTTCTCTGCCCTTTAGGTATGACTAAATATTCGCTGGGCAATGTCCAGGCCATCAATCCATTACAACATATCTAAAATCCTAAGATAGAGAGGCAGACAACTCAACCATAATAGTTATAAATTCTAATATTGTTAGTCAATTGACTTATTTCATGTTTGAGAGCTTAAAGACATCAATACATATTTTACTGTAGATATGACATTATTAAATATACCTGTAAAGGAGGATAAAATTAGAAAGAGATTTCTGTATTTTTATTGTTGTATCAATTCTAAATATGTCTCATAGAACTTTTAGGTTTGTGAATATGTTTTACTGTAGAAAACAGGGCCACCTAAATGGAAAATGCAATACTATTTAAAAAGTACTCTAACCTCCATGACTTAGGCAACAAGTAACTTGTTTTTTAAATTTTTTTATTGGTGATTGTAATCATGCATCATAATGGGATACAAGATATTAGAGGCATACACGTACATATCACTCATTTAGCTTTTCCTTAAATCCCACGCCATTCCCTCTCCCTTCCTTCCTTCTCATTTTTGGCTTAGTGATTGATATGTTTGTGAATGTACATCATGTACATTAAAGAATTTCCCATTCCCCTCTCCTATCCCCCTCAGTTAGGTTGTCTTATTTGCTTATCTATAGTTTCTTCCTCATCTAGAGTTCCTCCTATGACCCATTTTCTCCCTAGCATCCACATATTAGGGAAAGTATCCAATGTCTTATGTTTTATGACTAATTAATCTCACTTAACATACTGTTCTTCAGTTCCATCCATCTCACTGTACATGACATAAATTGGTTCTTCTTTATGGCTGAGTAAAATTCCACTGTGTACATATTCTATAGTTTTGCAATCCATTCATCTGTTGATGTACATCTTGGCTGGTTCCATAGTTTAGCAATGGTGAATTGTGCAGTTAAGATACACATGCATTAATTAGTTTGGTAGTTTGGCTTCCATTCCTTTGGGTAGATACCCAAAAGTACTATTGCTGAATCATAGGTTTGTTCCCATATTTCTGAAGACCCTCCATACTGTTTTCCAAAGAGGTTGCCCAAACTTGCAATCCCACCAACAATGTATTAGAGTACCCATTTCTCCATATCCTCATCAGCATTTGTTGTTGTTTGTGTTTTGAATGACTGTCATTCTAGTTAGAGTTAGGTGAAATCTCAGGGTAGTTTGGATTTGAATTTCTTGGCTTGCTAATGATGTTCAGCATTTTTTTTATTGTTGGGAGGGGGGAAGGGAAAGTGGTGAGGAGAGGACACCAAGCACAGTCTAAATGTATGCCAATTTCAATATGATCCACATAAAATTAAAAAGTAACTTGTTTTTTGTTGTTGTTTGTTTGTTTGTTTGTTTGTTTGTTTTTGGTGGTACTGGGGTTCCTGGAAGCCCTTCTACCTCCGGGCTACACTCCCAGCCCTATTTTTATACTTTTTTTTTTTTTATTTGGAAACAGGGTCTCTTAAGCCAGCGTGGCGGGCTTCGAACTTGCGCAATCCTCCTGTCTCTGTTGGGGATTACAAGCGTGCACCACCACGCCCAGCTAACTTGTTCATTTTTAAGAACTGAAAAATGTGAGATATTCTATGAACATAGTTCTTACCCTTTTGTGACTATGAGTTGTGTGTGTGTTTCTGTGTGTTTGTATATTTTGTGTATGTGTTATGTGATTAAAAGAGAGTGAGGCAAAGAAAAAAGAAAACAGTTTTAAAACGTTTCATAAAGCTGGGTGTGGTGGAGCATGTTTGTAATTCCAGCCTTTGGGAGGCTGAGACAGGAGGATCCTGGTTTGCGGCCAGCCTCAGCTACTACTTAGTGAGGCCATCCACAATTCAGTGAGACACTGTTTCAAAATAATGAATAAAAAATAGGGCTGGGGGTGTAGCTTGGAGGTAAAATGTTCCTGGGTTCTGTCTCCGGTACTGCAAAATAAGTTTCATAAAAATTATTTTAGACCTTAATATTTTATCTAATTCCAATTATTATTTTGTTTCTACTTAATGTTCATATTACAAAATGAAATGTCACATACTTTGAAGCATAAAGTTAAAACTATTTTGAAACCAATAATAGGATGATCACTTATCAATCAAATACATTTTTTAGAATTAAGAATAATAAACCGGGCATGTTGGTGAACACTTGCAATCCCAGTACTTGGGTGGTTGAGATAGGAGGACCCGGGTTTGGGGCCAGCCTCAGCTACATAGTGTGGCTCTCCACAACTTTGGGAGACCTTGTTTCAAAATAAAGAATAAGCCAGGCGTGGTTATGCACGCTTGGGAGGTGGAGACAGGAGGGCAGGTTCGAAGGCCAGCAGCGCTGGCTTAAGAGACCCTGTTTCCAAATACAAAGTATACAATAGGTCTGGGAGTGTAGTGCGGAGGTAGAATGGCTTCCAGAAACCCCAGTACCACCACCAAAAAAAAAAAAAAAATTAAAAAAAAAATCAGGCTGGCGGTGTAGCCTAGACGTAGAGTATACCTGTGTTCCATCCCTAGTACCACACACACAAAAAAGAACGATAACAGTAAATATCATTGTGGTAAGAAGAAAATTTTGACCATCTATACTTTTCTCGATAAATAGAAATCTGTTTTATGTTATATAATACCACAATAATCTGTGCTAATTTTTCTATGATTAACTGGAGGAACAGTGATAATGTCATACCCATCTGTCATTAGGAGATGGTCTTTTACTCATGTTCATTCTGGACAATGGCATTACAATTTGAGGAAATTATTCTATAGAAGTTTATAAAACAAGTCTAAAATTTCTTAAATTAAACTTTAAGGAAGTAATTAAAATATACTTAAGGCTCACCAAGTATGAAAATAAAATTAGTATATTAATATTTAGAGTTAGATACTTTGACTTAAAAAGCATACTCAGTGTTTCTAAAATTAGAAGCAAAGTAAAAAATCAGCCATTTGTGAAGCAAAATTCCTAATGTAGAATTAATCTGAGTGCTTCCACAGGTCATCAGAAAAAAAAAAATATATATATATTTATAAATATAATATATAATATATAATATATAATAAATATATATATATATATATATATAATTGGAAAGGGCTAAAACATTATTTCCATGTCTCAAAAATCTAGCATAGGACTTTGAGCTGTAACTGACATTAATTAATAGATGACTTTCAAAATAAAATTAACTCATCAAAACATAGTTTTGGCATCCTACTCTGTGTCACCATACTGTTATATGAAAAGAGACTAAAAAGTATTAAATATATGGATCCAATCCTCATGACATTGTAATCTGGTAAAAATACAGGAACAGTGACATAGGTGTCAAAAATGCTGTTGTATATACCTGTTTCAGCCAGGGTCCAGTGATCAAACACCTGTCACACACAAAACATACAGAAAAATTATTTTATTTTCTAACAGTTTTGGAGAGGTCCAGATGTCATGGTGCATTTTGATACAAACAGCTGCACTTTCTCAGTGTATCCTGGCAAGCAGCAGAGAAAGTGTAGGGATGGCGGTAGGGAAAAAGGCAGGCTCCCAAACCACACCCTAAGTCTCCTCACCAGCAACCAAATTCTGTCTTCAACATAGTTATCCTCTCTACCACATGAAGTTTGGGGAATATTGTAGATCCAAACTTTAACAGTAGCAAAGAAGGACCTCAGTGATTCTCTGCTCCTAGTACGCATGCCCTCCTGTAACTTACTTCCCTTGAAAATAGGCAGAACTAATGACTCTTTTCTTTTTTTATTTTTATTTTTATTGGTGCATTGTACTCATACATCTTAATGGAGTAAAAAATGGGAGAGGCATATAATGACTCATTTCTAACAAAAAGAAGATAGCAAGAATGATTGAGTCACTTGCAAGATAGTATAAATTAAATGTTATTGAATTTTTTATAGCTATTCTTGCTTTCTTGATCTGATGAATGAAGCCACTTTTTGTGTGCTGTGCTAGGTAGAGGCCAGTAAAGTAGATAACTGAGGCCCTCAGTCCACGGTCTTCAAGGAATAAAATCCTGCTTTGCTTCTGTCAGAGATTGGAAGCATAGACTTTTCCCTTTGTATTTCAGGTTAGGTCAAATTATTAACCAACAATTTCCTTGTAGTTTGAGGGAATTTCTGAAATATGAGTCCTGGATAAGCTGTTTCTAGATCCTGACATACAGAAACTATAAAATAATAAATACTGTAGTTGTAAGCTACTAAATTCAGAGGTAATCTGTTTTGCCATAAGTAGATAACTAATACTCTAGATGAGTAAACTTAAATGAGATAATGAGATGTTATTAGCCGGGCATGGTGGCGCACGCTTGTAATCCCACCCCCCACCCCACCCCCCGACTTGGGAGGCGGAGACAGGAGGATCTGTAGGTTCGAAGCCAGCTGCACTGGCTTAAGAGACTCTGTTTCCAAATAAAAAGTATAAAATAGGTCTTGGAGTGTAGCCCAGAGGTAGAAGGGTTTCCAGAAACCCCAGTACCACCAAAAATAAATAAATAAATAAATAAATAAATAAATAAATAAATAGTTATTAGAATAGTTTACCATAAAATTATCAATTGTCTGTCCTTACATGGTGGTCTTGGATAAAAAAAAAAAAAACAACTCAGTCTTTTTTAATAATGTGATTTTATTAGTGAAATAGAGTCTCACATTATAATTTAACTCATGTTACCAATGAAATACATATACACAGCACTTGGTGCACCCCTCTTCCCCATTTCCTTCTTTCCCATTACAAAATACTGAGATTCACATTGGTATTTTCACATATGTACAGATAGTCAATGGTAGTATTTTTATTGATGAACCTATCTCTTCCTTCTCCACTTCCCTAAGACCACCTCCCTGGATCCACTGAGGTTTTTCTTCCATTGAATGGAGTCCCTCTGGTATCCCAAGCACTCCCTAGCTTGCATATATTAGAGAAAACATATGACCCTTCACTTTCTATGACTGGCCAGTCTCTTAACATAATGTTCTCCGGGTTATTTTATTTTCTTGCAAATCACATAACTTTATTCTTTATTGTCAAGTTTAATTCCATTGTCTGTCTTTCCCATAATTTGGAACCCATTCATTTGTTTATGGACACCTAAGTTGGTTTTGTAATTTCACAATCATCAAGAAGTCAAGTAACAATAAAGGTTGGCGAGGATGTGGAGAAATGGGAACTCTTCTACATTCTTTGTGGGAGTGCAAACTAGTTCAGCTTCTGTTGAGATCAAGGTGGAGATTCCCCAGAAAGCTGGAAATGGATCCACCATTTGATCCAGCCATACCACTCTGGATATATTTCCAAAGGGGACAAAATCAGAGAAGTACAGTGGTATATGGATACTCATGTTCATAGCAGCCCAATAAAAAACCTTAGCCTTTTGAAATAATTTTAATTTTAAATAGATAAGAAGGTAGCAGTGGTATATGTATACCCATGTTCATAGCAGCCCAATAGATTTTTTTTTTTCAGGTCTGGGGATGGAACCCAGGGACATTCAACCTCCAAGCTACATCCCCTGCCCTAATTTTTATTTTTATTTTCATTTTTATTATTTTTATTTTTATTTTTTGGTGGTACTGAGGTTCCTGGAAATCCTTCTACCTCTGGGCTACAGTTCCAGACCTATATTATATTTTTAATTGGAAACAGGGTCTCTTAAGCCAGCGAGGGGTTTCAAACCTACGGAATCCTCCTGTCTCTGCTTCCCAAGCGCAGGCAGGGATTATAAGCATGCGCCACCAGTCTGGCTTTTATTCTTTATTTTGAAACAGGGTCTTCACCAACTTGCGGAGGGCCTCACTAAGTAGCCGTGGCTGTCCGTGAACCGTGATCCTCTGGTCTCAACCTCTAACTGCTGCCACTACAAGTGTGTGCCACCACACCGCAGCCCAATAAAAAATTAAGCCTTTTGAAATAAATTTTAAATTTAAATAGATAAGAAGGTAGCAGAAAAATGTGTGGGTGCAAGGTATTCTGGAAGTTTAGTATGAGCTCTTTTCAACTTGGTATTAATGTTTATTGGAAAATAAAATTAAAACATGACAGACTTAAAGGAAACATATAGACTGAAATATGTATTTTCATTAAAGAAAAGTATTATAAACCACACCAGATTCCCTACCACCAAATTTTATGAATAAATTCACAATTTGAAAATACACATTCAGGTATTACAAAAGAAGAAAAACCAAGAAGAGTCTAGACACAAAAGAGACCAACCTTATTACTGCATGATATTTCTGTAATCATGTTAACAGAAAGAGCATGGTACATTTATAAGATTTTACGGTGAATAGTGAAATTTTATACAGTAAATAGAAAGTCTAAAAGAATAAAAGTGTCAGTAAGGAGTTCAATCTCTTTTTTGTAGTACTAAAAGTTGTTTACATTATTTTGACATCGAATAAATTTAAAGGTATAAAAATCAAGCATTTAAAATTTCCCTTTTACCCCAATATGTTGTATGAATATAATGCACCAATAAAGAAAAAAATAAAATTTCCCTTTTGTATGTAGAGAATGGATTCTATTTTCAGTAACAAAGAACAACTAAGAGGAAATTTTAAGTTTGGAGTCATTCTCAAAAACAAAATTATTAAAATAACATGTATAAGAATATTTAAAAATTCGGGAATTATGGAAGATAGAACACATAAGGGAGGTTTAAAAAGGCAGTAATTTTTACTTATTTAAAAAATTTTTATTGGTACATTGTAGTCACACATCTTAATGGGATACAAGATGGTAGAGACATACATGCACACATCACTCATTTTAAAACATAACTCTTAGATGACTGTCAGAGATATTGGTGTCCAACATTAATGAAATAAAATCAAGAATTTTGTAAATAATATCAAGTCAGTTAGGGTGATAATATGTTGAGATAAGACAACATACTGAATGACTGGAAGTCATTCAGTCCAGAAAATACTCAGTTTGTATAGAATGTGTTAAATATACAGGGATGGATTCAAGAAAAAATTGAGCCATAGAACATATAAAACAAGATGTCTTCAGAGATATGACACTAAATATAAAAGATTAGTCCTGGTTAGAATAAAGCAGGTTAAGGATTATCCAGAGAGTGAGTACAAATTGAGTCATCATCAAAAAGTTATTTTCAGAATTAGCTACTCATCATTAAACACATACAGAAATTGCTGTTCTTTTAGTATGATACTTCTTCCCTTAGTTTGGGGATTTGAATGGGGATTCTAAGGATCTGGTGCTAATGTAGAAGAAATGGGATTTATGTCATATTATGAGAAGAATAGACATAATGTCAATTATGTCACTTATGCCACTGACATAGAAGATTGTTGAAATATTAAAACATTGCCATCTTAGCTTAAAAATATATATTATCCTTAGTTCCTTGAGTAACCCCACAACTATTTTGGCTTCTCTTTCCCTGAAAGGGAACTTTACTAGAATTTCTGCTAATTAGACATAGGAAGAGTTAATGGCTGCCAGAACAGGGGTCTCCAGCACCCTGGACTTTCCATTTATTTAGTTAGTTGGTGACTTTGTGTTAATAGAACATAAACATTTATAAATCAATACTTATACTGCCAGCAAAGGAGGAGACAAAGGGTTTGAGAATAGCTGTTGGTCATCAAAGCAATAAATTCTATGCAATACCCCTGCATCTTCAGTTCCTCAATTTAATATCAGTTATGTTCTCTGCAGAATTTGGTATGGTACATCATAATAATTCTATTCATAAACTTAGAAGACAACCCAAAACATATACTTTAATAGTATCATAGGTTGCCAGGTGTGGTGGCACACACTTGTAATCCCAGCATTTGAGAGGCTGAGACAGGAGGATTGTGGTTCACGGACAGCTTCAGCTACTTAGTGAGGCCCTTTGCAACTCAGTGAGACCCGCTTTCAAAATAAAGAATAAAAAAATAGGGCTGAGGGTGTAGCTTGGATATAGAGTGCCCCTGTACCCATCCCCAGTACCACACACACAAAAAAAATAGTATCATAGGTTTAGGTTAGTAATATTACTAGCCTATTGAAGGGAAGTTCACTTAGTTAATAAGAGTGAACAATTTAAAATAAACATTCCCCTCTAAAGGTATCCTTTCATCTCACTGATTAATTCCAAATATTGAGCATATTTTAGTTCAGGTTCCATAGATAAAATCTATTAAACCCAGCATTATTTCTACAAAACTGGACAAGAGTGGAATGATTATTTGCTGAACTTTTTTTATTTGTATATAAAGAAGAATGAGACATATAGAAAGGCAAAACATAATAAACAATATTTGAACATATAATAATTATTTCCAAAATTGAAGAAAAAAGATTTATAGCAGAAAAAAATTGATAGAAACAAGTAACTATTTCTGACAATGTGTCATCTTATTATAAAATATCTTCTAGTTCAATTGAAAATTCATTTGAGTATGAAGAGCATTTTAAAAGGTCTCTAATATCTATATGTCATATTCAGTTCTTGAATGACTTGTACTTTCTTTGATTGTTATACTTGGAATAGATAATAAGAAGAAATTTAATTGACATATTTCAGTATTTATTGAATCAAAAGGTGCCAATTTATACTAGAGAGTCATTACCAGGCTTTTCTCAATTTTATTATCATCATAAATGTCATGTGTTGATTACCTTGATTTATGAAGAGGGAGAACAGACTACCTTATATGGTTTCAAGACTTGAAAAATGAAAACAAAATTTAAGTGTAGTTTAAAAAGTAAAGAATTTCCCACAAAGTACATCACTATTGGCAAGATATTTTGGAATATTTAGTGGATACCTAACTAATTTTTTTCAAATATATCATTTTATTGTAAACTAATTAATAAAATATTATATTTATCTTATATATGCTCTGTTTTGAAGTTCAATATTTTTATTCAAGGAAATTTTTATACTACTAATGAAAATATTTAAAATTTTGTTTTGATAATAAATAAATGCCTAGACCTTAAATTATTATGAATATATTAGTCTTTGGCTTTTTTAAATATGTGAAGAATAAGCAATATACAATTTAGAGATATATGTAAGTAAAAGAGAAAAATGTAACAATCTTTTTTTATAAATGATTTGTTCATTAGCTTACAGTAAATGCCATCTTCCTGGATTTATTCACACGTTTTGCTTGGCCAATCCTTTTCGGTCTGTTATTTTGCCTCTTTGTCGCATGCCTGACTTCTTAAAATCTAAATTCCCAATGGGAGAGTCCTTCAATTTATTCCCTTTTTATTTTTTCTCATTT
This sequence comes from Muscardinus avellanarius, assembly GCF_963383645.1. Classification (NCBI taxonomy): domain Eukaryota; kingdom Metazoa; phylum Chordata; class Mammalia; order Rodentia; family Gliridae; genus Muscardinus; species Muscardinus avellanarius. Next base: position 25,337,058 of record NC_137790.1, on the reverse strand, counting down.
TATTAATGATTTTACCACATCTAGTGGCTATAACTATTATTTGTACATTGATTCTCATATTTATTTTTAATGCTTCCAACTTCCACATTTTATGGTACTCAGATTTCTCATAGCCTACTCCATGAATCCTTGGCAACTCAGCATCACCAAAATTTAGCTCCTTATCCTTCTCATAATACCTTGTCTTCTCTTAGTGTTCCCTATGTCAGTTCATCAAAATTTATTGTTCTCAGTTTCTCAGGGCTTACATATTAGACTTACTACACTATACACTAATGTCTCCTTAAATATTGTAGGTACTTTTACAAAATCTCACCACCTACTGCCTCTTTAACTGCCTCCAGCCAGCTCCCAAATCAGCATTATCTCTAGTAGCGGTTGTTCTGATACCTGGCAATCTTACTCCAACATCCACAGTAAGTCTTTAGAGTGGAAATCCCTCTTCTGCTTATAACCCTTTGCTACACTGGAACTTAGAGTAAAAGCCACATTGCCTGTAGTGCCTGTGGATGTGAACCTCCCCCTCCATTTCCCTATTCTTCATTTAATCTTCTCACCTGTTTTTAGCTTGCTTCCCCAGAATGAGGAGGTTGCTGTGCTCTTTCATGTCGTTCTCTGCTTGCCAGATTTAGGAGACCTAGACAGGAAAACTGACTAAGGGGACATTTGTTCGCTGATGAAGTTGTTAAAAGGCTCACCCTAATGCATTCACACAAAGCTCAGGCTGCTGTCCCTGTAGATTGGAGAAGGACTGAGGCATCTTTCTGAGGCCTCACTGGGAGAGCTGTTGCACTGCTCAGATTCGTCTTCCCCTCCAGGATCCCAGAGAGTCTACTGATGTGACCTCTCAGCTCTCTACTCTGGACATTGTGTCACCTCCCAGTTTTTTGTATCTTATGATTTTTTTTAAATATAGCACAATTCTATGCTTTTCATTGGTATTGTTAACACCATCTTGGATGCAGGAAAATCCCTAGAGATATGTTACTTTAATATTACTAACTTTATATATTGAAGTGAAATTTCTTGTATTTTAATTAATTTTTCATATTAAACTGTCTTGTACATTTGATTGTGTGACAAGGGCTTCATTTTGTATTCAGATCAGAACCCTCTTAGCAAACTATAATGGTCTCCTGTCCTTCCTGGAAATCATATACTGCTACAATTTATATTACTTATGTTATTTTAGTCATACTTGCCTTGGTTCATATAATAGTTATCCTATCACATCAGGGCTTTCCACCAATTGCAACTTTGGGGAGTCCTCTTTCAAAGATATCAACATGGGTTTTTCTCAAATCTCTATGATCTAACTACACTCTGCCTGAGCTCTTTTCTGACACTTTATTTGAACCTGTTCTTTCTCAACACTCATTATTCTCTTTTCCTAGTTCTTACTTTTATCTTACTTTCTTCTAACTTATTAAGTGATTTAATGATTATCTTTTTATTTTTTGGCTGTGATTTGTAATTTTTTAAATTTTTATTTTTTTCTTTATTGGTGCATTGTAGTCACATATCTTAATGGAGTACAAAATGGTAGAGGCATACTTGCACGCATCACTCATTTGTGGTCACGACTCTTTTCCTTTGTAGTTTCCGTATCTAGAAACTTCTTGGATTCCCTGGCTCATACCCATAGTTTTCAGTGTCAGCAATGGTGAGTTGAGTTCTTCATTATTCTTTAAGTCTTTCTGAGTTCTTTTCCTCCCTCCTATCTTTAAGTTCCAATGCAAAAATTTCTCTACTATTAAGAGCTTATTTGATTAGTTTGGGCCCACCCCAATATTTTCTGATAATCTTTCTCCTTAAAGTCTACATGCTTAGTTGCACTTGCAAGTCCTTTTCTGCAGCTAATATAGCATAAATAGAAGTTCCAGAGATGAAACCCTAGAAATGTTTGCATGAGGGCATTCTTCTGCCAGAGTCATTAAATATTTGTGACTATGTGATGATATATGCATTTTTCCATGATGTTTGATTCAGGCACAGTGCAAATTTACATGTGTTTAATAAATTGTTAAAAAGTCAAATTGAAGAATCCTTAGTTTGGCCAGGCATGGTGGCACAGGCTTGTAATCTCCGTTCTTGGGAGGCTGAGACAGGAGGATCACACAAGTTCGAAGCCAGCCTCAGCTACTTAGTGAGGCTCTCAGCAACTTAGTGAGACCCTGTTTTCAAATAAAATGCAAAATAGATCTGGGAGTATAGCCCAGAGGTTGAAAGCCCCTGGGCTCTACCCCCAGTACCACCAAAAAAAAAGAGAAAAGAATCCTTATTTTAACATTGAAATATCAATTTAATATATGTTAGTAGTGCTTAAAAATAACATTGCAAATGAAAAAGCTAAATCCTTTCTAACTTATGCTCAAATATTTTAGCTTAGCTTCATTTGAGAACGATCATTTGTCTTAGAAGCTCCAAGAATTATAACCAAATCTAATGCTTGGCATTGTTACAATGGAATTTATAATCTACCATATGACATAAAGAAAGGTCAGAGATAACTATAAAACAGTAAGTGATATGCTACATCATGAAAGAATTTATGCCTTTTGAATATTATGAGAATGTAAGCTCACAATGTGAGGAAAATTTTAATCAAGAATTAAAACTTGGAGGATTAAAATAAATTCAATTAAATAAGCATCCTGAAAAAGAGAATGGTAAATATGACAAAATGCAGATTTAAAGAAATTTAAAATATAGTAACATATGACAAATATATACATGTGAGAAAGTAGAGAGCTTTATGAGTGACAACAAGCAAGATCTGTGGATTTCTTAAATAAATTATATGAAAATACTCAGAAAGTAATAAGCTAGAAAATAATAACATTAATATATAATTATTAAACATCTATGAAAAACACCACACCTTCAATAATCTTATTAACACCACAGAGTATAAAGATCAAGTTTCAAGGAGTGAGCCCGAAAACTAATAAATAAACACAAAAGATAACATCTATCAGCTGGTGGCAAATATTATATAGAAAAGTAGAGCCTGGAAAGATAATTTGAGAGTAACAGAGTGGTAAGAAATATTTTTCAGATAACAAAACATTTAAGGACATATCTGAAATACAGGGAGGCACTGATCCTTGTTGGTCTTCTGATAGAATCCCCTCAAGAGCATGAATGACAGTGTGCGGGGCCCTGCAGTGAAATGGGCCAGGAACATTTTAATCATTAAAAAAAAAAAAAAAAAAACAGAATAAAAGGCTCATCTATCAGCAACAGAAAGAGCATGTGTGAGGAAGCATTGTAGAGATGGTGTCTTAAAGCATGGGCACCCTAATGCTGTACAGCTTTGACTAAATCAGCAAAGAATTATGAATGGTTCCGATGGGTTGTAATTGAAAAATTCAGAGTTGCCTATAAAACATGAATCAAATCTTTTTTAAAAAGATGCTTCTGGAAACTAAATCCACAGTGTGAAACTGAGCCAGAAGAGATCAGTGGCTGGAAACATGTTAGTAGGATGTTGCCATAGGCCAGTGGGAAGCAGAGCATTTGTACTTGCAGAGGTGGTGATGGTATTAAAACTGAACACAGAGTGAAACACCATAAAACACAACTGAGAGGAAATAGTAAGGGAGAATAAGGTGCAAAATTTGACTTAGAATTCTCAAATTAATGTCAATAGCAGTGAATTAGGTTAGAACAATCATTTGAAAAACAAAAATTATGCCATTATTTAAAAATCTCTTATAGGAATTGCTGTTTGGATATTGTATATGATTTCCAGTAATGGAATGCCTCAGTTCTCCAAGTCTTTCCTACATCCTGTATTGTTTTCTTGGCCAGATTCACTCTTGGCTGCAACAAACAACCCATTGAACCCACTGTGAACATGAGCTATATATCTATAGCTCTGCCACTTCAAGAAGACTCCATCCTAATACCCTAGGTGATTAAATTTAAATGAGATGTTATTAGCCAGGCGTGGTGGCGCACGCATGTAATCCTCCCGCTTGGGAGGCAGAGACAGGAGGATCACGCAGGTTCGAAGCCAGCCTTGCTGGCTTAAGAGACCCTGTTTCCAAATAAAAATATAAAATAGGTCTGGGAGTGTAGCCCAGAGGTAGAAGGGCTTCCAGGAACCCCAGTACCACCAAAAAAAAAAAAAAAAAAAAAGGACTCCATCTTGAGATGTGAATTTCAATTGCACTCTACCCTCTGGATAAATCGAATTGATAAACAAATTAACCAATCACTACCACAGACTTTTGCCACAAATATTATGAAGGGTTTATGCACAGAAAAAAAATATAAGTGAAGAGCAAAACAAAGCACAAAACACAGAAGCAATAAAACATATACACCTGAAGAAACAGAGATGAGGATTAAGATGCTCATGGCTGAATTGCATGTGTAAATTTTAGTTCACCAACGACCAAAATAAAAGGGTTAAGAAAAGCAGTGAGAATGTGCTCATTGCTCATACTATAAGAGGTTTGTTACTTTGTTTCTCTGAGGACACTATGTTTTTAGGAATTATCCCTTTTTTTTTATGGGTCTTTACATCAGCAACAGTAAATACCATAATGTGCAATGGTCTCAACCACATTTGCCCAACAAAGGTAATTGTCAGTATTAAAACATGATTTTCATAGGTCCTTTGAATAATGATACAAAAGTGAAGCTTAGATAATTTTAATGGATAGATGTCAAGGAAAGAAATAAAATATTCAGCTACTACTCCATAGAAAATTCAAAATCAATTTTCAAATGCCATTAAAATTTATTATTGTATGATGATCCAGCCTATTTCTCTCTAAGTAGAATGATTCCATTATTATAAAATAATACCATCCCTCATATTGGTTGAGTGTGAGGATTTTTGTCTATTTTTTTTTTCAGAGGGTTTGGAGAGATGTCAGGAACCTCACAAACCTTTGGCTAATATTATATTCTTTAATATACAGAACTCATAGCCAATGTTATTCAGCTATTTTTACTACCACTGGTGAATTGTTTTGACCCAACATTTATCAGCAACATTGGTTTCGGGCACTTTTATTCACAAAAATTTATTCACACAAATGTTTTCTGTAACTTTAGATTCAAACTAGCTGGGTTAGCAACTTGCTTCTCAATGTCTATGTTTACTATTATCTTGCATTGTGATTATTTCCTCTGGTCTCACTTTTCTTCAGGCTAATACACATTATTCAGTATTTCTCCCACTGTGTGCTATGAAGAATAGCATTTCTTGCTACTTGCATGCTGAGATTCATTCTTTAGTAATATAATTTTATCATATTGTAAATTTTTATCATTAATGTCACATCTGGGTTTGATTTTTACACATCTGGATCTGAGATATTAATTTTAATTTAAAAATATATATTTTATGGTATTCCACTTCTATCCCAGTTTAATTAGTATTTACTAACCAATCAAATTAGAACAATCCTGGACTCTAAATCCAGAAAGTACCATAATTTAAGACCTAAATTTTTGTTTTTTGTTTTAAAAGAAGTTAGGTTTTGGTTTTCCATACAGTTCTATTTTATGCTTTGTCTATTCTTGAACAATATTTGAGGATAAAATAATGTTAAAAAATAAGAAAATTTATTAAAGGGGCAGAATATTTTCCTTTTGAAATGTTTTATAATCTTGTTCAATATCAAAAATAATATGTGTGTTTGGAGGGTAATACCTCAGCTACTTGGAGGCTAAGAGAGGAGGATGGCAAGTTTGAAGCCAGCCTGTGTAATTGAGAATGACCCTATCACAGAATAAATGAATAAGGGCTGTTTTATAACTCTAAGGTACACACTCTCATGTTCAATTCCCCGTATCACTAAACACACACACACACACACACACACACACACACACACACACACACGCAGAGTTAAATGAATAGAAAACATATTTTAAGGTGAATATTATAAATAAAAATATACTGGGGGAATGACCTATGGGGGTGATTTTGCCATCGAGACGTTTCACTCAGTATCAATGTCAACGTCTTCCTTTCTACATGGCCTTTGTTCTTTTGTGTGTCAAGTACTAAAGAATTTAAATAGGAAAATATTAAGGCTTAATGAATGGGTTTTAAAAAATGTATGTGTACTTAGAGGAGTTTAGATAGGTTTTAGGATGTTTCTGGGGTGCTGACAGGCAGTAATCTGGTAAAACGTTTAGAGTCAGATTATAGAAAGACATGGGGGGAAGTCACACAGCATAAAGTTAGCATGTGTTCTTACTTGTAGTTTGAACATAGGTCACAGAATACTTATAGTGTTTCTAAATGTCTTCCTGAATCTGTCTCCAATCTCCAAGGTCTGATCTCATCCCCTACTCCCCACCTGAGCCTAAGAAGTCCCTCCTTCACCTTCCTGGAACCAAAAATGTAGCTCATTTTATATTCTGATTGTGGTTCTGCTGTGTCACAAACTCATTGCTACTTTCTTTTTTCCCTTTTGATTCTCAAGAGTCTGTTTTGAAAATCAAAGAGATTAGTAGTGAGTTTTTTAAATTTTATTTTAGTGTCAGCTTGAAAGATCTACCTCTGTAAAAATGTGTGCATCTCCTACTAACTCACTTTGGGCTTCATAGGATCATATTCTTCCTGTCATGCCATCCTTTTTTCATTTCCCTTGTGAGTCAGAAAATGACCTTCAAGCTACATGATCTGGAAAAAAATGTATAATGTACGCATTAGTCTCAATTTGTAATGTAAATCATGTTGACAGTAATATACATGCACATAGCGCTTGATGTTCCCCCCACCTTCCCATTTTCTCCTTCCCAGTACAGAGTACTGGGAACGTATCACTCAGTATCAATGTCAACGTCTTCCTTTCTACATGGCCTTTGTTCTTTTGTGTGTGAAGTACTAAAGAATTTAAATAGGAAAATAATAAGGCTTAATGAATGGGTTATTAAAAATGTACACATTGACTATGTGTACATATGTGAAAGTAGACATTGCTACTTTCACATATGTACACATAGTCAATGGTAGCCTTTCCACTGATGAACGTCAGTCTTCCCTCTCCCTTTCTCTTAAAGCACATGCCTGGCTCCACTGAGATTTCTCATCCATTGTCTCTAGTCTCTCAGGTATCCCAATTACTTCCTAGCTCGCACATATTAGAGAAAATATATGACCCTTCACTTTCTGTGACTGGTAATCTCACTTAACATAACGTTCTCCACGTCCTTCCATTTCACTGCAAATGACATAATTCTGTTCTTCTTTATTGCTGAGTAGAATTCCATTGTGTATATTTTACATAATTTTGTAATCCATTCATCTGTTGATGAACACCTAAGTTGGTTACAAAATTTGGCTATTGTGAACTATGCTACTGTGAACATGGGTATGTGTGTAGTTCTCTGATTTAGGCCCCTTTTGAAAGCTACCTATGAGTAATATAGGTAGATCATGTGGTGGATCCATTCCCAGCCTTCTGAGGAATCTCCACAATGTCTCCATAACAGAGGCTGAACTAGTTTGCAATCCTGCCTACAGTGTAAAACAGTTTGTATTTCCCCACATCCTAGCCAGCATTCATTGTTATTTGACTTCCTGATGATTACCATTCTAATTGGGATTATATGGAATCTTAGTGTAGTTTTTTATTTGCATCCTCTAGTTGCTAATGATGTTGAACATGTTTTTTTCACATATCTATTTGCCATTTGTATCTCTTCTTTAGTGAAGTGTCTCTCCAATTCAGCTGCCCCTTTTTGATTGGGTTATTTGTGTTTTTAGTATAGTCTTTTAAGTTCTTTGTATATTCTAGATATCAGTGCTCTATCAGGAGAACAGCTGGTAAAGATCTCGCATTCGGTAGCCTTACCTTTTAGACTCATGATGATTTTCTTTGATATGCAGAAACTTTTTAGTTTGATGCCATACCACTTATTAATTCTTGGTTTGATTTTCTGAGATTTAGGGGTCTTGTTGAGAAATTTTCTACCTGGGCCTATATGTTTGAGTGTTGAAACTATGCTAGGAGCTTCACAGTCTCTCTAACTTCCAAATCTTTGATCCATCTTAAGTTGACTATTGTGCAGGGCGAGATTTAGGTCCATTTTTCTACAACTGAACAACTAGTTTTACTAATACCATTTATTAAAAATGCTATCTTTTCTCTGGTGTTCCTGGGACTAAAATAAAACAAAATGTAATATTTTGAATCTCTTTTCATGATTAACCTTAAATATATATATGGTATGAAATATATATATATATACATATATATATATATACATATATATATATAATTATAAAAGTTACTTTTGACAAAGATAAAACTTTTTATCAATACCTTATGGCTGAAAACAGCCTGTAATGTATGCATTTTATGAACAATAAAAGAAATTTTGAAAATGAAAGGAAGTGTGTTTTTATATATAAATGACTATTTAACTCAGCACTTTGTTTAGATCTACACCTACAACAGATACAGAACATTTTTTCTCTAAAATTAGATAAGAAACATCAACATTTTTGAAGACTCAGCAAAAATGTTAGCATTTATATGACTCATCTTACATTTTGGAGGATTTCCAATATCCATATTTACCTACATGACATTTGAGGTGGTGGCATTTTATAAGGTACACGCAATATAGTACTTAACTCATGACATCTACAGGCAGAAAATACTTTATTAGCTGATCCTGTTCTATAACTGTGTATTGATTTTTTCCCCATGGTTAGAAAAATTGGCTCTTCAACTATACTTAAAGATAGAGTTAACTGGGTCCATCTAGCAAATTAGAGTAAGTTTCCTTGCATGAATGACAGCATAAGTGGGAAAGGGTACTTAAGTATAGTGATCTCTGTCCCTACACATCATGTTTATTGATTGCTCTACATATAGGTCAGAAAAAAGGGTCTTACCTTATGGCTGGTAGATATCTTGGACCGTTTAATCACTTTGCTACAAGGCATTAGGTAATTTTATTTTGTTTGATGAATGAATTCTTTTTTTGATAAATGAATTCTTTAAATGTCATGGTTTCAGCACAAATAGAGTTGGGTCTTGCAAAATATTCTTTCTTTTGTGAACATACTTTTTATTTCATAAACTCATTTAGTTATTTATTATTTTTCTAGTATCTGATATGTAGAGCAAGCCAGATAAAGCATACCTATGCCATTTAAAACAGAGGTGGTAAAAGAAGCATAATATCATTCCTCCTTATCTAATAAAGGAAGAGAAATAGAGATATTGATGAAGAAATAATCTGAAAAAGAGAAAGACAAAGTGAATGGGAAATGGAAAGAAATATCTAAAAAATTGTTAAAATTCTATAATCCAAGGTTAAGAACAAATAATCTTCACAAAAAGGGAATTTTCATGGGATTGTTATTATTATTATTATTATTATTTTTTTTTTTTTGGTGGTACTGGTGGTGGAACCCAGAGGCTTTCTACCTTCGGGCTATACTCCCAGACCTATTTTATATTTTATTTGGAAACAGGGTCTCACTAAGTTGCTGAAAGCCTCACTAAGTAGCTGAGGCTGGCTTCAAACCTGATCCTCCTGTCTCAGCCTCCCAAGGGCGGGGATTACAAGTGTGTGCCACCACGCCCGGCTTTCATGAGATTATAAATAGAAAAGTTAATAGAAAAATTTTGACATGAATTCAGTGTTTAAGGCTATATTGGGTTTATGCAATTGAAGATTAAAGATAAAGCGTTTCTAGTTTGATAAAGAGTATAAATAAACTTTTTGACCCACGAAAAGTAATTATTCCTTGAAGAATAATAATAAAACTTAATCAGAGTAATGTAAAAGTCACTTCGAGACTCGAAGTTGTTGTTTGGTTGTACTGTTTTTCAGCTGTCTTATATTTCTTTCAACTTTACATTTGAAGCTTTTCATATAATAATGTAAACTATATATTTATGCAGAATCGTGAGGAAATTCTAGAAATTATCTTATACGGAATAAATAGAAAATTAGGCAATTCATGCCAAAAGATATTTACAATAATATTTACAAGTTCTTATCAGCACTAGTTTTAGTTAAAATGTAGATTTTCTATAAATGAAATTTAAGAAGAAATGTAAAACTTTTAACATATGGAGGACTGTCATTTAAGAGAAATATTAGAAACTGAAATTATGTTAAATAACAAGAGTATAAAATAAAAAAAAGTTACAAGTTTTGGAGGAGTCTAGAAAAAATAATAAATAGTTCTTATAGAGTGTGACACTAGGAACAAATAACAATAAAAAATGTCACATTGCTAAATCAAAATTTTTAGATTACTAATCCTTAAACAGTAGGTGTTATGGAAGAAATATCTTTGTTATTAACAGAGGCTCAATCTCTAAAATTATGACATTTTGCAAGTAGACCTAATAATTTAGGAGAGGTCAAATTTTGGGATTCCTAGGACTAAATATTGAAAATTTTATTCTCAATGACATGACCACAGGTAAAAGAATGATTTTACTAAAATTATAAATCCAATATATAAATACAAGTAGTTAATAAAATATTGGTGCAGTCGTTGTATAAAAATTTAAAATAAAGCTTTTTATAAATCTTTATTAAATTCTTCTAATAGATGCATTGCTTATTTTTATTATATAACCATGCCTGTGGCATATATTTATTTAGAGCTAGGAAGGATATATAAAATTTTCCCAAATAATTTAATTTTTAGTATTTTCACCATATTTTCATTTGGTAAGCTTTCAGTTATTTTTAGGTCTAAATAAGACATGAGGCCAAACGTGCGTGGTTTGTTTTCCAAATATTAAAACTATATACTTGTCATTATTACATTTATAATTTTTTTTCTGGAAACTTTTGTTTGCTTGAACAAATTGGATGCAGTAAATAATTAATCTATAGAGAAAAACAAAGATGTGCAAAAGAGCATTATAAATATGTCTCTGTGTGTGTGTGTGTGTGTGTGTGTGTGTGTGTATACACACATGCAGATTTAGTTGTCAAACTTAAGAGGTTTTTCCTTTAGAGTACATGCATTTTAAAATGATTGAAAGAATTACAACTTTCATTGTAACAAATAACAAGAAATTCAAATATACTTATTATTATTAAGCTTTTTGTCAACATCATGAGATTCTCCGAAATGCTTATCAGCATTCTAGTATCTTCTATTCAGTGTACTGATTTGATTTTTCAAGCTAGTTTTCTTTGTGGTTGCAAGGAGTTACACCAAGACATGACAATATTTGGGAGAAGATGTTTTCTGATTTTTCTTAGAACCAGGAGGCGTCTTTTACAAGACATGTCACTCTCTATAAGACCTCTACTACCTCTTGTTAGCTAGAATTGATAACAAATCAATACCACAAACCTACCTTCAAGGGGCCAAGACTAGCATGATTTACTTAAATAACTAGGATTTACCATGAATCTCATATATGCAATGCTGACACTAGAAAAAAAATCAGATTTTACAAGCAATAAGAAGAAAATAATGGATATTACATAAACACTTATGGTAATTTATTTTTAACTGAAAATAAAAATATATTTAATATTTTTGCCTTCTATTCTTTTAGATGTTTTCTTACTGAGCCAAAACACTTAGAATAAAATACAAGATTTATGAAACAAAAATACTTACATTTATTACTGCCATAATCAAAGCAATTTGCCTTGGCAAATTAAAATGAAAAATAGAATGTGTTCATTTTTCTTCCCTTGGTTTAAGTGTTAAATACAGAGAAACTCCATAATTTATTAAGTATTTGCATATGTGAAGATTTCATACAAAATATACACCTGCATGCATATATGCAAACATTTATGCATATTTCATTATCCAAAACCTAGGCAGCTATTTGAGTTGTCTATTTTCAGAATCTTGGCCATGAAAAAATTATGACTTGCTGATGTACTGATAGTTTAATGTATGGATTGGATTCAGATGTTTAAATTGTACATATATTCCATTGTGGTCCACGTAATAGATTTTGAGCACTGCAATGGACAATTACATTTATTTATTTATTTATTTATTTATTTATTTATTTGCTTAGGCTTATAGCATTCATTAATAAATGTAGATATAACACTTTCAATGACAAGTTCTCAGTTTATTTAATTTTTATGTAATAACATTATATTCACTTTGATTTCTACATTTTTGAAATTATTTCAAAGATATAATTAAAACATTCTATAATTCCTAACTTAGATTTTGACAATTAATGTAATAAAATATTCAGTAAGTATTAAAGAATAGTGCACTGATCAACAATAGCTTAATATTTGATACCCACAGAGAATTTTTATTATAAGAGAAAAAAGGGCTGAAGAGGGTTGAAACCAGGGTCTGTGACACTTAAGAGATGTAAAATTTTTTATTGCAAGACTGAGAGATAATTTCCTTTATTTGTGTTACCATGTATTGAACCTAAGGGCATTCTAACTCTGAATTACACCACTATCCCTTTTTTTAAATTCTATTTGAAAACAGAGTCTAATTGGGTTCCTGAAAGTCCTACTATTCTATAAAGCTGTCCTGAAACCTGCGATTCTTCTATCTAAGCCTCTTGGTGTGTAATCTCACATTAGGATTATAAGTGTGTGCCACCACACCTAGCATGAAAGAATTTTAATATCATAATATACATGCACATTTTAATTTCAAATACTTTTATGATATGTAAAATTCTCAAACATATGCTATGAGTATTATCAATATTTTAATTGAAATACTAAAATTAGTTATGTGCTAAATACTGACATTTTATGACAAATTATTTATTAAACATTTCTTACAAGGTAGCACTTTATTTCTTATTTCCACTTTGTGTGTGTGTGTGTGTGTGTGTGTGTGTGTGTGTGTGTGTGTGTGTGTGTGTGTTGGGTCTGGGGATGGATCCCAGGGGCATTCGACCTCTGAATTACACCCACTGCCCTATTTCTTATTCCTTATTTTGAAACAGGGTCTCACTAAGTTGCAGAGGGCCTCAGTAGCTGAGGATGTCCAAGAACCGTGATTTTCCAATCTCAGCCTCCCGAATGCTGAGATTACAAGCGTGTGCCACCACACCTGGCTTCCACTTTTTTTTTTTAATTGATGGATTGTAGTCATACATCCATCATAATGGCATGCAACATGGTAGAGGCATACATGCACACATCACTCATTTAGCCTTTCCCCAATTCCTACACTATACCTTCCCCCCTTTCACTTTCTCATGTTTGGCTTAGAGATTGACTTTCATATGTTTATGAATGTATATAATGTACATTAGGGAATTTATGAGACATAATTTCACATTGCTGCCATAGTGTTTTGAAATTTTTTCTTTAATTTACTTAGTAAATTTTGAAATTATACAATCACCAGACCAAAAATGTCAGCTTTCGTGTGCCAGCACTAAAGGAACAGATAAATAACACTATAAAAATTTTTAGTGTTTATTTGTAAAGCATTTTTAGGATTTAATTTACCTTTGGCAAACAAAAATACAATTTGAAATCATTTCAAAAAATGAAGATGAATAATTTTAAATGTTTAATTTTTATAAAGTAGGATTCTATCAGAAGATATATTTTCATACTGAGAGAAATTTAAGAAAAGCACTGTATAAAGATAAGATTCGTAACATAGTCCAATTTGTAGATATATGTGCTATATCAGAGAAAAAGTCATTAACCTAGATTAATAATGGCCACTTTATGAAATAATTACTGTGCTTTTTCTTTGATCATAAAGGAATCTGAGAAATTCTTAAATTTTCATCATGTACCAAATTTCAGATTATTTATATAAATATTTTTTGTTTTCATAATTATATAATGAACAGAGATACTAGAAAGAGTACTTTGTAAAGAGGGTAAAAAAAAGAGCCATGTGACTTCTGTCTCATTTGTTTTCAGATTCTTGCTGATTGAGACTATATACGTAAATCAATTTAAAATTTATGCTAAAATTATTAGAAAACAAGTATTGCTTTTTATTTATTTGTTTTGTTTATTGGTAGTATGGATTGCACCCAGGGATATTCTACCTTTGAGCTACATATCCAGCCCCATTATCTTTTTTTTTTTTTTTTGAAGCATTGTCTCATTAATTTGCAGAGGGCCTTACTAAGTTGCTTGAGGCTGGTCTTGAACCTGTGATTCTCTTGTTTAGCCTCCCATGTACTGGGATTTTAGACCTATGTTACCACACTCAGCGTAGGTATAGCATTTCCAATATTTATGAAAATTGTATAAATATTCCATATACAAAGGAAATATCAAATATATTTGTTATATTTAAAAGACTTAAAGGTCTTTTAAGTTTCTGTACTATTTTGTTTGAGCTTAAAATGTACCATAAGAAGAGTGGCTTAAAGAACTGAAATCGATTGTCTCAAAGCTGTGGAGAGGAGAAATCAGAAGTCAAGACAGGAGCATGACTGGGGTCTTTCAAGGGCAATGAGAGGAAATTTACTTCAGACCTTCTCCAGGGCTGGCAGATGGCTGTCCGCTCTCTCTGTGTACTCACAAAATCTTCTCTTTGTGACACATGTCTGTTTGTATCTAAATCTTCACTTTTTGTAAGGACACCAACCATACTAACCTCTTTCTAACTTGATTAATGGCTTCATTTAACATTCTTATGTACTGAGGATTAGGACTCTTATATATCTTCTCTGGAGGTGAGGTATTAGGGTGATAAATGCAAGCCATAAATGGCTTTCTTTGCCTAAATACAATATATCCAAAAGAGTGAAATATGTATGTGTACTATATATATATATATTTGAATGTGTAATAAAACATAAAATCTCATATAATATTTACTTTAGAAATATTGACACATCTGGATTTTTCCATAAGTACAGACACACAACATGCAGATGTAATTTATATCGCTTGCTTTGCATGGGTATGATTGATCAAAGACTTGTCAAGAAAACATAGTTTGTGAAGAAAATAAGCTAACTCACAGAGTGAAATGAATAGTATTCAGAAGTTCAAGGATTCAGAAGTGAGCATTACATTAGAATAAGACAGGCTAATAGATTTCAGGGGAAAGCTTCCAGTTTTATAAATTATATCATGTTAAAAATAATCCTATAAAACATAAAATCCATTAGATTTATTAATCTTAGTGACTTTTAAAGGTTCTATCACAATGAACTTGGCACCTCTATAGGTTGAAATTATTAGAAATATAAAGCAGTATTATATCTAATGTACTCAATTCATCTACATCATATGTCATATGATTTTAATAACATTATTTCAAAAGTGTTTCAGGCAAAGTCATTTTAAAATTAATTCGTAATTCTTTTACTCACAAATCAAAGCATTAAGCAGTCTCCTCTATTTTATAATGGCTAAAATGAACTAAATTTTTGCATGAGAAGAGAAAGTCTAAAGTTGTTCTATATGGAAACATTATGAGACAATATGATTTTTTCTGAAATTGAGATGTGAATTAGCTAAAAATATCATTTAAAATTGCTTATTAACATATATGTATATGTACATATATATAAGAATTATAAAGATTTTATTTTTCTTTACAGATTAAATAACTCAAGTATTTCTTAATACTTAGATTAAATACAACCACTTTAAAATTATACAACTTAAAATTATGTCATTCATCGATATAACTGTCAGCACCATAAACACTTCAACTGTAATTAGGTTTTGTTTAAACTAAATTATTTTTGCATGACTTTTCATGAGTCAGCATTTTTCTATTTTTATTTTTCTCATATTTTTGTTACTCATTTGTTCCTCTAATTTCAAACTGTAGCTCAGATATATAAAGATGCATCTATAAATTTTTTCTGGTTGTATGACAGGCAGTGAACTGAAGATCTAGCCAAAATAACAAAATAATTCTTTAATTAATTTAAGTATCAATGGAGCATTCTGTAATTCTAAGTAGTAATCGCACTGGAACACATGGAGTAAAGAATAATTTTAAGAGAATTAAATTTTGTTCTGTGAGAGAAGAATATTGTGAAAAATTAAAATTGTCATTACATGTAGGAAATATATAACAGATAAACAGCTCTTCTATGAGTAGGTACATTAGGCCTTATATATTAAGCAAATAAGCTCCTGAGAACAAACGTGAAGAATCATTAGTACTTTTAAGGACTACAAATTTTCTTATGAAATTTTTTTGGAAAACAGAACAGCAATGTACAAATACATGTCCACTCTGACAAATTTCAAAGAAAATAGGTGAAACAAATTTAAGAAGTAAAAGATGTCAATAAACATTAAAAATGTAGTTATTTTGATATGAGAGAAGTATAAAATATGACAGAGGAACAGTGGGAAAAGAATACATGCAAAGAGGTAAAATTCACAACATAGAAGATGCCATGCTTTACTATGAAATAAAATCAAAGGAGCATAAATAGGAAAATAAGAATTAGAGCTATTTCTATTTGCAGATGACATGATACTATATATAGATGACTCAACAAACTCAACCAAAAAGCTTATAGAACTGATCAACAAATTCAACAAAGTGTCTGCATACCCAACGATAAATCCACTGAAAAAGAAATCCAGAAAACACTTTCACTCATTATATCCCACAAAAATGTAAAATCCTTAGGAATAAACCTAAACAGAAAGATGAAACATTCTACCATAAAAATTATAAAAATTTGAAAAAAGAAATCAAAGAATACATTAGGAAATGAAAAGATCCCCCATCCTCTTGGATAGGTAGAATAAATATTGTCAAAATGGCCATTCTTCCAAAAGTGAACTACAGACTGAATGCAATATTCATTAAATTACAAAGGTAATTTCTCACAGACATAGAAAAAGAAGTCTTTAAGTTTATTTTTGGAACAACAGAAAAACCAGAATATCCAAAGTAGTTCTGGGTAACAAGAATCATGCAGGGGACATCACAATATCTGACTTCAAACTACACTACAAAGCCATAGTAAGAAAAAGAGCATTATATCGGCACAAAAACAGACACATAGACCAATAGAGCATCATAGAAGACTCAGAAACAAATCAACACATTTATAGCCAATTCATACTTTTTTATAAAAGGGCCAAAAAAATACACTGGAAAAAAACGATAGCCTCTTTAACAAATAGTATTGGCAAAACTGGTTACCCATATGAAGAAAAATGTACATAAACCCCACTTTATCACCTTGCGCAAGAGTCATTCAAGATGGATCAAAGGCTTGGAAATAAGACCAGAGATCTCATAGCTCCTTGTAGAGGGTATAGGTTAAACACTTCAACATATAGACATGGGAAGAATTTTCTAAACAAGACCCCAAAGGAGGATGGATACATGGGATTGCATTAAACTGAAGAACTTCTATACAGCAAAGGAAACTATCAAGAACCTAAACAGAGTGTTGACAAAAAGGCAAAAAAAAAAAAAAAAAATTGCTAACTATTCTTCTGATAGAGGACTAATATCTAGAATATACAGAAAACTCAAGAAACTCACAACTAAGAAAACAACCTAATTAAAAAAATAGACAACTGAACCAAATAGACATCTCAAAAAATAAAATTCAAGTGTGCAATAAGTGTGTGAAAGTAGAAAGTAATTAAGATACAAGAATAATTTTAGGACCGGGCGTGGTGACGCACACTTGTAATCCCGCACTTGGGAGGCAGAGACAGGAGGATCATGCTGGTTCGAAGCCAGCTGTGCTGGCTTAAGAGATCCTGTTTCTAAATAAAATATAAAAAATAGGTCTGTGAGGGTCGCCCAGAGGTAGAAGAGTTTCCAGGAACTCCAGTACTACAAAAAAAAAAAAAAAAAAAAAAAAAAAATTTTAGATAATGTAAGAGAAACTCCAGTGGAGCCAGAGATGGTCTCAGGGAGAAATCTGGTCACTTTTCGTGACCACTTCTCCACTTTGGAAGGAGTTTGTGGGGCATGCAAACCTAAAAATGAAATGGGACAGACTACAACTCAAGAAAGTAGACAAGTTTATTTACACTGGTGGCACTTTTATACAGTTCTCACTATGAAAAGTCAGGCATGGGTAGCCTTGGTTAAATAAAATATTCTTTAGCAAATGTTAAACTGTAAACCAATCTAAGATCATCCAGGAGAGAAAAGGCAGGCCTGCACATACAGCAAATGTTGCCATCAGTAAGCCCAAAAGCAAGACAAAAAGCCATATCTGGGTACAAGGAGAGATGGCTGGGACACTTTGTTTCAGTCTTGGGAGCCCTTCTCTGGGGAACCAGTGTGTACTTGTTTTCCACAGATACTTTTTCTGGCCATATTCTGAAAGGGAAAACGAATAAAGGAAAACCATAAGGAAAAACAATTCCACTAACTTTATATACATATGTGTAAATACAAGTGCCAATCTCAATATCCTGTATGGGGGAGGAGGGGGACTATAAGGCACCAATGAAAGTATAAAAAATTCTGAAACTAACCCAGAGAGTTTAACTGGAAAGTGATTGTAGAAGAAAATTTAAGTTCAATTTTTGAGACACTGGCTTTGTGAAAAATCAAGAGAAACTCAACTGGAGATGTGGTTTTGGTTATATTTGCCTTTGTAATTCAAATGCAAGGTTTGGTCTAAAATATGGGTATGCCTGAAATCATCTGGGTATTCAGAAAAGGAGCTTTTATGAGACTCCAAAATGTAAGTCAAAAGTGGATATTCTTGAATTCAGCACCAACAATCTTACAATCACAATTTAACTTTGACTCAAAAAGGGGTCATAAAGAATAGTCCCTTTTTTTGGTAAAATATTACAGATGAATTGAAAAATCATGTGATCTTAAAGCAATATCTCAAACATTAATTTTTAATTATAAAATAAAATTTAAAAACTTTCTTAGTGGTGAAGATATCAGTGGTTACCAAATTTAGTATGACAGTGAGAAAAAATGACATTCTGTTCTTTAGGAAAAATTTAATTTCTATATCATATAATATATAGCAGTAAAGATCATACTTCATTGATGTAGTATGTATGGCAATAAATTTCAGTGAGAAAGAGAATGGGAGACATTCTCTAGAACAATGGGCTGAAACTCTTTAACATCTCAAGGTCATAAAGAAAGAAAGTGGAACTGTTCTAGATTTTGAAAACCCACACGTAAAAATGTGCAATTCAAGGACATTATTCATATTTTTAAAAATGAGGCTGTAGGACATTATGTGGCAATGATAGAGAGTTATTCATATTTTTAAAAATGAGGCTGTAGGACATTATGTGGCAATGATAGAGAGGCTTTTTGAAATATGGTTATTTTATTAAATTTTTGCATAGTGTATTTATAATATTTTA
Source organism: Muscardinus avellanarius (assembly GCF_963383645.1). Lineage (NCBI taxonomy): Eukaryota > Metazoa > Chordata > Mammalia > Rodentia > Gliridae > Muscardinus > Muscardinus avellanarius. Next base: position 25,317,819 of record NC_137790.1, on the reverse strand, counting down.
GTTTTATAGGGGAATATTGATTTTCTTAGTATTATCATGCACGAAGAATCATGATGTCTAACTTTCTTCATATGATTCATAAAGGAAGCATAAATATAGTTACACAGAAAAAGAGAGTTTAACTAAATGTGATAAAATATTAACAAGTATCCCTTCTAAGTAGTGGGAATGCTAGAATTTATTGTTGTCTTGTTTAAACTCTCTTTGATTTTAAATAGATACTTCACAAAGGGAGATATTCAAATGGCTAATAAATATATAAAAATGTTCAACATCATTAGTAACCAGAGAGATGCAAATCAAAACTACCTAAGTGAGATTTCACCTAACTTCAATTAGAATGCAAATCATTCAAAACACAATAACAAATGCTGGCAAAATGTGGAGAAGTGGGAACTCCAATACATTGTTGGTGGGATTGCAAATTAGTGCAACCACTTTGAAAAATAGTATAAAGGATCCTCAGGAGAATGGGAATGCACCTACTATATGATCCAGCAATTCCACTTCTGAATATCTATGCAAAAAAAAAAAGGAAATCAAACTACAAAACTAAGGCAATCATATCTAAATTCATGGCCACATGTACAATCCAATCCACAATTGCCAAGCTGTAGAACCAGCCAAGATGTCCATCAGCAGATGAATGGATTGGAACATTATGGGATATGTACACAGTGGAATTTTACTCAGCCAAAAGAAGAAAAAAATTACTTTATTTGTGGGTAAACTGATGGAACTGGAGAACATTATTCTAAGTGAGATTAGTCAATCACAAGAAGTAAAAAAATGTACACTCTCCCTAAAATGAGGAAGCTAGGGAGGAAAAGGATCTTAGGAGAAACTCTAGACAAAGAAAGGAGAAACCACCATAGATGAGCAAGTAAGACAACCTGAGAAGGTCAGGAGGGTGTGAAGAGAAAAATTTATTTATGTGCATGATGTACATTCACAAACAAATCAATCAGCAAGCCAAACTTGAGAACAGAGTGGGGAGGGAACAGGGTGGGAATTAGGGAAGGGTTAAATGAGTATTCCTCTACCATCTCATACCCCATTAAGATGTATGACAACAATGCATCAATAAAAGAGACAAAAGAAGAATGAAGCTTCTTTTGAACGATCACATTTGCATATGAAAATGGTATGCAACAGATTTGTAAGAACAAATTTTATATTTTATACTATAATATCAAATACTTCGATTCATGTTAGAAAAGAATATATTTAAAATTATCCTACATCCTATAACAATTATGATATTTATTGTTGATTTGGAAAAAAGGCATAATTCTTCATTTTAGACATAAAGACATGTTTGTAAAAATACTTAATATTAAAATATTTGCCTTTTACCTTGTGTGTATTTTTCACTTTGTCTTTTATTTGTTCTATTAATATTAACCTTGGAAATATGAGTTAATTTTGAATATTTATAAATTCTAACTAAAACACACACTGGTTGGCTTTACATATAAATACGACTAGCACAGTTTTTTATGAACAATTAAATTAATTATATGTTGAAATCAGAAAATTTAAAAGACATAAACATTAACTTAGATTGAAATATCACAGTTTATTCATGATGATAAAATGTATCACATTAGCTCTAGTTCCTATAATTGGGCAAAATAATGAGTGATAAATCAGAAATATTAAATTTTATATTTCATTATTATTTGTCTATTTATATCTTATATAAAAAGTGTTCAATTTTATTATGTTATATATAATTATATTGTATTATACTATATACATATAGAGAGAGAAATAGAGAAAATTTACGCTAGTTTTTATATACCTTCAATAAAATATTTTATTGCTGAGACCACCTGCTGCCTCGGCATCTATGTGTTGAGACCCCACTCCACATAGCCAATCGGCAACAAGCCCCGAGAAGGAGGTGTCGTCTCTGACCAAAGTACCCCCCACTTTTAGATACCCTTCATGACTATTATTTTCTTGGTAATGATTCCTTTTAACTCTCTACACGAATTGCTCCGGTGATGTGAGATCAGGACTATGAAAGAAATTGAGTCCATGGAAATAAATTCTCTAATAATTTGTCTAAACGCCCTTGGCTTTGCTCAATAGTAATGAAAAACTGGCCAGAACTCAGATGCTGTGATAAGCATTCCAGCTGCAGCAATCACAAATGGTCTCCGACCCTCATTCCTATCACTAACTTAGGTTAAGCCATTAACTCTGGTAACCGGTAGCTCAGTTTAAGGTAACTCTGTTTACCCTTGAGATCCTGCCTAGAGACAGAGAAGATAAAACTTTGTGTGTGACTTCAAAGCAATTTAGTTGATGAACAACTTAGTCGCCCAAATACAATAGAGCCGAAGGAAAAAGATTGTTGACTTTTACGCCCAGTATGAGCATTCCCCGAGACAGAGAGACTGGCCGCATGGTTAGAAATGAATATGACAAAATAAAGGACAGATGTTCTAAATATATATGTATGAAGGAAAGGAAATACCGTAAGAGTAAGAAAAGCATTTTTGCATGAAGAAGAGCTTATCATAAGAACGTCCCAACTGGGAAAGAAAGGAATTAGAAAGTTAGAAGCAGGTTGCAGAGGGTTTGTGACAGGGAAATGGATTATTAAAGATGAATAGGCTTTTAATAGGCTTGTTGTCTAAAGAAGAGTGTTCAGCAGTTAAGGAAATACATCTGACAACTAAATCCAGGAACTTCATGGTGTTGTTTGTGGTGTTTTATTTGCTAAGCTGTGTTGTGAGTTTTTGTAAGCTTTCAGACTTCAGAAGGCAAGGCGGATGAGATCTTAGAGACTCCCATCACATCTCCCTGGACCGCCATATCTCCCCATGCTTGTCATATGGATATAGATGGAAAACTTCAAAAAAGAAAGCAAAAGAAGATTCCATGAGAAGGCGTATTCTCCAAGCCCTGGGCCTTGGGCGTGCCTGTATTTCCTCTGGAAGTTACCCTTTGGACCTGCTCTGCTGCAATATCGGAAGAAAGATCCGGAGTTAATCTCCTAAATGCTGGACTAGTCATTTACTTTGTTTGCATGTAATTCACTATTGTTTTGCTGTGATGACGCCCCTTTTCTTTTTTCTCCTATTATTAATCTCACTGGTGAAGGGTATAAATTTTTCTGGGTTCCTGTAATAAAGTGGCATTGGCTCAAGAAGCCTTTGTCCATATCAGATTCTTTCTAGAGAGCGCCGTCACTAGGAACTCTTAGTTCCTAGAAGGGAAAGAATCGCTGCAGATAAGAGGCTGCAGTACTTTATTCTAATCCTTCCCCATCTTTGCTTGCGCCCCAATTAGACTGAGCTGGTTTGCGACATTTTATTCATTGTAAATTTTAAAATCAGACAATAAAAGTGAAGAAAGTCTTATATAAAAATTCTTATTTCTTAATTACAGTTTCTCCATATGTACTCAGACATCATACCGAGTTGTTTGACAATTTAGCTTTACAATTATGAGTTCTAAAATGACATCCAGTTTGCACTGAATTTCCAAGTGGGTGAGGAGAAAATGGGAAATAAATGAATGCTTGCATTTTCAGGCCATCATGGTAATTCTATTTCAATTGCCATACAAATAACAGAAGTTAAACTCATGTTAACATTTGGGTGTGAGATGTTAAGTATCATTTGGAGAATAAATTGCACAAAAACCATTTCTGTTTCTTTCACACACAAACTGAAACACATACATAACTCAGAACCCATGTTTTTAATGATAGTACATGGAAAGAAATGCAGTTTACATTGTACTGTCAGCATTTTTTTTCTGAATAGAGAATATCTTTTTTTAACCAGCACATTTCACAACTTATCTATTGAATGTCTGCATTTGATAACTTTCCTATTTCTTTGTATGAGCTGAACATTATTTCATACAACTTTGATATTTTCCAGTTCTCGCAAATATAAAAAAATAGAGTTAAAAAATAAGTCATTTTTATGTAAAATTTTTACATTATTTATTCTCGTTTGTCCTATAGAAATATTTCTATTTTCCATAAGTTTTAAGAGACTATATCTTTACAATTTTTATTGTAGAATGTGTTAGAGAAAACAAAAACTATAGCCTAAATTTTTTTTTTTACCTTTTAGAACTTTCATCTAGAGTTGGTATAAATATCATTAAATTAGTGATTTCAGATGTTTCATACAGTTGGTTTCTATAGTAAGAAGGCAATGAAATAAATATTTACAGAGATGTCATTATGATTTATTTAAACTCTGATCAAGAAGATTCTCATTAAAAACTGCATTAGAGCTTACATCTTTTTTCTTATTATGAGGTAGAAACAAAGATTTGAACTCCAAGTTATGAGAGTCAGTTAGAGAAAGAATAAATTTGAGAATTTCTGAGTTATGAAAAAATAAAATGATCAAAAACTAATTTTCCATCTAATTAGAAAATAACTGATATATAAACTTTGAGAGATGGAGAGTGAGTTCAGAAAAGAGAAGTCTACAAATTCCCAGCCACAATGAAATTTGAAAAGGTGTAGAGCAAGGAGTAAGATTGCTTCAAATGAAGAAGAACAAAATGAATGAGCCATACTGAGAAATAAAGGAGCAAAGTCCTGAGGGTAGAAGTGATCAGGATTAGCCCTGCGTGGTGGCGCACGCTTGTAATCCCCGCGCTTGGGAGGCGGAGACAGGAGGATCGCGCTGCTTAGATGCCAGCCTCGCTGGTTTAAGAGACCCTGTTTCCAAATAAAAATATAAAAATGGGTCTGTGAGTGTAGCCTGGAGAAGGGTTTCCAGGAACCCCAGTACCCCCCCACACACCCACACACACAGTGATCAGGATTAAATTGTAGACACCACAATTTTCTCCTGAAAAAAAAAGGAGTATCTTATTATTTAGGAATATTGAAAATTAATGGCTCTTATTAAAGGCGTAGCAACTCTGTGAGTGATAAGATAGATGCCTGCGTAAAATTATCTATTATATGTAACTTTTTTCATGGAACTGACCCATTCTATAGGGTAAATAATTTTAGATTGCCTTCATATGCCAAATAAAAACACTGTATCTGAAAAAAATAGCAAGTAGTATGGAATGAGTGAACAAAGGAACAAATGAAGAGTGAATAAATGCATAAAAATTTAGAATAATTATCCTGGCAGCAGTAAAACATTTTTAATAATTCTAAACAGTGTATAAATGTGTGAAAATTGAGTGCAAATACAAACTACCCTTAAAAATTAGACATCAGAATTAATACTATCTCAAATTCATAAAATCCATCAGAGAAGAGCTATTGCATTTCTGATTTTTAAGGTTTAGACAGTGTATTGAGGAATTCTAAGTTTACTAAAATGTTTTTCATTCTATTGTATCTTAGCATTCTACATTTTTTATGAGTATCACTTTGAGTAGATTCATAAAACATTTAGAATAGCTGTTACTACTCTTTGTGATATTTGAAAACACTATAGTATATAAAATAATAGTGAGACAGAATGTTAAACTCAAGCAATGAACACAATACCACTTAAAAGGATATCATTACAAACACTTTGCTGTACTTTCTTTGTCCCTAGGGAAGAAATGAAAACTGCATTCAGATTGCTTTATTTAAATCAAATTAGAATATAATTATAGTTTGTTGTTAAAGAATTAGAGAAAAGTAGAAAAGATAATAATCAGTTCCTTCATTGAACACATGATCTGAAATGAGACAAACATTATATAAAATTGTGTATTTTCTCTCAAACAAGCAAAATGGGGGAAGCTTCAAATAATGAAGGAATAAAGAAGCAATTGGTGCTGAGATTTTCTCTCATAGCATATGTTTAACTTTTGCTGCTTGTTACTAATCCATTATAAAAAGATTCAAGCAAGCTGATCCTGGTGGCACACGCTGGTAATCCCAGCATTTGGGAGACTGAGGCAGGAGGATCAAGGTTCGAGGACAGCTTCAGCTACTTAGTGAGGCCCTCTGCAACACAGTAAGACCCTGTTTCAAAATAAAGAAGAAAAAATAGTACTGGGGGTATAGCTCAGAGGCAGAATGCCTCTGAGTTCCATCTTCAGTACCGCAAAAAAAAAAAAAAAAATAGTCAAACAACATATATTTTGCTATGTTTTATAAGCAAACTATAAGATGCAAATTCAATACATAAAATATTCAAATTTGTGTACATATGTTTAAAATATATGTCTAAAGATGGCTATACACATGAATAATTGGTTACCTATGTTTTATTGAAGAATGTGTAGTGTCAAGCAATGTTTGTTATTATTGTCATTTTTTATCTCGAGAAATACTTTTTAATAAATAACTGTAGGAATTGATTGGTAAATATGTGATATTTTCAATACAGCTGTACATCATATATAGTAAATGTCAACTAGATGTATCTATGCAGATATGGAGATATACACATGCAAGTTAATTTAAAGGAGTGTGTTCATACTCATACATATAAACATAGATGAAGTCTCTATTGTCTTTTTATTGGTGCATTGTAGTTAAACCTCTTAATGGGATCTATTGTCCTTTTGAAGGGTCGGAAAACCTCAAAAGTTCAATAGACCTTATTTTACTTCCTGTTTTTATATTATCTTCTATGTTCCAGTTTTTCTAATAAAGAAAAGGCTTCTTGGAGAAATGGCTGATTCTAAGCCTGAGGCAGGAAAAGTACATGATAATATAGAAAGTGCATTTTTGCACCAGAAAGCAAGGATGTGTTAAAGAGATTATAGGTATAAAGTGAAAGGACAAAGAATCCAGCCTAAAGAGACTATTTTTGGTCAAAATAAGAACATTTTTAATTTTAAGAAAAATAAGGTGACATTCCAACCCAATGAATAATAAAAATGTGTCTGTGAAGACATACAAGAAAAAAAAGATAAATATTTTTCCTGAAAAAACTGGCATTTACAGACCCAAACTTTATCTACATACAACAATTATTAATTACAAAGACGACAACACTGAAGGATCCTAGCTCACAATCTTTTAATCCAGAGATCAAAATAAACATTGAAACTGTATGCCATTTAATGGAATGCATTAAAAAAGAAGTCAAAATCACTTCTGTGATAGTATTAAAATTTTAGTAATATTAAACTATTCACAAGGAAATACTTCTTAAGAGTCATTCAAGGAAAGCAAGTTAAAATATCTTTCAGGTCCTCTCTTTCAAGGTGGCAAAAAAAAAAAAAAAAGGAATAATGGTTGTACCAAAAAGACTTCTCTGCCACATGCAGCCTATTTGCTTCTCTATTTGTGACTGGTTCTTGCTCAAATACATGGCCATGAAATAGTTTGTCACTTGAAACATATTAGAGGCTGCAGCCATCAGGAACACTTCTGAAGCAAATGTCTACAATGCTTCCAAAGCTCAATGTGAATCTATATTATTGCTTTAGTTGTGGCATTCACAGGAAGATTCTCAGGAATTGATCTCAAGAAGCCAGAAAGGACTGGACATCCCTACCTCGATTTAGACCTTATAGGAAGGTCCACAACTTCCACTAAAGTTTATGTAAAGCTGTGTCCTTAAAGTAAGATAAAAAACTGTGCTCAGGAAAAATAATATATATTTTGAAAAAGTTAAAATATTAAAATAATTAAATTGTCAAGAGCATATCAAGAAAAATTAAAGGTAAATTAAAGGAGGGTTAAAAACATGATAATTGAATACAATGTCATAATTAAAAACTAGATTCCTATATTATTTCAACATCATTACAACAAATATCAAACTAGATTAAGATGTGTAAATTTTAGAGCAGGAGTTTTTAATTTTTTATTTCAATGATTAAATGATAATTATCAGGGTTACCATCTTTTTTATACAAAATTTATACTCAGCTTTTGGGGACATCAAGTTTGCAATCCATCTTTAAAAGCTCTGGAAAAAACAGTTCTTTTTTAAGTATCTGTAAACTTTCTGCAAGTCTGTGTTTATTTAGAAAATCAAAAGTAACACAAGTTTACCCTTAAATTATTTGGTAAATTTTTAAGCTCTGCAATTCTAGGGTTTTGTTTTGTTTTTGGTGGTACTGGGATTCCTGGAAGCCCTTCTACCTCCGGTACGGGCTACACTCCCAGACCTATTTTTTTAACTTTTTTATGTGGAAACAGGGTCTCTTAAGCCAGCGAGGCTGGCTCCAAACCAGCGGCTCCGAACCAGCGCGATCCTCCTGCCTTCGCCTCCCAAGTGCGGGGATTACAAGCGTGCGCCACCAAGCCCGACCAATTCTAGGGTTTGAAGAGCCACCTTGAGAACCAGGAGAGGCAGAAGTCAGTCTTCTTATATATGCAGTCTAGTTTATAGCTGCACAATTCATAAAAGCCAAACTATGGAACCAACCCTGGTGACAATCAGCAGATAAATGGATAACAAAATTATAAGATACACACACAATGGAATTCTACTCAGCGATACAGGATAAAATCATGTCATATGCAGGAAAATGGATGGACCTGGAGAACATTATGTTACGTGAGACGAGCCAGTCACACAAAGTAAAGGGTTGTATGTTTTCTTTCACATCAGGAAGTTAGGGAATCATCTGGACACAAGAGGACCTTCAGATATTGGAGGAAAAAACTCGGCCAGCCAGAGAGGTGATCTAGGGGAAAGTGGGATCAACGAAGGACCCATTTTCATTAACATTCTTCTCATTTGTGAGAACACCGATGTCAATCTCAATATCCTGTACAGAAAAAGGGAGGGAGAAGGAAGGGTGTCGGTTTGAAGCTCAAGTGGAATGTGCATTTATGTCACTAACACTGTAACTACATTATGACTGAGACTATCATGCAGCAAGGAAAGTACAAGGAAAGAAAATTAAAGAAATGATATCCATCAAAATCTTAATAAAAATGTCCGTGAAGGTCATGTAAAAAGGATATGACAAACTAGATGGAGACTGAAAGTCACATGCTCCTTCCTCCATTGGATTTAAGTGATTAGCTTCTTATCTCATCTGTTTCACTTAGTATAAAGATAAAGGTCTCTTCTATAAGATAAGAAAATCTAGGGACAACACTTTCTTTTCCTATAATGTCTAACATAAAATCTAAAAAATCACTTGAAGTGAGACCAATAATTTTGACTAATGAGCAAGAGAAAAAAGACAAAAAAAACTTCATTACAAATCATCTAGTTATTGAAGTTATCAAATAATCTTGTTGTAACAATCATAATTAACATAACACAAAAACTAAAGTGGGCAAGTACATTAAAGAAGCATATAATTAAAGAGATAACTTAAATCTGTACATAAAAAAGCACAATGAGTGGTTTAAATAACAGATTGAACCTTGGAGAATAATGCAATTTAATGATACCAAGAGAGATTACTGCGAAAATTTTAAAGTGATAAACAAAGAAAATAGATATTAAAAATAAAAAGACTCAGCCGGGTGTGGTGGCGCACGCTTGTAATCCCAGTACTTGGGAGGCTGAGATGGGAGGATCGCGGTTCGCGGCCAGCCTCAGATACTTAGTGAGGCCCTCTGCAACTTTAGTGAGACCCTGTTTCAAAATAAAGAATAAAAAATAGGGCAGGGGCTGTAGCTCGGAGGTCAAATGCCCTCGAGTTCCATGCCCAGACCCACAAAAATAAATAAATAAATAAATAAATAAATAAATAAATAAATAAACAAAAAGAAGACTTAAAAACATGAGCAAAATCTGTGGGTTCTAATAGAAGTTTAACAGATCTCTCAAATAAGCAAAAACAGAATGAGACACACTATTCGAATAAAGTAAACAACAGAGTCTAAACTGATGAATCCAAACTGAAAAATACAGATGCTTTCATAAGATCACCATGTAAAGAAAATTTTATATTGGGTAGGATTTGGAAAGAATTACACCAAGTGCTATGTGCATGCATAGTTGTATTACATTGAATATCACTATGATATATAATTACAATGCACTAAAATATATTAAAATTTTTATACAATATTATTTTTTTATTTTTACTTAGTTTATTTAAAAATAAAAATGTTCCTTCACAGTACCAAATTTATTTAAAAATAAATCAACATAATTCAATTTAACTGAAAATATGATAGTAAATTTTTAAACTTTTAATGCAATTACATAATTCTCATCTTCTTTCTTTTTAACTTAAATGAAAAATCAACAGAAAATAATTTCATACACATAATACATTCTCTGTCACATAATAGAAAATAATTTTATGTGAATAGAATATAACTTTGAAAGTTAATTTACTAGAAATTAATTCAATATTCTAGGAAGAAAATATAAATTTTATATTATACACTTTTATGAATTTGAAGCCAAATGTATAACACTTTTAATAAATATCTCTAGCTCTAAAATGTATTTATTCTTATTTTTCTATTTTATTTGGAAACAGGGTCTCACTAAGTTGCTGAGAGTCTCACTAAGTAGCTGAGGCTGGCTTCGAACCTGTGTGATCCTCCTGTCTCAGCCTCCCCAGTGTGGGGATTACAAACTTGCACCATCACGCCTGGCTTTAAATTAAATATTTTTAAAAGCACTTATTGGGGAGAGCATCGTGAATTGTGCTGGTATGAACATAGATATGCATGCACTAGTTTGGTAGTTTAGTTTCCATTCTTTTGGGTAGATAATCAGAAGTGGTATAGCTGGATCAAATGACAGGTTCTAATATGCAGAAGCTAGGGAGATAATGGGTGAGAGGAGGAACTCTAGATGAAAAAAGGAGAAACTATAACTGGGAAAATAAAGTAACCTAACTGAGAAGAATGGGAGGGGAAGAAGGAAATTCTGTAATGTATATGATATACATTCACAAAGTCAATCACGAAGCTAAACATAAGAAGAAGGGATGGGGGAGAGATTGAGGTGGGAATTGAATGATTGAGTGATGTGTGCATGTATGCCTCTACTATTCTGCACTCTATTAAAATGTATGATAACAATGCACCAGTAATAGGTGCATAGTTCTCCTAGACTTGGACTCTCACCACTCGCTATTTGATTGACACAGTTATCCGCTTTTAAGTAGTATTAGTGGAATATAAGCTGTTGCGAAACATCTAATCCTATCCCAGTTTTTTTGACAACACATTTATCTGTGGCTAGAGGAAGCATGCTACTGTTAAGCAATGCTTGATTTCAGTGTCAAATGAAATCTTAGAGAACTCAGAGAATGAAGAAAATACTATTTTGTGAAGTGCTTATAAAATAGCATTTTAGACTTTTTGACAGTAATTTTATGAGATTAATCCTACTGGAAATTTCTTTTATTTAGTCTCCCAAATATTAGAAGCAAAAAAGAAAATTCAAAAATAATTTTATTTTTTAACTAAATATTTTTAAATTTACCTATAATGTTCTAAGATTAAATGCTGGACATTCAATAAGCATATGTGACTATTTATTTTATCATTTTACATTTGGTTGCTACTCACATGGAGCTTACAGATTTGTATTTTTTATTTTTTGTATATTATTTTTCTTTTTTTATATATTTTTTGTATATATATTTTTTCTTTTTTGTATATTTTTCAACCTTAACATAACCAACATCTACATTAATAATTTTAAAACATCTACTTGTGTTGGAAGTGTTTTTTCATTACTAATATTTATAGATTAAGTGATGATTATATAATATTTTATAAATAGTATTATAAAAATAAGTTTAAACCAAGGCATATTCAAGTTGCCAAAGGTTTTGATACATGCTGTCCTCCCACAAAGAGAGAACTTAAATGTAGGTTGGCTAACTTGGAAAGGTCATTTTATTCCAAGAATTACAGCTACTTCAGTGTTTATACATAAAGAAATACTTCAAAGACAGATGGGAAAGAGAGAGAGAGAGGTAAATACCTTTGCAGAGACAGCAACTTTTCACTAATATTTCCTATGGATAGCAAACCAAAGGAAGGCCTTCTCCATAAAAAGAAAGACCTTCATAAAAAATTCTATTTATGTTTGTACATACAACATTTTTGTTTACCTCTTTAGGGATAGGAATGCAAATGTTGATTTGCTTTTTGTTTTTTTGTCTAACCCCATGAATAACGATTAAAAATGTTTCTCTTTTATGTTTAGACTGAACACACCAGCTTATTGAAAATAAACTTTTTATGTTAACAGAGCAAATAAATGGTAGTGGCAGTGAGCTTCAAAATTTCAAGGGCTGTGGATGACAAATGGTGGTCTTCTTTTTCTATTCCCTTGTCCACTAGTAACCTCCTACTCCCCATGCCTGGTATAATATAATATTAGTTTTTTTCTTTCACTCTTATAACACTGAAAAATATTTACTATAAAAGTTTTTGAAACTTGCTCAAATCAATCTTCCTCTCCCTCTTTCCCTCTCTCCCTCTCTCTCTGTCCTTCAGATGACATTGAAAGGTTCACAATAGAAAAATTTGAAATTTATTCACATTCTCTACCTTTCCACTTCAACTGAAAAAAGACTAATTTTTAACATTAAACTCTGCAGTGTTATCTATTGATTTAAAATATCAATTTTAATGTATAATTTCTTGAATATTAGTCTACATTTGTAGGTAACATATATATGCCTTTTATCATATGCTGAAATTGCTTAAGATTTTAGGAATCTCAGTTTTATACTAGTTTCTTTATAGTTGTCTAGCTGTGGTTAAATTAAAAGCAAATACAAGTTTTACAACTTTCTCTTGAATAGAATATGGACTGATGTCAACAAGCTATATATTTTGTATATGCATTAGCCTCCTAGGGCTGCCTTAAAAGAATACAGCAAACTGTGTGACTTAAACCACACCAATTTATTCTATTACTGTTCTGGAAGCTCTAAGTCCAATATCAGATACCTAAAAGATTGGTTTTCTGTAAAACCTTTCTCTCTGGCTTGTAGTTATACAATTTCCACTGTTCTCACATGTCTTTCCTAATGTCTCTTCCCCCTTCATGTAATAATACCAGTCCTATCAGATTAGGATTTCACCCTGAGGACTGCATTTACCCTTGATTGCCTCCTGAAGGGTCCTCTCTCCAAATATAATCATATTTGAAATTAAGATTCTGACATAAAAATTTTGGAAAAACATATTTCTTTCCATAAGAATGTATCTGTGCTTTTTTTCAGATGTATTTATTACAATAAAATGTATTTTTAGTTATCGTGATGCTAGTTTCCATGTATCTGAGAGTCGAGAGGTGATATGGTTTACTTGAATTTTTTATGGTTGCCCAAGCTTTTCTTTCTTAGAAGTGCTATATGTGAGACTACAGAGACGTATTTTATCACTTATCACTGATCATTTAACAGATGTCAGTTAATAATTTACTCACAATACTATAGGTGTACCAAGATTACGTTTAAGCTTAATTAGTTGAGCTACTTAGTTCAACATTTAGCTTTAAGAGATTTTGCAGCTGACATGCAGTAAGATTGCATTGTAAAGTCTAAAGAGAAAGCCATACTGGTTTGTTTCCTTTTGATTTAACTCTTGAGTGTGAGTTATTATCATTTTAAAAGCAGGTAAATAAACTGCATTGGATATTTGTAGAGACCTCTTACCAACTAGAAGTGTTGGAAATATGAGATGCCTGCATCATAAACAATTTTATTATAACATAAATATATGTACACAATAAAAATGAATATTACAAACCTTGTGTCACCTTCATCCCAAGTGACAATGCCCAGAGGAAATGGACTTTAACTTTCCCATTTTATTGGTTTGTTGATTCCCTGCATCATATTATATTGTAAATATATTGACTCCACTTCTTGATTTGTCTACTTTAGAAAATTTCTATTAACTTTCTACTATAAAAATAGAATTATAACCTCTACTTCCCCTTCTTAAGCATCTCTACAGACTTTTCCTAATGTACTGTTAATTCAATCTTTTACAATATATGCATGTCTCTACTTCTTATAAACAGCAGAGAAGTATATTTCAGTGTGATTTTAAATAAGATGAAGGAATTGCATTCTTAAACTTTTTTTAATCTCTAGTATACTCTTTTACCTTTCAAATTATTCTAGCCATTTTGTTTTGTTTTTGCTGCTTCTATGCTTTTTCTGAGACTAAAACATTAGTTTTCTAATGTATAACTTTTATTAAAATGAAACAACAAAAAATTTATTATTTCAATATTGTGTCTCTAGGCTAGGTTAAAAAACAAGGTTATCATAAATTATGATGATGATGATGATGATGATGATGATGATGATGATGATGATATTATTATGAATTAAACTGGTATGATTGGACCTGTAGACAAGGTAAAAGTGTTTTTCTATGAGAAATACCTACTAATGGACAGATACCCTCACATTTTTTATCCCATTTATCTCAAAATATGTCGTTATTTTAATTGTTTATATATTTGCTTTGTGATTTTTGAACATTTCTTTCCTGTGGAACTTCTTGTTCCTTGAATCACATTCTATTAGCATTTTGTTAACATATTAGTTATGAAACAAGTTTCAGTGCTATAACGATGATCAAAAGTGATCACATTTTAAAACAATACTTATTTATCTTTAATCATCTGCTCTTTAGAAAACAAAGGAAAATAAGCCAACTCTATGGTTTTAACAACTCAAACTCTTTTTGCCTTAATCCTCTTCCATCTTCATCATTACACTTTCATCTTACTAAGAGAGTTACTTAAACCCACTATGGTAACAATATCATTACAATCAGTGAAGATGAGGGAGGAGAAGAGAAAAGAGAAAGGGAAGAGTCTGACTTCAAATACAGCACCAAGAAGGTGCACATGCAATGCAGCTTCACATACATATATGACCCTTCACACCAAATATATGACTCTTCACTTTCTGAGACTACTAAGTTCAATATTAACTATGGAAATAAAATTACAGGTAGTCACCTATAAAAAGATACATTTTCTCACTAATAAATATGTATTTTTAATTTCATTGATTATTTATTTGCAATTTCATTACTGTGTTGCAATTATGCAGCACAGTGAGAGACAGAGTTATACAGTTATATGTACATACATAACTTGGTGTGTTTTCCTCTATATCCCACCCTACTCTTAACTCCCTCTCATAAATTTTAGTGAGATTTTTAGTAATATTTTTGTCAGTTTGTAATTTAATTTAATTTAATTTTTATTACTGTATCATAGTCATACATCTTAATGAAATAAAAGACAGTGTAGACATACATTCACACATCACCCAATTAGCCCTTACCAAATCCCTAACCAATTTCCTCCCCATCCCTCTTTCCCATGTTTGTCTTACTTTGATATCTTGGTTTAAGTTCATTCCTATTCTTCTGAGGATCCTCCTTACTGTTTGCAAAAGTGGTTGCACTAATTTGCAATCCCTCCAACAATGTTTTAAAGTTCCTACTTCTTCACATCCTCTCCATAATTTGTTGTTGTTTATGTTTTGAATGACTGCCATTCTAGTTGGAGTTAGGTGAAATCTCAGGGTAGTTTTGATTTCCATCTCTGATTGCCAATGATGTTGAACATTTTTTCATGCATTTATTGGCCATTTGAATTTCTTCCTTCATGAAATGTCTATTTAATTTACTTGCCCGTTTTTAGATTGGGTTATTTGTTTTCTTAGTGCTGAGTTTCTTGAGTTCTCTGTATATTCTAGATATTAGTCCACTATTGGAGGAGTAGGTGGCAAAAATTTTCTCCCATTCTGTTGCTTCTTGATTGAGGTTCTTGACACTTTCCTTTGCTATACAGAAGCTCTTCAGTTTCATCCAATCCCACATATTGATTTGCCTTTTAGTTTCTTGTGTCTTTGGGTTTTTGTTGAGAAAGTTTTTATCTGTGCCTATGTGTGGCAGTATTGGACCTCTGCCCTCTTCAAGGAGCCTCAAGGTCTCTGGTCTACAAGTCTTTGATCCATCTTGAATAGACTCTTGTGCCGGGTGAAAAAGTGGGATAGTGATATTTTTGTATATGTATATATAACATTATCGTATCACCTTTTCTCAAGTCTCCTTTTTCCCCCTATTTCCATTCTACAGTCTACTCCTAAAATTCGACCTGCTTTGGTCTTCATTTATCTGAAGTTTCTTGTGTTTCCTATTTCCTCTACAGTTTCCATTTATGAGAGAAAATATATGACCCTTCACTTTCTGAGACTACTAGAAGACTAATACCATTCACTTTTCTGGAAATAATATAATTTTTTTCTTCTTTATGGGTGAATCAGTTCCATTGTGTGTATGTAGGACATATTCTTTATCCATTCATGTATTTACTAACACCTAGGTTGGTACCATTATTTGGCTATTGTGAATTGTGCAGCTATAAACATGGGCAAGCATGTATCACTATAGTATTCTGAATTTAATTCTTCTGGAAAGATACTGAGGAGTGGTATATCTGAGTCATATGGTTGTTCAATTCCTACTCATTTGAGAAACATTCAGAACTTTTCTCCATAATGGCTGTACTAATTTAAATTCCTATAATAGTATATGAGAGCTCCCACATTCTTTTCTTTCACCTTGGAACTATTTATTCAGATGTAGAATCATTTTTGTCAAGGCTTTGTTTTTCTCATATTCCTATATAATATCACCTTTTAGAGTCTTCTTTCTTGGTTTGATTACTTTGCAGTATGTTATATGCAAATAATATGCCATTTTATTTTATTTAAACAATTTTTATTGGTGCATTGTAGTCATACATCTTAATGGGATAAAACACTTGTGTAGACATACATGAACATCACCTAATTTGCCCCTACCCAATTCCCACCCCATTTCCTTCCCAACACTCTTTCCCATGCTTGGCTTAGTGATGGACTTTGATATGTTTGTTTAAGTACATCATGTGCTTTAGAGAGTTTCCCTCTTCTCCCCTCCCATCCCCTCAGTTAGGTTGCCTGACTTTTCTCCTCTACAGGATCTCCTTCTTTATCTAGAGTTCCTCCTGTTACCCATTTCTTCTTTGCTTTTCCATATTAGGAAAAGCATCCGATTTCTTTTTTTTTTTTTTTTGTGACAGACTAATCTCACTTAGCATAATGTTCTCCAGTTTATCCATTTCCCTGTAAATGATGTAACTGTGTTTTTCTTTATGGCTGAGTACAATTTCATTGTGTATATATCCCACAGTTTAGTGATCCATTCATCTGTTGATGGACATCTTGGTTGAGCAAGGCTATTACTTTTCCAATACCATATGCTTATTTCATAGCTAGGGGTCAGACATTTTGGTAATTTCTATAATGAAGTAAACACTTCATTTTGATTATATCTGTTATAGTGATCTGTGAACAATGATCTTTGATGTTCCTTTTGTGATGCAGGGAATGCCACAAATTATACATCTGTAAGATGGAAAACATAAGCTGATTAGACATTCTTCCTTCTCTCTCCTCTTTAGGATTCCCTGGTCCTAAAATTTATACTTATTTATAGCTTTGAATGGCCTGTAGATATCCAAATAAAAGAAGCAGTTCAATTTTTCTCATGTTAAATTGAAAGCTATAAATTTTTAATTTTAATGATGGGGAAATCTTTCTAGTCATGATATGCATGTATGAAAAATTAGGTCTCCCTCTTGCAATTTATGAATGTACACACACAAAAAAATAAGCTTCTCTACCAATGGTAAGGAGAAAGATTGAGTGTTAAAAGATAATGGTTTGGAAATAGAATACTTCCTTACTCCTCACAAAAACAAGGTAGTAATGTTGGAAGAGGGGCCTGGTTGTAATCTCAGCAGTGCTTAAATCCACTGAAATATATTTATCTGGGTAATGGCTTGGTCTGATAGGGTATCAATAGATTTATTTGAATGGAGGCCTGGGCTGATAGAGCATAGCTGGAGAAGATGGCTTCCTGGATGTGTGTCCTTAGTGATTTTGACTCCCCTTGCTTGCTTGCTCTCTGGCTTTCAGCCTCCATGCTGTGATAAACAAAGCTTTGGGCTTTCCCCTTTCTATCTCCCATAGCCAAGCCCTAAAATCCTAAATTCTGGCCATCACATAAACTGAGCCATAATATTCTAAGGAAACCATTAATAAATCTTTTTACCTCTAATTTACATGGTCAGGTCTTATAGCAGTGAGAATGCTAACTAAGAGATCTGGGTTAATGATCAAACCTCCACAATAGCCCTGTGATCCAACACTTAATACAAAACACAGCCCTAACTCTCTTTAATCCTAGGAAGACTTAGAGACAGGAAGAAGTCGCATACAATGAGTCTGAAGCTAGCAGATGTTAGTTTATGAGGTCTGAGAAAGGAAGCCATCTCAATAATGTAAAGGCACAAAGTAAACAGTATCTGCTGATATAAACGCAGCAATAAGCTATCCAGCAACTCCACTTCTAATATTTAATAAACGTGGATACACTAAAGAAAATATTTTCCATGTAGATGAATTAGCCTCCTATTGGAAGAAAATGTCATCTAAAAGTTTCAAAGGACAGACAGACTCTTTTGTTATGGGATCATGCAGCTGTTGTCAAGGTTGAAGCCAAGATTCATTTATTATTTCAATAACTCTAGGGTCCTTAGGGATTATTCTATATCTAATGTGCCTATGCACTATAAATGGAGCAATAAAACAGATAAGATAGAGAACATGTCTGTTTACAACCTGATGTATTGAACATTTTAAGCATGCTGTTGAGCTCTAATACTCCGAGAAAAAAGATTCTTGTCAAAATATTACTGTTCATTGATTACACACCTGGTTACACAAGAGCTCTGGTAGCGATTTATAAAATTAATGTTGTTTTCAAGACTGCTAACACAATATCCATTCTGTATTCCGAAGATCAAGAAGTGATTTTCACTTTCAGTCTTATTTTTTAATTACATTTTGTGAGCTAGGAATGTAATAGAGCTCTTGCCTAGCATGTGCATGGCCCTGGGTTCAATCCCAGTATAACGCAAACACACAATATGTATTTTATATGAATGCATCTGCCATAAATAGTGATTCCTCTGATGGATCTTGGCAACACAAACTGAAAATTTTCTGTAAGTAATTAATGATTCTAGATGTCATTAAGAACATTCTTGATTCATTAAAGGAGGTCAAAATATCATCATTAGTAGAAGTTTGAAAGGGGTTGTTTCCAGCTCTCCTGGATGACTATGAGGCTGTCTTAAGGTTTCAATAGAGAAAATAATCACAATTTTCATGGAAGTAGCACAATAAATGGAATTAGAAGTGGAGGCTGAAAATATAACTGACATGATGAATTCTCATGAAAAGAAGAAAAATTAATGTATGAGGAATTTCTGTATTCATGAGCAAAAAAAAATTTTAAAAGATGGAATCCATTCCTGGTAAAGGTATTATAAGCATAGTTAAAAATGATAATAAAGAACTTAGAAGATTATTTGAACTTAGTCAATAAAGTAGCATCAGAGTTTAAGAGAATTGACTTCAATTTTCATTGTAGGCAAAATCCTATCTAACATTATTTCAGTCTATAGAAGAAATTTGCTGGAAAAGGAAAGTTCAGCGGCTGCAACAAAATTCACTGTTGATTCGTTTCAGAAAATTTTCATAGTCACCTATACCTTTAGCAATCACCACTGTGCTCAATCAGCAGCCAATAACATAGAGGCCAGAACTTGCACCCCCCAAAAGTTTATACTTTGTTGATAGTAACAATAAGTTAGAATTTTTAACAATGGAATTTTACTCACCCATAAAGAAAAAAAAATTATGTTATTTGTGAAGAAATTGATTGAATTGGAGAGCATTATGCTAAGTGAGATTAGTCATTCATAAAAAGTAAAAAATTAGATGTTATCCCTAATATACAGAATCTAGGGAGAAAAGGGGGTCATAGAGGGAACTCTAGAGAAAAAGGAGAAACCATAGAGGAGCAAATAAGGAGACCTAGCTAAGGGGGATGGGAGGGAAAAAGAGAAAAAAATTTCTGATAAACATGACTTACATCCGTAAGTATATCAGCATCAATCAGTAAGCCAAACAAAAGAAGGAAGAGGGGGAAGGGAATAGGGTGAGAATTGGGGAAGGGCTAAGTCAGGGATATATGATGTGTGCATGTATGCCTCTGCCATCTTGTATACCATTAAGATGTATGACTACAATGCACCAATAACAAATTAAAACAAAACAAAACAAAATTTGAAAGAAAGATTTGAAATATATGTACATATTTTAATGCCATTGCATACTTAATAGTGCATTATACTACAAGCATAACTTTTATATGTACTGGGAAATAAAAAAAAATGTGACTCACTTCATACAGTGGTATAGAACTGAGTCCATAATATTTTTAAGCTATGCCAGTATTAGCCTTTTAATAGATTAGGATGAAAAACAACATTTCTATATGAGGGGCTTGGTTAGCATTGGTATTCCATTGAAAAACTATTTTTCTCTTCGGCCTCTGCATTGAATGCAAAACTTCAGAGGGAAATGACAACTGAATGGCTTCATATTTGGTATATGGGCTGGGAACAAAGATTCATGCTCTCTCCATTGCCCAACTTGTCTTCCCTAAGCAAATGTGGCTTAAATATAAGGCAATGATAACTAAATTAGGAGTTTAACCATACCCAGTGTCCTCAAAAAGAAATACCTGTTGTAACCTATAGCCAGTATTATTATTGACACTCTGAATTACTCAGAAGCTGACCCAGTCTATTCCAACTTATTGGACCTGTTAACTTTAGAAATGGAGGAATCCCAGGGTCCATAACAGAAGAAATTATTTACTTCCACTGATTTATAAAGTTTTATTTCCTATTTGGAAGTTAATTATGCTGTGAAGTGTTTTCTAATGTAAGCCCATGTGCCCTAGACATTTAAAAAATAAATCAAATTCTCTACCTGTAGTAGTCTCACTCCTCACAGAAATACTAGAAGTATTTTTGATCACTTTTTATATCTTGGTATTTAAAGAGGGAAAGGAGTAAATGCATGCCTCTGGTTTTTCATACAAAACCATAGAAATTATTTTAAATCTATGGGGATTTTCAATAATAGCATAGGATGAAAAGAGCATTATTCAATATTACAATGAAAATACAAACAATTGCACTGAAAATTGATGCTAGGAAACAGAGTGGCATAAAAACCCTCTTGGGGAAGAAATTGTTTTTCAAGAGGATTTCTTAAAAATATTTATTGTGTTTAGCTGGAAAGCAAAATTTATTAAAGCTTGGATGAGGATTGAATTGAATGCCAAGTCATTTATTTGGCTAATGAGATCATATAATTTACCTGTCAGATATAGGAGGTCTTCTAATTTCTTAAAATCTCAAATCCCTCAAATTAATGATGTGTCTGTTGAGTGATAGCACATAATGCTACACAAAGCCACAATCACATATATGTAACAATGTTATCCAGAAGTCTTTTAAAGGAACGAAGGTAAGCAATAGTTTGAAAAGTATAAAGTTACACTAAATTTTAGTCTAAATACCTATGTGAAATTGAACTGGTTACTTAAACTCTGACTTTTGTTTTTTCATCTTAAAAGTGGAGAACATAAAACTTTCTTAAGAAATTCTGAAGAAGTTGAGAAAAATGTAATATATGGCTCATATTTTATATATAAGTGCTCATTAGTGTTGAAAACAGTTAAAATTTTTTATTGGTGCATTTTAGTAAAAAATCTTAATGCAGTACAAGATAGTAGAGGCATACATGCATACATCACAAATTTAGCCCAGGAAAATTGTAGTTTGTGCCCTAAACAGCCTGTTGCCCTGAAATTCAGGCTTTTATTCTGAGACCAAGTGAAGCCCAAACATAAACTCTCCCATATTTTCACTGAGTACTTTTTGGAGGTGTTCTAACCTAAGAGCACCTTGATCCTGTGTTTCCAGACTCCAGCTTCCATCGCTATAGAAAAACATTTTAAAAATTCAGAGATCCGCCTTCTTTCCCAAGAACAATAGGATGCCTCCTGATCATACACATGCATAGAGACAAGTCTTTAAGTGGAGCACACAATCTCTTCCAATTTGGTGCTTGGGTTGAGCAACATCAGAGAGACTACTTGTGCTGTAAGCAAATGCTTTTGAGTGGACAACCAACTTAATCTTCACTTTTATAGATATCTTATTCCAATAGGTAAGGATGAAGGTTACTAATAAGAGTGAGTGTCATTTAAGACTAAACATTCTACCATCCGGTAATTTTTTTCCTCCCTAACCTTTTTTTACTTATTTTTAGAGTTCTATGGATAATTTTCTGTTTGCCTCCTATTTTGCTGCAATTTTATACATAATTACAACTCTGTAATTATGTTTCTTTTTCCACTAGTTCCTTCCTCATAACACAGAAAAATAATTAACAAAATCAGCACTAAATATTTTTAATTAATACCTACTTTAATAATAAAGTGCTAATTTAAAATAAATTAGTTACTTCTGCAAGTAGAAGAAAATATATTAAAAATATTATATTTTCTTTTTCCTTTTTTGTTCTCCCCACACACGTGTCTATTTATTTGCATATATTTATAATAAGAAAAACAATCTACCAAACATTGATTTCTTTCCTTCTATTTTTCTTTATCTCAGCAGGTTATCACTGAACCATTGATTAAAATTAATTTTATATTTTGATCAAAAAGCATAAGTTCCAAAGGAAGAAGTGGGAACAGGTTTTTAGAGTAAGTACCTGGGGGAAAAGAGAGAAAAAAAAAGATGTATTCATCCTAAAATCAAGGACAACCCATATCCTATTTCTCAGAATCTGTATGAGAAGGCGGCAAAACTCATGAAGTCTAGATGCTGTTATCTGAGTTCTACAAAACAAATCAGAGCCTGTGGCAGACAGCCCATCTGCTAACAATTATTTGACAGGGAAGATTGCCAGGGAAAGAAGAATGAGGAGTAGAGGTAATGTGATAAGGAAGGAGGGAGAGAAAATGTGAAGAGATGATGCACTGCTATGCTGGAGACAGCTTAGAATGAAACACAAATGGCAGCTGTGACAATCAGGGGCATCTCCCAAGACAGCTTTAAACTATTTCATTCTGGGACAATCCATAATGGGTGAGAGGGAGGGAAGGAAGATTGGGCACTGACTCTGCTGTCCCTTTTCTTTCTTCTGTCTCATTATACATATGGGGTAAGTCTCTCATAGTGCTGGATTGTGATTTATGGGCATTTTAAGCAGCCACTGGGGGAAAATACAGCCATCACAGTTTCATGCTTTCTGCCTCTTTTTTAAAGTTTATATACACATACAAGATCACTGGTGTGTTTATCTTTCAACCATGCTCCCTTGACTTCCATCTCCCTCTCCATACATGTTAATGAGATTCATAGTGATAGGTGAATCTGGTCTCCTCATTTATCTGGTCTTTTTTTCTCTTTTCCTATGAGAGAGTTAAGGGAATGCATAGTGTGGAGGATGCTGTTAGTGGTGGAGGAAGCTGCAATGACACTTGAACTTTAAAGCTATAGTTATAGGTGAGTCATCAATGGAATTGATCTAGCAAGCAAGCAAGGGAGATGATCAGAAATAAGAATTATGATATATTTCAGAATTTATCTAAAAAGACCTGTAGTGAACTCTTTCATTATCCTGAAAGCCTAAGCCTTTTGGTAAATATATATATATCTGTGTTTATGATTGAATTTCCGAATTACTAGAGAGAAGGATCTTATCTGTGATTTTTTTCAAAACAAATCCATACTTAAAGTCTGCTAAAAAGGACATAATTTATGTCCAACATATTTTTGCTCATAATTTTGTTGAATAATTGATACATAGAAATAAAATTAACTCTTAGAAATCAGAGCTCAGCAATATTAGAAAATGATAGTTTTAAAGTGCTACTGAAATGAAACTTAAAATCTAAACATAACAAATGACCTGAAGGGTATAGGAAATGAAGGTTTTTTATTTGTTTTAAATCATATTTATTATCCATATTTTCAGGAACACTTAGAAGAGAAATTGTGTACAATTATATAGGAGCTTGTCTTTAATTATAAATTTCTAAAGAAAGTAACAAAAAGTAACAAAAGTATCATGATCTGGATGTGATTTGTTTTCCAGAATCTCATGTGTTGGCATCTTGGTTGTCAGTATAACAAGGGGACCTTTGTGAGGTGGACCTGGTGAGGGGTCATTAATTGAATGCACTAAAGGAGGAAGGAATTAAAGTAGCTTTTTTTGGAACTTAGAGATAGTTCTTTAAGAATGAGTTATTAGAAAAGTAAACCTTACTTTTGAGTCAGTATTTGGCTCGTAGTTGTTTGTTTGATCTCTGGTTGCCACATACATAATCCCACCATTATGACCCCATCCACCATTTGGCCCTCACCAGAGGCAAATGATATGCTTCCTGATCTTGGAATTCAACGTCCAAAATTGTGAGTGACATTAACTTCACTTCTTCATAAGAACCCAGCTTTATATATTTCATTTAGTAGTGAAGAATGGGCAAACACAAACCGGGCGAGGTGGCGCACACTTGTAATCCAGCATTTGGGAGGTTGAGACAGGAGGATTGTGCAGGTTCGAAGCCAGCTCAACCACTTAGTGAGGCCCTTTGCAACTCAGTGAGACCCTGTTTCAAAATAAAGAATAAAAAATACGTCTGGGGTTGTCACTCAGAGGTAGAATGTCCCTGGGTTCCATTTTCAGTACTGAAAAAAAAAAGAATGGGTGAACACAAAAATAAATGAGTCTATGATTAAGAAAAAATAGTGTAACTTCATAAAAGACAATTTTGGCTCTTGAAACATTTCAACATCTAAAATTGGGGAGGGAGTGGTAGAGATGCAGCTAAGGCTTATCTTTAAAGAAAACATGAAATAGGATACTACATCACCTTAGAATTTTTGGTGAATTCTCATGGCATGTCATGTATACCATGTATACCACCCCCAGTCTCACATTTTGTTTCTGTGTTACAGAAGGGCTTCAGGTACTCTGAATAACTCTAGGGCAATTCACAGGAAGAAATAATGTCAGAATTAATGTCTTGATATAGAACACAGGACTTAGAAAAAATTCAGTTGAATTAAAGAAAAATAAAGTTCTATTTTTTGTTCAACTGAGTTTGTGGACTTTCTCATTCTTTTCCCTCCCTCTGTAGGTATATACAATTACAATATCAATTGAACACTGCAAAATATAAGCATTATGATATTTTAAGCTTTATTTAAGGATAAAAAATACATCTATTTAATACATAAAAGTATCTAAATATGTCATGTTCATGTTGTGCTTTTTGTACTTCTATTACTAGAAACGTTGGTATACAGAAATGTTGAGTATATCTCTGATTATCCCCTGAAGAAGAATCTTTAGAACTATCGCATATAAAATTTTAAAGGCTCTTTTGAGTATTGCAAAATTTCCCTCTAGGAAATTTATTCCAATTTACAACACTGTAGAGGGAGGGCTTATTTTCTTGCAATCATCCACTGGAATTATCAAATATATGGCTTGAAAGACAAGATATGGTACTGGTAATCATTCTTGTTAATTCTATATTTTTTAAAGTCTTAGTGACAGTGAACATGTCATAACATGGTTAAATGTCATTGAATTTCTCATTTTTGAAATTCCTGTTCCTTTGTTATAATCTTTTAATTTCTTTTCTAATTTTTAAACTACTTTATGTCATCAAAGAGGAATTGCTTTGACCTGGTATTATCGGTGAAAAATGCACATTTATAGCACGGGTTTTCAGGTCAGTTTAGAAACATCTGTTTCCTAATTTCAGCTGATTAGCTCACTGACCTTAGATACAGTGTTTATTGTCTTTAGACTTCATTTTTCATCTCTACCAATAGAAATAATGAAAAATATACTGCCCAGCGATGTCTTTCTTAATATAATATAACCAATGTAATGAGAATTATTCTGGCACAGTTTTTATTAAATAAAGGTTAACTGTTGTAATCAGAGGAAAAACAGTTGATATTTCTACCAAGGAATATTATGAATTCAATCTGAATATCACATTCTTTCTTTAAGGAAAAAGCTAAAAATGCTAAATGAATGTGGTTTTGTAAATGATAATATTGATGTGCCAACTTAAAATATGAACCATTTTATTTAAAAATAATATTATGTGTTGTTTAATTTTGTTTTGATGCTGGGAATGTAACCCAGGTATATTCTACTTTCTAGCTATACTCTCAACACTTTAAAAAAAAAATTGAAATAGGGTCCTGCTTAATCACCAAGAATGTCCTTGAACCCACAGTCCTCCTGTCTCAACCTCCCAAGTACTGGGATTAAAGGCAAGTATTATCATGCCTGGCTAAAATAGTCTTATACACTATAAAATAGTCAAATTAATGAATTCATCTTCTGTTATGAAAAATGAGTGGCTTTTGACTGCCGACTCCTATTATAAAAGAAATACTCTCCTAATTACAGAATCTTCCGTGATGAGTACATTTTTATGTTTATTTTGTTATTTTCTAATAATTGTCTTTTAATTTAAAAAACAGACAAAACTTAATAATAATCTAAGCTTCAAAATATTTTTTATGAACACAGATTTGGATGTTATTCATTAAGCTTCTCATGAAAATCACTCAACAAATAGAGAATATAAAAAAAAAAATCCTACTTAACCCACAGAATATATATTGCTTCCTACATACATATGTCTAAAAATGAGCGCCCTGATACTGCTCTGGCAACTCAACCATGACATGAAGAATTCAAGTCTTTCACTCTGCCTCTCTATTACTTTGAAGGTCTGTCTCCTGTGATTGCAAGCTGGTTACTGTATTTCCAAGTTTGGGATCCTCTTTGAAGAGTACTCTAAGGAAGATAAAAAGGGCAAGGTCTTACAGAGCCTTCTCTTTCTTTACATTTCTTATGGGAAAATATTACTTTCTACAGTTTATATTACTACCTTTTCTTTCACCTCCCTTTGTGAGTTTTTTTTATCACTCATCAACCTTTAGATTAATAAAGGATAATGAGTTGCTCAAAATGAACTCAAACCACTCACAGTTTGTCACTGATGCCACTCATATGGCCTTCTAAATGCAGCTGAGCCCATTAGGAAGAAAAAATTGGCAAAATGTTGGGAATGCAACCAAATATCTCCAGCTGAATAGTTGTTAATAACTAAAATATACAGAACACATGTCCAACCATAGTGCTTGCTCATTTTATTCCTGCAAAGCTGTGAGAAAAACCTCCTGTTCTCTGTCACTCATGTAAGTTCATATGAGCAAAGAGACAGCTTATAAATCAGGAGGCTGAGTTCCACTTCAGCCCAACTTCTGAGCTCGAAGGTTTTTATCAGAACTCTGGTTACTACTTTTCAAGAATTCAAGTTTAGATACTTTTAAAGTAATAAAAATGGTTAGACAATAAGGTAAAAATATCAAATGATAGAGCATCATAAAACAACTCTATTGTTATCTACTGTGTGTGTGTGTGTGTGTGTGTGTGTGTGTGTGTGTGTGTATAAGTTACTGAGATGAGAACTCAGAGGCATTTTACCTTCAAGCTACACCCCATACCTATTTTAATTTTATTTTGAAACAAGGCACTGCTGGGTTAATGAGAGTCTCACTACTTTTTGAGGCTGTCCTAGAACATGTAATCCTCCTGTCTAATAGTACAGAAACAGGGATTACAGGCATGCACCACCATGCACAGCTACAACTGTTTAATTTTAACATAATTTTTTTTTCACCTAAAATTTATTCCAGAGGCCAGTCGTGGTAGCTCATGCTTGTAATCCCTGCATTCCAGAGGCTGAGACAGGAGGATCGCAGTTCAGCGGACAGCCTCCGCAACTTAGTGAGACCCTGTTTCAAAATAAAAATTAAAAAAATAAGGCAGGGGTGTAGCTCGGTGGTCAAATGCCCCTAGGTTCCATCCCCAAACCTGCAAAATAAAATAATAATAATAATTCATCTCAGAAACAATGTAAATGAGTTGAAGGTGATGTGGATGGATTTAATAAAATAAAACATAAGAAATAAATAATTTTTAAGTGGATATGTCAACTTTTATAATATTAAACATGATATAATGTCAAATAATAAATTGTTACTGTGCACAATGTATATTTTCTATTGTATGCTACGGAGAGAAATAGGGAGCATTCAAAATTCTTGAAGGAATTCATTTCTACGAGCTATTAATTTCTGAGATTTTTCTGTGCTTCTTTGCAGTGTAGGATTTTCTTTGCAGCAATAACATGACAAGATCAGGAAGTACAGAAGTCTCAGGAGGTACTTTCTGCTTTTGAACCAAAACATGCAACATTTTTCTAACAATGAAAGAACTTGTTTAGGGCATACAAGGAGTCTTTGCCTGATATATTTTACTTTTTATTAATATTTTTGTGTATACTTTCATTGGAGCCTCAAAAACAAAGTCTTACAAGGGAAAGCATTAGATCACTTTAAACTAGATTTGCTTCCATTCTTTTACCCAAATAGTTTGGATTGATTATGCAATATACTTGATTCTGTTTGCACACCTATAAAATCAATTATATGTGTATTAAAGGCACCCACAAACACGAATGACATCACAAAAGTACATAGGAATCTGTGTCAATTCTTACTTCCTCCAACCTTCACACTGTGGAGTACTGCAGTAGAAGCCAGCACCCTCCCTCCTGGAACTACTCATGAAGTTGGGTAAGGAGTTAGATATTCAGTAGGTGGAACATTTACAAGACCAGGAGCTGCCCCACAGCAATCAGTAGAGCCAGAAGCTAAAGGGCTAACATCTGTGGGATACTTGGGTGCTTGCTTAAATTTTCAAAAGCAAGAAAACAAATGGCTGTTTCTCCTTTACTGGTCCCAAAGAGCATGTGAAAATATTTCTGGTGGTTCTTGTAATGAGGAACACAAGCAGATCAGAAATATTGGATAATTGTAGAGTGTTTGAATTACAGTATCATCACTCTAAAAATACTTTCCTCGGCCTTTGCAGATCATTACAAAATTAATTCAAGGCTCCTACTCTCTCTCTACCTATAAATATGTAGTAAATGCACCACATCTAACTTGAAAGAATGTTCTATCTCATTCTACTCAGACAACTTAGTAACCAGCATGTTGTGAACCTGCTCTAAAACATACCCATAAAATTAATTAAAGTAAAAGCAATGCTATCACTAAACATTGACAAGGATATTAACATTTAGAACTCTAAATACTACTGTAAGAATGTAAATTTGTATAATTATTAAAAAAAAATACTTGACAAGCTGGGTGTGGTGGTGCATGCCTGTATTCCCAGAATTTGGGAGGCTGAGACTGGAGGATAGCAATTCGCGGACAGCCTCAGCTATTTAGTGAGGCCCTCTGCAACTCAGTGAGACCTGGTTTCAAAATAAAGAATAAAAAAAATATGGCAGGGGGTGTAGCTCCGAGGTAGAGTGCCCCTGGGTTCCATCCTCAAACCCCCCCACACACACAAAAAAACTTGACAATACCTACAAAGTTTATGTGTGCAAGGCATATGATTTAGCTCTCTCTTAAGATATCATAATTCAAATACTACAATTATCCTTGAGAACTTTATATGGGAAATGGAGAATAGAATCAGTTCAAGGCCACCCAAGAACTGTCCTAAATGTGTGATAGTAGTATATCATTGCAATTTTAAATTCTACATAAATAATTTTCATATTGAAATCACTTTTTATATTCTATTTGCCATCTTTATATTTTTGAAGGGAAATGGACACATTTATTTTAAAAAGTAGAAAATACATAATCAAGGGAGAATGTGAGCCATCTTAAGAGGGAGAGAGAAATTCTTTGGCTTTGAGAGTGCAGAATTCTTTTCTTAGAGGGGACCTTCTTTATTTGATGAGGTGTGGGCAGGAGGCATGTGAGGATGTCCTCTGGTAGTCAGCAGTCGCAAGTGACTCAGAATGTTCCTGGTTCGCACCTGCACTATCTTATCATCAGGTCTAAGGTCAACCTACAATGTTAAGGAGAATGCTTTCTCAGGTGATGCCCAAGGAAGTTTGTCTTTTGTATGGTCGGTTGTCTGATAAAAAGACACTACCCTAGCCGGGCGTGGTGGCGCACACTTGTAATCCCCACGCTTGGGAGGTGGAGACAGGAGGATCGCGCAGGTTCGAAGCCAACCACGCTGGTTTAAGAGACCCTGTTTAATATATATATATATATATATATATATATATATATATATATATATATATTAAACAGGGTCTCATATATATATATATATATATATATATATATATATATATATATATATATATATATATATATTAGGTCTGGGAGTGTAGCCCGGAGGTAGAAGGGCTTCCAGGAACCCCAGTACCACCAAAAAAAAAAAAAAAAGACACTACCCTAGAGATGGCCAGCAGTGCTCAGGGTTTGTCACAGGCTTCCATTTTAAAGTTATATTTTCCTTGTTCTTCTTTATGTCTCCTTCCTATCTATGTGTTCTATTCTACATCCTTTCCCCTACATCACAGGCTTTAGTTCCTTAATCTTAAGGGTGATGAAGGATGAAAGTCTGACTTCTGTAGTTTCTTTAGGCTGGCAAGGAGTTTTTGCTTCTCTTGGCCAGAGATCAAGTCTCATCCTAACTGATCTATTAAAACAGAGATAATTGCCAGGCTTGGGGGCGCATGCTTGTAATCCCCGCACTTGGGAGGCAGAGACAGGAGGATCGCGCAGGTTCGAAGCCATCCTCAGCTGGCTTAAGAGACCCCGTTTCCAAAAAAATATAAAATAGGTCTGGGAGTGTAGCCCGGAGGTAGAAGGTCCCTGGGTTCCACCCCCAGAAAAACCAATAAATAAATAAATAAATAAATAAATAAATAAATAAAACAAAACAGAGATAAACTAGTCTTAGTTATTGAGTTGGGTTCCTTAGTGTAAGGTCAATAACTAAGGACACAGCCCCAAGAAAATGAGGGTCAGTAGGGCTTTTTAAAAAATTTTTCCTATGTGCCTGAAGTTTTTGTTGTGTCTATTGTGCCAAGTTGGCAATCAATGTCACTAAGTTGATGTTTACGAGCCAGGTTATTTGACCAACAAAATCATTCATTTTATTTTCAATGGTATTACAATTATGGTGGGCATCTACATAAAATATTGACATGTTAGTACATCATTCAATAACCCAAATCAATTCCTTCAATTTTTTTTTCAAATCTTTACCTTGGTCCATGTATTAATTAGTAGTTTAAACTGGAAGCCAGGTAGCCAGTCTATTTGATTATATATTACATTTTGAAAAAGTCCTCATGGCACAAAGATACAGCACACAATTTAGCATATCAACAACAATCACCCTGTCCTTCATTACTAATAATTTGTCTACTAGAGATGGGGTGGAATATAATTATTATGAATTTACAGGCCATTCTGAAAATGTATATTGAAGGTGCTTGTTGGAGTATATTTTCTTTTATTGTGAGGGGAAGATTTGGGCAATTTATAAATTTGTAGTAGCTCTTTATATATATTTTGGATACAAGTCACCTTTTGAATATGTATTATGTATTACTTCTATCTCTCTGAGTTACTGGGTGCCTATTTTTCCTCCTAATAAATGTGAATGACTTACTGTTATAAATAATAATGCAATCCATGTAGAATTTATGATCAAACCCTGAAACCAGGGTAAATTAATTCAAAAAGTCTTAGATATATTAAAGACAATCTTGTAACTTAGACACACAAAATTACATGTATAAAATATTATACTGTATAGTTACAACCTTATAGCTATTAATTTAGAATACTTACTTCAAAATACATTTCATATGATTAGTAAGTGATTCCTTTAATATTGGTAAAAGTAGGATCTCAAATTGTTTAGAAAAAATACCTCAATAATGTTTTATGAAAATTAGATAACTTTATAAAATACTTGTTTGAATAGAGCATAATTATAAATTATAAAACCTTAAAAGAAATTATAAATTATAATTTATAATTATAAAGAAAATGGTGCCACATGGTCATATGACACTTAAGTAACTATATTTATATATATATATATATATATATATATGCATACAAACATATATGTTACAAAATATATATAAATATATATAAATATTTATATATGTTACAAAATAACCATTATATATCTATAGTTAGGTTGCCTTATTTGCTCATCTAAGTTTTCTCCTTCTTTGTCTAGGGTTCCTCTTATGATACCTTTTCCCTAGCTTTCACATATAGGGAAAAACATTGATTTTTTAAATTTTGTAACTGGACTAATCTCACTTAGCATAGTATTCCCCAGTTCTATCCATTTCCCCACAAATGACATAATTTTGTGCTGTTTTATGGCTATATATAGCCATAAAATATATATTTTATATATGTATAGTGGTTATTTTGCAACATATTTAAAACCACTCAATGATATTGATAGGAAAATACAAAGGAACATTTCAATCTTTTTCCATTTACCCAAAAATTTACTTGATTTTTTTTTTTTGCTATTTATTTTATAATCATTTTTCCTTTTTCCTTTTTCTCTTCTCGGTTGCCCTTTCCCTTATTTAGGTAAAAGTATTCTGGAATTTCTTATTGCCTAAAGAAAAACCCATTACTTAAACAAGCTTCATCAGCCACTTAGTGTAAAAGTCTATTAGCTTGAACAGCACATGGCAATTAGCTCAAGGCAGCTTCCTCCAACTCCAAGCTACTGACTTAAACTTCAGTATTCTGAAATCACCGAGGCACTTCCCCATTTCTCTAATAGAAGAAAGCTGACAGCTCATAAAAGCCATCTTCTGCCCTTTCTAGTTATTTTT
Organism: Muscardinus avellanarius; assembly: GCF_963383645.1. Lineage (NCBI taxonomy): Eukaryota > Metazoa > Chordata > Mammalia > Rodentia > Gliridae > Muscardinus > Muscardinus avellanarius. Next base: position 25,285,148 of record NC_137790.1, on the reverse strand, counting down.
CTATTTAAGATGTTCTCTGTGATCTCATTGCCATTCCTTTGCATTCTAATTTAGTATTTGAGGCAAGAATGGGAATGTATACTGTTTCTTATGGGCATTTTTTTCATAAATTGGACATTTTTAATTATATGTTTTTAAGTACTGAGTGCTTTTAAGAATGAACCTAGTGATTTCCTGAAGGACTTAACTCTTCTATATTGTGGTTTATTGGTCTACAATACAAGATTTGTTTGAAAAAGAAAAAAACTTTCTAAAATAAAATAATAATACTTAAAAGTCTGTGCACATTGAGAACAATGGGGAAATGATGACAAAATTATTCCATTGGAGGACATCACATCTATCAACAAAACACATATCCATGCTCTGATTTGTATGATTAACAGCACTGAAAATGACTTGAGTAAAATAGAAATGTAAACAAATATTTATTTTGATAAGTTAAAATATCTACAAAATTATGTATATCTAGGAGGGGCCACTGCCAATCATATCAACACAAATATTTTATATGTAAGGACACAATACATGTTTATAACATGGGTACAATTTGGGTATATTGTTTACTTCCCAATGTATTGTTTGCTCTTTGAAACTGTTAACTATATTCTACCCTAAAATATAACTATTTTAGACTACTCAAGGATTCCTTTTAAACAGGAAAGGATACGTGATTCCAGATTAACCATCCTGCTTAATCCATTTGAGCCTACTCATGCTACTGTGACACTTTCTTAGAGTCATTGCCCCCATTTTCACATTTCTCATAGTAAAAAGATCAAAAAATCAAATGTACTGAGCAAGTTACAATATTCTATTTCCAATTTCACCTTTATAACTGTATTAACATTGTAATACCTAATTTACAGGTACTCTTCCTTCTGCTTAATAGCATACTATGAGGATTAAATATGTTTCAGATATAGAAAAAGCCAAAGTGTGTTTCTTATTTTTACATACCACTCACTGGAAAACACAACACATCACTTTTTTTTTTTTATCTTACAGTCATTTTTCTTTTTTATTGGTGCACTGTTGTCATACACCTTAATGGAGTACAAGATGGTAGAGGCATACATGCACATATCACTTACTTAACCTGTCCCCAGTTCTCATCCCATTTCTTGCCCTCTCTCTCTCTTCATGTTTGGCTTAGTGACTGGCTTTGATATGTTTATGAATGAACATTATGCATATTCGGGAATTTCCCTCTTTCCTTCTCCTATCCTCTTCAGTTATGTTGCCTTATTTACTCATCTAATGTTTCTCCTTCTAGCTTTTTCCTAGCTTTCAAATATGGGAGAACATTGATTTTTTTTTTTTTTTACATTTTTGAACTGGACTGATCTCACTTAACATAATGTTCTCTAGTTCTATCCATTCCCCCACAAATGACATAATTTTGTTCTATTTTATGATTGAATAATATTCCATTGTGTACCTATCACAAAATTTTGTAATCCATTCATCTGTTAAAGGGCATTTTGGCTGGTTCCTTCGATTGGCAATTATATGCATACCAGATGTGTGTGTGTGGGGTGTGTGTGTGTGTGTGTGTGTGTGTGTGTGTGTGTGTGCATGTGAAAACACATGCACTCCAGCACATTTGAACTTTTTTTTTTTTTTTTTTTTTTGGTGGTACTGAGGTTCTTGGAAACCCTGTCTCCACCTCCCAAGCATGGGGATCACAAGCATGAGCCACCATGCCAGACACATGTGAACATTTTTATCTACATATCAATTGAGCTTTGTTCTTCAGTGGACAATAATTTGAATTTTGACAATTCAGTTTAATTGTCCACTACATGGTGTTAAGTGTCCATACCATAAGGGATTTTTTGCTTCTCAGCCTTTTGTCTAAGAGCAAAAGAATGCCTACAAACTCCATCCCACAGATTTTCTCTATTTCAGATGCCAGTTGTATGGTCCTAGTTTCTGACTTGGCCAAAAATCAGAAATCCCCATGACTCTTTTCCTTGGATTGTTTAATTTACTAAAGCATGTCACAGAACTCATGCAGTTTTTTTGTTGTTGTTGTTGCTATATTTGATCATTTATTTTAAAGAATATTACACAAGTTACAGTTGAGCAGCCTGATGGAAGAGCTCCATTGTCAAAGGGACAGGGGAAAAGTCATAGAGCTCACCATGACCTTGTGAAAGGCACCACTCTTCAGGAATCTCTGTGTGTTCAGTAGTCCAGAATTTCTTCAAACCTATTTCTTTTAAAATTTTTTTATAGAAAACACATTATTTGGACATAATTATTAAATATTATTCCTTAGTGATCCACTCACCTTAAGGAGGTCTTCCCTTCATGGCAATCAGGAAGTGAGGCTAAAGGTTTAGCCCAGTCATCTTTTGATTGGCTCCTGCTTTCCAACAAGCACCATACTGACTCTATGAAAGAGCACATGAAAAGTGGCCACATTGGGAAAAAAAAATGCATTCTCATTACCCAGAAAATTCCAAGTGATTCAAGAGCTATGTGGCAAATGACATGTTTCTTATTGTAGATTACAGTATCAAATAAGGTAAAAGAAAAATACTCTTTTTTTTTTTTTTTTTGCAGGTCTCAGGATAGAACCCAGGAACATTCATCCTCTGAGCTACACACCCCTGGCTTATATTTTATTCTTTATTTTGAAATAGGGTCTTACTAAATTGCGAAAGGCCTAACAAAGTAGCTGAGGCTGTCCACGAAATGCCATCCTCAGGTCTCAGCTCCTGAATGCTGTGATTACACGCATGGACCACCACACCCGGCTTGAGAAAAATATTCTTAATCATCATTGAAATGATAGTTCCAATATTTTGCTAGTTTATTAATAAATGAGTTCTGTTTTAGGGATTTTTTCAGATTGTTAATAAACAATGCATTCAATTTATTTTTTAAACAGGAAAAAAGCAGACTCGGGTGTGGTGACGCACGCTTGTAATCCCCATGCTTGGAAGACAGAGACAGGAGGATCGCACAGGTTTGAAGCCAGCCGCACTAGCTTAAGAGACCCTGTTTTCAAAAAAAAAAAAAAAGTATAAAATAGGTCTACGAGTATAGCCCGGAGGTAGAAGGGCTTCCAAGAACCCCAGTACCACCAGAAAAAAGAAAAAGCAGTTCAAGTGACTTTTCCCAGCATGAAATATTTGTTACTGTGACATGTAAGACTGAACCATAAAAATAATGTTTTTTAAGATATTATTATAAGTAAAGTGGTATTTCTTTCCCTAGCATCATAATTCATTTGTGCATCTCCTTCCCATTTGCCATCACAACTTTCTTGTTTCATATACTGTTATTTTCTTTTATTGAGGTGCCTTGGATTAAACTCAGGAGTGTTAACCATTGAGCAACACCCCCATATTTCTTTTCTATTTTGTTTTAATTTTTAAGTAGGGCCTCCCTAAATTATCCCAGCTAGCCTTGAACTTGCAATCTTCCTGCCTCAGTTCCAAGTATCTGAGATTTCAGTCATGTACCACTGTACCCAGGTTATATTGCAAATACTTTAATCCACAACTGTCTTTCATCTGTGAGGAAAGCTGGCTTAGAAATATTATCTAGAAATTTGTCAATTTCTCTAGATTTTTTCATTTTGTTGTAGAACAGTTTTTCAAAGTAGTTTCTGATAATGCTTTAAATTTTCAGTTTGGCTTCCGAGGCCGGGATCAGAGCCTGGCAAGGGATAAGGCTTGTGCCGGAACCAGCGAGGCCAGGAACGGAGCCTGCCATGAGGCAAAGCTGGTACTGGGGCCTCCATGGCTGGGATCAGAGCCTGCCAAGTGGTGAGGCCGGTACTGGGGCCAGTGAGGCTGGGATCGGAGCTCACCATGAGGCAAGGCCAGTGCTGGGGCCTCTGAGACCTGGATTGGAGCCTTCTGAGGGGTGAGGCTGGTTCTGGGGCCAGCGAGGCCAGGATTGAGACCTCCTATGAGGCAAGGCCAATGCTGGAGCCAGCGAGGCTGGCATCAGAGTTGGCCGGGTGGCCAGGCCAGTGCCAGGGCCATCAAGAGTGGGATAGGAACTTGCAATGCAGCATACACAGAGAAATATCACAGAAAATAAAAAACCAGATGCTTTCCCTAACATGCCAAAACTAGGAAGAAATAGGTAGTAGGAGGAGATCTAGTTGAAGAAAGGGCCCTATGGAGAAGCAATTAAGGTGACCAATCAGAGGGGATGGGATAGGGAAAGATGGAATCTCTGTAAAACACATGATGTAGAGATGGTTAAGATGGTGGTGGCCACCGTCGCACTAACAATCGTGGCCGCCAATAAGGATAAGCTTTTCGGGGAAACCCTGGACACCAGATTTTGGTTTAATATCGAGTTGGGACAACTTAAGGAGACACTTCCAGTTGCAACTTCCTATCTAGAATACAGGAGAGAGAGTGGATAATAGCAGAATTGGAAGCAAGATGACGAGGAGGCGCCAGCAATGCAAGAAAAGCATTTTATGGAGGATCATCCCAGAAAGGATTGGAGGAAAAAAACACCTCAGCACTGCATGATGGGGACTTGTAACATCATATCTTGTAAGAAAAAATGATCCAGGCGTGGTGGAGGAAGTTGAGAAGTACTGGGTGGGGAGCCTAGACTTGCATCCTGGGAACACAGCACACCTGGCCGCCACGCTCCTATGCTGCGCCGAGGGCTGCGGAATACCCAGAATAGCAGATCCTGCTTTTTGCAGTGGGGCTGTGGGCCTCCACTCTTGGAAAGGAGATAAAATTCATTGCTGCTGAGTGTTAATCTTACAACCCCTTCAAAAAATAAATAAAATAAGTAAAATATTGGAGAGGAGCCAAGAGGGCAGCTGCGGCAGCCAGGAATCAGGAGATACAGACAGACTCTATCCAATTCACCTGGAACTTTTGGGAGGAGAAATCCCCATGAAGGGGGACTGCCCCTGCCACACAGGCTTAGGAATTCTGGACATCATGTCATGTGGGGAGGGAGTTCAGTGGAGAACTAGGCGGAAGGCAGCTGCGCCGTGGTACCAATGGCACGGCATTGCCAGTGGAACTGCGGAGCTGCATCACCTGCAGAGAGGTGGCCCTGCGGCGGTAGAGATAGAGGCTCTTATTTTGGAGAGGCAGATATCTGATTCAACCCAACTTGATCTCCGGAAGAAATTGCCCCAAAGGTAAAATTTGGTGGGGCACACAGATCCAGACCAGTCCACCTTGATCTTTCAAGGAAATCTCCCCAAAAGTAGACTGGCTGCTTCTGCCACACATGCTCGAGAAGATTAGACAACATGCTAAGTGGCAAAATGATTTGGGGGGTATCAGAGGTAGCCCCGCATAGCCAGGATGGGCCTACATGCTGCATGTTCTGGGAGTTATCACCCCTCATGGCCCCCGCGCTCTTTAGTGCAGAGTGAGAGGCCAGGGTGTACGTGGAACAGCAGAGCCTGCTTTTTGAGGTGAAGCTGTGGACCTCTGTCTTTGGAGGGAAGACAAAATTTATTGCTGCTAGGTATTTGGGGTCCCAGCTTTTCAAAAGACATGGTCTGCTTTCTCATATTAAAAAAAAAATGGAAGAATGCTGGGCATGGTGGCACACACTTGTAACCCCTGTGCTTGGGAGGCAGAGACAGGATTGCGCTAGTTTGAGGCCAGACTTGCTGGCTTAGAAGACCTTGTTTCTAAATAAAAAATAGATATTAAAAATAAAAGAGTCAGTTATCTGGAGTGTATCCCAGACACAGAGGGGTTTCCAGGAACCCCAGTACTGCCAAAAAATAAGGAAAAATAAATAAATAAAGAGAGAGAGAGAGAGAGAGAAAGAAAGGGAACATTTGTAGACATAGTGACAGAGACCAGAGCCCATTGCACAGCAAGGCCAGTGCTGGGGCCAGGGAGGCCTGGATTGGAGTCTCCTGTGAGTCAAGGCTGGTGTTGGGGCCTCTGACTGAGACCGGGGTTAGAGCCTGCCAAGGGGTGAGGCCAATGCAAGGGCCAGTGAGGCCAGAATTGGAGCCTACCATGAGGCAAGGCAGGTGCTTGGTCCTCCAAGGCCAGGATCAGAGCCTGCTGAGAGGTTAGTCCAGTGCTGGGACCACCGAGGCTGGTATCAGTGTCTGCTGTGAGGCAAAGCCGCTGCTGGGGCACAAGAGATTGGGATGGTTGGGATGGGAGCCTGCTGAGAGGTTAGGCTAGAGCTAGGGCCAGCGAGGCCAGAATCAGAGCCTGCTGAGGTGTGAGGCTGGTTCCAGGGCCAGCCTGGCTGGGATTGTGGCCTGCCATGAGGCAAGGCCAGTGCTGGGGCCTCTGAGGCTGGGATTGGATCCTGCAGAGGGGTGAAGCCGATCCTGGGGACATCGAGGCCAGAATTGGAGCCTGCGGAGGTGAGAGGCTGGTGCCGGGGCACCCTGGCTGGTATTGAGGCCCACCATGAGGTAAGACTGGTGTTGGGGCCTCCGAGGCCAGGATCAGAGCCTGCCAAGGGTTTAGGCCAGTGCTGGGGCCAGCGAGTCTGGGATCAGGGCCTACCATGAGGCAAGGCCGGAGCTGGGGCTAGCGATGCTGGAATCATAGCCTGCTGAGGTGCGAGGCTGGTGCCTGGGCCAGCCTGGCTGGGATTGGGGCCCGCTGTGAGGCAAGGCTGGTGCTGGGCCTCCAAGGCTGAGATAGGAGTCTGTGGAGAGGTGAGCCCGATGTTGGGACCACCAAGGCCGGGATTGGAGTCTGCTGAGGTGCAAGGCCAGTGCCGGAGCCCCCTGGCTGGGATTGGGGCCTGCCGTGAGGCAAGGCCGGTGCTGGCGCCTCCGAGGCTGGCATCAGAAACTGCCAAGTGGTTAGGCAGGTGCCGGGGCCAGCAAGGCCGGAATAGGAGCCTGCTGTGAGGAAAGGTTGGTGCTGCGGCCTCTGAGGCCTGGATTGGAGCCTGCCAAGTGGTGAGGTTGGTGCCGGGGCCAGTGAGGCTGGGATTGGAGCCTGCTGTGAGGCAAGGCCAGTTCTGGGGCCTCCGAGGTCGGGATTGGAACCTGTTGAGGGATTAGGGCAGCGCGGGGCCAGCGAGGCCGGGATCAGAGCCTGCCGAGGGGTGAGGCTTGTGCTGGGGCCAACGAGGCCGGGATTGGGGCCTTCCATGAGCCAAGGTTGGTGCTGGAGCCAGCGAAGCCGGCATCAGAGTCTCCCAGGTGGCCAGACCAGTGCCGTAGCCATCAAGAATGGGATCAGAACTTGCAATGTGGCATACACAGAGAAATATCACAGAAAATAGAAAACCAGATGCTTTCCCTAATATGCCAAAACTAGGAAGAAATAGGTAATAGGAGGAGATCTAGTTGAAGGAAGGGCCCTATAGATGAGCAAGTAAGGTGACCAATCAGAGTGGATGGGATGGGGGAGGATGGAATCTCTTTAAAACTCATAATATATGTAAACAAATGTATCAAATTTAATCACCAATCAAGCATGGGATCAAGGGAGGGGGTGGGAATGGGATGGGGATTGGATAAGGGCTAATTGGATGATGTGTGCTGTGTATATCCTCACAAGTCTCGTATTCCATTGTAATGTATGACTACAATGAAACAATAAATAAATAAATATATATATATATATATATATATAAATAAAAATAAAATAATAGATAGTTCTACTTCAAATTTTTTTCACAGTTTGTAGTAATATCACCTTTTTCATCTCTTTCATCTCTCAAATGCTGGGATTACAAGCATGTACCACCACACCCAGCTTGTTTGTTTATTATTATGTTATTATTATTAGTGATATTGGGGATTCTGGAAGCCCTTCTACCTCCGGGCTACACTCCCATACCTATTTTTATATTTTTATTTGGAAACAGGGTCTCTTAAGCCAGCGAGACTGGCTTCGAACCTGCATTATCCCCCTGTCTCCACCTCCCAAGCACGGGGGTTACAAGTGTACGTCACCATGCCTGGCTTATTATTTTTGAGAAACCATCTTATGATTTTGTTAAAATACTTAGAAATAAATCTATCCAAGGATATAAAAGACCTCTACAAAGAAAATTGTAAAACATAGAAATAAATTAAAGAAGATCTCAGATGATGCAAAACCTTTTCATGTTCTTGGATAGGCAGAATAAATACATAAAAATAGCCATTTTTCTAGCTGGGCATGGTGGTGCACATTTGTAATCCCAGCACTTGGGAGGCTGAGACAGGAGGATCGCACAAGTTCAAAGCCAGCCTCAGCTACTTAGTGAGGCTCTCAGCAACTCAGTGAGACCCTGCTTCCAAAGAAAATATAAAATAGGTATGGGAGTATAGACTGGAGCTAGAAAAGCCCCTGGGTTCCACCCCCACTACCACAAACACACAAAATAGCCATTTTTCTATGTGATCTACAGATTAAATGCAATACCCATTAAATTACCAAAATCATTTTTTACAGGCTCATGTGGAACAACAAAAAAACCAGAATAGCTAAAGTAGTTCTTAGCAACCAGAACCATGCAAGAGTCATCACAATACCTGACTTCAAAGTATACTATGAAGCCACAGTAATAAAAACAGCATGATATTGACACAAAAAGACACAAAGGCCAATGGAGCAAAATAGAAGACCCAGAAACAAATCCATACAATTACAGCCAACTGATTTTTTTGACAGAAGTGCCAAAAACATACATTGAAAAAAGCTAGCCTCTTCAACAAATTATATTGGCTAAACTGATTAACCATAATGCATAAAAATGGAAACAAACCCCACTTTCTCATCCTATACAAGAGTTAAATTAAGATGAATCAAAGATCTGGAAATTAATCCAGAGACTGTGCAGCTACTTGAAAAGAGCATAGGTAGGTCCAACACTTCAAACCATAGGCACAGGTAAAAACTTTCTCAACAAGACAAAGGAATGAGAATTAAAAGAAGGAAGAATATGATGTGGAATTGCATTAAACTGAAGAGCTTTTGTGCAGCAAAAGAAACTATCAAGCACTTCATCAGAGTACCAACAGAATGGGAGAAAATTTTGCCAACTACTCCTCTGATAGAGGACTAATATCTAGAATATACAGAGAACTCAAGAAACTTACCACTAAGAAAACAAATAACCCAATTAAAAATAATGGGCAAGTGTACTAAATAGACACTTCACAAAAGAAGAAATACAAATGGCCAATAATGAATGAAAAAAATTTCAACATCTTTAGCAATTAGGGAAAGGCAAGTGAGAACTACCTTGAGATTTCACCTAACTACAACGAGAAGGACAATCATTAAAAATATAAACAACAACAAATTTTGGTGAAGATGAGAAAAGTGGGAACTCAAATGTATTGTTGGTGGAATTGCAAATTAAGGCAACCACTTTGGAAACAGTATGGAGGATTCTCATGAGAATGAACCTACCATATGATCCAGCAATACCACTTTTAAGTATTTACCCAAAGAATGGAAACAAAATTATCAAAATAACATATGGATATCTATGTTTATAGCCAAACAATTCACAATTGCAAAACTATGAACCAGCTAAGATGCCCATCAACAGATTAATTAATTACAAAATTATGGAATATACACACAATGAAATTTTACTCAGCTTTAAAGAACAAAATTATTTCATATGCAAGGAAATGGATGGAACTGGAGTACATTATGCTAAATATTATTCTGTCACAAAAGGTAAAAAAAATCAAATGCTCTTTAACTTTCAGAAGCAAGAGAGAAATAGGTAATAGGAGGGATTCTTGAAAAAGAAGGAGAAGCCTTAAGTGAGTAAAGAAGGTGACTTAACTGAGGGCAATGGGAGGAGGAAAGAAAGAAACTCTCCAATGAACATGAAATATTTTCAAATGATGTGTGCATGTATGCCTCTACAGTCTTATACTCCATTAATATGTATATTTACAATGAACTGATAAAAATATATGAAAAATACTGTCTACCACTGATTAGGGATATCATTGTGTATGCCAAGACTTTCTCTTTCATGCAATTTTCAATGAAATAACATTGAATTTTACAGGTAGAAATTATGAGAATACCTCTATAACTTGGTAAATTTTCCACAGTAATGATAAAACCATCGCATGCATTTAAAGTCACTAGTGTGGTTTTCAGGTCATACACAGTAACGTCTTCTATTATAGCAAGAGAAAATAAACCTCTTATTCAGCAACAAGTAGACAAGAGAAAATGAAAAAAGAGAGGTAAGAAAGACACAGATATAGATAAAAACCACCCCATAATCCCATCGTCCCCATCAATTCAGAAAGTATTTGTCTCCCCAAAAGCACATCTCATATTCCAGTGAACATATGCCATTTTAAGACCCTTCTTTCTCTTATTAAGTAATAGATTTCATATGTATGTTCTACTGTTAACATACCATTACTTCATTTTTGTGAAGAACATTACATTCCTTCATATTTTATGCTATCATTTTTGTTAGTGGCAAGTGGCTGTCAAAATTTAAGTAAAGTGAGTGCTGAGAGATAAAACTGAAGAAGATACCTTCTGCAAAATGACATATGAACAGTTTCAGAAGAGATCTGTGTGCTTAAAACATGTAATCACTTTAAAACCTAGAAATAAAGAACACCAAAAAGAGTAAATGAGGTTGCAAATATAAATATTCTATATCCTATCAGTTAATAAAGAACTAGAACAATTCTTTTAGTAGCATCTGAAAACATTTTTTTTAATTGTATGGCTGGGTCAGAGGCAGGAGTCAGGACTACTGGCACCTAATAGGTAGACCTCTACAAAATACAAATCCCCAAACAATAACAAAACAAAGAAACAAGAAAAGCTCAAAATGTCAGTGGTACTTAGAAAACTTTCATGTATCTGTTAGCTATTATCTCTTTAAAGCAAAGTCATTCATAGAAATGCTGATTGTATAACATTTGCAGAACTAAACAATATAAAAATCATTACAGAAAAGTTTCAAATGCAATGATCAGTGATTTTTTTAGACCAAAACTAAATTATAATTTTTGAGAGAAGTAATATATTTTTAGTCTTTAATATAAGAGAGAAATCTAATTTAAAAATTAAGTATTTTCAATAAAATACTTTAAATTAAATTTCCCAATTTAAAAGGATTTTAAAAAGTAGTAAACACAGGGAAAATTGCCTCATTTTTATCCATTCATAATATGTCTTTAGATGATAAAAGTCATATTTTATCACACATTGTGCCTTAAATGAATCTCCCATATAACTGTTCTCTATAATTCTTAAAATGATGAATTATATGAATTTGGTTTATAAACACTTAAGATCAGTAGTAAGGCAAATATATTCATGTTAAATATTGGCACTTGTGTTCCATGTCCATTTTTACTCATTTTATCATACTCTTCTGAAAGATATTTTACTATTGATAAAAATGCAGAATAATAAACTAGAAAGACACTTTAGAAACTACACACCATCTAACTTTTTATTAATCATACAACAGAAAAAGACCAAGGTTCTAGAGAAGATAAGCAACTTAACCAAGGTCAGAGAGCTAATCCAGGGCAGAGCAAGGAACCATATAAAAATGTTTAAAAAAAATTACTAACCTCTTTTTGTATTGGGCAAAGAGCTGTACAGATTTTCTGGACATGCATGACTGATGTTCAATCCAGTAACTTTGTCATAATATTCACCAACATTACCAGCTCTGAGTTGTTACAGATTTCACATAGTCTGTTTATCACAATTCATTAATACATTCTTTTCGTTATAAATTTAAACTATAATTAAACATTGATAGTGATTATCAGGGCCAAGCATATGTTATATGCATTTCTGCCGGTAAAATCAGCCTCTGAGCTGTAGTACTGATAAAAGGCAAAAGAACAAACAAAGTGGAGAGTTGACATCCAAGCGCTGCTGAAAATATATGACAGAGCTGGCCGGATATCTGAAACTGCAGACCTAGGATGCAGCTGCTGCGTGAAAGCTGCAGCTGGCTGAGAAAAGGTGGACAAAGAGAATGATGAATGGAACCAAGGCCTGATGTGGAGTGCAATAAGAGAAACCAATATTTTAGTTCTTTTGTAGAAAGATTTACTTCCTTACAGTTTTTCAAGGAGGGTGAAAGCGACTTGAGAATGCTACACACACTTTTCTGTCCTGTCCACTAAATTGCCGTCTTTACTTTTATCTCTCATTTATTTCCTGTGAGATTCAGCCCCACGTCACAGTCCTCTGAACAGTGTGCTCTCACTGATGCATATAGTTATTCCGAATGTGAAGTTTATAAAATGAGTTATAGAAAGCAGAGAATAGATATCATTTCCTTTTCTATTTCTCATTCACTTACAAATCACACACCAACAAATGAAGGTAAAAATTATTTTTATTTAAAATCTGCTTTTCTGAGAAATGTGTAATTACTTTATTTAGAATTGTATTATGTGGATTATTTTATCATAATTTTTGAGAGTTACGATACACAAAGATAAATGATTAGTATCGAGAAGGCTGAAAATTAAGCCAGAGTGATGGTGCACCCTTATAATGTCAGCACTTGGGAGGCTAAAACTGGAAGATCATGGTTGAGGACAGCCTCAGCTACTTAACGAGGCCCTTCACGACTCAGTGAGACCCTGTTTCAAAAAATAAAAAAAGACTAAAAAAAAAATTAAAGACAAAAAAATAGGGCTGAGGATATAGCTCGAAGGTAGAATGCTCCTGGATTCCATCCACAGAACTGAAAAAAAAAAAAAAAAGAAAGAAAGAAAGAAAGAAAGCTGAAATTGATTCATGTCTCAGTCATTATCCTAAATGGAAACTAATATAAAGAAATGTGAGAAAATAAGAGGCCCCTAAGTGTTTGACATTTTATTATTTAATAATTTCTGTCATTTCCAAACTCTGAAAGAAAACAACTTGGAGCCAAACATTTTCTTCCCAGAAAAACTATCTCTCAAATTAGATAGATAAATAAAAATCTTCCATGACAAACAGAAGCTGAAGGAATTTCTGTCTTCCAAACCAACAATAGAGAAAATTATCAAAAAGATTAGCTGCAAAGAAAAAATAATTAATACATGCCAGAACCAGAGAAACAAATATTTACACCCAGTGAACAACTAAGCAAAGAAAAACAAACATTACCTAAAACAGAAGTTAAATCTCAATATGTTAGGAAGTAAAAATCATCTCTTAATAATCACGTACTACCATGCCTGGCTTCTCATGGTTCTTGATAACATATAAATCAAAGGTAATAGGCAATAAGTGATAGAAGTATATGGATATCTTTATAGTCCTTTGCTAATAATTCAGAAAAAAATATATGCTCATTGTGTGTCCATTAACACTGTTCTTACTGAATTTTTTATATTCTTTTATTATTAAGTATTATAATTGACTAAAACCAGTTGTGCAATACATTACACATCTAGTGCACTTTCCATAAATTAAGCAAACTTGATTCTATATCTGTAAAGTCAATAGATTATCATGCATAACATTCTCATGCTTCCTGTAAATTTTAGGGACAGTATTTTACTAGAAATATGTTATAATAATTAGATATTCTAGTGAAAAGAACAAATTTTATACTTATAAAACTAATTTAAATAGTTGCAATTTGCAAATTTAATTTATTAATAAATACTCAGAAGATACTGTTTATTATTATGGGTCTCTACTTTTTGTTTTATAGTGAAAGTGGAAAATGAGACACTGGTCAACATATTTTGATATAGAAATACATTCTCACAACTTGTTATTTGAATAATTCAAAACCATTAATAACTTTCATTGATATTTTCTATTGTATGTCTGAGCTTTTTGATTAATAGGAAAGGATTAAATGTTGCCAAATGAGATAAATCAATCAATTATGAAATTTTAATTAAAAGGTGATTTATTTTATTTTAATTTGCTTTGGAGTTAATTCTGATTTAGAATTTTTTCCTTCATAATTTGTTCAAGTAGCTTTTGTTGAACACCCATCTAATTATAGTAATCAATCACCTATTTTAATAAAAGAAACTGTACAGTTATGTTCTGAAGTGGCAGTTTTAAATGTCAAATTAATGATTTATATGAATTGTGTATGCATTTTTTTAATAATAGGAGAAATTGAAGAACCTCAATTTATATGTACTGGTTTTAGAATTTAGTGGTTTCTATGACTTTTCATTGACAATTAAATGTAGAATGTTTCATACAAAATGCTCAATAATTTAGAAATAATGAATTTGTATTTAGATTTTCTATTTAAATATTATCATTACAAAAGATAAACTAAATAATAAAACAATAACACTTTCTATTATGTATTTTCACTGAAAATAGGACAGTTTGATTCTATTTATCACTTTTTTATTGTTAGTAGTTTTAGTCGTATAATTTTCTTTTTAAAAAAGTGACAGATTTTCAAGTAAATTTACATGAATGAAGCTAGACAAAATTAAATGAGAAAAAAAAAATGGGAAGCAGAAAGCCAAGCTAAATGTAGGTAAAATAAAAGTTGTGGTAAAGAAAATTAAAAAATAAAGAATAAATCTTCAATATCTATTACAAATGGTAAATGGGATTCTATAAAGCTAAAATGTTCCTGCACAGAAGAAAAAAAAAGAATGAAGAAACAATGTTTAGCAAAGAAAATATTGGCAAACTAGACGTATGACAAGAGATTAATTGCCAAAATTGTTATGGAAGTGTTCTTCTTTGGATGAAAATTGTTCTACAAAGTCTCGTGGGTTAACTTGGTCCCCAGTACAGCAATGTCCAGAGGTGAGATACTTGGTGAGCAATTTCATTATGAAGGCTCTTGCCTCATTAGTAGATCAATGTATGTGTGGACTAATAATTTGAATGTATTACTAGGAAGTCATAGAAACTTTAAGCAAATGGGATATGCTTGAAAAAAGTAGAACACTGGGTGTGTACTTGGGGACTATATTTTGTCTCTGGCTCCTTCCCCTCTCTTTCTCTGCTTTCTGGCCACCAGTATGAGCTGAGCTGTTTTCTTTGCCACACCACTCCACTGTGATATTTTGCTACCCATCGGGGCCAAAGCAATGGAGGCAGCCCAGTGATCAGAGATTGAATCTCTGAAATAATAAGATAAAACAAATGTTTTATCCTTTAATTTATTATTATCAGCAGCAAAAAGCTGACTAATCTAGGAATTTAAAAGCACAATAACAATAATAGTAGTAATTCAATTTAAATTGTGGTAATGATCTGATAGCTAGTTCTCACAAAAGATTTAGAACAAGCCAAAATAAAAACAGAAAAAGTTCTCATAAAAGTAAACATTAGAGAAATAATCATCAGTGAAATACAAATAAAAAATACAATGAGATCTCACCTCATCCCAGTTAGATTGGATTACCATAAAAAATAACATGTTGGCAGGTATATGGCAAAAGTCAAATTTTCATAGTAAATTGATAGAAATGTAAGTTAGTAAAACTATTTTGGAAAATAGAAGAAAGTTTTCTTAAAAATTAAAAAATAACAACAGGTATGGTGATACACACTTGTAATCTCAGTACTTGGGAGGCTGAGGAACTTGGTTTGAGAACCACCAATTTGAGAACAGCCTCAATAGTGAGACTCTCATTAAACTAGCAAGATTCTGCTTCGATGGGATAAGAGTGTGGCTTGGAAGTAGAACACACCTGGGTTCAATCCCCAGTGCTAAAAAAAAAAAAAAAAAAAGAACTTCTATTTCATCTATAAGTAGATGAAATCCTATCTCCTGAGAAAAAATGGATAGGACTAGAGTATCCATGTTCTATGAAATAAGCCACATACAGAAAGAATGATGCACAGTCTCACCCGAATGTATAATTTTTAATTAGTTGATTTCAAAGTATTTGGGAGTATTAATAGGAGTTACCAGGAACTGGGGAAAGTAAGTAGAAAAGGAAGATGGAATGAGGCTTGGTAATGAGCAAAATGTGCTACACTATGATAGTAGAAATAAATTCTGATGTCCAATTGCAGATATGATAACTATAGTTTAAAAATGATGAAGTTTATTTTAAAACATCTAAAAGAACAGATTTTGAATTTTTTACACAAAGAAATGAAAAAAAATGTAAGGTGACAGATATGCTTGTTACCATGATTTGATAATTATTGAATGAATCAAAACATAACAGTATACCTGATAAAATATGTATGATAATTATTATATATCAATAAAAAATTTATATGTACAGATTTCTGAAATGTGATCCACTGCCAAGTTGAAAAGATCCCAATTACTTACTACCATAACCAAATCTCTTGCTATCCTCTGGGAGCATTTTCTTGTCTTTTTTTTTCCTTGAAAAGAGGAAGAATAATTAACTACTGAAAACAACAGGTGAAATTATCAACTTCTAAGGAGAAATGTTGTATTTTGACTCATGGTTTCAAAGGTTCTAGTCCATGATTGATTGGCCTGTTGCCTTTGAAAACTATGGAGAGGTAGTAAGCACATCGTGACAGGAAGCAGATGGGAAGGTAAAGCTGTTCAGTTCATGATTATAATATGAAAGAAAAAGAAGAGTTGCGGTCCCACTAGCCCCTTCAAAGGCCCCAGTGACAAGAAGAATTCTCCTAGACCCCACCTCTTAAGGGTTTTACTACCTCCTAACAGCACCAAGCTGAGGACCATAACTTTAACACGTGCCTTTTGGGGGACATCCCAGATCCAAGATGTAGCTGGTGCCATCTGGGAAGAAGAGCACTGTTATATATGTCTGGCTTTTTTTTTTTTTTTTTATCCTCAAAAAACTTCATCCTAAGAGAAAAAAATAATTAGAATGATTCAATATTATTAACTTATAGAACCAAATACAAGTGAAAGATAAGGATTGAAAGAAAAGTAAAAGCAAATGTGAAAAATTCAAATACAATTGAAAAAAGCAGAAAAAAAACTTTTGGCTACACAGGACTTACTTTTCCTATGTCAGAATATTGAACTGCAGAAGATTGAATGCACAAGATTGAAAGTCATTCCAAAATATTACTCAAAATTTTCCTGGTTTCCATCCCCAGTGCTAAAAAAAAATTAAAAAGACAAAAAATATGAATGCAAAAATAAATTAGAATAAGAAACTTCACATTAAAAATTTCTTAATTCTAGGAAAAACTATAATGAATATTAAGTAAACTAAGATACATATCATTAAATTGCATTATGATAGAATTTCACTTACATAATATTTTGGAATAAATTAATTTCTAAATAGTTTGTCTCTGTGTTGGTTAGCTTTCTGTCACTTTGACATCTACCTGAGGAAAGTAACTTAAAGCAGAACAGTTTGTTTTGTTTTATGGCCTCAGAAGTTTCAGTCCAGGACTGGCTGCCTCCATTGTTTGGGCATGGGGTGAGGCAGAACATTGTGGTAGAAGGTTATGGTACAGCAAAGAGGCCCAGCTCATTGCATCTTGGAAGCAAAATAAAAAAGAAAGAGGTTGAAGAGAAGAAATATCCTTCCAGGGCAGGCCAATATTGACCTAATTCCTCCGCCATGCCCTATTGCCTATAGATACCAATGTTCAGTGGTCCACACAATTATTAACAGATTAATCTACACACAGGGTTGAATTTCTCAGGATCCAATCATTTCCCAAAAGCTCATCTCTAAACATTACTGCATTGGAGAAAAAGCCTTGAACACCTATGCCTTTGGAAGTTCTTCCAAAATTCAAAGCACAACAGCTCCAGTAAGTTCTAATTGTTTCAAAGTCTGTTTTATTCAGCTATATAAAATGCTTAAATATTATTACTATAAAAGCCACAATGTATTACCCTGTTTACATTTCATAAATAAAGTGGAAGTATGTTATAAAATAGGTAATCATGCTACACATATTTTTAAAACATATTTGACACATCTAAAGAAGAAGGTAGAATTTACATAATTTATAACTAAAAATTTTAACCTTAAAACTATAATTATGCCACTCACGGCCATTCAATGTTCATTTTATCATTTACATGGATGGGAGAGGAGAGGCATGAGTTCTATTCAAATGAAAACCACTTTCTTAATTTTGTCATCAAGGCTAATTCTCAGTGGTGTAGCAAAAATTTTCTAAATTACTAGTTTAAATTTCTTCCATATAAAACTTTCACCCATGATTAAAAACCAAGTGGCAATCCATTTTGAAAAGAAAAATAGTATTTTCAAATATTGAGTGATTTCTGAGAATTGACAAGGGATTCTAACTTATTCCACATACTATTCTTCCTTTTTTGTGGGGAGGGGGAATTGAGGCCAAGGGTATTCTACCTCTGAACTACACCACAGATATATTTTATTTTGAAATGTTTTTGCAAGATTGATGAGATTTTCCCTACATTGCTGAGACTGTCCTCAAACCTGCAATCCTTCATCACAGTTTTCTAAGTACTGGGATGGCAGGCTTGCAACACTGTGCATAGACAGATATTATTCTTATTGGTTCAGGTTAACTGAGCAGCACACTTCATACTAGTGCTATTCTTACCTTTTGTTGATCATTTCTTATGTCAAGTTCATTTATTCTGTGATTCCAAAATACATCTTAAACCACTTCTCTCATTACATAACTCCTGAAAATTCAGCCAATACTAGAGTGTAATTTCAGATGAACAAAGCAGGTAATATGGGAATTTTCTCTACTCAGTTGAATAATAGATTCTTCATATTAAATCAGAGGTTGTGTTGTTAAAAAGATAAAAAGGGATATGAATATTCCTTTGGTAAAGATCAAAATGATAATGGGAGACATACAGAACTTCTGAACATTTTTAGAGACTGTAAGGACCAGTAATGTTTACTCCAAGGAAAAAGTTATGACCATTGAAAAAGTTAATTTTAATGTTGTAGAGATTATATCAACTTTTTTTTTCTGTGGGTTTGGGGATGAAACCCAGGTTTATTTGACCTCCAAGCTACACTCCCTGCCCTATTTTTTATTCTTTATTTTGAAACTGGGTCTCACTAAGTTGCAGAAGGCCTTAATAAGTAGCTGAGGCTGTCCGCGAACCACGATCCTCTGGCTTCAATCTCCCAAATGCTGGGATTACAAGCATGCACCACTATGCTCAGTTTACATCAATTTTTCAAGGTCATCGTTTAATATTTGTAGAAAAATGTTTCTTTTATATATAAGAGAAAATTATAATATTGCCTTTCACTCAAAAAAAATCTTCATTTCTTCACCTTTGTTTTCATTAATATTCAGTATCTTGTTTAATGCAGGTGAACTCATCATTTTTCAACATTATTTCACTTTACAGTATCTTCAAGTGTTTTACCAAGATTTTCTGAACACTAGTATTCAATAATTTGAATAGAACTATTTAGTTCTTTTTTCTCTGATGTCATTGATTTAAACTATATTTGATTTTTCTTTTGTTCTGAGACTTTGGAAAAATGTGCAGAAGTAGCCCAGAAATCTTACATTGGGACTATCTTCAATTTATGCGTTTGTTTGACTCAGTATACTTTTGATTCTTTATTGCTATATGATACATCTTTATTCATGCTTACACACACCGCCATACACAGTGGGGAGTATAGATCACATTTGCTTCAGCATAGACTTTGGTATGCTGTTTATTTAGTCTATCTCTAAAATCTTCAATGAATTCATATGTTCCTTGCTTAAAGCAAAGAACTTTCAAGAATAGCCTACTGCTTTGCTTTGTAAATAATTTTAATCTGAATATGGTCATGCCCATTCATTAATGTATGGTCTGTATTTTGTACAGCAGCAAAAATTAATAGTTGCAACTGAGCTCATATGGCCCCCCAGCGGCCATTCTGCAGCCACTTATCTGCACTCCCCCAAACTTATTTGTATACTCTCTGCCCCTTAACAGAAAGTTTGTTGACTTCTGCTAGTTTATAGAACTGAATTAAAGGCAAATCTAATTCCATGGTAAAGACTTCAGGTTTCAAAATAAAGAATAAAAAACAGGGCATGGGGTGTAACTTGGAGGTTGAATGCCCCTGGGTTCCATCCCCAGACCTGCAAAAAAAAAATTTAAAAAATTAAATACAATAATAAATAAATAAATAAATAAATAAATAAATAAATAAAGGGTTGGGTGTATAGCTCAGAAGTACAGTACAATTTCCAGCACCGCATTCGTATGAAGACATTAAAATAGTATTTATGTCTTTTCTAAATTTCTCTGATTCTTTATCGCTGAGTAGAATTCCTCTATGTGTATTTCCCATAATTTTGCAATCCATTCTTTTGTTGTTGGAAACCTAGGTTGGTTCCATATTCTGACTATTACGAATTGTGCTCCTATGAACATGGTATGCATATGTTACTGTAGTTCTCTGATTTCAAACCCTTTGAAAATATACCCAGGAGTGGTATAGCTGATCATATGGTGGATCCATTCCCAGTATTCTAAGGAATCTCCACACTGATCTCTGTAACAGCTAAACTATTTTGCACTTCCACCAACAGTGTAAAAGTGTTCTTTTTTCCCCACATCCTCACCAGCATTTGTTGTTATCTGATTTCTTTATTCTTGCCACTCTGATTGGGGTTAGATGGAATCTCAGTATAGTTTTGATTTGCATCTTTCTGATGGCTAATAATGTTGAACATCTTTTCAGAAATTTATTGGCCATTTGTATCTCTTCTTTTGTGAAGTGTCTATTAATTCAGTTGCCCAGTTTTGATTGGGTTATTTGTTTTGCTAGTGTAGACTCTTTTGAGCTATTTGTATATTCTGGATATTAGCCCCCTATCAGAGTGGTGGCTAGTAAAGATCTTCTCCCATTCTGTAGGCTTTCTCTTTAGGTTCTTGATGAAAAGAAACATTTTAGTTTGATGCCATTCCACTTGTTAATTCTTGCTTTAACTTTCTGTACTTCGGAGATCTTGTTGAGAAAATTACTGCCTGTGCCTATATGTTGTAGTGTTGAACCTATGCCCTCCTCTAATAGCTTCAGTCTCTGGTCTAATTTCTAAGTTTTTAAAATCATGTCATTAACAAGTATATGAAAAGACCTGGAGAACATTATGTTAAGAGAGATCAGCCAAGCACAGAAAGAGAAGGGACATATGTTTTTTCTCATATGCCCAAACTAGGGAGTACTAGGAATACCAGAGGTACTCCAGATAATGGAGGGAAACCTCAGCAAAGCTGAAATGGAAAGGTAGGTCATGAAGAAGGCTGAGGTTGATTAATGAAGGAGGTATATTCGAATATGTGTAAAAGTATAAATATAGCATGGTTAACCTGGATACTCATTGTTGGGAGGGGAAAAATGGGAATTGAAAGGGGGAAGAGGACACTAAGCATAATCTGATAATATGCCGTTTTCAACATGATCCACATAAAATTTATTTATTTTTATGAGTAAATAAAAATATGACTTCAAGGCCGGACGTGGTGGCACATGCTTATAATCCCCGCGCTTGGGAGGCGGAGACAGGAGGATCGCTTAGGTTCAAAGCCAGCGCGTTCCTCTGATTCTTGATGAAATGGAATATAAAATCTTAGAAAAATCTCATATTATTTCCATTACCATTGGTTCACACCTAATTATTTATATCTGAGGTTACATCAATATAGAAACTGATAAAAAATCAGAGATCTAAGATTATATTTCTACTATTATTCTAATTTTTTTTAGTTTTATTGCACTTTAGCCTTGAGAATAAAAGCAATTTGCTTTCTTTATTTCCTTTAGAAATTTCTTTGTAAAAAAGCAAATCAAAGGCAATTGGATGTTTGGTCTCTTTTTTTTCTTAAATATCTTTAAAATATGGAAAAATGTTCATGTCAAAAAGTCCCCATAGTTACCATTAAGAATTTAATTATTTTAAGTTAGAGTATGACATATAGAAAAATGCATACACAAATGTAGATTACAATGTATAATGAGCACAAGTGTAGCCCATGGTACTACTTAGACTAAATAAAACCACCAAGAACTTAATGATAGTCATTTCAATATTTTGTTTGTGTACTGCCTGTTTTGAACTCACAAACTAAGAACTGATTTTCTCAAATCTCAAGCACAGCAAATCTGAGAATCTTGGGAGATGGAACCTCTACAGGAAAAATCTCTCTTTGAAATACACTCCCAATGATAAAACAAGGAAACAGTTCAGAAGGATTCTCATATGTTTTTAATATAAAATTCATAATGTAAGACTATACTGCACAAATAAAAGCAGAACAGGTAAGGTAAACAAACAAACAACAACAGCAAAGAAAAAATTCAAAGCAAAATGTGCCTCATAGTGATCCTGGTTAGAAAATACCTCCTAAACTCACTGTAACAGGGAACTACATTGAGGAAGCATTTTTTTATTGCCTCCAATTATTTTATTTTCTATAAAAGAGTACAGTTACAAATGATAAGGCAATTATCCACCAAGAATACAATTTGAATGAGTATGAAAGCCATGTCAAGGATGATCGTTCAATAGGATTCATGTTGCTGTGAATGGCCTTAGTTTTTAATATTGTTATACTTTGTGACTATATCTCACTAAGGTTTCACATATCACCTGCACATACATGATTTATGTGAATAAATGTTTAGAAAATGCATTGAAAAATACAGGACTTCTGGGATGAAAACACCATCAGCAAAGAAATAAAAACTAAATACAAGGGACAGAGAAAAAGAGGGCTGGAAAAACGAGACACCAGAAAGAAACCAGTCCACAGTGCCGCAGCCACCGCAGTGCAGAGCAGCCAGAGCCATGGCACGGAGCAGCTGGAGTGGCCCTTGCAGCACCAGGCTCCAGAGAGGAGGGAGACTCAGAATGGAGCTCAAATCCAGAGAGGAGGTACACCAGCCTCACGGCCTAGGACGAAGTAGCAGCGCCTTACTGCTGGCGGTAGCAGTGAGTTCACTGGATGGCTCTAGACCAATGCACTCAACCAGCAACCAGGTGCCAGAGAGGAGGGGTGGACAGTGAGCCGAGGTGAGCAGCTGCTGAACAGCCGGGTGGCAGTCAGCAATTTTTTCAGCACAAGGAGCATCTAAAGCTCCCAAGGGCCAGGATCAGCACACCCCTCAGGGACTCAGCAGAGCTCAAAACCAGAGAAGAACTACACCAACCTCACGACCAAGGACATGGCAGCAGCATCTTATTGCCGGCGGCAGTGGCGAATTCACTGGATGGCTCAAGACCAAGGCACTCAATCAGCCACCAGGCTCCAGAGAGGAGAGGTGGACAGCGACCCGAGGTGAGCAGTTGCTGAACAGCCGGGCGGCAGTCAGCAGTTTTTTCAGCGCAGGGAACATCTAAAGCTCCTAAGGGCCGGTCACAGCATACCTGGCAGGGACTCAGAGCGGAGCTCAAAACCAGAGAAGAAATACACCAGCCTCGTGGCTGAGGGCGTGGCAGTGGCACCATATTGCCAGTGGTGGCACTGAGTCCACTACAGCTCCATCAGTGCACTCAACAACTATGAGTCAAATTGCGGCCCCTATGGGAAAAATCTCAGTACTGTACTCACAGGGACTTGCGCAGATAGTCTCCCTGGGTCGGAGATTTTAGCAGTTCAACCCAGTGGGGGAGTGGTGGTGGCAGAGATATCACACCATAGTCACAACTCCCCACTGGAGAATGCCCAACCTGGCACCCCCCCCCATGGTCTAAGCAGCCTCGATTGACTCCCTGGGTCTGAGACTTTGTGATACAACCCAGTAAAGGAGTAGTGGTGACTGAGATAATACAGACTTGAGATCCAGAGCACCTTAAGTGAACTCGTAGTGACACAGGGAAGAACCGAGAGAAGGCACAAACTTCCAAAATCAGGGGAAAGAGAAATAGCAATGGATCAGTGAATGCCCACAACCCCACAACATCAGAATCTGATAACACAGAAATCCAGAGATCTCTAGAAGATCAAATCAGGAAAATAACTTTAGAAATAATAGAGGACTTTCTCAAAGAATTCAGAGAGAGTCAAAAAGAGATAAAGGATGCAATCATTGAAATAAAGGCCTCAATTCAAAGTATAAACAACAGATTAGACCACATGGAGAATAGAATCTTGCTTCTTGAAGATGATCACTCCAAAAATGAATGCATAGTTTCTAATTTAGAAAAAAAAAAATCCGACAGCAGGAATCTGACATTGAAGAAATATGGGCCCATTTTAAGAGAGCTAACCTAAGAATAATTGGAATAAAGGAGGGAAAAGAAGGTGAAACCAAAGGGATCAATAATCTCTTCAAGGAAGTAATAGCAGAAAATTTTCCAAACAGAGCAAGAGGTCGATACACAGGTGCAGGAAACTTATAGAACTCCCTTTAGACAGGATCAGAGAAGAGGATCCCCACACTACATAATTGTCAAAATGACTAATGTGGAAGCCAAGGAAAGAAATTTTTTTTTTTTTGGTGGTACTGGGGTTGCTGGAAGCCCTTCTACCTCCGGACTACACTCCCAGACCTATTTTATATTTTTGAAACAGGCTTTCTTACGCCAGTGCGGCTGGCTTTGAACCTGGCAATCCTCCTGTCTCTGCCCGGGGATTACTATACTCCAACAAAATGGAAAATCTGGAGGAAATCGACAATATCCTAGATAAATACAACCTTCCTATACTGAGTCAAGAAGATATAGAACACTTAAACCAACCAATAACAATCAACGAGATTGAAAAAGCAATAAAGAGCTTACTATTAAAGAAAAGCCCAGGATCAGATAGTTTCCTAAGTGAATTCTATAAAACCTTTATAGAAGAGCTAACCCCAATACTACTCAAACTATTTCACGAAATAGAAAAAACTGGGACTCTCCCAAATACATTCTATGAAGCCAACATCACAGTAATACCCAAACCAAATAAAGACAGTTCAAGGAAGGAAAACTACAGGCCTATATCTCTGATGAACTTGGATGCAAAACTATTAAACAAAATACTAGCAACACGCATTCAAAACCACATCAAGAAAATCATACACCATGACCAGGTAGAGTTCATCCCAGGGATACAAGGCTGGTTCAATATACGAAAATCAATCCATGTAATTCATCATATAAACAGAATCAAAGACAAAAATCACATGATCATCTCAATAGATGCTGAAAAAGCATTTGATAAAATTCAAAACCCATTTATGATAAAAACACTGCAGAGAATTGGAATAGAAGGAACATATCTCAACATTATTAAGGCAATCTATAATAAGCCCACTGCCAACATCATATTAAATGGGGACAAACTTCAAGAATTCCCCCTAAAATCCGGAATGATACAAGGATGTCCACTATCACCACTTATCTTCAATATAGTACTAGAGACTCTAGCCAGAGCAATAAGGCAAGAAAAGGAAATCAAAGGAGTACAAATAGGAAAAGAAGAACTCAAGCTTTCACTATTTGTAGATGACATGATACTATATTTAGAAAACCCAACAAACTCAACCAAAAGGCTTATAGGACTGATCAACAAATTCAGCAAAGTATCTGGATATAAAATCAATCTTAAAAAAATCAGAAGCTTTCCTGTACACCAACCATAAATCCACTGAAAAAGAAATTCAGAAAACACTTCCACTCAGGATCTCCCACAAAAAAATAAAATACCTAGGAATAAACTTGACCAAGGAGGTAAAAGATATCTACAAAGAAAATTATAAAACACTGAAAAAAGAAATTGAAGAAGATCTTAGAAGATGGAAAGATCTTCCATGTTCATGGATTGGCAGAATAAATATCATTAAAATGGCCATCCTCCCAAAAGAGATCTACAGATTTAAGGCAATGCCCATTAAACTACCAAGATCATTCCTCACAGAAATAGAAAAATCAGTCTTTAATTTATCTGGAATAACAAAAAGCCCAGAATAGCCAAGGTAGTTCTCAGCAACAAAAACCACGCAGGATGAATCACAATACCTGACTTTAAACAATACTACAAAGCCATTGTAATAAAAACAGCATGGTACTGGCAAAAGAACAGATATATAGACCAATGGAGCAGAATAGAAGACCCAGAAACAAGTCCACACAATTTCAGCCAATTGACTTTTGACAAAGGAGCCAAAAACATACACTGGAAAAAAGATAGCTTCTTCAACAAATGGTGTTGGCAAACACCATTTCTGCATACCATGGTATGCAGAAAATTGGACATTAATCCCACTTTTTCACCCTGTACAAAAGTCAACTCACGATGGATCAAAGACTTGGAAATTAAACCAGAGACCTTCAAGCTCCTTGAAGAGGGCATAGGTCCAACACTACAACACATAGGCACAGATAAACATTTCCTCAACAAGACCCCAAAGGCACAACAAATTAAAAGGGGAATCAATACATGGGATTGCATGAAACTGAAGATTTTCTGTTCAGCAAAGGAAACTCAAGAACCTCAATCGAGAGCCAACAGAATGGGAGAAGATTTTTGCCACCTACACTACCGATAGAGGACTAATATCTAGAATATACAGAGAACTCAAGAAACTAAACACTAAGAAAACAAAGCATCCAATTACAAAATGGGCAAATGAACTAAATAGACACTTCACAAAAGAAGAAATTCAAATGGCCAATAAATGCATGAAAAAATGCTCAACATCACTGGCAATCAGAGAGATGCAAATTAAAACTACCTTGAGATTTCACCTAACTCCAACTAGAAAGGCAATCATTCAAAACACAAACAACAATAGATGCTGGCGAGGATGTGGAGAAGTGGAAACTCTAAGACATTTTTGGTGGGATTGCAAATTAGTGCAACCACTTTGGAAAACAGTATGGAGAATCCTCAGAAGAAGGGGTACAAATCTACCATTTGATCCAGCAATACCACTTCTGGGTATCTACCCAAAAGTTAGGAAGCCAAACTACCAAACTAATGCATGTGTATCTATGGTCATAGCTGCACAATTCACCATAGCCAAACTATGGAACCAGCCAAGATGTCCATCAACAGATGAATGGATTACAAAACTGTGGGATATGTACACAATGGAATTTTACTCAGCCATCAAAAAAAAACAAAACAAAACAAAACTCAATTACATCATTTTCAGGGAAATGGATGGAACTGAAGGACATTATGCTAAGTGAGATTAGTCAGTCACAAAAAAATAAAAAATCAGATGCTTTTCCTAATATGTGAGAGTTAGGGAGAAATGGGTTATAGGAGGAATTCTTGAAAAAAAAAAAAAAAAAGGAAATCCTATAGAGGAGCACACAAGACAACCTAAAGGTGGAGAAAGGAGGGGGGAAGAGGAAAATCTCTTAAACACACAATGTATTTAAACATATCAAAGTCAACCACTAAGCCAAGCAAGGGAAGGAGGGATAGGGAGGGAATGAGGTGGGAATTGGGTAGGGGTTAAATCAGCAATGTGTACATGTTTGTACACACAAGTTTTTTACCCCAATATGATGTTTGAATATAATGCACCAATAAAAAAATTTAAAAGGAAAAAAAAGAAAAATACATACTCAGGAAACAAATATATTTACTGCTAGTGCAGTAATTTTGTTCTTTACAAAGTGATCCAGATGTTATCTCATGTTTTATTTTTAATTTTTTTACCTTTTACTTTTAAACCATTTTGGGTAAAAGAGAATACATAATTTGAACTTTTTCCACAACAAATATCAATCTCCTAAAGAATATTAATAATTCCTTAATTTGTTTGATAATCTTGTACTGTTTTTACACTTGTGGCTTTACATATCAGGGATATTTGTAATAGATTTTGTTAAAAAAATAGAAAAATGAGCTGATCAGAGCATTGGAAATTTATGTTTTAATTTACCTGGAGTGCTTTACTCACACACTCTCTGTTTTGTTTTCCTACTGCAGTAGAGTGGATTTATAAAATTTCCAATATTAAACTGTATTTTATATATTAAAAATTGATGCCATCAAGGTTAATTTGTGATTAAAATGAATATCCCACAGTCTTGAATGATTTAGAGCTATTTTCATCTCCTTTGTTAAATGTAAAAATTTTTAAAACAGTGTCTTCATATACTATTCGATTATAAGCAATAATACTTGAAGTTTGACTTCTGTAACTAGAACTATAATTTCAAACTAGTATCTTTTTTATATTTTAATGTCATTTTAGAGACAATAAGATAGATGCAATTTCATATTCCAATGAGTTGTAATTCAGTGAATTATTTTTGTAATCCTAAGGATTGAACCCAGAGACATTTTACCTCTGAGGTACACCACCAGCCCAAATTTTATTTTTTATTTTGAAACAGGATATCACTAAATTGTAGAGGGCCTCACTAAGTAGCTAAGACTGGCCATAAGCCTAGATCTTCTTGTCTCAGCCTTTCAAGTATACCAAGCAATGAAAATTTTTGTTGCTCTTAAAATCTAATTTTCTTAACAAATTTCTTACTAGTAGGAAGGGAAGAATAATCCAATATATTTTTCTTATTTTAAACAAATAATAGGTTTAAGGAAAATATTTTATTTTAATTCTAACATAAATATTGTCACTTGAGAGATAGTATAAAACAGTTAACTTTCACACAAGGATGGCTTAATGTTTGCCTATGGTTACTATATTTAGAAGAACAATTAGGTTTATTTTTCCTTTCTGAATCACCTCAAGTAGAAATTGAATAAATATGTTTTTCTCTACTAGGTAAAATATTTTTCATATAACACACATATTATCTGTTAAAAAGATACACAAACACACACACACACACACACACACACACACACACACCTGCTAAACACAGAATTGCCCCCCAATCAATATTTATGCAGGTAGTTACACTTCTAATACTTTCAGTAGCCAACAAAACTATTTGGAAGAAATGATGTCTAAACTTGCATTAACAGTATCATTAGATAGAATGGCAAGTAGCCCCCAACACACTCAAATCTGAATCTCTAGCACCTGAGAATTCCAATATAAGAAAAGAAATTCTGCATATGTGTTTAACTGTAATGATTTTAAAATGGGGAGATTGCCCTGGATTACCTGGGTAGACCATTGTAAACACAAGTCCTTCTAAGATGAACACTTAAAGACCAAGGAAGGATGTATAATAACAGAGGCAGCGATCAGACTGGTGCAAATCCAAAAGATCTGATGTCAGAAAATCACCAAATTCTAAAAGCTGAAGAAAGGCAAAAGCAGGCTCTCTCCTAAAGAATCTAGGAGACATTTAGCCTACCTTTCAATTTTAGTCTACCTGCACAAATTTTTGTATCTCTAACCTCCAAAATCATAGGATAATAAATTTACACTGCTTTAATCTGCTAAGTTTGTCATAAATTAGTACATCAGTCATAGGAAATGAAGGAAAAATTATTTTATTGATTTGTGTTTCCTTGAGTATTTCAAACATAGTTTTCTCTAACACAAATCAACAGCCATACACATATATGCACACTCACACATGCACACACTTATACATGTGGAAAAAAATTAAATGTCCTTGATTATGCATTATTTTATTTACTTTTAATGACTATTCCCTAACCCTTTGAAATATTTTTCTCAACATACAGCCATAAAAAACTTTATTAACATGTCAATAAATATATGTTAAGATAATATTTCCTCACATAATTTATCGTAAATTTTACCACAGTTTTGAAAGTATAAGCCTACTTTTTAGTTTTCTGTGCCTTTGATGAAAGTCATATATATAGAAATATTGTGGAGCCAAGATGTAAAATAAGACATTTTATGAAAATTTTAAAACAGAGAAATATAATGTTTTGTTATATTCATGATTTAAAAGTATTATATTTAGTGGGAAAGGGGAAAGAAGTTTAATTCTTGTGGCTCAGAGCTCAAATTGGAAATGTAATGCTGTTTAAATTTTTCTAGTAAGTTAAAGTAAAGTAAAATAAACTTTGCATTTATTATATGGCTTATATATTTTCAATTAAGTTTTCTCCTCCAATTTAGATTTCACTTCCAGTACTAGAAAATAAAAAAAATTTCAGACAGTGTCTAGATTTCATTAATTTATGTAGACAGGATTTCTAGATAAGTCTTAGGTTAAGGCAGAAAAAAAATTGATCTGATAGGTTGCTACACATACTGGTTTTACATAAGGAAAAAGAGGCTTCTACATTCTTACTAAAAATGATCTGAATTTCCATTCACCTCACATAATTCTATTTGACCTGTATGTCTTTAGTTTTAATCGTTTTTATACTCAACCATCTTCTTATCATTTTCTTATATTAAGAAAATCCAACAGGATTATAGACCAGAGTATATTATTTTTTATTAGTGTTGTAGTTCCAAAATTTATAATAGAGTGCTTTTCCTGTAATAGAGTCATTAATATTTCTCAAATGAATGAAATGGAGAATGTAGAGTAAATTTTATAAATGAGTGATTGAAACAAATTTGTTCTTATTTTTTCAGAAGAAACTGATTAGTCATATACATTTACTCTATAATCCAAAAATATATTAAATGCATAGCATGCCATTTGTGATATTTTTTTTCCTGGTTGTTTTGTTTTCTGATTCAAGTCACTCATATTCAAAATCTGTACTCTCTACCATCCCATAAACATGTATAATCTCTGTCTGTGGCCAAAATTCAGTATAAAAACAATTTATATCATTGCCTGTGACAAAAGAATGAATAATCTCCTATATTTATTAATCATTTTTATCTTCCACAATATTGAATGATATTTTTCTGGATGAATTGCATATAATACATAATAAAGCCTGGGACTGCTGTTTATTTAAGGCATCATTCAACATACGTTACAGATAACAGAAAGGACATTTTCAAATAAAGTAGAATATAATTAAATTTATGAAACTTGATCATTGGAAAACAGAAGGATAACTTTTCAACATGCTTATGTTTCTCAGAAGAATGGGCTTAATATTATTTTAAAATACCATTTGCATTATATTACATTTTTTAAATCATCTAGACCTATTGTCAGAATCTTTATAATTCAAAGTCAATCCTAGTAATCCAAAATTCGTCAGCTTAGTAAAAACCGGAGTTCTTTGTAAATTTTCTCTAACACTGATATAAGATTCCTTATAAGAAATCTAATTTCTCTTTCATTTTTCAATGGCACTGAGACCATGGATTTTAAGATATTGGAAAATAAATACCAAAGATAATTGATCTCTAAGAGATAAGAAAAAAAAATGGTGTTAGCCTTATCATGGTCAAGGTTACTATTTTAGGGGATCTTCTAGGCCATGGCACAGGGAGAAAAACTCGTATAGGACTCAGTGATTTTCTTGAGTCGAAGAGATGAAGCCAAGAACCTGGGCCACAAAGGGAGCTAGAGTTTAGAGAAAGTTCCACAGAAGAGTAAAGTAGTAATCTGGGAAAGTTTTACCTTAACAGTGTGAAGACGGACATGAGTGTAAATTAGATTATGCATTTTAAAAAAAGTTGCGTTAGCCAGGTGTCATGGCACCTGCCTGTAACCCAAGTGCATGTGATACTGAGACAGGAGGGTCACAGGTTCATGTCCAGCATCAAAAATTTAGTGAGGCCCTCTACAAACTAGCTAGACCCTGTTTCAAAATAAAAAAGTAAAATAAACAGGGAATAAGAGTCAGAGATAAAATGTCCCTGGGTCTAATCCCCAGCACCATACACAAACAAACTCTAGGGTGTGCGTGTGCATACACACACAAAAAGAATAAATTATCTTGGGTTCTAAGACAAATCAAAACAAGTAAAGCAAAAGATAATTTAGCTATTTGACAGGGCCTAGAAAAGTTTCTATTTTTATGATTGTATTAAGTGTATTAGATTCTTCAGAGAAATAGAACCAATAGGAGATATATTTTTGTGCATGTATACTTTAAATGTACAGAACACATATATGCATATATGTATATACATACAGGAGAGAAAGATTATTTATGAAATCTTAGCTCACATATTAAAGAAGCAAATGAATTCCATAATATGGCAAATGCAAGCTAAAGTCTCAAGAAATCTAATGATTTAATACTAGTTTGACAGAAGGCCCAAAAGGGAAGATGAAATGTCCAAATTCAAAGAGGCAAGCAAAACAGTTGAACTCCTAGTTTCTTCTTCTTTTGTTTTATTTAGGCTCTCAATGGATTAGACACTGTCCACCATTTTGAGGATAGTATACTTTAAAGAACCCATAGATTCAAATGCTAATCTTATATGGAATTAGAAATCCTTCTGTCTCAGCCTCCCAAGTACTAAGATTACAGGCATGCACCACCATACCTACATGACAAATTATTTTTCAAAAAACCATAAAGACAATTTAGTGTATAAATATCAGCTGCTTTATAAGTGGTGTTAAAATAGCAGGACATTCACAAGGGAAAGAAAGATGAATTTCACACCTTACACCACACATTAAAAACATTAAAATAATTATATATCTATATTTAAAAGATAAATCTAAAAAATTTCTAGAAAAAAAATTAGAAAATATTCTTAAGCTTTGGTTAAGTAAATATTACATAAACATTAAGACAACATAAATACAAGAAAAATAATAAATTGATATTATAAAAATTATGAAAGATAGTTTTAAAGTAATACAAACAACACAAAGAGAACATTTATAAATTATACCTGATAAAGAACTTGTAGCAGAATATCTAATGACCTGTCAAAACTCATTAAGAAAGCCAATAGCCTAATATTTTTATAAAATTTAGCAAAATATTAGGACACTTTACTGAAGATGTAAAGATAAGAAAAAAGATTATAAAGAATATAAGTGTTTGAAATCATTAGTAATTAGCTAAAAATTATAATCTCAGTGAGATACTACCATACAATTATTAGCATAATTAAAATTTTAAGAAAGATTAACTATCAAGCATTGGTGATAATGTAGAGAAAATTAATTTCTCAGATATTACAGGTGGGAATATAAAGAGATTATATTTTTCAAAACAGAAACATTTAAAAAATGTTAATCATACTTAATAGTCATATGATTAAAATATTCTAGCCACTGGAGAACATTTTGCTAAGTGAGATTAGTGAGTCACAAAAAGTAAGAAATAGAATGATCTACCTAATATGTGGAAGCTAGGGAAAAAAGGGTCATAGGATGAACTCTTGATGAAGAAAGAGAAACTATAGATAATCAAATAAGGCAATCTTACTAAGGGAGATGGGAGGGAGAAAGAGGGAAATTCCCTAATGTACATGATATACATTCACAAATATATCAAAGACAATCACTAAGCCAAACATGAGAAGGAGGGAAGGGGGAGGAAATGGGGTAGGAATTGGGTAAGGGCTAATTGGGTGATGTGTGCATGTAGGCCTCTGCCATCTTGTACTCCATTAAGATATATGACTACAATGCACCAATAAAATTTTTTAAAAATAGAAAATATTTAATAACACATTTAAAAACAAAACCCATTTCATGTACAAACAAAAAAATCTACAAAATAAAAATAGTGAGAAGAGTAAAAACATGTTCCAGCCAATCAACTGCTATGTGTTTATGTAGGATAAATAAATATATCCCTACATATCTCCTTTCCCGGAAAAAGAGGTATGTACATGGATAAACACTGCTATCTATATAATCCATTACTTTGCTGAAATGCAAATGATTAATCACACATAAACCACAAGACTGTATCTCATGATGATTACATTCAATCATAGAAGACAAACAAAAATACTTTATGCTTTGCCATTACATTTACATACACATCTAAATATTTAAACTACATTTAGTGCTACAAAAGAGACCAGTGTTAGCTTGAGATTGGCTATCTTGCATGTAGCGGTGATTTCAAACCTATATACACATGAAAACATTTATCAAATTATACACTTTGAATATATGCATCATATTTCATTTTAATTATATATTAATAAAGTCACAAAATTCCAGTGATAAGTGGGGGTTGTTTAATTTCCCATTTCAATAAGCCTACTTAAAAGAGATCCCAGACCAAATGTTTCTACATGAAATTATATATCAAAATGAAAATGCAAAGAGTCTAATACAGTTTTCTGCAAGCTTAATTTAATTCCCAAATTCTGTCATTTTTAATTTTCTAATGACACTTTGAAAGAAAACTTTAAAGAATAAACAAAAAATAGTATTTTTGAGGAAGAATTCTTCTACTTATATTGTCATTAACATACAACCAACTCATCTGATCTGTTCCTGGACATCAGAATGCACAAAGATTATAGGGTAACAGCTCACTGAGCCAGTGTAGAGGTTTGCTTGACTCCTCCTCAGTTTTAACAAGGAAACTAGATCTAAAATCATTTATCTAGTTAATTCAGATATGGATAACACTAATCAGCAAGTAAGAATACATCTTTTGCGTTCATTATATTAACGAGCTACTATTTTTAGGCTTAGAAACTGATAAAGAAATTTCATTACATTTTTTAACAAATTCTCTGTTATTAAATGAAAAGGAAGTTGAAATACTTGCAATTGCCATCACTGGGGTACACCTGTATGGATTTGAAAATACCTGACATTGTTCTGATGTACAAATTGAAGTTAGAGTAAGTTACTACACACAGAATAAAACAACATATTAAATGCATGCCATACTGTTTCAATGGAAAGATAATAAACTTAATGTAAAAAGCTTTGCAATGATTTT
This sequence comes from Muscardinus avellanarius, assembly GCF_963383645.1. NCBI lineage: Eukaryota > Metazoa > Chordata > Mammalia > Rodentia > Gliridae > Muscardinus > Muscardinus avellanarius. The sequence continues at coordinate 25,250,669 of NC_137790.1, read as the reverse complement.
AATGATGAATCAGCTTTCAGGGAATCATCTTATGACCAGTCTTTCAATCAACATATGCATATTTAATATCAATTATTATATAGTCCTGTGCTATCAACTACTAAAGACTAAGTAAAAATTTTCTATAAAAAATAGGAATAAATAGAAATAATGCACTATAATGTTTCCCAAACTTCAAATTGATAAAAAAATCAGTTGAGATATTTGATAATATAATTTTTCTCAATAGGTCCCAATGAAAATCCTTTTTAGTGAGTTTGAAAAAAATTCTGGGAACTGGTATCTTTAAAGACTTTGGGATAATTTTATTATTGAAGGAGTTTAGAAAATACCGCAGCTATATATTGTACTGCAAATCCCTCTTTAATAGGAAAATTGTAATAATCTTTTCTCATGAGGGCAAAACCTCAGACTGGTAATTTATCCTTAGTCTATTAATGCATTCTCTATTTTCTCTATTTATTATGTGTACGAAAAATTAAGAAAGGCATAAAAGATATTCACTTTTAATTCCACATTCTTTATACCTCATTTTCATGCTGCACTTTGCAATGATTCTCAATGTTATAATTTTCTTTAATCACTAGTTTCCTTTTAACAGGTCTCAAAGAGCTTTATGAGAATATTATTTCTGGAGAAAGTACTAAGAATTGACTGTATGAAACTCTTTTTCGTCTTTCCTCTTATCTGTTAATTTAGGAAGATAAAAACTACCTTTATTTTGTTTCCTCTCTGTTGTTCTATACAGAAATTAGTTTTTCATGTGTCAAATATGTACAGCCCAAATGAAATAAAAGTCACTTTCTTGATGATTTTTATTACTACCAATAAAAATGTGGACTGTATTGTATGAAATCAGGATGGCCATATTTCATATTCTATAATCTGAGATGTCAAGTGACAGCAGTGGTAGTGGTGGTGACTAAAGTACCAATGTTCTCACATAGAACAACCTTGAATTAGGTTAAATTCCACATGTCTCATGCTAAGAGTTGAGGTTTTTGCCTTTTCCACTTAAATCTGGGATTTACTGTACCTTCTTCAAATATTCAGAAAAAATGATGTCAAACTTATTCTTCCACTTAGAAGGAACAAAATATTCTCTTACATTGTTCACGGATCCCCAAATATCAATGCGAAACCTGACACTCTTGCTATCCTTTGAGGAAATAACACTAGCTATGTTGAGAGTCTTTAAACAGAGACTAAAACAGAAAGCTGAAAAGAAACCAGCTAATGACAACACCAGCACTGACAGTATGAAGCAGGTATGAGACGTGGTTGTAGTTTTCCATTGTAATTTCTATTTCAGGAGATCATGATGTATAATGATAATATGTTGTTGTAAGACACATCAGTATGTTTAGTTTGCTGTTATAAAATATCAGTACATAATTTATTGGTAAATACCTAGGATTGGTATGATATCTTGAACAAACCTAATGACTTTAGAACTAAGTATATGGCACAAACAGAAATATCATGAGGAAATTTTAGTTAAAATCTTGGGAAAGCTCTGAGGATGCATAGGATGAGCACGAGGGACATTTGGGAAAACATGGTGATGAATAGGATGAGCATGACAAATATTTTGCAGAAGACATTGCTTCATATGTCAAGCTGTTACTGGTGATAATATTGAAACTGGAGGGTATATTTTAATAGTCTCTTAGAATTCATTGCAGAAGCATGATCCATTTTTTCTGAAGCAACATCGCTGTACTTATTATACTAAAACATAGTACAATTTTCTTAATCATTTAAAATTCAATCTAAAACAGAGCTGAGAAGGAACTGTTATAAACTACATATAAATTATTCTTGAAAAACTGTAGTAATCTCACATTCTCCACCTTTACATGTTGCATTTGGAAACTAGGTCTTCATTATTTTATTTATTTTGTATAAAGTTGTATTTATTAATTCACAAAAGGGCTGTTTTGGTCCAACCGGTCTCTGGGTGTCTCTGGCCTCTTCCTTAAAAGTGAGGAATTTATGCCGGGTGTGGTGGTGCACCCTTGTAATCCCTGCGCTTGGGAGGTTGGGGATTACAGGAGGATCACGCAGGTTCGAAGCCAGCCTCAGCTGGCTTAAGAGACCTTGTTTCCAAATAAAATATAAAAACATAATAGGTCTGGGAGTGTAGCCCAGAGGTAGAAGGCCCCTGGGTTCCATCCCCAGTACCACCACCAAAAAAAGAAAAAAAGGAATTTTCAGATTTCTGCATGCCAAAACCAGGATATTAGAAACTAGAATATCTTTCTCTGCTAATCATGTTCTCTCTCTTCTCTCCAGTGATATCTGAAAGATGTACCTTTTCTGATTAGAGGAGATAAACACTGAAGTTCTAAAGCATTCATTGCATAAACTATCTTTGGGAGACTTGAGTAAATAGTCACAGAGATCATTTTATTTTAGAAATAATGCTAAACGCATCTCTCCACCTATTTGGGATCTCTTTATCTTTCAAGTTTCTCATCTTTCAAGTTTCTAACTTAAAAACATAAATCATTCACTGGATGAAGTAGACAAGTGAAAATTCTTGTCTGGTGAGTCTAAGCTATTTATTTTCTTTAAAAAAAAAAAAAATTGGGGGCCAGGCGTGGTGGCGCACGCTTGTAATCCCAGCAATCGGGAGGCTGAGACCTGAGGATCGCTGTTCGCGGACAGCCTCAGCTACTTAGTGAGGCCCTCTGCAACTTATTGATACCCTGTTTCAAAATAAAGAATTTAAAAAAAAATTAGGGCAGGAGGTGTAGCTCAGAGGTCAAATGCCCCTGGGTTCCATCCCCAAACCTACACACACATGAATAAATAAAAATAAATAAATAAATTTATACTGGGTACTGTGGGAATGAGTTTTCTCTTTTTCTATTTATAAGAAAATGTTCTTTTATTATAACTTATTCTATATTTAATATTTATTATAAAAATTCCATAAATTAAGTAGGCCAGCCCAGTTCTTGCTATGCTAAAGGTTTTCCAATTCACAGTGAGGCAATGCTTTCTTTAGTTTAGATTTAAAATGTTCCTTAAAGGCCCTGTCTTAGAGGATTGAGTTCTAGCCTGGGGTGCCATTTGGAGGTGGCTGAACTTTAGGAGGTGGGACCAAGTAAAAAGAAATTAGGTCCTTGGTTAAATGATCTTGAAGGTGCTTTTGAGACCTCCAGTTCCTTCCTCTCTTTCTTTACTTCTCAGCTACCATGAGAAGAGTCTTCTGCTGTGTAGCCCCTCTATGATGTATTATAACTCCACAGGCCAAAAGCAATAAGGAAAAAATGAACATTGGCTGAAACCATGAGCCAAAAGAAAGCTTTTTTCTTCAAAAGTTGTTTACCTCAGGTATTTTTTCAAACCGATGAAAAGTCAACTAGTATGGTCTTCTTGTTTTAGCCTCAAATACCCAGGTTCAAGTTAAGTATTGACTCTTTTTGCTTTTGTTGTCCCAATTCGAATCTATCTTGAGGCATACCGATGTCTTAGGCAAAACAGAAGTGGTACATACAGAAAAATGAAACATAAAAGTACATTAATATATTTAAAATATCTGTAAATCCAGATACACCCATGAGGAAAGTTTTTTTATCTTTGTCCGATTTTTGTGGCATAAATGTTGACATATGACCTAGTAAATTTGAATCTCCACTTTTCCTAAGACTCAAATGAATTTTGCTCTGTGATAATACGTAACACCTCAAATAAATATAAAAAAATTAAGCTAACCATTTTGATTTCTCTAATGTTCCTAGTCTTGAAAAGGCCTACCAGTTTTAGTAGACCTACCATTCCTTCAAATTCTTTTATTCCACTTTCTGTTCCTTCAAGAGAAAAATTTATAATTCTATTCTAATCATTTAAAACAGAACTTGTTATGGTTTAGGTTTAGTATGGTCCTCTATACCTTACATAGACAAGGCAACCATAATGGAGGTAGGGTTTGTTTGCTGAGGAATGGTTCCTGGGGTTGTGGTCTTAGGGATTATATATGTTTCCATGTTTCCTCACCTCCTAGCTTTTTTTCTTGCTTCTTGCCTTTTTGACTTGTGAGGAACAAAGCACTTGTGAGCGCTCTCTCTCTCTCTCTCTCTCTCTCTCTCTCTCTCTCTCTCTCTCTCTCCTTTCTCTCTTTCTCCTCTCTCCCTTATTTCTCCTCTTTCTCTTTCTCCTCTCTCTCCTCTATTTCTCCTCTCTCTTTCTTTCCCCTCTCTTCTCTCTCTCTCTCTCTCTCTCTCTCTCTCTCTCTCTCTCTCCCTCTTTCTATTTCTCTCTCTGCTTCTTGATGCCATTGACATAGTCTCAGCTCTAAAAATATAAACTGGCCTAACATGGGCTGAACCCCTGAAATCTCCAGAACTGTGAACAAATAAATACTCTTTTTCTAAGTAATTGTCAAAATTTTGGGATCACAGTTGTGAGAACACTGACAAACAGGATTGAATTGTGTTCTTGAGGAGCTACCTAGCAAGGTTGTTCCTTATTAAATAGTAACTATAATTCTTAACCAAAGAAAAATTTAACAACCAGCTTTACTTTGCCTGCTAACAATATCAAGGCTAAATAAAATATGTGAAGACAGCTATCAAATTGCTTCAGAGCATTATTTGATTAAAACTAAAAGGAATTTAGCATTTTATCAACTTTATACAACCAAGGCTTCAATTGTAAGTCAGAGAAAAGTTCTTTAAGGCCACAAATTATAAGCTATTAAAAATATAAAAGAAAATTGCATGCTGTGTTTTATTATTAGTTGGGTTCCTACCTGAATTTCTCTGTTGTTACTTATTTCTGTAAAATCACACTCACTTTAATGAATAACAATGGAAATGTCTTATTTATCTCCCATATGATGTGGAACTGAAAAAGATAATCTTTTATAAGAAAAAAACTTTATTTTAGAAGCTACACAAGAATATTTAATGAGCGATTTAAATTCTTGATGGATTATATAATTAGAATATAATCTGAAGGTAAAATTATAGGGTAATTTAAACTAAAAACTATTCATTTAATAATAAATTATTCATTTAATTACAAATTATATATTACATATATAATGATAATATGCTAAATTATAATTTTTTTGTCCCCTACTATACACATGTATCTCAAATCATACTTTTATAATTCTTATAAACTAAAATATTCTTATCCCATTAAGATGTGAATGAATTCTTGAGAAGGGACATATTTTATAAATTTGTTAAAACAAATAACAAATTCCACAAATCCTTGCAAATTTATCTTTTGCCTAGTTTCACATTAAAAAATATATTTCACCTTAAGACTTGAAATGGGAAATTTGGAAGACCATCATTATTACATTCATCAGTGGCTGCCTTATTAGCTTTTTTACTGTTTTGGTAAATGTCCAAATACAGCATTATAATTAAACAAGTCTGCCTTCTTAGGTGCCACTGAAAGTGCCCATTATTGATAGTAGTCATATGGAATTCCATCTGGTAAAAGCAATTTATTATTTGAGGGATATTTAATAACATGCCAAGTTTTATGCATAGTAAAATAAATCATCCTTTAAACACTACTTTATTAGAATGTTAACTATACCTTAAATAGGTGAGTGTTGTAATGTTTACAGTCACAGAAGTTTATAGCTTTATAAAAGCACACAAATGACTTGGCCCATGTTGATATTAATTCACTTTGAATTACGTGACTTTCTAAAAATTAATATATTGTACTTTTGGTAAACTATTGGTAATTTGCATAAAATAAACTTTGATAAACAATACAAACAAAAAATATTTTTTTCTGAAAGTAGTTTAAAAGTGTTATCAAATAGTAAATTAACACAATATCGCTGCTTTCACAGAAAAACCTCAGCCTTAGAACCTGAAAACTTTGGTTCAAATTTTTTTTCACTTGTGTTCACATATTCTTTCCCAATAAATTTTACTTCAATATATAAATACTACACTGATTTTTTTGGGTTATAAATTTGTGGAATTACATATTACATATGAAAATCCATAGGGAAATGTGTATATATTATTTTGTATATTATGAATTAGTAATTGTTTTTATACTTTTATTGGTGCATTATACTCTCACATCGTAATGTAATTCTTAGTAATATGGACATACATGAATGCAGCACTTGGTAGGTTTTCCCTTAGCTACTCCATTCCCCTCTTCCCAATACAGAGTTTTATCACTGGGATTCTCTTTTATGGACATAATATCAGTGGATGTTTACCTTCATTAATTCTCCCACACACCATACACACACCCTCACCAAAACCACCTCTCTCTCTCCCCACTGGGATTTCTTCCTCATTATCTCTTGTATCCCAATTACTCCCTAGCTTCAGGATATGAGAGAAAACATATGAGCCTTCACTTTCTGTGACTAGCTAATCTCACTTATCACAATACTCTCCAGGTTCATTCATTTTTCTGCAAACATTTTATACTTTCTTTTTTGTGTACATTCTACTCTTACAATTTTTTCCAGAATTAATAGATCAGTAAGTATACAGGGAACTAATACATCAAGGCAAGGTGACAGATGGACAGTTTCTTTTTTAAGGGAATGTTTCCTCTTACCAGCAACCATGGAAAAGATCAGAAGTTTATTATTAACTACTAATGTAATATCATAACAATATCCAATACTAAGCATTAAATTTTCTGATTGATATACATCATCATTTTTTAATCAGTAGGCACTACTAAGGACAGGAATGTCTGTGAACTATGATCATTCTGTCTCAGCCTCCCAAATGCTGGGATGTACAAGCATATGTCACTACACCTGGTTTGAATGGTGCTTTTTTAATAAGATGCTACATCTTAGAATATACTAGCAGCCTTCGTTAATTGCTTGCTAAGCTCTTAAAATACTTACATATAAAATTTGCTACTTTATGAAATATATGTAAAATTTCTAATTTCAAATAGAGTACAAAATATGCTAGCTATTCACACTTACTACTGGCTCCTATTTCTATAACCATTGTTTGTTGGGGCTGTCATACACTGTATTTTGGTATTGGTATTATTTTGAAAAAAAAAATAGAAAATTATCATTGTTTATTCAGTAATAAGATCTTCATTTCTATGATCGTATCTAGTTTTATTAACTGCAAATTAGGGTAATTTTGAAATTTCCTTCTTATTCATATCCATAAATTCTAGATTTTGTTATTCTGTTTTCAGATGACCTTCTCTACAAGCTTCTTTAATGTTTAATTAAAATTTGATATAAGCTAGGATGCTTTTTATCATACCATGTTTTAGTATGCTTGTGAGCACACATCAATAGTATGGTTTTCAAAAACTCTTCATTATTTGTAGAGGTTCTTTCAAAACATTTTTTTGTGTGTGTGGTATTGGAGTTACTGGAAGCCCTTCTACCTCTGGGCTACACTCCCAGACCTATTTTATTTTTTGAAACAGGGTCTCTTAAGCCAGTGCGGCTGGCTTCGAACCTGCACGATCCTCCTGTCTCTGCCTCCCAAGTGCGGTGATTACAAGCGTGCGCCACAACGCCCGGCAGGAACTCTAAATTATTTTATCTGGTTTTAAGATTGACAGTCACAGACTATAGCCGTAATTTCTGAATTATCTCCATGTTCTTTTTGTGAACAATTTATATGTGAAGGTTGTATACAATTACATACAACAAAGACCTTCTTAAAACTTCCACTTTTTATTACAGAGCTTAAATATTCTACAGGGGAAAACATGAGGAAATATAACCACATTGTAAAATTCACATATTCAGCCAGGAACAATGGTGTCCACCTGTAATCCCAGTGCTTAGGAGACTTAGACAGAATGATTTCAGTTTTGTGGCCAGTGTATAACCAGAGAGATGGTTTCAAAATAAAAAATAAACTAGGGCTGGAGGTGTACCTCATAGAGTGCCCCTATGATCAATTTCCACTTCCACAAAACAAACAACGAAAACCTCATATGTTCAGAAGTTTGACACTGATTTTTTTTAATTTAAATTTCTTTGAGTATCTACATATTCACCTGCTATAACATGTTGGGTGTTTGCACATGTGTCAAAAATTGTTGTTATTTAAAAAGTCTAAAATATCATTACAATTTTGTAAAACTACAGGTGAAATATTATTATATTGCTACCAGCCAAAAATACATCTAAATCAATGATTTCATCATAAATTCAGATAAGAAAAATAGGACTATAATTTTTAATTTAAAACGACACTAAAATAAGATAAATATATATATATTTATAAGATAAGTAAGATATATATATATATTCCTAGCATATAATTATTCCTAGCATATAAGATATATATATAATAAGATAAATAAGATATACATATATATATATTATATATTATATATATGTATATATATACATATATATGTGTGTATATATATATATATATATATAACTGTGAAAGACAAAAAATATTCAAAATTTAGGAAATGTTCTTTTAAAATCATATATACTATAAAGTCACTTTAGGTTATTATAAAGTGTTATGTTATACTAGATGAATTTTAAATGATTTAGTGTAAATTCTCTGTTCACTATCAGGAATGAATGCAAACATTAAGTTATATGATAAGCTGGGTGTGGTGGTACATGCTTTTAATCTCAGCACTTTCAAGGCTGAGAAAGGATGATCGCTGGTTCAGGGCCATCCTCAGCTACTTAATGAGACCCTCTGAAACTTAGTAAGACCCTGTTTCAAAATAAAGAATAAAAAATAGGGCTGAGGGTGTAACTCAGAGATAAAGTGTCCCTGTGTTCAAACTTCAGTACCACACACACAAAAAATGTTGTATAATAAGCAAGTATGACTGATGGTAATTATACAACTGGATTATTCAAATATACTAGTAAGTTGGAAAAGCAAACATCATTTAACAAATGGTATATTTTGGTAACCCTTTTCAACTCAATCAACTCAATTCATTTTTTGAGTTCATAATATACAGGCATACCTTGTAAAGTACTAGGAAGGTGATCATGTAAATGTTAGGAATTACTAATCCAGGATGGTCAAACAATAATTAGATGAAATCAACTGAGGGTCATTATATTCTGGGCAGATTTGGACACACACACACATACACACACACACACACACACACACACATTGCTAAACACAAATGATATTTTCAAGGAAACATTACTATATATATATAAATAAAATATAACATAAATACAATATGTAATAAAATATAATGTAACTATAATATATGAATATAAATTTTATTTATATATTTATAAATTAAATGATTTTAAAATAAAATAATTATTTTACAAACAAATCAATGCATGTCTTCCTGTATATGTACCAATGCAAATTATATACATTCAAATTTGGTGTTAAAAAACATACATGGCGCCAACATGTTATAGCAGGTGAATATGTAGATACTCAAAGAAATTTAAATTAAAAAAAATCAGTGTCAAACTTCTGAACATATGAGGTTTTCGTTGTTTGTTTTGTGGAAGTGGAAATTGATCATAGGGGCACTCTATGAGGTACACCTCCAGCCCTAGTTTATTTTTTATTTTGAAACCATCTCTCTGGTTATACACTGGCCACAAAACTGAAATCATTCTGTCTAAGTCTCCTAAGCACTGGGATTACAGGTGGACACCATTGTTCCTGGCTGAATATGTGAATTTTACAATGTGGTTATATTTCCTCATGTTTTCCCCTGTAGAATATTTAAGCTCTGTAATAAAAAGTGGAAGTTTTAAGAAGGTCTTTGTTGTATGTAATTGTATACAACCTTCACATATAAATTGTTCACAAAAAGAACATGGAGATAATTCAGAAATTACGGCTATAGTCCGTGACTGTCAATCTTAAAACCAGATAAAATAATTTAGAGTATTAATTTTACCTTCAGCATTACATTTCCAATTTGAGCTCTGAGCCACAAGAATTAAACTTCTTTCCCCTTTCCCATTAAATATAATACTTTTAAATCATGAATATAACAAAACATTATATTTCTCTGTTTTAAAATTTTCATAAAATGTCTTATTTTACATCTTGGCTCCACAATATTTCTATATATATGACTTTCATCAAAGGCACAGAAAACTAAAAAGTAGGCTTATACTTTCAAAACTGTGGTAAAATTTACGATAAATTATGTGAGGAAATATTATCTTAACATATATTTATTGACATGTTAATAAAGTTTTTTATGGCTGTATGTTGAGAAAAATATTTCAAAGGGTTAGGGAATAGTCATTAAAAGTAAATAAAATAATGCATAATCAAGGACATTTAATTTTTTTCCACATGTATAAGTGTGTGCATGTGTGAGTGTGCATATATGTGTATGGCTGTTGATTTGTGTTAGAGAAAACTATGTTTGAAATACTCAAGGAAACACAAATCAATAAAATAATTTTTCCTTCATTTCCTATGACTGATGTACTAATTTATGACAAACTTAGCAGATTAAAGCAGTGTAAATTTATTATCCTATGATTTTGGAGGTTAGAGATACAAAAATTTGTGCAGGTAGACTAAAATTGAAAGGTAGGCTAAATGTCTCCTAGATTCTTTAGGAGAGAGCCTGCTTTTGCCTTTCTTCAGCTTTTAGAATTTGGTGATTTTCTGACATCAGATCTTTTGGATTTGCACCAGTCTGATCGCTGCCTCTGTTATTATACATCCTTCCTTGGTCTTTAAGTGTTCATCTTAGAAGGACTTGTGTTTACAATGGTCTACCCAGGTAATCCAGGGCAATCTCCCCATTTTAAAATCATTACAGTTAAACACATATGCAGAATTTCTTTTCTTATATTGGAATTCTCAGGTGCTAGAGATTCAGATTTGAGTGTGTTGGGGGCTACTTGCCATTCTATCTAATGATACTGTTAATGCAAGTTTAGACATCATTTCTTCCAAATAGTTTTGTTGGCTACTGAAAGTATTAGAAGTGTAACTACCTGCATAAATATTGATTGGGGGGCAATTCTGTGTTTAGCAGGTGTGTGTGTGTGTGTGTGTGTGTGTGTGTGTGTGTTTGTGTATCTTTTTAACAGATAATATGTGTGTTATATGAAAAATATTTTACCTAGTAGAGAAAAACATATTTATTCAATTTCTACTTGAGGTGATTCAGAAAGGAAAAATAAACCTAATTGTTCTTCTAAATATAGTAACCATAGGCAAACATTAAGCCACCCTTGTGTGAAATTTAACTGTTTTATACTATCTCTCAAGTGACAATATTTATGTTAGAATTAAAATAAAATATTTTCCTTAAATCTATTATTTGTTTAAAATAAGAAAAATATATTGGATTATTCTTCCCTTCCTACTAGTAAGAAATTTGTTAAGAAAATTAGATTTTAAGAGCAACAAAAATTTTCATTGCTTGGTATACTTGAAAGGCTGAGACAAGAAGATCTAGGCTTATGGCCAGTCTTAGCTACTTAGTGAGGCCCTCTACAATTTAGTGATATCCTGTTTCAAAATAAAAAATAAAATTTGGGCTGGTGGTGTACCTCAGAGGTAAAATGTCTCTGGGTTCAATCCTTAGGATTACAAAAATAATTCACTGAATTACAACTCATTGGAATATGAAATTGCATCTATCTTATTGTCTCTAAAATGACATTAAAATATAAAAAAGATACTAGTTTGAAATTATAGTTCTAGTTACAGAAGTCAAACTTCAAGTATTATTGCTTATAATCGAATAGTATATGAAGACACTGTTTTAAAAATTTTTACATTTAACAAAGGAGATGAAAATAGCTCTAAATCATTCAAGACTGTGGGATATTCATTTTAATCACAAATTAACCTTGATGGCATCAATTTTTAATATATAAAATACAGTTTAATATTGGAAATTTTATAAATCCACTCTACTGCAGTAGGAAAACAAAACAGAGAGTGTGTGAGTAAAGCACCCCAGGTAAATTAAAACATAAATTTCCAATGCTCTGATCAGCTCATTTTTCTATTTTTTTAACAAAATCTATTACAAATATCCCTGATATGTAAAGCCACAAGTGTAAAAACAGTACAAGATTATCAAACAAATTAAGGAATTATTAATATTCTTTAGGAGATTGATATTTGTTGTGGAAAAAGTTCAAATTATGTATTCTCTTTTACCCAAAATGGTTTAAAAGTAAAAGGTAAAAAAATTAAAAATAAAACATGAGATAACATCTGGATCACTTTGTAAAGAACAAAATTACTGCACTAGCAGTAAATATATTTGTTTCCTGAGTATGTATTTTTCTTTTTTTTCCTTTTAAATTTTTTTATTGGTGCATTATATTCAAACATCATATTGGGGTAAAAAACTTGTGTGTACAAACATGTACACATTGCTGATTTAACCCCTACCCAATTCCCACCTCATTCCCTCCCTATCCCTCCTTCCCTTGCTTGGCTTAGTGGTTGACTTTGATATGTTTAAATACATTGTGTGTTTAAGAGATTTTCCTCTTCCCCCCTCCTTTCTCCACCTTTAGGTTGTCTTGTGTGCTCCTCTATAGGATTTCCTTTTTTTTTTTTTTTTTTCAAGAATTCCTCCTATAACCCATTGTTCCTGGCTGAATATGTGAATTTTACAATGTGGTTATATTTCCTCATGTTTTCCCCTGTAGAATATTTAAGCTCTGTAATAAAAAGTGGAAGTTTTAAGAAGGTCTTTGTTGTATGTAATTGTATACAACCTTCACATATAAATTGTTCACAAAAAGAACATGGAGATAATTCAGAAATTATGGCTATAGTCCGTGACTGTCAATCTTAAAACCAGATAAAATAATTTAGAGTTTTGCCGGGCGTGGTGGCGCACGCTTGTAATCCCCGCACTTGGGAGGCAGAGACAGGAGGATCGTGGAGGTTTGAAGCCAGCCCCGCGGGCTGGTTTAGGAGACCCTGTTTCCAAATAAAAATGTAAAAATAGGTTTGGGAATGTTGCCCGGAGGTAGAAGGGCTTCCAGGAACCCCAGTACCACAAAATAAATAAATAAATAAATAAATAAATAAATAAATAAATAAATAAATAAATAATTTAGAGTTCCTAGTATATGAGAGTTTGCACAAAGTACTCCACACTATTGGATGTCTTGTTTCTGTACCAATAAGTATGTACAAAGGAGGCTGATTCACCAGGTTGCAAATGAAGCTCAAATATAGAACCACGATTCATAACTAGAGGATGTTCCTTTGGAAAGGGTAAAAGAAAGCAGGTAAAACAAAGAGTCCTCCTTCTTGTCTGTCTGCCTTTGTTTTTCTCCCTACTTCCCGACTAGTAAAACCCAATGCAAGATAAACTGGAAAAGGAATTAGAGGACTGCATTTTGGAGAATCTACTAACATCATAGTAGACCAATGCACAGGACAGATTTTGAACAGTAAGGCTATCACACTACTATTTCTCTGATACAAGACAGAAGTAACAAACAGAGAAAATAGCAGTGTATCTTGGGTTTATCTATATTGTAAAAGTGGAAAAAAACACTTTTCTATTATATGTAGGTTTTAGAGTTCAAATTTAGACCTATATAAAAAAAAAAGTACATTTTGATGCCTGCACTGTGACAATAAGTGAGTTAAATCACAGCATAACCCAATGCTGGACCGACTGAAGGATAAAATAGGATTATGTCTTAGCAAGGGAGCTACATGACCTAGCCAACACATACCTGTGGAAGTGAGGAACTATATAGAGGAATGGAGTCTGAATATATTAAATCAAAGATAGCCTCAGAAATAAAAAGTCTAAAAATCCTTTTACTTAAATTGTATATTTGTAGCCGTATTAAATTATCACAAACTTCTATGATGAAAACAATTCAAATTTATTATAGTTCAGTACATCAGCAATCACACTGGTTTTACTGGCCTGAAATCAAGATGCTGTTATAGCTGCATTACTATCTACAGGAATGTCTTCGCCATTTTCAGTTGCTAGGAGATATTCAGATTCCTTGACTCATGATCTCATTCTTTTATCTTTAAAGCCATCTCTTCTGTGCTCCTTCTTTGTGATACCTGTTTTTTTTTCCCTCTGTAGATGTAAAGTTATTCCGAACACTAGATGATAACCCAAGATAGTCTCCTATGTCAAGATCCTTACAGTAAATCACATTTGCCTCTTTTTTCTTGACACATATAAAAAATACCCTTTAGTTCTGAAAACTTAAACCTGGAAATATCCAGAGGCCCATTGTTCTGCATCCTACATCTTGCTGGTTTGGAAGGATGTAGAATTTGATCATTGTCCTTCACTCCAGGGCAAAAATTCAAACATGATTCAGACTAATAAAAGATCTAAGGATAGGAAAACAACAGGCTCCTGAAATTAATTGGATCAAATCAGTCAGAAGTGTTAAGAAATTTTATGGCCTTAGGGTACAAGGCACATGTATGGTCTTATATATTTGCACAAGTTCATAAATTGTGAATATTTTTATTTTTTTGTTTTTTTAATTTTGGTGGTACTGGGGCTCCTGGAAACCCTTATACCTCTGGGCTACACTCCCAGACCTATTTTTATATTTTTTAAATTTGGAAACAGGGTCTCTCTCACTCTCTCTCTCTCTCTCTCTCTCTCTCTCTCTCTCTCTCTCTCTCAATCTCTCTCTCTCTCTTTTTTTTTTTTTTTGGTGGTACTGGGGTTCCTTGAAGCCCTTCTAAGTCCAGGTTACACTCCCAGACCTATTTTGTACTTTTTTATTTGGAAACAGGGTCTCTTAAGCCAGCACAGCTGGCTTTGAATCTGCACAATCTTCATGTCACTTCCTCCCAAGCACAGGGATTACAAGCGTGCGCCACCATGCCCAGCTAGTGAATACTAAAATGTGTGATTGGGCCTAATTTTATTTAAATTTAAATTATTATTTTTAGATTATATATTTAAGTTCAAATACATAACCTTTTGTGAAATAACAATATTAATGTTTTTAAAAACTTACTATTTACTACATGGGTAAATTTAATAGATTTAAATAAATCATTTTTTCATCTTTAACAAAAATTCCTTTTATCTATTTTTAGTTTACGTTTACGTAGAACTGGAAGTCCTAAGAGTGTTAATTAAATTTAAAATACACTATGAGCTTGGCACATTCTTGAAATACCAGTACATGTGAGGCTGAGACAGGAGGACTACCGATCTTAGTTGAGGAGAACTAGGCCTTTCTCTAAAGACAGATCTACATGATTGGATAAGCTAGCTAAGATGGTAGGAGGGGTCGACCGTCATGAAAGGAGACAGCTCACCACACCTTGCTGGGGGAGGTACCTTACAGGGTAAGAGGAGGTACCTTACAGGGATGTTCACTATGTCAGAGTCACGGAAACAAGATGGAGGTCATGGGTATAAAAAGTCCGGTCCATGTGCAAGCCTTTTGGTGTATTCATTTCGAGTCACCACTCTATGCCAGTCTGGTATGGAGCTGTATTTCTATTTTCTGTATTTCTATCTTTCTAATAAACTTCTTTAAATCTTCAGCAACTGTCCAAACTATGCATATTTATTCTTAGCTTAGGACAAGAACTCCCAGTAATTTTCTGTTTTTGG
The DNA here is from genome assembly GCF_963383645.1 of Muscardinus avellanarius. Taxonomy (NCBI): domain Eukaryota; kingdom Metazoa; phylum Chordata; class Mammalia; order Rodentia; family Gliridae; genus Muscardinus; species Muscardinus avellanarius. The sequence continues at coordinate 25,235,138 of NC_137790.1, read as the reverse complement.
TCATTTTGGGGTTTTGTTATGGGTTGGGGGTAAGTATGTCCGGGGCCCTAACAGGGGTTCCCGGGGAACGGCTTCCCCAAACCATACTCCAAATCCGTAACACTTCCCTTTGCCTTTGTGTGTGTGTGTGTGTGTGTGTGTGTGTGTGTGTATGTGTTACTGGTGTTCCTGAAAACCCTTCTACCTCTGGGCTGCACTCCCAGACACCTATTTTTTATATTTTTATTTGGAAACAGGGTCTCTTAAGCCAGCGATGCTGGCTTCACAACTGTACAATCCTCTTGTCTCCGCCTCCCAAGCTCAGGGATTACTGGCATGCACCACCACGTCCAGCTTTTTGCCTATTTTAATTTAATTAATTTAAAAACTGTTTTAAAATGTGTCTTGTACATAAATTATTGTGTATTTTACTATGTCTCAGAAGAAATTCTAAGAGTTTTCAATCTTGGGTGAGGGTGTGTCAATGTATACCATGTTTATATCACCCAATTCAAAATAGTCACATTATAAAAACAACTTTTCCATCAATAGACAAGTTGACAAAAAAAATGTAGTGTATACACACAGTGAAATTTTACTCAACCACAAAGAACAGAAATATGTCATTTTCAGAAAAAAATGTATGGAATTAGAGAATATATCAAGTACGATCACAAGTCTCTGAAAGTCAAGAGTTGTATGTTTTATCCTTTGTGGAAGCTAGAGAGAATAGGAAATATAAAAAACTTTGAATATCGTGGGGAGAGGCCTATAAAATAGTGAAAAAGGATGGAGGAAGAACATTGGAGGGGAAGAGAAGGATTGAAGAAGAAAACAGTTTAATATTATGAATATAGTACTATTTGAGGCTATTACTATCAACTTCACCAACATGTATGGGAGGGAGGAGGGGAGTAGGGTGGAATAAAAAATAAATTATATCGAGAGCTGTGTGAGAGCCAGGCGTGGTGGTACACGCTTGTAATCCTGTGCTTGGGAAGCAGAGACAGGAGGATCACTCAGGTTCGAAGCCAGCCTCCCTGGCTTAAGAGACCCTGTTTCCAAATACAAATATAAAAGAAAAAAATGGGTGTCTGAGAGTGTAGCTCGGAGATAGAAGGGTTTCCAGAAACCCCATTACCACCAAAAAAAAAGAAAAAGCTGTATATGTGACGGGGGTCCCTGCCCCCATTCAGTGGCGTGGCTGAGCAGGAAGGTAGAGTGCCGTGCCGACGGCTCGAACACACACACACACACACACACACACACACACACACACACACACGAGCCGGGAGTCAAGTCAAGCAAGATCTCATTTATTCCTCTCCAAGCAATCATAAATATAGCACAAAACCACTAGGGGAATTCCCATGGGAAACAGCCCAGCCTGTTGGGATAAAGATCACTAGCACATAGTTCACAGCCAATCCCAGGCCAGTACATGAGCCAATGATGTGTGAGAAACCTCCTTTAAAGGTAAAAAGGGAAAAACTGCTCAGTCTCCCCACCCATAACGAATGGGGAAACCACGCCTTCAGAGCTTCCTCCAGGCACCATCTTAGCCCCTTTTCTGCTGAACCATTTTACTGCAGAAGTTCTTAAATTTTACCTAAAGCTTTGCCTTAGGCTGCAGGCTGCTCATGCTGAGGGAGGCTGCATCTCGTTAGGTGCTGTATGGACACACCCCATCATATATGTTTGTATTGCATTGAACCTCCTAACTATAATGTATAATTGCAATGTGCTAATGAAAGTATTAAAAATTGTCAAAATTCTTGTAAATTTTTAGGAATTTGATTAAAATTTTGGACTGCTTTTCAAATTTTTATGGCACCTTTTGTTTCTATATTTAGCAAATTATAACTTGGATTTTACCACATATGGCTACATGAAGTATTTTAACCATTAAAAAATTAAGTTGTTCCTTTGTCAGGTACAACATCGAGTATTATTGTTAGTTTTACATGCAAATATTTGGAAAACAGTGAGGAAGACATTATCATTTTTATTTATATAGGGTATGTTTTAGTATAGCTACAGGCAGAAAAAAGAAAGGGAAAAAGAGTACAGATTAGGGATAATTTAATTAAGATTTTCAACTGTAATAAAGAATCAGTGTATTGAGTGTTTGACTAGTATGGAGTAAGTGTAACACTAAAGAACATAAGCATAGTAGGCATTTTTAAAAAGCCACCATCTCTTCACACTGAAATTCAAACCTCAAGGAAGACTCCTGCTTTTCTACAAGATCCATACTTTCTTAGGTAGAGCATGGACATGGAAAATAAGTAATTATGGGATTGTGCTAATGAAATTTGCTGGAAATGTATCCTTTAGGATACAGGAGAGATATGTTCCTTGGCAGGTGCCTCACCAGAGACTCTGCTATAAATATGCCCCCAAGGATGTGCTGGGGCAGCTGTTGGCTGCTAATTGGTGCTGGCCACCTTGAATGCAGAAGCAACAAGGTGATAGAAAATTTGCAAGTGCTGCAGAAGTTGGATGCAAATGTGCCAGGTCCATCTTGGGGGCCTTGTACCAGTATTGGGAATGGCCTAGGAAGATTTGAGAAAGCTATGATTATTAATATATTTCAAAAAATTGGGTGAGGGGCAAATCTGTGCAAGGACTTGGTTTCTGCCTAAAAGCAGGCAACTATTCCAATGTAAATTAACATAGCTAAAAGTAATTAACAAGTCAATAGGAGAGGAAAACTAGGCCTTCCTCTATCTAAAGACAGATCTACATGATTAGATAAGCTAGCTAAGATGGTAGGAGGGGTGACCTTCATGGAAAGAGACACCTTGCCACACCTTGCTGGGGGAGGTACCTTACAGGGACATTCACTATGTCAGAATTACGTAAACAAGATGGAGGTCATGGGTATAAAAAGGTTGAGTCCACGTGTGATCCCTTCAGTGTATTCATTCGAGTCACCCCTCCATGCCTGTCTGGTATTGAGCTGTATAGCCTCTGTATTTCTATCTTTTAATAAACTTCTTTAAATCTTCAGCAACTGTCCAAACTATGCACATTTATTCTTAGCTTAGGACAAAAACCTGCAGTAATTTTCTGTTTTTAGTCATTTGGGGTTTTGTTGTGGTTTGAGGGAAATTGTGTCCGGGACCCTAACAGGGGTCCCCAGGAACAGTTTACCCAGAACCATACTCTCCCAATCCATAACAATTTTCTTTTATAATCCTGGGAACAGTGGAAAATTTCCATAATCCCAGTTCTTAGGAGGCTAAAATAGGGATCACGGGTTTGAGGAAAGCCTCAGCAAATTAGCAGGAGCCTCAATAAATTAGAGAAATCCTGTTTCAAAATAAAAAGAACTAGGGGGTGTAGTTCAGAGATAGAATTCTCCTAGGTTTCATTTCCCAGGACCAAAATATTTTTTTTTTAAGAATGGATAATTCATTGCCATGACTGCTGGCATACTGCTCCAAAAAGCCTCTGCTGTTAGACCTCTTCAGAAATTGTCTCAGCAGAAAAGAATCATTTTGCCCATGGCCATGCTTCCATCCCACAGATGCCTGTAAGCATTGGCCCTCTGGAGTACTGAGTAGTATAGGCACAGTGTCAAGTCTATTGCTGAAATTGCAAAGGACATGAAGGGCCATCCCCATGTTCAAAAACCCCATTAAACTGAGTCCATCACCAGAGACTTTATCATAGTTCAAAATCTCTCTTTGATCAATCTTAATTTATATGTCTATTTCTACAAACACTGATTATAAAATATGTCCCAAACATATTTTGCATGGTGATTTTTATCTCTATATTTGGTTTATATTCTTAACTCTGGACTTTTTTTTCACATTTACTTATAAATAATCATGAGATAAAGTTGATGTAGTCATTTGTCATTTAAACTTTATGCCATTTTTCTACTTCATAAATCTTTTTTTTACCACCTGTTTGATTTGGGTAGATGTCTGTTCTTCAGAAATTCCTAGTTATGGTCACATTCAGCAACCTGATACCTCCAGCTGTTTTAAATAGATGATTAATTTATATCATTGTAATTTCATGTTTGATATTTTTCTGCAATTTATGTACTTGCCCAAGTCTGTGTGAAATCACTTATTTTTATTGTATTATTCAGAGTCTGAGATGTATATCACATTTCACTTTGGGCTCCATTCCTTTCCCTGTGAAATTTTTTTTTTCTATAAATTTTAAGTAGGGTCTGTTTTGTGAAATTCTATTTGCTTTGAGTTCCAAAAGGCTATAGATTTAGAAGATCCAAAAGCTAATAAATATGAAGAAAGACACAAAATTTAACTGGTTATTAAATAACAATTTCAAAATTAACTTGAAATTATTACAGTTTTCTAAGATGATGAATGTATAATAATACATTTAATGAGGATATGTAGAGACAGATACTCTTACAGAATTCTGAAAAACCACAAATTAACTGAATTTATAGACATTTCCATTACAGAAACCATCATAAACCATTATCACATATCTTTGGCATCCATGAATTTTTTATTTTTTAATTTAATTGGTGCATTGTAGTCATATATCTTAATAAAGTATAAAATGGCAGAGGCATACAAGCACATATCATTCATTTAACCCTTCTCCAATTCCCAGCCCCTTTCCTCACCTTTCTCTCCTTCTCATGTTTGACTTAGTGATTGATTTGAAATGTTTGTAAATGTATATCATGTACATTAGAGAATTTCCCTCTTGCTTTCTCCCATAACCCCCAGTTAGGCCTCCTTATTTGCTTATCTATGGTTTTTCCTACTTTGTCTAGAGTTCCTCCTATGATCCTTTCTTCCCTAGCTTCTGCATATTAGGGAGTGTACCAGTATTGGGAATGGCCTTGGAAGATTTGAGAAAGCTCTGATTATTATATTTCAAAAATTGGTAAAAGGACTTTCTTTCTGCCAAAAAAGTGGGCAACTATTCCAGTACAGATTAACCTAGCTAAAAGTAATTAGCAATTCCATAGGAGAGGGGAAGTAGGACTTCCTCATCCTCATTCAAAAGACAGGTTTACATAACAATTGGATAATCTAGCTAGAATGGGAGAAGGGGTTCGACCTTCAACCATGACCTTTGTGAAAAGAGACACCTAAGCAGGAATAGTACACCTTGGCAGGAAAGTAAGGGGAGGTACCTTATAGGGTAAGGAGAAGTACCTTACAGGGACATTTACTACATCAGAATTATGTGAGCAAGATGGAGGTCATGTGTATAAATGTCTGGTCTACATGTTGTTTCTCAGTGAATTCGTTCAAACCATCTACCCCCATGCCACTCTTGAATGGCATGGGGCTGTAACTGTATTCTGTATTTCTATCTTTTTAATAAATTTCTTTAAATCTTCAGCAAGAGTCCGGGCTAATGTGAATTTTTCCTTAGCTCAGGACAAGAACCCGCACACTTTTATCTTTTTTTTTTTTTGGTGTGTGTGTGTGTGTGTGTGTGTTTGTGTGTGTGTGTGTGTGTGTTTGTGTGTGTGTGTGTGTGTGTGTGTGGTTTGAGGGAAATTGTGTCCGGGACCCTAACAGGGGTTGCTGGGGACAGTTTCCCAAAACCATAATAGGGAGAGCATTAGATTTCTTATTTTTTGTGACTGACTAGTCTCACTTAGCATAATGTTTCAGTTACATCCAGTTCCCTGTAAATGACATAAAGTTTATTCTTCTTTATGGCTGAGAAAAATTCCCTTGTGTACATATCCCATAGATTTTTAATCCATTCATCTCTTGATGAACATCTTGGCTGATTCCCATTGTTTGACAATTGTGAATCGTGTGGCTATGAACACAGATATCCATAAGTTATTTTGTTATTTTGGTTTTCATTCTTTTGGGTAGATACCCAAAAGTGGTATTGCTGAATCATATGATATGTTCATTCCCATTCTTCTGACAATTCTCTATGCTGTTTTCCAAAAGTGGTTGCACTAATTTGTAATCCCACCAAAATTTATTATAGTTATCTATTATTTGTTGTTGTTTGTGTTTTGAATGATGGCCATTCTAGTTGGAGTTAGGTGAAATCTCAGGTAGTTTTGATTTTTATCTCTTTTATTGCTAAGGATGTTGTGAAGTCAACATCTGACAATGATATTTGCAGCAAAGGCACATGAACAATCACATTTAGATATACAGAGCACAGAAGCATCCAACCTTTTAAGAAAACACCTTGATTTGGGCACTTTCTGGGTTTCAAAGCAGATATGCTATTTTGTGTTTTTTATTTCTAGATGACTTAATGAAACTATTATGTAACAGATTTTAACACGTATTGTTACGGTTTGGGGGGAACTGTTCCTGGGGACTTCTGTTGGGCTCCCAGAAACTGCTTCTGTAAAATGCAGGTCCTTGTCCAGTATTAGGATGGATATATACTAGTCCAGACTCTTGCTGAAGACTTAAATGAGTTTATTATTAAAAAGATAGAAACAGAAAAAACAGTTACAGTCCCATACTATCCAGAGATAGGGGGAGTGGCCCCAAATGAAGTCACCGGAGTTCAAAATACAAACCAGCTTATATAGATGCCAAGTCCCCCATTGTTCTACCATGTAATTCTATGACCTAGATGTAAGTCTTCCCTTTAACTTCCTGCCTAACTGCTGGTATAAGCCTAGGTTTCTTTGTTTAGACCAGAATGACTCACAAGGTCAAGGGCCACATGGTATCTGCTCCCATTTCACAAATGTTAATACCCTCTCCCCATACTCTTGAGAAATTCTTAGCCTCTTGGTAGATATCATTTATTATACAAACCCGTTTTTAGAAAGTTCTAAAAACGGGTTTACCGTTCTAGAAAGTCCTAGGTCCCAACTCCTCTGTCTACTTGCTAATTACTCCTCTGTCTACTTGCTAATTACTTTTAGTGAGGGTAGTTTGCATTATAACAGCTACTTGAGTACCTGGCAGTAACCAGGCCCTAAATCCTTTTCTCTTTTACAGATCTTAACTCCACTTTCTATTAACTAATTTTTGATGAATATATTAATAACCAAAGCTTCTTTTTTGAACATTTTAGGCCATTTCCTAATAATGGTACACCTATCAGATTTTCAGTCAAGTCTTCTTAGACCAATCAAACCTTAGAAGTAATTTGTCAGTACCCAAATTGTTCAAATCCTTTTTACTGTCTACTTCTCAGTAACATAGAATAACCCAAATATAAATAATTTTTATGATAACTCTGTCAATAACTGCACAATACATTCTCAGAGACATTGGTATATTCCCTACATTTGAGTACCCTTGAAATATCTACCAGATAGTCAGAATTAAATTAAAAATACATTTAAAATAATACATAATTGGAGAACTTAAAATTAAATAACACCACCACACATCTATTAGAGTGTTCAAAATCCCAAACACTGACAACACCAAATGTCATCAGTGATATGATTTATTAGAAATTCTCATTTGTTGCTGGTAGAAATAAAAAATGGTATATCTACTTGGAAAGAAAGTTTAATAGTCTCTTGAAAAACTAAACTTAGATTCATCACATTATACAGAAATTACGCTTTGGGGGTATATTCCCAAAGGAGTTCAAAGGAAATGTCTTCACAAAATCTTTCACATGGATATTTAAAGGTTTATTCAGAATTTCCAAAATTAGAATTACTAAAGGCATTCTTTAGTAGTGTAACAGACAACTAAATGGTGGCACAACAGATAATGGAATAGTATTATGTGATAAAAATAAGTGACCTAATTAAGCCATGGTAAGACAGGGAGAACACATATATATTCCTAAGTAAGAAATGCAATAGATGTAAACCTAAAAAAATTACATACTACATATTCTAACTAAGTAACTTTCAGAAAGACAAAACTGAAATTACTGAATGTGTCTATTTATAAAGTGCTAGAAAGGATGGAGGAATTAATATGTAGAGTGCAAATAATTTCAGGGTAAGAAAAGTACTCTATAACACTACAGTTGTAAATATATATACAATTTATACTTAAAAGAGTGAACTGTGGTGTAAAGTGGGAACTTTGGGAGATAATGGCATGTCAGTGTGTTTCAATGATTCTAACAAATGTACCACAGTGGTGTAGGATAACAGGGAATTTCTGTGTGTGTGAGTGTGCTAAAGATAGATGGAAGCTCTGCATTTTGCACTGAATTTTACTGTAAACTTAAAACTTTTCTAAAACCAAAGTGAATTAATAAAAGCGCATTGATAATATATCAGTTTAAAATCTTCAGCTTAGCCAGGCATGGTGGCACATGCTTGTAATCCTAAAATTGGAGAGTCTGAGACAGTCTGAGGCCCTTTGCAACTCAGTGAAACCCTGTTTCAAAAACAAAAATAAATAAATAAATAAATAAATAAATAAATAAATAAATAGGGCTGGGATTGTAGCTCAGAGGTAGAATGCACCTAGGTTCCATCTGCAGAACTTCAAAAATTAAAGAAAACTGCAAAAAAGTAAAACTTTCAAATTTATACATGTCATACCTCACCATTACACTAGATTTCTTTTTTCTTCGCAGTACTGAAGATGAAACCCAGAGTCATTTTAACTCTGAGATACACCCCCAGTCCTATTTTTTATTCTTTATTTTAAAATAGGGTCTCATAGCCGGGAGTGGTGGTGCACTCTTGTAATCCCTGTGCTTGGGAGTCAGAGACAGGAGGATCGTGCAGGTTCAAATCCAGCCTTGCTGGCTTAAGAGACCCTGTTTCCAAATAAAAATATAAAAAAAATATAACATCAAACTTAAAAGTTTCTTCTCATGAAAGGAAACCATCAACAACTTAAAGAGGAAGCCTACAGAATGGGAAAAGATCTTTACCAGCCACCACTCTGATAGGGGACTAATCTCCAGAATATACAAAGAGCTCAAAAGACTCTACACTATCAATCAAACAACCCAATCAAGAAATGGGCAAATGAACTAAATAGACACTTCACAAAAGAAAAGATACAAAGAGCCAATAGATACATAAAAAGATGTTCTACATCATTGGCCATCAGGGAGATGCAAATCAAAATTACACTGAGATTCCATCTAACCCCAGTCAGAGCGGCAAGCATAAAGAAATCAAATAACAACAAATGCTGGCAAGGATGTGGGGAAAGAGGAACGCTTTTACACTGTTGGTGGGAGTGCAAACTAGTTCAGCCACTATGGAGATCTGTGTGGAGATTCCTAAGAAAGCTAGGAATAGATCCACCATACGATCCAGCTCTATCACTCCTGGGTAGTTTTCCAAAGGGGTTGAAAACAGAGAACTATAGCAACATATGCATACCTATGTTCATAGCAGCACAATTTGTGATAGCCAAAATATGGAACCAATCCAGGTCCCCATCAACAGATGAATGGATTGCAAAACTCTGGGAAATACACACAATGGAATTCTACTCAGCCATAAAGAAGAACAAAATCATACCTTTTGCAAGAAGATGGAAAGTCCTGGAGAGCATTATGTTAAGCGAGACCAGCCAAGCAAAGGAGAAGGTACATGTTTCCGCTAATATGCCCAAACTAGGGAATCCAGAGGATAACAGTGGTACTCCAGATAATGGAGGGGAAATACCAGCAAAGCTTGAATGGAAAGATGGTTACCCGGGACAATCATTGTTTTATTGCTGGCAGGGGGGAAGGGAAAACAGGGTCGGGAGGGGGGAGAGGGCATCAAGTATAGTTTAAATGTATACCATTTATGTTCAATAAAAATTTTTTTAAAAAAGGAAAAAAAATATGTCTGGGAGTATTCCCAGAGGTAGAAGGGTTTCCAGGAACCCCAGTAACACCAAAAATAATAAATAAATAAATAAATAAATAAATAAATAAATAAATAAATAAATAAAATAGGGTCTCACTAAGTTGCAGGGGACCTCACTCAGTAGCTGAAACTGCCCATGTACCTGAAGTCCTCAGTTCTCAACCTCCCAAGTACTGGAATTACAAGTGTGTGTCACCATGCCTGGCTCAACAGAAGTTTTTGTTATTTTATAAACTCTTATAAATTTTTGTTTATTTTCTAGCAATGAGTTCTTTGAAATGAGGAATACTCTTTCACAGAATTTCTGCTATGGCAAATCCATGAATATCATATTACTTGAAAAAGCATAACCTAAGTGACATTTCTTTGATATGAGGTCATTTATCTCCTAGGTAAAATATTTTATAAGTAAACACTAAGTTTATTGTCAACTTACTTTTATTTGAGCTAAGCAAGGGAACATGTACAAATTCTTCTTCTGAGCTTGATTTACCTTCTGATGAATTAATTAAATACATGACCTCAAAAGTTGGTTCAAACTAATGTAAATTATCTTTAAAATTATTCTTGAAGCCCTATAGAGTGCTGTCAAAATTATAGCCAAAAATAAGGGGTGTTATTTTTTATTTCTATGTGTATTAGCCCCTTTCCAGTCAACCAAGTAGAAAATACAATGGAGTATTACAAGCAATGTAGTTTAACAAGTCTTTTTGTTTATCTCACAATATACAGAAATAGTATCCAATATAAAACTAATCAATTTATTGAAATTGAAATCTAATTTTTAATTTACAAAGCCATTAATTAAGAAGTCAGTCTCAGAGATGCACTAGCTATGTCTATTACTTAGGTCCCAGTGACAATATGATGGATGCTGGCTTATGTTCAATCTCATCAAATTATACACAATATGCAGAATTTTTTGTTGATCAATTATACCTTAATAAAACTGCCAAAAGTACAGAAATCTGCCTCATTAATATCCCATTTGGTAAGTTCCTTGTTCTCAAAAAGCTTCTGCTTAAATTTCAAGTCGATATCTGTGTGTGTGTGTGTGTGTGTGTGTGTGTGTGTGTGTGTTACTGAAAATGAAACCCAGGGGCATTCTACCTCCAAGCTATATACCCAGCTCAATTTTTTATTCTTTATTTTGAAACAGAGTCTCATTAAATTGCAGAGGGCCTAAGTAGCTGAGTCTGGTTCGGAACCTGTGATCCTCTTGTCTTAGCCTCCCAAGTACTAGAATTACAAGCCTGTGCCACCATGCCAAGCTTAAAATTGATACTTTATTTGCATTTATTTGGGATAAGATTTGGTGCATAGATAAAATTATGTTTTAAGATAAAATTTTTACATTAAAATTTATATCATTATTCTAGCAAATAATGCTTTGATCCAATAAGTTTCAGTTTTATAAATTAACATCAGAATCATCTGAAAAATTGTTTCACAATAGACATACCTGACACCTTCTTTCAGAAAATTTTTAGTTTGCAGTTCATTGATACCCCACCCATGGCTCTTCTAATGGAAAGATCTTGTGATTGTAAGTGGGTCTTTAGTATAAAGATTCTGATTGTTAGCTGCACTGAACATCTTTCTATTAACTAACCATCTGAGGTTGTTAGAACATTTTTGCTTTTGTCCTGTTTCTATCTTTCTGGAAAGTTCTTGGATTGACACCTGTTCATCCTTAAAAACTTGATCCAATTATTGCCTTTATATGAAGCCTTCCTATAGTCTCCTAGTAGCATCCTTATCATGGGCTAAAGTTCATTACTAATACTTCCATCATAGCATTTAACACCTTTTTTGGCAATGATCTACTTATAGTATGTCTAATCTACAAGCTTATCAGCTTACAGGGAAGTATTCACTTATGTAATCTTATTAAAAAATAGTGACAATAAAAATTCCCTATAAAACTGACTATGATGAATATTTCATTTTATAGTGACCTCCAAAATGCAATAAAAGCACAGAAATTCAATGTCATGACACTGCTCTTCAGACAATAATAGTATCGTTTCCTTGTGTTGTTTATTTGGCAGCAACAGTAATTAAAAGGCAATTTTGAGAACATTCAGCTAATATTCTTGGCAGATATTTAACCTTATGAAAAGAAATCACTTATTCAGGACTTTTGTATTTTCATTTCAGTGACATTTAAAATGAAAATGAGTCTATTTCCTTTTCAAATATTCTGAATATGCTTTGGTTCAATATTAAACCCATTCAGTGAATTATTCAGCAAACACAAAACCAGAATATAAGGAAATTTAAGAGGCAGGCTTATTCAATATGTAAATTATATATGTTACATCCTAGGTTATACATTGATTATAACAACAGATAAATCATATAAATTTATATTCAAATAAATAATATATGTAACATACAATGAATTAATATTTATCTCATTCTCTAAGCCTAAGAGATAATTTAGACTGTTTAAGTATATGTTTTGTTTTCAATCATTCTAAAAATAGTCATTTTAATGTTTTAATTTTATTTCCATATTTTGATAATAATAGCTTTTGAGTCTTAGCTTTTTATATTATTATAATCATAAAAAATTTTAAAGTAATTAAAACAATACAAACTGAATTAATTTATAAAATATCTGAGTTACTTCTATTAAATATTTTAAATTGTTTTCCAATAAAATTAATATATATAATAATGTGAAATAATGTAAAATTTTAAAATGAGTATAACTGGAAAACTAGTCATGACAACTTACCCATTTCTTGGGAAAACTTCTAATCTTTTCAGAACATCTTATTATGTCCAAATACATAAGCCTAATTTTGGGATAATGAAGAGCTCAATGAGGAAGGAAGGAAAGAAGTATCTTCCATACAACTTAGCATATCTGTCTTGCAAACATAAAAATAATTATAAATATTACTTTTACCCTTTGTGGCTTGTCTTGTGTTTCCTGTTTTTCTGTTTCATTATTTCATCTACTATTCATCAACCATCTCACAAGCTTACAAAGTTAACCTGGTTCCACCAACTGTCATACATTGCATACTTTCTATCCCACTGCATTGAGCATTGCCAACGAAAAGAAACAAAACACAATCACACATTCGATGACTATTTCAGCTAATGTCATTTCTCAGACATGCTCTTAGTTGATCCTTCTATCTCCAGAGCACTGCAGAGTGAAGCCAAAAATAAAACAAAAACAAAACCATGATTCATACTTCCAGAGAGTAATAAACATTGTGTTTACAAATGTTGATGAGAATAGCTTTTTAAATAACAAAAGTAAAAAAGTTTCTTTTGTACTATTTTCTCTATTTCTGTATTATAACTATTTTTATTACAGCCACTTTTGAGCTGCTACTGAGAAGCCACTGAAAGCAAAGTTGGAAAGAGTTGTATTTTAGCACGATGTTCTTTGTTATTACTTACATATAGATTAAATAGGTAACATAACTCAAGAGCATTATGTAACAAATTTTTAAAAAGATCATATTTTTCTCCCATTCTGTCAGTTCTCTGTTGAGGTTCTTGATATTTTCTTTGCTGTACAGAAGCTCTTCAGTTTAATGCAATCTGATCTATTGATCCTCCTTTAATTTCCTGTGCCTTTGGGGTCTTGTTAAGAAAGGGTTTTTTTTTCTTTGTTTTTGTTTGTTTGTTTGTTTTTTACCTGTGCCTATACCTACCTGTGCCTATACCCTCTTCAAGGAGATAAAAGATCTCTGGTCTAATTTCAGGATCTTTGATCCATTTGAATTTACTTTTGTGTAGGGTGAGAAAGTGGGGGTTATGTTCATTTTTTTCTGCATATGGCTAACCAGTTTTGAAAACACCATTTTTGAAGATGCTATCTCTCTTTCTCTAACTTTTCCTTAAGCTGCTTCCTAAGAACTCTTGGTATAAGATTCACTACATGGTATGTCACTCTTCCTGTGTCTAGAACATATTATAGCCCAATCTTTCACCAGGTCCTTTGTTTTGAGAAGTTGATAAAGTTGCAGGACAAAGAGAATGGCAAGTGTAAGAGTGAAAGTTTTAAGTCAAGAAAGAGAATAGAGAGAATATTTCCCTCACACAGGGGAGGAGTCCTCAATGTGTAGCCAATACGGATGTTGGGTATAGGTTTTATGTATATTATAAGCCCTTTTATTTACACACAGACTAATGAAGGCAAGTTCTTGTTTTGTTATTCTTTTCCTTGATTTGTTGAACTTATCATTTTAGGTTCTTTAATGCCACAAGTTTATGAAGCTGTTTGTTCTACATTCTTGCTCCCTTATCTACACATTATACCAGTTCCTGAGCTGGTGGCTGGTCTCATGTATCTTTGACATCTTTGGGCATCCCATCCGTATCCAAGTCTGATAAAAAGAGCTAAGCTGCATTCCTACATAAGAAAACCAGATGCTGTTTCTTTCCATAACATTTTAATTTTTGGAGTCTTTTCCATAACCGGCTGTCCAAGATTTAACCCCTCATTATCTTAGTTTTCCATTTCTGTCTGAGTGAAATTTCAGCAGCCATTTTGTTGTGATTCTTAAATACTACAAAAGGGGACACACCTACTTATACTGCAAATATAGATAATTGCAAAATATCAAAAACAATAAGGATGTGATTGGTTTTTCGCATTGATTAGTCTTCAAAATATAATTTATGCATTTTTAAACAATTTAATATTAATAATGGCTATATTTACAACTAACTTTCAAGATTAGCTCTTGCTATTTATTTAGAATATGCTGGGTATAGCATATAACTGGTAGTAGATATCTTTCATATCTTTTTGTAGTTGGTATTAAATATCTGAAAAACCAGAAGTTATTATTTACCTTTAGTAATTGAAATTATTTAGTATATGCTTGGTCTAGAATATAACTAGTAGCAGATATCTTTAATATCTTTTCCTAGTTGGTATTAAATATCGGAAATACCAGAAATTATTTGGCTTTAGTAACTGAAAATATTGAAAACTAGTTTTAAAAGTATTCTATTTATATAAATTGACAAAAAGCAGTGACTAAATGTAATCATAACTAAAAATTACATCAAATTACATGTATGTTGTATATTTACTTTGTTATTTTTATGTGCGTCATACTTTATGATTTTTGTGTGTGTGTGTGTGGTACCGTGGGTGGAAACCAGAGGCTATCTACCTCTGGGCTATACTCTCAGACTTATTTTATACTTTATTTGGAAACAGGGTCTCACTAAGTTACTGAGAGTCTCACTAAGTAGCTGAGGCTGGCTTCAAACCTATGTGATCCTCCTGTCTCAACCTCCCAAGCACAGGCATGTCAAGTGTGCGCCACTGCACCTAGCCTATAAATTTATTTTTATTTTTTTAAACAATTTTTTTATTGAACATAGTTTACATTTAAACTATATTTGGTGCCCTCTTCCCCCGCCCCCGTTTTCCCTTCCCCCCTCCCACCAATGGTTGTCCAGGTTAACCATGTCATATTCATAATTTTACACATATTCAGATGTAGACCCTCATTAATCAAGATCAACCTTCCTCCTCTCCTATCTTTCCATTCAAACTTTGCTGATATTTCCCCTCCATGAACATATGTCTATATGAAATGAGAAAATAATAGAGACAGGGGCTTGTACTACTAATTTTATTTGGTAATTTCAGACTGAATAAATATTAAGTTTGCATCAGACCCTCATTTGCCTCTGTGCCTATGTAAATGAAAAGACCAAAACTTAGAGGCTTTTTATAGAAACTGCTATGCTCAAGAGACCAACACCAAGGGATGCATGGAAAAAAGTGTCCACACTTTTAAAATCATGACACTGAAATAGATATGGATTCATATGTGGGTTAAAATTACACTACTATCATATTGTCTTTTATCTGAAAATTCACTCAAACCATTATATTCTACCATAGGTCATGGTTTTGAAAATCTGTAAGCCAGTAATGGACACTTTCATCATCCTCTAAATTTGTAATGAGGAACAACTGCTAAGTTCACATAGCTAAGATTGTAACACATATGTACAGTATCTGTAGAGACAGGAATATTTTGCCTTGTGCCCTTGAAAATCCAAGAAAATTTTCTATAGATGAAACGAGAGGTAAATAAAGAGACAGGGAGAAAAGAAACATGTAGAGAGACAGGGAGAAAAAAAATATGTAGAGGAATTTATATTCTTTGGGCCTGGTTTCTTTCTATGTTCCACTCTGTTTCTGCTTTTGGCTTATATGTGGCATATTTGGATTGGATTTGTTAAATATTTTTAAAGTGTTAAATAACATACAGAATTTAAGGGTGTCTGTTTCTGACTCTGTTCATGTCAAAATGAGCTACAACATCATGGATTTCTTACATATATGCATTTCTCTCCACTTCCCCTGATCTAGATACAAAGATTTTAAAAAAGAAGAAAGAAGCATAATAAGCTTTTTCTAGACACAGATTAAGTATTTTTGAAAGAATTAGAGAAGACATAAGGGAGTACAGGTGGACACTTCAGAAATAACCCTTCGCATTCTCTGCTTCTAAGGTTTCTCCTGTGTTTTGTGGTCAGTGCTTAGCAAGTGAGTCAGTTAATTATCTTTCATCAGTTATGCACAGACAGGTAACGCAGAGTGAGTGGTCAGAATATAAAACCTCATTTCTGCCCTGTGTAAAGTAAAAAAATTTACAAATACACGAGAGTAGAGTTTAGAATAGTAATAAACACAACTCTTGACTCTAATTCAGTATGGGCCATGTGTTCTTTTTCATCTTCAAATCTATTGCCCTTCCCCATTTAAGGTATCTGCATTAAGAATTATATCTGAAAACCAGGTGTGTGGCGCACACCTGTAATCCCAGTACTTGGGAGACTGAGACAGGAGGGTCCAGGTTCGCAGCCCACCTCAGCTACTTAGTGAGGCTCTGTTTCAAAATAAAGAATAAAAAATTGGGCTGAGGGTATAGCTCAGAGATAGAATGTCCTGGGTTCAATCCTTAGCACCAAACACACACACACACACACACACACACACACACACACACACACACACAGAATTATATCCTTGAGGAGAGAGTAAGACAAACAGATTTGACTACAAGTTATATGTATAGTGATAATCAGATTAGGAATTTATATGCTACACAGCTATTTGGAATCTTTGCAGGACCTTTTGTGTTAAAGGTTATAATTTAATCACTACTATAGTGATATAGAACCATTGATTTTCAATAATAAATACATTTTTTTATCTTCTCAACAAGACTATTGATCACTTTATTTTCTCTTTAGTTTTTATAGCATATACTTCTCATACAATAATCTATGATTATCTAACTTGTTGCCATGTGCCACTGCAGAAGTAATTTATTAAATTCTTATCTGCCAAGAGTTATAAAATTATACTAATACTAATGTAACATCAAAACATTATTTTGTAGAGATCTTTATATAAGAGAAAAACAAAATGGCATGAAGAAAATAATGAATTATATAACAAACATATTTCCACAAATATATTGTTTAATTTAATAAAATTAAATAACTTAAGAGAAGTTAGAAGACATTATAAAAATGTTTTATTTAATTTGTTACTGGATCCTGTCAGAACAAATTTATGTTAACATAGCTTAGAAAAAAGACATATAATGTATTCTACAATCTAGAAAATAATTTGCAGGCATCATAACATCTTTAACATTTTTAATCAAACTGAAAAATTACAACAATAATTTTATAGTATTTAAAATGAATATGTTTATAATGAATGAATATTCGCTTTTTATATATAAATTGTTTCATCCTTATGCCATATATTTTATTCATTTCCAAATAGGTTTCACTGTTAGAAACATCATAGCCTTCTTTCTCCTTCATTCTATTTATCTTCCATTAGCCACACATTTGGAACATATTCTTAGTCACATGCCTAGCTGTGCTTCAAGGTGGCATGTTCTAAAACTAATGGGAGCTCTTGGTTTCAGGAACAATGCTCTTTATGATCTTAAAATAGCAGCTTTCAAAGACACTGCGTGTATAGAGTCCTACAGAGCAAAGGAATGATTCCTAGGCATTTTTCACTACTCTTGATGTGCTAGCAAGTTGAACCAATGAGTAAAAAAGA
Source organism: Muscardinus avellanarius (assembly GCF_963383645.1). Classification (NCBI taxonomy): domain Eukaryota; kingdom Metazoa; phylum Chordata; class Mammalia; order Rodentia; family Gliridae; genus Muscardinus; species Muscardinus avellanarius. The sequence continues at coordinate 25,217,328 of NC_137790.1, read as the reverse complement.
TTATTTCCTCCAAAGTACCAGTCAGCTAGGCATGATAATTTATATTCTCATTGGTTCCTACAAAATGTTCTGCAGAGTACTTTTATATGAACTATTTATCACTGTTTCTTAAGGGAAAGGCTGAACATCTCTATGCTTTCTAATAGATTGACATATGTCTCCTAAGACATCATGATCAAATTCTGACTTCCTTTAATGACAAAAATTCCAATGAAATATGGAATAAAAACAACTATAGGAGTTATGATTATTGCATTATGATATCGCTCAAAATTTATAAACTTACAATAACACCCTTTATTATGTCACAGTACTACAGTTCAGAAGCCTAGGCTTAGCTTGGATAGATTCTGCTTTGAGGTCTCAAATCTACAACATCTGTTTCCAGGACTATGGTGTCAGTGCTGCCTGAGGAGAAACTGATTTCTAATCTTGAACTATTTGTGGAAGAATTCAGTAACTATTTGCACACTGTAGAAAGATAGTTCCAATTTCTTCCTGATTTTAAAATTAGTCTTCCTTTAGCTCCTTTTGTTTTCAATGTAGCAGCCTATAATATCTCAACTAGCCTCTTCCAGGCTGGCAAGGGAGAGTCTCTTCCTAATATAGATGCTGCTGCAGTTTTGTGCCACATAATCATGATACATATATCCTGTCACTTTTATCATATTCTGCTGAATAGAAGCAAGTCATTAATTCTGCCAGAGTCCAGAGGAGGTGATAACATAAATACATAAATATTCATCATTGAGATATCACAAGGTCCACTTAAAATAAAACCAAACACTGCACACATATATGCTTGTATGAATTTGAATCTCACTATGATGTATAATTACAATGCACTAATAAAAGAAAACATAAAAACAAAGAGATAAAATCTATCTCCAACAAATGACTGTTTATCTAAACTTAGCTGGAAATATACTATTATTTGGCAATATCACCTCTTCTCAAGTTCCTCAAGCTCTTCTTTCCTAGAGTTTGGTGGGTCCATTCTGGGACTCTCTCCTATGTGCCTGGAAAAGATTATATTGCTTAAGAGTATGTAAAACTAACCTTTAAAACCCCTTGTGACATGGCATGATTCCTATAAAGATACTGTTATAAAAAAGGCATTCAATCTAGCTACTTTTTAAATGGACAAACATCATGAAATATTCATGGAGATAGAATCAAATGCATTCAGCATTTCTTTCTTATCAGATATTATCTCAGTGGCTCACACTTTTTAGCTGAAATGCTTTTTCCCCCATTTTGAGAACAGATGTGAGCCATCTGTTTTAATCAAAAATCCATATTAAATTACCTTTAATTCTGATGATAAGTAGGAAAAACATCTAAATGTAATTTGACTTGTGTATATAGTTTCTTCATTAAGTTTACTTCCTTTTAATATGTCAAAACCTCATTATCTTGAATGTTGATGATGTAATGGAGAGATTAAGAATCTGTATACCCTCTAAAGCATGAAGAGGCATAGAAGCAAATCTAAATTACACAAGCATGTGCTGAGAGGATCATTAAGCAATTTGGTTCATTTACCATTATATGACCATGTGACTCTTTCATATTTTAAAGCAAGAATAAATTGAGACAACTTTGGAACTGATTATTTATCTTTACTTATCCAATGAATATGCTTCCATCTGGATTTGAAAAGCAGAATAGTTATATGCATCCAATCCAAAAGATCATGCTTATTCATGATATAGAAGATTTTACATACTTTCCAATTTCATGAACAAATTCATGGTCATGTAAAGAGACCCTATGATACTGAAAGCTTTTAATGTCAAAGGGAGAATGCATTCTCCAATTATAGACAAGTTAAACAATTGTATAGCTTATCCCTCCTAAAATTTCTTCATTATTTCAAAAACATAATAGAGGGAGATTTCTCTCCCTTTTCATTAGATGCACTGCCAGCACAGCTCTGCAGCAGCACAATTTCAGGTTACACAAGGGATAAGAGAGGAGAAAGCAGATTAGTACAGCTGTGATTATTCTCCCTTTTGGCAGTTGTGTGCTTTTCTCTGGAGAATACACTGTTGTCCTTTTGATGTTACCTCTCTGCTCTGGCTTTTTGGAGATATCCACAATTTACATCACCACCATGACCTTGGTCCCAGGGGGTCCCATCTTAGGAAATCGCAATCAAAGAGTTAGAGAGGGCATTTATCCATAATAGATGCCAAAATAAATTCTCTCACAATCACATATTTTTCTTTGGCTTTCATGGCGTATTCAAAATATTGAAAGCACATATCCTAGAGAAAATCATGATTTGAAAGAAGTGAATCTTTAGCACTGGAACAGTAAAAGTTATAACAAATTTGGGATGGGATGTGTAGTGGAGCAGAATCCAAACCAATTTATTCTCTATTATATATTAAGCAAAGCACTAAAACTCTTGCTTGGAGCGTGTCTCCTCAAGCAGGGGGACAATGGACATAATTCCTCTCTAAGTCAAAAACTTGGGAAAAAGAAACATGTACAAGTTAAATACTGAGATCCAAAGGTCAAGTAGGTGAAAGATCCTTGTCTATTAGGGCATGGGGAGTGGGGGACCTCAGTGGTGTCAGTGTAGAAATGTTTCCTTGTTATAGTGCCAAAGGCTACAGAAACTTGTTCCAGACAGTGATCTGACAGGCACCGAAAAACAAGACTATTTCAGAATTTTTTCTGCCAAATGGACAAAGACTACTAACAACCTTGTGAAATCTGACTTCTACTTTTGTCTTGTACCAAGAAGACAGCTGAAATGGCTCTCTAACCACTGAATAGTATGTAACTTACTGAAAGACAGAAATACCAACACATGCGGAAAGACAAAAGAATAGATAACATTAAGAAAATAAAAGCAGTGTCTGTTGCATAAGTATCAATCAAAATTTGTATAGCAGAACTCTTTTATACATGGGGGATACATCGAAATCCTGATTTCTCTTTCAGGTGAGAAACTTTAAACACATACACAAATTATGTTTGTATGGTAGAAAAGAATTTCGTTAAGGAAGAAATTTAAAAATATATTAGGATGATAACCATTGTTATGGTTAAATATAGAATGGCCCTTTGAAGAACTTATAAATTGATGTTTGGAATTGATTGAAAGTGAGTCATGAGAGTTGTAAACCCAGCAGTGAATTTCTCTGGTTGGTGGCCTAGGCTGGTAGGTTGAGACTGGAGAAAGTGAGTCCCTGGAGATGCAGCCTTAGAAATTATATATGGTCCCTCCTCCTGATCTCTCTCTTGCATTCCTCCTCCCTGATGTGAGGAGCATAGAACAGGTGCTCTCACTCTCTCTGCTACCTGCGGCCATGCTCTGAGATTCCTGGTCCTCAATTTCACATGGACAAAACCATGAGCAAATATTTCTTTCTCTAAGTCACACGGTCAATCTTTTAGGTTATAGCTGTAAATAGGGTGATAGAAACCACCAGTAACTTTGCTTTTGTGGGAAGTGGGGATGGGATTTTGATTTTAAAGATGGCAGCAGGTCCAGTTTACCTAAGAAGATATTATTTGAGCACACAGAAGAAGAAAGTGGCAAAGCGAGGAATGTCGCCGCCTATCTACAAGCCAGTGTAGTGGGGAAGAGGACTGCACCACCAGGATTCCTGGAATGAGCATGCAGCACCTGGAGAGGAATCAGCAAGCTCAGAGACCCTGCTGTGAGATTCTACCTGGTGTATTCCAGGATTTCTGAACAGTCCCTATGTCAGTGTGGCTGTTGCAGCATGGGCAAGCTGGTGATAACAGGGGAGGAGGTTAGTGATATGATAGTTGTAGATCTCTTAAGACACTGATAGAGTTATCTGAGAAAAGAGAAAATATCAAAGACTTGAGAAGAGGAGTGAGATTAAATGATTTATGTTTTAAGTGTCTTTCCTATTGATATATTAGGTGATACTTTTGTTTAGCAGCTTTTCTGACTTCTTTCTTTTCATATTACACTTATAATTAAAGTGAAACATTTTAGGTTCTTCTTAAAGGCAATGAAAGAAGCAAAAACAAAATTTTCACCTTCTGTGATTTTGATAAAATATCTAAAAATAATAGTGCACAGTTGTCTAAGGTAACATGTAGCACTATTCGAAATGATGGGGTCTAGGGCATGGGTCAAGCAAGCCCTATCCAAATTTGAAAAATATCTAGATAAGTATCACTTGCTGGCTGGTGTGTGGTAATACTTCAGATGGTTATAAAAATCTATGCAGAGATGATAAAGGGAGAAGTGTAGTGTCAACCTGCTGCTTGAAAAGAAAAACTATTTCAGACATTAACACATTATTCTGATGATATTGAAAATGATTGGACACTTCTTAAGTTATTGTTTTGTATTTTCCTACCATTGTTGTCATCTTAAGAAGAAAGGCAGATGAAAGGCACAGATGGAAGGATGTAACCACAGTCCATTGTTCTTAAGCAACATTCCTCAGGAATCTTTGTGTTCCTACCCAGAATGTAAATTATCTATTACAATAAGAGGAGAGTGCCTGGTATGCCTGCAAATTGCCATTGAGATGTCTCTCTCCATCTAAAATGATTTTTGTTTGCTCAGAATGTTTCCAAACTAACAAAGACAAATTCAGCATCACATTGATGTGCACAAGTTAGAATTTATAATTAGATAATCTTGTGGAGCTATAATTTCTGTCCTAGTTATTGTCAGTGTTCTTGTTTTCTGGTTGAGTAACAGGTTCATGTTAGAGTCATATATAGCTCACAACCAAAAATTAAAAAAAAAACTAATGAATAAATAGGTGATAGCTATGCTTCAACTAATGATAACTTTGTCATAAATAGAAATTAGATTAATTACATTCTATACACCTGGGCTTCATCTAAGAAAAAAGATGAAAGTATTAAAAAAATTACAAACAATGTAATTTCTCTGTTCTTTTTGACTACTATCTTAAATGGAGATTTTCTAAAATTGTATGTCTGTAAATGTGATTACATACAGAACTATATGTCTATAAAAGTGATTATATCTAGAATGAGCACCCAGATTGTGAATTTCAGTTTATTATCACTTGGAGAAGTAGAGGTAACCTGCTTGAACTATTTTTAAGTAATTCATTCTGGTTTTTTATTTAGTTAGTGGTATCATAAACACTCTCATTCTGAAAGATAAAATATTTAAGGAAAAAAGAACTAAGTCTTATTCTAAGAGAGGAAGACAAACATGTAAGTATTATGTTCTTTTATTATTTCTGATTTAATAATCTTATGCGTCAAAGATAAGCTTGACAAGCCTTTCAGCCCAGATTATAAGAACATGAGGGAAAGCAATATAAACATTTTTTGTTTATATATTTGGATTGCTGTCTAATGCATCGAACATATTGTAAATATGCTTTATGAATTTATTAAAAATCAGTGTCTGAAAATAAAGACAAATAAGCATCCAAATTATATTCAAAGAGGAGTCAGTAATACTTTCAATTTTAGGTTACTTCTATTCATCTATCAAGCTACCATTTCATGAAATGTTTATCAACACTGTAAATAATACTTTTCTCATAAAAAGTGAATAATTTTCTATTAAGTGCCATTATTTCTTTTCTTGTTCATTAAATCTGTGTTAAAATAACTAATTTTTATAAAAATGTATCTTAGATACCCATTTAAATTAAGTTCATGTAAGAAGTTTTGTAATATTTAGATAAACTGGTTCATTTTGACCCTATTTTTCTATCCATTATTTCTTCAGAAATAGATCAGGTAGCAATGAGAACATTTGTAGTGGGGGGGGGGGTTGTGTTATATTCACATATATACTCTACATGTACATACAATCTTTCTACTGGAAAAGATAATCTTTTCCTAAAAACTTTACAAATCTTAGTGTACATCATCCTCCTACCATCTCTAAACTACACAAGCATACAGAATTTTTTTCACTGAAACACATATATCACTAGCATTTCATTTTGCAAAATTGTTACCATTTTTGCTAAGTATTGCCATTCTTAGCAAAGATACTCCCGAGTATCTTGATTACTAAAGAAAGGAGAAATAAGAAAAACTCTAAATATATACAAAAAGTATACCCTTTAATTTTACATTTACTTTAAAAGTTTTTATAACTGCTGATTAATTTTCATAGTTAAGACCTTTAGACCTTTTCTTTTTCATAATTCTCTTACAGTGACTATATATATATATATATATATATATATATATATATATATATATATATATATATTCTATCTTGCCATTTTCAGAATCTTCCTGAAAGGAAAGAGAAATGGAGACAAAGAAGAAAAAAGAGGGAGAGGGAGAGAGGGGGAGAGAAAGAAAGAGAGAGAAGAGAGAAGAATGGCAAATAATCTACCTGGATGCCGAGTAAAAAGAAAATAACAGCTTCTAACTTCTTTAACTGTTATCATTTGGCCTCTGTATTGATGTAGGTCTTACAGTTGACAGAACTGTCCTGGGGATCCTGTTAGGCCTCTGAAATTATTCCAATGAGAAAGATGTAACTGCAGTTTCTTTTTATGAATTAGGTATAGATAAAACACTAGTCCGAATTCTTGCTGAAAGCTTCAATTAGTCTATTATTACAAAGATGGAAATATTGAATATAGTTTAATACAGCCCTATACTATACCTAAACCAGGATAATATACGGGGGTGAGCTGAAAAAAAGTCACCGAGGATTCCTGGATACAGAGTATTTTATAACCAGTCTTTTGACCAAACTAGATCTGTCCTTTTCCTGGGGCAGGTCTGTTGATATGGAGATTCCTCCCTTTAGACCTGTGCCATTTCTGGCACAGACCCCACACCTTTTGTTACATTCCAAAATGTGTTAAATTGCTTATTGGGAGTCTGGGATTCCCTCATATTCTTGAGGAAGTTCACTTCTCTTAGAAATGTAAAAATCCCTAGGCTTTTGGGCTTCTTCTATTTTCTAGCTAATTACCCTGGGCACCTGAAAATTTGCAAGCCTTTCCTTTAAGCTTCTGGCTTTTTATTTTTTATTTTTTATTTTTATTTTTTACTACTGAAGATATATTTTGAAAATTGGAAATATTTTTCAACACTGGTACATTAATACATTTTGCTGCCTCATCCCAATGCTGTTACAGTAGGTATCACTGCTTGAATTTTATTTTTGGTTTAGATATTTAAAGAATCAAATCAAATTTTTTCCTCATACCACGCACTTCCCAGAAGCTCTTCTTTAGTTGTTGGTTGTTGCTAGTGATTACACCATAGATCTGAGGAAACAGTCTTCTCTTTCTCATGACACAAAGAAAATTTTCTTTCTATAAGACTGATTATTTTATATGCTAAGAGATGGATACTATGCAAATGAGTTAAGTAAGCTAGCTGGTCCTTTTTATTTTACACTTAAGGTAATTCTCTGATATTAAACATCATCATTTCTTAGCCTCTGCTTTTTAAATGCCTGTCCTTGAACTTCTCTCAGAAGTGTGAAGGGTGAGGAAGACCTTCTTTTCTCAGTACCTCCATGTACTCCTAATATTTGGAAAAGTACCATAGAGAGAGGTTCATTCACAGTCAAACATAGAAGGAAGACATTGGATAATCACTGATAGCTCAGTGCGTCCAAGACTAGAACAGGTCATACAAATCTAAGAATAACCTTTGGATAAGTGAACAATTATACAGGTTATATTATACAAAGAAGAGGTTGTCATTGGACTTAATTTTAGCAACTGCTTATGATTATAGCTTCTATTTGGAGAAGGCTTATGCTCTCATGCATCATTAAGCATTGGGCAAGGTGAAAGTCAACAGAATTATGGTGCCCAATGCTATAGATAGCTTACATAAAGAATACAACCAAAATCAAGGTCAGTAAGGAGCAGGATCCATTTTTTAAAATGAAAGCTGTAAACAAACAATATATATTTTAAGGGTTCTGGACAACCTTACATTCAGGCAGCATGCACTGCAATGTTTGAAGGAACAGGGCACATGGAAGATTTAACAGAAGTCATATACCTTGACAGAAAATAAAATATAAAACTTGAAAATATCAGGAAAATATTGGCAAATAAGACATGAGTATGTGGTGTACTATATGATGTACTATATTTATTTGATACTGTTTCAAATACCCATTAAAATTTATATTCTAATAAGTAAAAAAAATATATACAGGATATTTTGAGGGGTTAGAAAAAATACCTGTATTTTTAAGAGTCTAGCTTGATGGCACATACATGTAATCTCAGTACTAGGAAACCTGAGAAAGGAGGATCTCAGGTTTGAGACCAACCTCAGCAAGTTAGTGAGGCTCTTGATCATCTAGTGAGACCCTGTTTCAAAACAAAACAAAATAAAATAACAGCAACAAAGGCAGAACTTAGTGGAAGTAGATTGAATCACTGAGGTCATGTCCTTAAGTAGAGATTTGGACTTTGGTATTTCTTTCTCTCTTTCCTCTCTCCTCTCTCCTCTCTCCTCTCTCCTCTCTCCTCTCCCCTCTCCCCTCTCCCCTCTCCCCTCTCCCCTCTCCCCTCTCCCCTCTCTCCTCTCCCCTCTCTCCTCTCTCCTCTCTCCTCTCCCCTCTCCCCTCTCCCCTCTCCCCTCTCCCCTCTCCCTTCTCTTCCCTTTCCTTCTCTTCTCTTCTCTTCTCTTCTCTTCTCTTCTCTTCTCTTCTCTTCTCTTCTCTTCTCTCTCTCTCTCTGTCTCTCTCTCTGTCTCTCTCTCTCTCTCTCTCTCTCTCTCTCTCTCTCTCTCTCTCTCATTCATTTCTAGCCATTATAATATACTTAATCAAGTACTATCAGCATGACATTCTGCTTTAACAAAAAGCAATGCCATCAACCAACCATGGACTGAAATCTCTGCAACCACAAGTCAAAATAAACCTTTTCTTCTTCAAGTTGATTTTCTAGAGTATTTTGTCACAGTGATAAAAACTGACTAACAGAAACACTAAAATATCTTTAGTCTAAAACTTAAACTATAATCTATAAAACAATGAAATAAACTGTAATGTAGTATTTCCATATTTTGGAAGGTTAGTTTTATATTTTACTATAGCTGTTGATTTGAAGTACTTATTAAATGCTTAATGTAAGCCAGGTGTGGTGGTATATGCTTGTAATTCCAGAAATTGGGAGTCTGAGACAGGAGGATCCAGGTTTGAGGACAGACTCAGCTTCTTAGTGAGGCCCTTCGCAAATAAGTGAGACCCTGTTTCAAAAATAAAGAATAAAAAATTAGAGCTGGGGATGTAGCTTCGATGTAGGATGCCTTTGGTTTCCATCCCTTGTACTAAAAAAAGTGCCTAATGCATGTGAGTTGATTTTTCTATTTTTTTTACACCAATACACTTTCTTTTAGCTTAGTTAACAAATATTCACATTTTTTTCAAAAATTATAAAAATACATTTCATAGTGCTAATTTGAAAGATAATATTAGTTTATTGCAAATTTATTCAAACCTACAAGTAACAAGTTACTAATTACAGTTGTTTCTGAAATTTATTTTTCATGAACACACATAGACAAAGAGAAAGAAAATGTGAAGGATATCTTTCTGGATTTTTCTGTCAGACACAGAAATCAATATTCTAATTTGTAAGAAACAGAACTAAGCAAATGAGTAAAAGACCTAGATAAGATGACATTCAAAGGTTTCCTTTCTCCTGTACATTTTTAAAACAACTTTTATGTTAAAACAAAAGAATCTGGACATGGTGGCTCATGTTTGTAATTCTAGTATTTGGAGGCTGACTCAGGCAATTCTCAAATTAGTGGACAGCTTCTGCAACTTAGCAAGGTACTGTGCAATTTAGTGAGGCCCTGTTTCAAAATATATAAAATAAAATAGGGCTGCAGATGAAGATCAGAAGCAGAATTCCCCTGGGTTAAATCCCCAGTGACACACACACACACACACACACACACACACACACACACACACACAACACAGAATAAAATACAACTCAAACTAAAGCAATAAAACAAAAGTGTAATCAATGTACAAATACTTAGAACAACAATTATGCATTTATAGTTTCAATTTAAATCTGTTAAAATTTTTAGTTGTAGCTGAGATTTGTGGTTCATGTTTATAATCCAAGTACTTGGGAAGCTGAGCCAAGAGAATCTCAGATTTGTGGGCAGCCTCAGCAATTTAATGAAGCCCTCTGCAACTTAGTGAAACCCTGCTTCAAAATAAAGAGTAAAAATAAGTCTGGAGGTGTAGCTTGGAGGTAGAATGCCCCTGGATTCCATCCCCAGTACCAAGGAAAAATTTAAAAAAGGAAAAATTTAATTGTAAACAAATATCTTTTAAACTAGTGTATGGTATATATACTATTATTTATTAGTGCTAAAATCTGTATTTTCTTTAGGGTTTACATTTCTAAAACTCAGAAGGCTACATAGTCATTATCTCAGTGATTAAACACCATGCTTGTGATATGAGACAGGCAGCTATTTTTTTCTATTCTATTGACAAGAATAAAATGTGTGCAGAGTCAAAGTGTCTTGTCCAAGTGACTAAGAAATAGTCACCCAATAACGTTTCTTCCATACACCACTTGATCTAAATAAAGTAATACAAGAAACACTTATAGATTATTTATATGTACTCGCCAAGTATAATGTACTGTATAAGACCCATCTTCTTAAATACACACACACACACACACACACACACACACACACACACACCCCACATTATACTAAAAAATTGCTGCTTTAATCCCCATTTACCTGCAGAAGAACTAAATACTGAAGGGTGAAACTTATTACCCAACATCAGTAGTGGCAGTAAGTGGCAGAACCGTGATTCAAACCAGACATTCCAGCATCAGAAACCATCCACCATCCACTTACCTATGGAGGTTGTTTACTGAATAGTCTTCTTCCCTCCCTCCCCCCAAAACAATCACAACAAGAACCATTGGTTAAAACCTAACCCACAATAGAACTATATGGAGATAAGGCGTTTAAAGAGGTAATTGTGGCTAAACTATATTATATTTGGCCTCATCCAGAAAAGGAGGAGACATAGAGGAAGAAATGGCATTTGAGGACAAATTGGGAAGCAGCTCTCTTCCAGTGGGAAAAAGAGGTTCACCAGAAAACAACTCCATTAGCACATTTTCTGCAGGCTCCAGCTTTAATAACTGAGAGAAGATCACCTTCTGTTGTTTAAACTGGCCAGCTTGTGGCATTCTAAGCTTGTGGCTTGAGCAGCCTAAGTCACTGGCAGGTGGTTCAGGAATGTGGTGCCAATTTTTCTGATTTTGGTTCTTCCCGAACTGCCTTTAAGAGATGTATTGTTTGACTCACTGTAACTTTACATCATATTGAAGTAGAGGTTATCAGAAAAATACATACACAAAGCTCTTGATGCCCCCCACCAAGTCCCCACCCTCATTCTAACTATAGCATGTCTTTGAGATGGGAATTGGCAATTTTTGATACATTCATAGCATTTTTCAGCTATTGCATTCTTTGACTTTGTCTTTCCCTTTTTCTACTTCCTCATCACTTCTATGATGCCATCTATCTGATGTTGCCCTTACTTCTAAATATCTTTATAGCTTCCACATTTAAGAACATACACCTACTAGTTATTACTTTTTAGTTTGCCTATATTCAGAATAATATTTTTTAATTCCCAACCAATTTTTTGAAATGGTATAATTTTGTTCTTCTTTATGGCTGAGTAAAATTTTATTGTGGCATATACCAAATGCAAAGTTCCCTTCTTTCTCTCTCTTTGCCCTTTTCCCTAATGTTTATCCATAGTAAAGCCTTTAGTCCTAAAAATACATAGAGACAATCGAAAGCTCTAAGTTTATGGTGACTCTGCCAGAGGCATTTTGCAGCCTTTAAGATAGCACATTAGCTCTAACCAGCACCTCTGTTTTCCTCTTAAGTGCACTGTCTGGAGGCAAAAAGGTACCACCTGGATAAGAAATAAGTTTCTACATAATTGTCTTGGTAATGGTGATAAGCACATACCAAAACAAAATCTATTTAAAGGCCAGGGATGAAGAGGAGGTTAGAATTCCATTTCCGGGCTCTCCAGCATGCCACCACACTGCTTTTCCTTCTCTATTCTATATTCTACTGATAGTAATAAAGACTTGTTAAAGCTGAAAAAAAAAAAGTATGTAATCCATCCATCTACTGATGGGTACCTAGGCTGGTTCCTTAATTTGGCTATTGTATTCTTATCAGGAGTTGTTCATACTTTGTTCTTTTTCTCTTCCTCTTTTTTCTTTTATTACTATAACTGAAAAAAGTACATGAGGTCGTTGATGATTTGGATTGCTGTAATGAGAGGTGAGGAAACTTAAGTTTTGTTCATTGAACCTGAAAGGATTTATGCCACAAATGCCAGGTTTCCCTTTGATTGTTTCTGTCTCCACTCTGTGTGTCGTATTTCAAGTGTCTTCCTTACTGTTGGCCATGCCTCAGAGAGCAGTATTCGCAGCAGATGTCACAAGAGACGTATTGACAGTGGAACAGACAGTCAGTATGTAATAGCTCAAACCAAAGTGAGTAATAGTGGCTAAATTGTTTTAATTTGCCCAGGATTTTAACTGACATTTATGTTTAAACTCCTCTGCTCAGCCATAACTGGGTAGTCTGTGTTTGTGTACGTGTGCGTTTGCATGCATGAGGATTTCTCGGTTTACATTTCCATCTTTAAATATTTTATTGCAGGGCTGAGGAGGGGAGGGGTTCAGTGATTCACACTTGATTTCTTTACACCCTCAGGAGGCCATTCTAAATTTTATATCTCTGAATGGCCCAGTGCACAGTTGTAAGATTAATGTGCTGCAGTTCTCAGGATTCTTCTAGTGAGACTGTCTGGATGCGTATTATTTATGGATTTTATGTTACCTTCTTAAATGAGAAAGAGAGGGAAGGAACTTGAAAACCTGTAAGCTGAAATCAATACAGATAATATCCTCTCACACAGAGAAGTTTGGGATGTCTCTGTGTATCTTGTGAATGTTTTTGTGAATTAAACACATTCCTTTCCACTAAGTGACTTTATACTTTTTTATGATGTTTTCCTCTTTTTCATTTTCTCCTCCATCATATCTCATTTTCTTGCTCTGCTTTTCATTCTCCCACACAGAAAATCATGTTGGATTTCCTATGATTACTTGACTAAATAAAGTCACTGAAACAGACACAGGAGGAGGCAGGAGCCCATTTATTTCACAGTATGATAGTGATAGTTCAATATTCAGAAGCGCTCAATAGTAGTGTATATGCAATACATTTTTTTCATGTGTGATCTGATTATTATTTGAAAGATTTCTCTGCTAGAGAGTGTCTCATGTAGGGTTTTGTAAAATAGTGTTAAATGAACTTATGTCTAGAAAGATGTTTGTAAATATAAAAAAACTTAATTATTTTATAGAGTAAAATTCAATATACTCAGCAATTTTAAGAAACCATCCAAAATCGTTGGGTAATGGTATAAATTTCTTTGTCTTAACCCTGTGTATGTGTTGGAGTGAAACTATATTCTTAAATAGAAGACACATTTAACTACTATAAATGTTCCGTATAAATCATGACTTTGCTTTAAGGTAAGACACAAAAGAACCCTTAATGCTTCTTATTTTATGGCCTAGACCATAAAGAACATAAAATTTATGCTGACAATTTTATTAGCCACATATTTTTCTACTATCAAACTAAATAGTTCTATTAAATCTACACATATTTGAAATGTTTATATATTCATATACTCAAACTTTTTCTTCATATTTTGAATTCCCAAGGCATTTCTTTTACATAAAAGTTAGACACATTCCTTTAAAATATTATAGACTAGCGGTCCAACTAATTTGTATTTTTCATTTCTTGCTTTGTATTTTTTTGTGTGTGGTACTGGGGTTTCTGGAAACCCTTCTACTTCTGGGCTACACTCCCAGACCTATTTTATACTTTTTTATGTGGAAACAGGGTCTCTTAAGCCAGCATGGCTGGCTTTGAACCTGTATGATCCTCCTTTCTCCGCTTCCCAAGCACAGGGATCATTAGCATGTGCCACCACGCCCGGCTCTAATTTGTATTTTCAATAGGCATGAATTGCAGGTGGTGATTGATAGGCCATTGATGAATTGTTGAATTAAAAATTTTTCTCCCATATATATGGGAAATATATTATATATATATAATATGTATTTGTATAATATATATATATATATATTTGTATAATTAAACAATATATTGTTAAAATGGAGAAAAGTTAGCAATCTTGAATGACTATTAAGATGAATTAAAATTTTGTTACTTTGTCAGGTTGTATGAACAAATTATAGATAATGAAAGAAACTTTGCATTAGGACTTTTAATCAGAAAAAATAAATTCCAAAATAGTTTGTACTATATACATAAAAATTATTGTACTATTGAATTTTCTACCTCTGTAACTATTAGTAAAAGCACAGACTGCTTAACCCCTGTGAACCAGTTATTGCACAGGTGCTATACAATATGCATTACTGTTTTGTTTCTGTTGTGTTTTTTACCCAAGGAAATAACATACATATGATTTGAAATCTTATGAGTGCAGAAGTATTCACTAAATTTCTTTAAAATAATGCTGGTTATATTATTATCAGAGTGGACTATTGAACTAGAAGATACAAAAATATTCCCTTTTACTTTTTCCTTTAACCACAATTTAAATTTGTGAATATCACTTGTACTATTTATCATGGGTTTTTATATATGCTATTGTTTAATCTCAGGTTATGTCCATTATGCTTATAAGTTACATTTTCATATGACTAATGAAATATATGATATTTTTATTTTTACAATATTTTGTGGTTATTATTCATTAACATGTAATTTTCATTTAAGGCATTAAGTCCAACATGAGACAAATGTTATTATATACTATATATGTGATATATGTCTATAATAATGGTTTATTTTATGAAATACATTTGGATATTTGTCATTGCTTCTTAACTTGAGATTGTCCCAATATTGTGGGTTAAAGGTTATGGTATAGTGGTGGTGAGCATGAATTTGTACACACACATGTTGTGAATAATATTAGCAGATGGTTTATATTATATACATTTGAAATTTTTTGAATTGTTTTCCTAGTTCAACATATTGATATGTAAAATGTGAATACATTTCTTATCTTTTTCTTCAAATAAAATAGTTTTAAAATAGTTCACTAAGAACTGTAATTTCTATCAGAAAGAGAAAATTATTCAATTATAAGTATATCCCAAACAACTAGTAAAATAAATTTATTACCCTTCATAACCAAATTGTTTGAGAAATGCACATTAATTGTTTTCCTTCAAGGATAAAAAATGAAAGAAAATTAATTTTTAAGACAAGACAAACAATACAGGTGTGGTGGTACACACTTGTAACCCCAGTACTTGGGAAGCTGAGACAGGAGGATCACAGATTTATGGCCAGGCTTAGCTACTTGTGAGTTCCTCCACAACTTAATGAGACCCTGTTTCAAAATAAAGGATAAAACATTGGGCTGAGGGTGTTGTTTACCTCAAAAAAGAAAAAAAAAAACAAACAAATAAAAGAAAGAATTTTATATAGCAAGAAAGTAAAGTCTGTCAAAGAAAGAAAAACATGAAAAAATTTTAGGTAAAATGAAATTTTTTATTATAAATTAACAGGTTACGTTTTTCTCTTGACATAGTAGAAAAGCTAACAGAAAACAGCAGAAATTATAAGAAAAAAAGCACATTAGGAAAGGCAATATCTACAGGGTATGCTTCACCTCCAAATTGTCATTTTTTTTATTATTTTAGATGCAGAAGCTAGGGCTCTACTAACTTAGTTCTCACTTTGCTTGTGAATGTTATATTTGTTTCTGCCAAAAAGGAGCATTAGAACTAATTGCAAGGCTGGAGAAAATTGATAGACATTGCTCCTTCCTGTTTGGTTGTGAGGATTTTCAGTTTGTTTGTGCTTCTTGTGAGATTCAGCACATCAGTATTTCTTCATCCTGGCAGCAACATTTCATTTGGTAATATCAGTTTAGTCTACCCAATGCTTCTAAAATTTACAGAATCATCCTTACTTATTATTCCCAGAGACACCAGAATCAGCTGAGAAGGCAATGTCCAGGTCTCAGGGGACTGGATCTCAATTCTCTCGAATGCTTCCCCATCAGTTCTGTGTGAACTCAGGATTTTGCATATGCAATAAAGCATTCCACAATGAACTACAATCCATACCCCTCTTGGTTCTTTATTGGAGGGCTCAGAGAGGAATTGCATCTTAATTTGCTACATTTGTGTTAACTTAGTAATGCTTGCTTTTTAGCCACCTAACTGGCAAATGTATACCTAGAAAAAAGAATATTTTAAATTCCCTCTATTAAAAAAAAACTACTCTTATTTTGATATCCTGACCAGATCACAAAATACATTCAAATGAGACATCTAGAAATCTAATTACTTTTGAGTAATTATTTTTGATAACTTGAAAATGAAGTACTGTTTTCAAGTTGAAGACATTTCTCTAAAATCCAATATATCTCACTTTGTCTATGACTTTTGCTATGACTTGAATGTGCCCTGCATAAATTGCATGTAGCAATTTCAATCCAAATTCCAAGTGTTAAGAGATATACCTTCAAGAAAGGGCTAAAAGCGTGATGTGTACATGTATGCCTCTACCATCTTGTACCCCCTTAAAATGCATGACTACAATGCACCAATAGAAAAGCTATCAAAAAAGTTATGACTGATCAGTCAGAATTCCATCTTCGTAAATGGATCAATGCCACTGTTTCAGAAGAAAATTCCATATGAGAGAATGAGTTCTACTCCCTTTTGTCTAGCACCTGCTGTCTCTGTCTTTCTGTCATGGGATGATGCAACAGTATTCCTTCACAGAATGCTGGCACCTTCATATTAGACTTTACCACTTATAAAACTGTAAGATATAAACTTCGATGCATTACAAATTACACAGTCTTTGGTATTGTGTTATGTCAGCATGAATTGGACTGATGACTTCCTTACCAAGTCAAGCACTGCTACTCATATTTCAGAAATTAACTTCAATACAGACTCCTTTATGATATATTTCATAAACCCCATAAATGACTAAGATAACTTTGAAACCAACTGCCTGGAGACCTGATGAACAGGTATTGTAATACTCATGATCTCTAGAGGTACCAATATACTTCTCTTTCTCTTCTACCACATAATAAGCTCTTAAAGAAACTGAGCCATTTTTTATTGATTGGAATTTGAGTGAATATTAGTGCTATTTCCATATACTTAAGTATTTAATAGGTATTACATTAATAATAAGTAAATTAATATTTCAAGGTTGGATTCTATTTTCAAAATTAGTATTACTAGATTTAAAAAAAAATATATGAGTTCCAGGTAAGTTTGAGATTTGGGAAAACAACAAATTATTTAGGATTAATGTTTCACAAATATTTCATTGCTAAAAGTGATATGCATTTACTATGTGGAATTCAAATTTAATGAGTTCTTTTATATTTATCTTACCATCCTACTCTAAATAATATATTTTAAAATTCTCTTGATTCTAAAATTTAGTGGGAAAATCTTAATGTGTCATGTAATTGTGTTTTTTTATCTTTAAATCTTGGTGTATTTAGACATGTTTTTTCTCTGTGCAAGTCATCTGCAAATATCTATAATGTTGATCCATTTTTAATCATACAATGAGTTATTGTTAATTAAATGGACAATATTATCATATGAGTTTAAAACAGTGTATACTTATTGAAATTGTGTGTATGTAGAGATGTACTCATTTACATGTGTATCAACTATGAAAATCATTTTTTATTGTGTCATTTGATGGATAGAGATTTCCCATTGATATAATAAGTAGACCTGATGACCTAGATTCAGGTTTAATGTTTTTTCTAACAATGTGACACACTTTTTCTCTCAGCAGGACATGTCTGAATGCCTATTGACAGGTCTTGTGGTGTGATTTAGCTAGAGAAATATGAGCCTGAAGGTCACTTTGAAAATTATAATATTCTAGGTAGATCTAATACTGTCAATCTGTCCAAGACTAGTATTCAGATTTGTGGTCTTGAAATATAAATGGCCCAAGCACATATTTAGACAGGTAATAATTGTTTAATAAGTGATGGCTTCCTCTACTGATACATTTGAATTTATTTCAAAGCAGTAAAATATTGCTTACAAAAAACTTCTGAGCCCTAGTGCCCAGTATTTTAGAATCATATCCCCTGCGGTCAAGCTAGCACTTAGGAAAGTTATAGTAATTTAATGGAATGTTGACACACACACATTTTTACTTAAAATAAAAAGTCAACCACCTGGAATCCTTCAAATATATTTTTAAAACTTTTGGCAAGTAAGTATATTTTTACTAATATCACCAAGTTTCAATTTGGGGCTGAATGAGTCATAAAACAAATAATGACTTGCATTATTTAAATTTTTAATTCATTATTATCAACATCAGTGCTAACATGACATAACTTTGAGTTTTATTAATCTCTCTATCTATATAAGTTCCTTAAAACCATAGGACTTGTTAAAATCCTAAAAAGAGAAAAGTATGGGCCCCTGGGTGGATTCTGAGAGAGCTGTGAGACAACACTCAAACTTTAAAGGAAAAGTAGATGGGGGAAAATAGCAAATGTGACTGAGTGTGACATTTGTCTTTTGGTTTCCTGGTACACTCTTTTTGGGATCTTCAAAGTAATAATTGCCTTTGTATATGTTAAGAAGATGACTGAGAGTCTTCCGAATATCTTCAGGAAGAGGTCTAATTGCCAAGAAAGCCAATCAAGTGATTAGAGGTTTAAAATTTTCTTTTCCACCCTTTTGATTTCCAAGAGGGAGAGAGGCTGAAAGTTGCACTAATTAGTAATAGCCAGTTATTTAATCAACTAGACCTATGTAATAAGAGTCTCATAGAAACCCAAAAGGACTAGATATGAAGAGCATCCAAGTGTACCAGGAGAATGGTACACCCACAGAAAGCATGGGACGTCTGGGCCACTTCCACTAAACAATGGCCTCTTCATCTCTTCCATGTGCTTGTTCATCTATGTCCTCTGTAATATCCTTTATAATAAACATGTCAGCATCAATAAAATACGTCCTGAGCTCTGGGAGCTACTCTAGAAAATAATTGAACTCAAAGAAGGGGGTTTTGAAAACCCACATTTCTAACTAGGTGGGTCAGAAGCACCAAAAGTCTAGACCTGTGTATAGCATCTGGCATGAGGGAGTGGGCCATCTTCTGAGATAGTCTTTTTATGAAATATGACTGAAACGTCAGTTAGATAGTATCAGAAATGAATTAAATTGGAAGAATTTTTCAGGATATTCCTCTGAGAGAACTAATTTCAATAATATATGAAGTACTTAAAATATGTATTACAAAAAAACTTCATTAAAATGACAATTATGCTAAAGAGATAGCTCTCAAAAGAAAAAATACTAATGGCTAGTAAATACATAAAAATGTTCAATATCATTAGCAATCAGGGAGATGCAAATCAAAAGTAAACTGAGATTCTATGTATCTCCAATTAGAATGACAATCATCATGAAGTCAAACATCAATAAATGCTGGCTAGGATGTGGAGAAATAGGGACTCAGAAACCGTTGGTGGTATTATAAATTAGTGCAGCTGCTATGTAGAAAAGTGTAGAGATTCCTCAGAAAACTGGAATTTGATGCACCAAATGATCCAGCTATACCACTTTTGGATGTATATCCAAAGGTATTGAAATGTGAACATCATAGTAACGCATGCATATTCATGTATATAGCAGCATGATTTATAATCACTAAATTATAGAATCAACTCAGGTATCAATCAATAGATGAATGGATCACAAAATTATGGGATATGCACACAATAGCAATATAGAAGACCAAAATAATTTTATTTGCATGAAAATGGATGAAACTGGAGAACATTAAGGTAAATGATAATAGCCATTCATAGATTGTGAAGAGTCATATTTTTTCTCTCTTATGCAGAAGTGATGGAGTAATTAGGATACAAGAGAGATTTTAGATAATATAGGCAAAACCCTAGTGGAGCAAGAGAGGTTTTCTAGGGTGTGGTGGAGAGGAGAGAAATAATTTGTACTTAAACATATCTAAGTCAACAACTAAGCCATGCAAGGGAAGGAGGGATGGGGAGGGAATGGGGTGGGAATTGGGTAGGGGTTAAATCATTGATGTGTACATGTATGTACACACAAGTTTTTTACCCCAATATGATGTATGAATATAATGCACCAATAAAAATTTTTAAAAAAAGAAAACAATTTTATTGATATTATGTAAATATGTGAGAATATCAATGCTAATTTCAATATTATGTATGGGGAAAAGGGTAGGGAGAGAGCCAAGGGAAAGCTCACCAAGTGCTGTGTGTATGTGTGTCATTGTGATTATTAACTATATTATGATGTAAAACTATAATGCTCCAATAAATGCATGAAAATAAAAATTCAATTGTATTAAAATAAATTAAAATAAATTATAGAATATCCAGCGTATATCCACTGGACAAAAGATGTGTGAGTGGAAAAAAAACAACTCACTCATCTGGTATCAGAAATGAAGTTTTGAGAGAGCCGAGAGAAAAATAAGAGTTGGCCTTTTCAATTTAGTTTTTTGTTTTATTTTTGTTTTTATACTCTATTCTGAGAAATAGAAAATGTGAAATAAGTAAATGAAGTATGAAATTCTAAGTTCTCAAAGACTGGAGTCTACCTGTGAGAAATACATAAGACCAGACTTGAGAAACACAATATAAAATATCTGACAATGTATGCTTCAAACTTTTCAAGGCAGTGAAAGATGCAGAAGGATTGAACACCTGTTAGAAAGGCTAAGTATATACAGTGCAACTGAATGTGGTGTGGTGTCCAGGATTGTATGTGGTAACACATTAAAAATAATAAAATCTGAGCATATTCTAGAATCTAGTTTACAATAGAAAAAACTTCTTAAACATCAATGCAAGAATGTGGGATCTAACAGAGAAAATTGTTGGTCCAAATAATATGTCAGATTTCCAAATGTTATGGCAAATTTTGTCACTTAAGTAATTATAAGAATGGTATAACTATGTTGAAGAAGAGCATCAATGCCCTAGTCTATAAGCATCAAATGAAGTCTGCATCAAATTCTACAACAATGGCTTGGAACTAAGTTCTTTGTTCTATTTTAAACTTTAATAGTTGTAGAAACATGAACATATCCCTTGGCTCTCACTGTGAAACCAGATGTGCACTTGCCTTCTGTCTGTATTTTGAAATAGATTTTTTGTTTGTTTTTGGTGCATTGTAATCATAAATCCAGACAAAGTTCAGAATGATATAGGCATATATGCACACAGCACTCAATGAGCCTTCACAAACTCCCACCTCACTCTCTCACACACCCTGTGCATGACATTGTGATTGGCATCAATAAATCTGTGTACATGCATCACATCCATTAAAGTGTCTCTCTCATTGAGTCTTCCTCTCCCCTTCCACTTCCCTTCATTTTGTTTCTTCACTCTCTTTCTCCACTGAAATTTCTCCTCTTTTGTCTGGAGCCCCTTCTGTGTCCCAATTTCTCCCTATCTTTCATATAATAGGTAAAACATTTGACATTTCACTTTTTGTGTCTAATTTCACTTAGCATAATATTCTCAAGTTCAGCTACTTTCTATGAAAATGACATAATTTTGTTCTTCTTTATGACTGAGTATCACTCCATGTATGTATATCTCATAATTTTGTAATCCATATATTTGATGATGTATGTCTAGGCTGGTTTGATAATTTGGCAATTAAAATTTGTACTGTTATAAACATAGCAATGCACATGTTACTATGGTAGTTCGGTTTCAATTCGTTTGGTAGCAGATACTGAGGAGTGGTATAGCTGGGTCACATGGTAGGTTCACTGCAGTAATTCTGAGAACTCTCTACATTGATTTTTCAAAGTTGTTGAAATAATTTTTAATCCAACCAACAATGTGCCAGAGATCTTACGTCTTCACATCCTCACCAGCATTTATTATTATTTGCACTTTTAATGATATCCATTCTAATTGGGGTTAGGTAAAATCTCAGAATACTTTTGATTTTCATCTTTCTAATTGAAAATTACATTGAACATTTTAAATTTATTTATTGACCATTTGTAGTTCTTCCTTTTTAAAGTGTTTATTTAATTTGCTTATTCATTTTTTACTGAGTTATTTGGTTTTTTTGGCAGTATGTTTTTTAGTTCCTTGTATATTCTAGATATTAATTAGAGGAGAAGATATCAAATATATTCTCCCATTCTGTTGACTATTATTGTTCTTGAGAGTTTCCTTTGATGCACAGAAGTTCTTCAGTTTAATGAAATCCCTATTATTATTCCTCATTCAAATTTCTTATGCCTTTAGAATCTTGATGAGAAAATTTTTACCCATGCCTACATATTGGAATGTTGGTTCTATACCCTTTTCAATCAAGTAATTACAGAGTCTCTGATTTAATTTCCAGGTCTTTGATCCATCTTAAGTTGACTTATGCAGGATAAGTATGTGGGATTTTTTCCCATTTTCTACATACAGATAAACAGCTTCATAACACCATTTGTTGAAAAGGCTGTCTTACATTTTGGTATATCTTTTGGCCACTTTTTAAAAAATAATTTTATTGTGTGTGAAATTGTTTCTGAATTTTCTATTTCGCTTTATTCATCTATGTGTCTGTTTTGTGCCATATCATTATTACTATGGCTCTTTAATATAGCTTAAAGTCAGGTATTGCAATGATTCCTGCACAGTTTTTGTTGCTGAGAACTGCCTTGGCAATCCTCAACCTTTTGTTACTCCATGTAAACTTTAGGATTGATTTTTCTAGATTTGTGAAGGATGACTATGGTACTAATAGGGGCTGCTTTGAATATGTAGGCCATTTTTAGTAAGATGGCCATATTAATGATGTATACTCTGCCTATTTAAGAGCATAGGAAATCCTCCCATCTTTTAAGATCTTCAATTACTTTCTTCAGTGTTTCTATGTTTTTCATGGTAGAGGTCTATTACTTTCGTAGATTTTTTTTTCCTAAGTATTTTATTGGTTCTTGAGGTTATTGTGTATAGGATCATTTTCTGTATATTTTCATGGTAGAGGTCTATTTTTTTTTCATGGTAGAGGTCTATTACTTTCGTAGATTTTTTTTCCTAAGTATTTTATTGGTTCTTGAGGTTATTGTGTATAGGTTCATTTTCCGTATATTTTTTTAGTGAATCTATGTTTGGCATATAGAAAAGCTTCTAACATTTTAGATTGATTGTGTATCCAGACACTTTGCTGAATTTGTTAACCAATTCTAAAAGTCCTTTGGTTGAGTTGTTTGTGTCATCTAAATGTAGACAAATATTATGTGCAGATAAAGATAATTTTAGTTCTTCTTTTCTATTTGTAGTCCTATGACTTACTTATCTTGACTTAATGCTGGCTAGAGTCTTGAGTAATATGTTAAAAAGAAGTGGTGAAGCCAGGTGTGGTGACACATTCTTGTAATCTCACTCCTTGGGATGCTGAGACAGAAGGATCTTGCAGTTTCAAAGCCAGCCTCAGCTACTTAGTGACACTCTCAGAAACTTAGTGAGACCCTCTTTCAAAATAAAATATAAAATAGGTCTGGGAATATATTCCAAAGCCCCTGGGTCACCTCCTCAGTAACACACACACACACACACACACAAAAAAAAAAATGAGTGGTGATTTTCCTTCTTCCCCCTTCTTATTCCCCAGTTAGGCTTCCTTATTTGCTCATCTATGTTTCTTCTCCTTAGTCTAGAGTTTCTTCTATGACCCTTTTTCTTCCTAGCTTCCACATATTAAGGAGAACATCCAATTTTGTACATTCTGTACATTTACAAATATATCAAAGTCAATCACTAAACCAAACATGAGGAGGGAGGGGAGAAAATGGAGGGGGATTGGCAAAGGGCTAAATCAGTGATAATGTGCATATATGCCTCTACCATCTTGTATTCATTAAGGGGTATGACTACAATGCACCAATAAAAATAAATAAAATTATTTATGATGGCTATAAAAAAGAAGGTGATAATGAAAATCCATGTACTATTCCTAATTTTAAAGGAGATTCACATTTTTTCTCATTCAATAGGATGTTGTCTGGGAGCTTATTGTATATTACTTTTATAAAGTTGAGATAAATTTGTTATTCCTATTATTTGCAGTGTTTTTTTAAACATGAATGAGTATTGAATTTTGTCAAATACTCTTTCAATAATTTTTGGACATGGTCATTTTTGTCCTTAATTCTGTTTTTGTGGTAAATTACATGGATTGTTATTTATATGTTGGGATGAATCCAACTTGGTCATTGTGTATAAATTTTTTGATGTTGTTCTGAGTGCATATTGCTAGAATTTTGTTTAGAAGTTTGTGTCTAAGTTCATCAATAATATTGGTCTGTAATTTTCTTTTCTTGAGAGAGATCTTTATTTGGTTTTGGCATTAATGTAATACTAATTTCATTGAATGTGTTTGGGAGAATCCTGTGTTTTTGTATTTTATGAAACAGTTTGAGAATTGTTGGACTTAGATCTTCTACAAAGGTTTTATAAATTTGTCTGGGAATCCACCTGGACCTGGGCTTTTATTTGATTGAATGTTCTTTATTGGTGTTTTAATCATTTTGCTTGCTATTGATCAGTTTAAATTTTTAATCCACTTTATTCAATTTAAAAAGGTTATAAATGTCTAGAAATTTGTTAGTATCTTCTAGGTTTTCTATTTTGCTAGAGTATAGTTTTCTAAAATAACTTCTGATGATTCTCCTGATTTCTATATTGTCTGTGGTGATATCATCTTTTTTTATCTCTTAGTAATTTGAGTTGAATCTTTCTTTCTTAAGTTAGTTTAATTATAGTCAGTCTGAAGTATGATAAAAGTGATAAAGGTATAAATTTTATGCTGGTTTACAACTTCACATCTAATTATACCTCAGGCAATTTTTGAATACATATATTCCACATAGTTCCTGTGTAATTATAAGTTTAATACTTAAGGGTAAATTACAAATTAACATATATATATATATATTAGTTAGCAATATTTAAAATTATTTTTAATATTTTTAATATAGATATTTGAAGACATGCTTAAACTCTATGGTATATAATTGTACTTAAAATGAAAATCTGTATGTAAATAAAAACAAAAAATGTTTATGTGCTTAAAATATTTTGGGGGTTGCTGGAGATGTGACGTAGGTGCATTGTTCCTCTGTGCCACATCCCCAGCCCTATTTTTTAGTATCTTTTTTTTAAAACAAGATCTCACTGAATTGGAAAGGGCCACAATTAAGTAGCTGAGGACATCTGCTAACCACGATCCTCTGGTCTCAGCTTCCTGAATGCTGAAATTACAAGCGTGCACTACCATGCCCAGCTTGCTTAAAATTGGAAAAAAAAAAATCTAGGTTAAATGTAAGAAATGCTCCAGTGTACCTATCATTCTATTCTTATACAGGTCCTATTTTTCTGATAGGATTCTATTAAACAGCTATAAATCTTTCCTCCCTTGGCCTGATTATAGTTGACTATTATTTGTCAATCACACATGTCAAGAGCTGGCAGTCTGTTCTAAAGAGCAGTCAAGGAGCAAAAGATTCAAATATATGTAGGTTTAATCTAGTGTTTACTAATAACTCCTCTGAGACCTGAGCAAAGCTTTTACTTTCTCTTTAGCACAAATACATGCAGGAACACATGTCCTCCCATGCAAATTATCACATCCACTAGCTCTGGATGAAATAACTTTAGAAAATAAATTTTACCTCCTCTATCTAATACAAATCTTAAAACATATTGACATTTGGAAATATGAAAGAAGTCAGCTGTTTCAAAATTATATAGATGCCTTTTTGAGAATAAAATTAACATTGTTATAAAGTTAAAAGGAGATCAGAAAAAATAAGACTCATAAATTTTGCTTTATTTTGCTTTCTGAACCCTAAATTGCAGTCCAGATCTAGTATCATACAGCAGCAGCCTGACATTAGTTAATTTTTCCCTGTGGGTATAACTTTCTTTTCCAACTTCTCTCCATCTGTTGAGTCATCATTTTATGTGTTTGGGAAGTTTATGTATTTATTTTTTAGATTGCACAGACTGCAATTACATGTTTCCACATACTGTCATGTCAACCATATTTCCAACAAGAAGTCTCGCTATTCAAGTAGCAGTGCTTTAGTTTTGTATATATGTTCACATCTAGTGGCTAGACATGCATGTCAGAAGTATTTGGAGCTGTAAAAAGAAGATATATAGAAGTTAGTCCTGAGCATAGTAGCTGCCAAGATGATCTAATTTCTTTGATGGACTCTTAAAGACATCTGGGTTTTCAAAATTGGCATAAAATAAAAGAAGATAGGTAAAAGGCAGTGTGCAGAAAAACAATGTTTTTAATGGAGCATAATAGAGTAATTCAGAGTTATAACACAGTTAAAACGAAAATAGTACAATTGTTTGCTACCTCATCTCAATCTGTAGTCTTGCAGCTGCTGCTTGTTAGAAAATAAAGCAATGTATAGGTAGTCATTTAAAAAGGTGTGACTCAAATGAATCTGTGCTTTAGCAGAATCCCAGTAATTGTTAATCACAAAAATAAACAGATACAATATGTACTTTTTCATTTTGATTACAAAATGACAAATAGTCTTATGTCTCAAAATATTTGCCTAAATCTAGAGGAGGATAATCACATCTGAGTCTTGGTATTAAGCATGAGTTAAGCTTTAGGAAGTACCTATTTACTTAAAATTAAATTAATCTAAACATTTTTAAAGAGTCTATAATGATTATAAGTTCATAATAATTACTAGATAGTAAAAATATAGAAAGAGTGCCCAGGCATAGAAATTATTTAAATTATAGGTTTTTTTTGCATAAGTACATCAAATTATAATATTCTATCTGCTGGCACTATAAAAGAGCATGGCAGATATCATTGTGCTAAAGACTCCTGCCACTTATCTCTTTTCCCCATGCTGAGTGTAAAACAAGATTAGACAACAATCTTATACAACACTCTTCATTAGTGTTAAAGCATATTTGTTAATACAACTGGGTGCTTTTCTGCATAAAGAAAGGTTAAAATACTTTCTTGGTGGTGGAACATTTAGATTAACAATGGCTTTGTAATTATATTACATTAAGTGTCTAATTTATCCAAGTGAATTATCTGCATAGATAGCCACAGGAGCTTAAGTAGTAAATTTAGGCTCAGTTATAATAGTCACCAACTGAGATCATTGAATGTGGTGTTAGTACTTATTTTTGTCATTCTGTTGGCTTTTTTTGTGTGTGACTACATTACATCTATTACAAGTGACCTTGGAAATATGTGCATTTAAATATAATGCATGCTCCTACAGAATCTTTAAAGTTTTTTTTCAAGTGTGGCATGTTGGCAGGTGTGTATATTAAACTGTGTTGGAGAGGCACTATTCATGTACTTCTGATATTTTGTTCTACTAAATGACTAAAACTCTAGGTAGATATGTAGGTAAGTACCTACATAGATTGTAGATATGTTAGGTAGCTAACTAGACATTAGCAGGTTAAATTGGCTGAGATGAACCAGAAGTTTACAAGGAGAACCTTGCTTAACTTGTTCCTTCTCATAGAGAGGGGGGGGGGCAAGATAAACAATGGAGGGTTCCCAAGGTGTAGCATACAAATGGCAATCACTCCAAAATCTAATGCATATAAAGAGGGACTATAAAATCTCTCACATGAAAGAGTCCATGCCACTTCTCTATGCCCCTGCAGTGAATCCTTCCAGATCACTTTTCTGGAGCATAAACCCATTGCCCCAGGTTGCCTGGGAATGGTCAGTTCCAGATGCTTTCCACTAGAGAGCAGTCCTTTTCATCTCTTCATAGCCTTTCTCATATAGTGCCCTGAGATTCAGATAGATCTATAGCAAAAAAAAAAGTATATATATATATATATATATATATATATATATATATATACATATATATATATGATTTGATTGATATAATTAGATAGATAATTGATAAATTATGATAGATGATAGATAGAAGCTAGCTCTAATTCACAATAATCTTGTTTGTTTATGTTAAAGTATGAGTATATCAGGGTATACAGTTCCTTATTCAAGCCTCCCATACTTGAGCAACTCAGACTTAAATATAAAAATATTTTAAAATTCAATGTGAAATGCCAATTTCCATAGGATTATTCTATCAGAATTTTTGTAAGTAGTTGAAGAAAATCTATGCTTGTGTTCAAAGAAAATCCAGATGTAGACAGAATACTTTCTATCTCCAAAGACATAGTGATGTAGGATAGAAGGAATAAGTAGGTAGAAAGGAGACAGACAAGAAGGAAAAGTAAAAAATTTAACTTTAATATAAGAACCTGGAGCTGAAATGCTTCAGCCTCTAGTCCACAAACCAGTTATTTTCCCAGGCCTGACTCTACCATAAATTCTTGGGAAACCTGTAGATCCTAGAGTTAACAATATTTCCATGAAAACCTATAATTTAGGATATCCCAGCTTATCCGTCAGTCAACTGGTGACCCCAATCACCCAAGATCATCCACCCTAAGGCTGACCAGACCACCTGCCCACCATGAACTGCCTTGGGAATACTGGACTGAGCTTATCCTCGCATACCTTCTCTAGCCCACCCCTCACGAAAGTCCCCTATAAGAAGAGAACCCTGAATTCCCCAAAATGCCTTCCTTATCTTGAGGGGCCCGCATTCTCTCTTGAATGTGTATTTCCTCCTTTTCCCCCAATAAACCTCTGTCTATGTCTCTAACTGGCGCGTGCTGAAATTCTTTTCCATCACGTTAGCCAAGGACCCTGCAAACCCCGAGTTCCTGAGCCAAGAACTCACCCCAACAATAGTATACTGATATGGCTCACTCTGGATTAAATGTGTTTTTCAAAGTTTATTTGTTGAAAACTTAATGCTACATACAACAGTGTTGAAAGTGGTGATGCTGTGTAATAATATCTACCTTGATTCTTGCTTCTCCAATAAAAAGAATTCAATTGAAAAACATGAGTCAGGAATATGAGATGTTTAGGGAAATGAAAGCACAGTGTAAATAGGCTATAATAGAAATGAAAATATGCTTGCTAACATGTCAAAATCAACCACTAAGCTAACATGATAAGAAGGGAGGAGGCTGGGATTTGGTTGAAAATTGAGGAAGGGCTAAATAAGTGATATGTGTATATATGCCTCACCCATCTTCTACCCCATTAAAATGTATGATGGCAATGCACCAATAAAAAAAGAAAAAACAAACAAAGAAATGAAAATAGGGAGTTTATCTTTTAGAGAACAATGCTTGAAATAGGACCCTTTCAGAAGTCAAAAATGGCATGGAGTCTTCCAAGAGGTTTTATTCATTGTGGAAAACTTCCTCCCTGATTCATTTGTATTTGAGGTAATTATTGTATGTCTTCTCTTACAACTTAGTAGTCTGGTCAAACTTTATTGAGTCTGCTTTGTCTCTGCCCCTTCCCAAAAAGAGAAAGGCTAAGAGAAATTCTGTAGTAAGGTTAACCTTCTAATATCCTTGCTTCAGGACTGTCTCAGTTCACCCCATCTACTTATTTCTATCTGACCACCAAACAATGGGGCCGTTAGGAAATTATTATTATAAGGCTCTGAACTCAAAAATTAAATAAGGTCATTATCTTGGTAGTGGATGTAGTACATAAAAGTATGTTTCTCCTAAAAGATGAGACCCTTTCTTCACACCTACATAATGCCCCTTACCATGTTATAATGCAGCAAGTTACCCTTGTTAGATGTGGCCTCACTTTTTATCCCAACTTCTAGAACTGCAAGATAAGTAAAGTTGGTGCATTATAAATTGCTATCTAATAGCAGCATAGAAAAACAAAACTGTAGAAAATGAATAGAATTTTCAATCTCTACTTGACTTAGTTTTATCTTCTATAATAAGAACAGATATGACAAGAAAAAGGCTATTTCAAAGATACAATAAAATAAAAATCCAAATTCCTGCTGCAGAGCAGAGACTCAAATAGCATTCATCATAAAGCTAAAATTGTATAGCTACTCTGGCATATTTGAATGCTTAAATAAATATTAAACATATTTTTTTGTATTTTACTTGAATAACATTAACAAACTTTTAGAAGGCTCTGTTTTCTCATTTTGGGAAGTGTGAAGTTTAAACTGGATTGAAATAAAAATAAATATAGTATTTGTTGTAAACTCAGCCCTCCTTCTGACGTTTGTCTTAGTGATAGACTATGATATGTTTGTTAATGTGTGGTGTAATTATATATCCAGAACATCTTGGTCTGTCTTACATGTGTTAGCATGATGTTCAGCATCTCAGACAAGATGGAAAGTTTTTAATCCTAGTTTTTAGAAATTAACGTCCCATTCTTGTGTGGCCAGAATGAACCTCAGCATTTCTTAACTTGGTGGTATTCTCAATTAAATAGAGTAAAATACAACAACATTGTGCATTATCAATTGTTAGAAGTTGTCTCATAACTGGGTTAGATGTTAATTCACTTAATATTTCAAGCCAGAACACTTAGTCTAGGTCATAAGCATGGTTTAAAAGGAAAAAAAAAAAAAAAACTGCATTGTGTGTGTGCTTTTTCTAGCATTGAATATTCTTTCAATGAATGCTCCATTCTGGTTTCTTTTCTCTGATTAGGAAGCCTATCTTTTCAGTTCAAAGGCCCCCTGTGTTCTGAGAGTACAAGGAAAGCATATACTGAGGAAGTGACTTGCTGGACCATTGAAGTTCAATTTAAGCATGCAAGGCAACTCTGGGGAAAGAGGAGCTGCTCAGATCTGTGCAGATATCTACACCCCGGAGCTGGTAGGAGGTACAGGGAAGGGATGGCAGAACAACAGGGTACCTTTGATTCACAATAAGATACTAACTCTTTCAGAATGGAAAGCCACCTGTTGTTTGTCAAAAGGTACTACTTACTGATTATTGCTTTACATATTAATGCAAAGAACCCTTGGAGATAGTCTCTTGTGCAGCTGCTGAAAAGTCAGTCTTTCACCTGTCTCCAGTAGGGCAAACTTTTAAAAAAGTGTTTTGTACAGCTAGTAGAGAATGCTTCTTTCTTTACAAAATCAGAGCTGTCTGCTGGGGGCAATGAAGGGGTGAGGCTACAGGGAATATTGAGTTGCTTATTGCCAAGCACAGAAAAATGCTAATAAGATTCATGCTGAGAAAAGCTCTCACTCATCAGGGTGCATCATTGCAGACATTAAGCTGAGACTGTGAATTGCTGTTATCCAAAACTGGAGAAAGGCTAACATGAATTGTGCCAAGAAATATCTCTTGTCACCATGTGAATTGCTGTCTGGGGGGATGAGGTTTGTTGTTTTGGAAATGATTAGCTTAGCAAGAGTTGCCTAGTGACTAGGTAAATCTATCAGTATATGATGGAGGTGTGGTTATTATGCTAGCAAGTCATTTCCTGAGAAATACAAAAAAATGAAAAATTACATAATTTAATTAAACAAATGCATAAGTGAGAGACATTTATTATACACAAAAATCCAGTGCTTGCTGTAGATGGTTCTGAATCTCAATTAAATAAATTAATATGAATCCAAGAAAATCTGAACAAAATAATTTACTAGCTTTTCAAAGGAAATTTTTTATAGGGCCAAAAGAAAGAATATCCTCTTCTACTAATTTTTTGACAATGTGGAAACATAGCATACATAAATGAGGCAATTGAAACTGGTATATACTCATCTTTCTGTTTCATTAGAAATTAAGCAGAAAATAGAACCAAAATCAACCAAATTAAGATTAACTGAACTGAGTACTGATAACTGTATGATTCTTTATATTTTACGTTGGTACTTGGTTAATGCATCTGGGCTCAAATGCATGTGGAAGAAAGCTAAAGGTGCATGATCAATAAAGTGTTAGGGAAAATTGTACACAGTAAATTTCCTGGTGTTAAGAGAAATGAGTTTAAGTGTTAACAAGTATATGTACCAGTATTAGGAAATGACTTAAAATGATTCAAAAAAGAAGTTTTGGTTATTAATATATTTATTTAAAAATCCAGTTTTCAGAAAATGGAGTTCAGATTTGTAAAGGAGAAAGGCAGTTAGGTCCTCATAAGTATAACAAAAGAGGTCTGAATGGAGTTAAGGGACAGACTTACACCCAGGTCATAGGATTACCTGGGGCTTTGTATCTATAAAAGCTGTTTTGTATTTTGAATTCTTGTGACTTCACTTCAGGCCACCCCCCGCCCCATACCATCCTGCAGTGGGATAGGGCTGAAACTATCTTATTTATTTCTATCTTTGTAATAATAAACTCATTTAAATATTCAGCATGAGTTTAGACTAGTATATATCTATCCTGAGTGTGGACAAGAACCTGCAGTTTACGGAAACAGTTTCTGGGAGCCTAACAGAGGTCCCTGGGAACAGTTCCCCAAACCATAACAACTCAAACCGTAACAGTATAGTTCATTTTTTACCAAAAATAGCAGTTGGGATTACCTTACATATTTATATTATATATACAAATATATTTATATTATATATACAGATATATTTATATCTATATATTATATATTATACATTATATATCCTTGATTCAAACATGCCTTTAGCACATTCCAGTAGAAATTTATAGACACAGATTATAATCATGAAGTTTTAGGGAATTTAAATTACTTTCTGGGTTCTTTTGCTAATTAGCTTCCCTTGGGGAGATGACTTGATTTGCATGTACCTTCCTTTTCTTTTGTTAAAAATACTGTGTGCTTAGTCAGGCATGATGATGCATGATTGTAGTCCCCTCACTTGCAAGGCTGAGATAGGAGGATCTCATAGGTTCAAGGCCAGCCTCAGCTACTTAGTGAGGCTCT
This sequence comes from Muscardinus avellanarius, assembly GCF_963383645.1. Lineage (NCBI taxonomy): Eukaryota > Metazoa > Chordata > Mammalia > Rodentia > Gliridae > Muscardinus > Muscardinus avellanarius. The sequence goes on along the minus strand of NC_137790.1, from coordinate 25,184,362 downwards.
CTGCAACTTAGTGAGATCCTGTTTCCAAATAAAGTATAAAATAGGTCTGGGAGTATAGCCTGGAGGTAGAAAGCCCCTGGGTTCCACCCCCAGTAACACAGTATATATATATATATATATATATATATATATATATATATATATATATTTTTTTTTTTTTTCTTTTTTCTTTCTTCTCATCAAAAGAAACCATCAAGAACCTAAAAAGGAAGCCTACAGAATGGGAGAAGATGTTTACCAGCCACCACTCTGATAAGCGCTAATATCCAGAATATACAAAGAGCTCAAAAGACTCCACACTAGCAAAACAAATAGTCCAATCAAGAAATAGGCAACTGAGTTGAATAGGCACTTCACAAAAGTAGAGATACAAGTGGCTAATAGATACATGAAAAGATATTCTACATCATTAGCCATCAAGGAGATGCAAATCAAAACTATGCTGAGATTCCATCTAACCCCAATCAGAGTGGCAAGCATAAAGAAATCAAATAACAACAAATGCTGGTGAGGATGTGGGGAAAGAGGAACTCTTTTACACTGTTGGTGTGAGTGCAAAGTAGGTCAGCTGCTATGGAGATTGGTGTGAAGATTCCTTAGAAAACTGGGAATAGAACCACCTTATGATCCAGCTCTACCACTCCTGTATATTTTTCCAAAGGGGTTATAATCAGAAAACTCCAGTAACATATGCTTACCCATGTTCATACAATTTGTAAAAGCTAAAATGTGGAACCGATCTAAGTTTCCATCAACAGATGAATGGAATGCAATATTATGGGCAGTACACAGAATGGAATTCTATTTAGCTATAAAGAAGTACAAAATCATGCCATTCGCAAGAAGATGGAAAGATTTGAAGAACATTATGTTGTGAGATCACTCAAGCATAAAAAGAGAAGGCACATATGTTTTCTCAAATATGCCCAAAATAGGGAGTATTAGGAATATCAGAGGGACTCCAGATAATGGAGGGGGAATCTCAACAAAGCTAGAATGGAAGAAAAGGAGAGGAAGAAGGCTGAGGTTGATTAATGGAAGAGCTACATTCGAATATGTGTAAAAGTATGAATATAGCATGGTTAACCCAGACACTCATTGTTTGGAGGGGGGGAAGGGAAATGTGGAGGGAGAGGATACCAAGCACAATCTAAATGTATACTATTTTAAATATGTTCCGCATATAAATAAAATAAAAAATGCTCTGTGCCATTATTAAAATTTCAGACTTATAAAAATGTCTGAACGCTTCCTATATATGAAGAATTAACTTTTTCCCTCAGTATTCGATAATTAAGAAATACATAGAACATTCTAAGATTTTCAGTGTGTGTTTTGTGTGTGTGTGTGTGTGTGTGTGTGTGTGTGTGTGTGTATTTTCATAATTTCTAATTCCTCACCTAAGTTAATTTACCTAGCCTGTGAAACCTGGATGTTCCCTCTTATAGAATTTTTGTCCAGTGGATTTTGATGAATGAATTCCAAGGACTAATAAGAGTATACAAATATGAAAGTTTAATTTAAATAAAAAATGATAGAGTACAAAAACAGGCTTTCTCTTATGTGGAAGTCTCCCAAAGAGAATAACCACTGAAGCTCTTGGAGGTAGCTTTTAAACCTTACTGAGGTTCCCTATTTATTCTTTTATGATTGGTCAAAATTGAATTTTGAGGAACCAATATCTTTTGAACAATTTCAATTCCTAATTTGAACTGTTGTCTTGTGGGCTAGTAGGCCCTTAATCTCCTGGTAAATCGGACTTTCACTACATTTAGTGTGCATCTATATAAAAAACTGACATATTAATACATTATTCAATAATACAGCTATCTTGCTGTGATTATTTTATTTTCATAACTTTCTACTTTGGGCCATCTACCTGTTATCATTTTAAACTGGAGGCCAGGTAGTCAACTCATTTGTAATAGACTATGAGTCATTAAATGTAACATTATCAAAAGTCCTTTTAGCAAAATGCTTGAAAACAACAAGCATGTTGTCTTTAACTTCATTCAAACAGATTTTTTTTTTCTTTAGCAGTTTAAACAGGACTTATACTCCAGGAGTTTATAGGAATAGGAATCTCCAATTTTAGTAGTGTCCAATGGCCCTTGAACTAGAAGCTACAGTATCTTATAATGACCTAACTGGGGGGTGGTTTGGGTCATTGTTGTCATATATAAATCTTTTTCCATGAGTGTAAAGGTAAAAGTACTATATAAATGGTTTCAGCACAATTATGTTTTTGTTACCCCTGATATAGCTAGCTCATTTTCCTCTGGCTATACTGTTCTTCTGGGTGTTCAAGACCAAGCAGGTAGCCCTGTTTTGAGCAAACATGTTTTTCTAATATTATTTTTCTGTTAAGTCAGCAAAGTCTCTTCAGAGTTACTCTTAATGACTTGATAAAGCCTTACCTCTAACATTTGTGTTATTTGCCAGAACAGGTCATGGTCTTGCTAACCATATGGCTTCCCTTGACATATAGTGGATATTTATTTTTCTATTTTGAGAGCCTCCTTTTGTAGAATATATCCTGGTGGCTCCCATTTTCTGTACTTAGTAATCCCCTTGTTTCAGAAGATCTGATAACTTTCCAGAGGTGCAGGGTTCTTAGTGTAGCCCTATTATCCTCTGGATTCTATTTGACCTTAAAAAGTGAGGGCAAAAATATTGGTTGTTTTTCCCCTTTTTTAATTTCCTGGTGGTTCTTTAATCTCAGCTGTTGAATGCCCAGAAGTTCAATTTCATCATTTTTTAAAAATTCATCTTGCAGGAAATGGCTATCATCTCAAAACATTGCTTGAGTTTTGTACTTTCATTAAATGTTAACAAACAAGCATTACACAGTTTTATAAGGAATATACAAAACAGAATTGTCAGGAACAAAACAAATCTGATTATTTGTGCCTTTGCATAAAGAAGATGGTCATAATATAATTAGAAACATAAAAATATAAACCTGGAAAGGATATTATTCCCAGTTTTATTTAGATGCTATTAGCTTAGTAAAATATTCTCTTAAGTTTTGAATTTAGAAGTCCTATACATATTAAGAACTGTTTTAGATATATTTTCTTTGTGTTTTTGGGCTCTGTGAGGTGGTACATTTTCATCTAATAGTGTGGCCAAAAGGGCTGCATTTGATTTACCTTGCTGGCATAGCGTTAAACTTTTCCTTAACAAGAAATTTAGAATCTTTTACTTTTCTTGTGCAAAACAGATCCAACTACAAGATAGTCTCATTGTTTACATTTATCTCTGATGGCCATTTTTCCTGCTTTTTAATCTATACTGCCAAACTCAGATGTGCGTGCATGCACGCGCGCACACACACACACACACACACACACACACACACACACACCAGCAGGAGTCATTTTTCTTAATAGTGTCTAGGGGTTAACAGACCCCCAAATTCTGCATGACTCAACCTAAGAAAGTGCTAGGGGACCTTGGCAGATGGGGAATTTTCCTTCTGAATGAGGAAGAAACCGTGTCCTTTTAACTTCTTTCACTATTTGGCCATTCTAAAGCATGATGTTCTAATCCTGTGCCTGATTCCTGCCCATGCATAACTATAGGTGAATGAGTCTACTGGATTCATGGAATCCAGTTAGACATTTTGACTGCCAATCACATGGATGCATGTTCCTGTGATAGTTGCCAGCAAGATCAAAAGCCATAACTATTTTAACCATTGGTCACATGTATGTATATACTGTGGTAGCTACAGCACATATTGCTGTCTACTTATGACTTCTCTTTTTGTGCCATGGGTAAGAGTCTTTAAATTTTTCCAGAATGCTGACTAATAAGAGAATGAAACTTGAAATGTATAACACAGTTATTGTCATAAAATTTGACCTTTTGTTCTAGAGGATTTGAAAATTTCCATGCAACTCTTATTAACTAAATATTGTTAAGGAATATTTTATTTTTTTTATTTTTTATTTTTTGGTGGTACTGGGGTTCCTGGAAGCCCTTCTACCTCCGGGCTACACTCCCAGACCTATTTTACATTTTTATTTGGAAACAGGGTCTCCTAAGCCAACACGCGCAGCTGGCTTCGAACCTGCATGATCCTCCTGTCTCTGCCTCCCAAGCGCGGGGATTACAAGCGTGCGCCACCACGCCCAGCTTAAGGAATATTTTATTAGTCTGATCATTGTCTCCAAATTTTTAGGGTGCTCAGGTATGGATAGTTGTTACCATTAAAGCAATGTATACAGAATTATGCATTGATCTGATTTTCAGCAATCTTTGTTATATTAATAAAGGTTCAAAAAAGCCATTTCACAATATTGTTTTCCTCTATAACAACAATTTAGACATGCAAATGTTTAATACAATTTAAATGTTATTGTAGAAGCAAAGAGCATTTTAAGACACCAAGTACATTTTTATTTATATAATTAATTTGTTAATTAAATTATAAATGCCTTTGCAAAATGGAACATCAAGTAGGCATCCTAATGCCTTAAAACATTTTTCATGCCATAGAGAAAAAAACTTCAAAAGCAATGAGCACTGTATTTGAAAACACTCTATAGAACAAATGTAATCTTATTTGAATATTTACACATAAGAAAAAGCATATATCAATAATTTTAAGTACCTTTTTAATTTAATATTATAAACAAATCTTAAATTTACTCAGTTGCTATATTTAAGTCATATGAAATAAGCATCACTTGGTTTTAAGTTTGTGCGCTTTTTAATTTTATGAACCCTCATTTATTAGTATGTTGATTTTTGATACCATGTAGACAATATACACACACATTACACACATAATACAGCAAACAGTATCAACAGGTAGGAGACAAGAGAGTTATAGACACTTACTACCCAGAATAAAGCCAGATCTAGAGCTTCCAGAATCCAAAATATATCCTGTAATAGATTTTATTGTACAACAAGACATGGGGAACATCTGTTCAGTTGGCCATGCTTGGACAGTTTGCCAGTCATGAGTGACACTGAATCACATTGATTAAGGAAGTCATTTTGTCTCCCTATTGCAGGCAAACACATCAATAACCACCACTGCTCATCCCCTTTCTTATAATTGCTAAAAGAGATCATTTTTGTCCATTTAGTCAAACCAAATAGAGAATAACACTTTGAGTAGTTGTTAAGACAGCAGGCAAGAAAAAAATAAAAGGATAGAGACTCAGAAAGCCTCTAGTTAGACAAAACAAAAATATATCTGAACAGAAAATATATGCATGTAAGCCCAGATGAATTTGTAAAAATTATAGACTTAAAATGTGAAACGGCTGTAGTTACTGTAGTGAAAAGATATATTTTGATGTAAATTAGTAAAACTGCTTGTGTAAGAAGACTCTTTCTTCTTGCTAGAGAGAGGTTAGAATACAGAAATCTAGAATCTTAGAATTGCCTCTTCGGTGTTTATGAGAAAAACAGAAGAAAGTATAATTTTTCTAGGCTTTTACAAGAAACATTTAAACCCCCAAAGGCAGTATGTAACTTGACTCAGAGAACACTACACTGGACCCAAAAGAGTACCACATTGGGTCTAAAGACTGAAACAGCAATATAGGGTACAATGATTAGTACTCTTCTAGGCACCCAGGCAAGAATAGTAAATACCCATCTCCAGGAGGAGCCCCATGAGTTCCAAAAGGTTGTAAGCAGCTTTTCCTATAAGGTTTACATAGCCTATACTTCTACATACATTTGCACTAAGGTTTCCTACACTTGATGATGGTGGCCTGGAATGCAAACACAGTTTTCTACCTGGAGATGAGCACATGTACCACCTTAGAAAGGATTATACATATAAAATACCATTTTATTCTTCAAAATCACCTTCCACATATGGGTGGTATCAACTCTTAAAAGGAAAATAATTGGGTGGGATATATTTAAAGATTTTGCAACATGTTGGGCTAAGGCTATATCTGTATCTCTACATTTATAGTAACATTCCCTGGAACAAACATGGACACACTTCTTGGGGCAAGCATACTATGACTCAGATGCTTGCAGATTGGTTCACCTTCTCTACACAAAAAGGTGCTAGCTATGCTTTGTGTTCCCTTGTTTACCATCCCTACCCATTTTATATAGCATATCCTAATATGGAGTTAGGGGCATTATTACAATCTCATTGAAACAAATTCCCTATTATCCATCATTGTTCATGCCATTCTGGGCTGCTGTTGTTCCAGGTTTATAAGCTAGTTGTCTCCAATAGCAGGAGTGATTCACCATGGAAGACCTTTGGCTGCTTCCACTGGTAACTAGATACAAACTCAGAAATAGGAGCTACTCTGCATTCTTGCAAAGATGTGTACCCAGGAAATCATGCTATTTCCTATAATGTAACTGGATGGTAGAGCAGGCCATAGAGAGAGAGACCATCATAATTTCTACTATTACCATATTCTGCCTGCAACCTCTTCCAATGAGGAGGCCAAGGCCTTTAGCATCTCCTTTATGAGTTTACAAAAGAATTTAATCATTCAGGCTGCCTGGGGCCAATGCAAAACATGCAGGTCCAGTATGCATTCTGAACCTGTTGTCTTATAAAAATAGTACCTCTGTCATTTTTCACTACCAAGGTCCAGGACCTCCAACCTTTAAATAAGTATTCACCCTACTTTGTCAAAGTGAGCATTTGGGTGTTTGTGCCATCCCTTTCTGAGGGGTTCCAAGTCCAACACCTCAGTCAACTTTCAGTCAGGTAGGTCAACCTACTCTGACCTCAGTCAACCTTTAATTATTTATTCTACTTTTTCAGAATGGGCATTTGGACCGTTCTTGATCTGGAGACTCATGTCAGAGAACTCAGCCAATCTTCACTAGACCAGGTGGTCTTCACATTACTGCCCCAGTACCTGTAATGGATTCACAAACTAAGATGGAAGCATATGTGTTCACTTACTACTTCTCAATAAAATAGTAATATGCCTTTTCCTCTTCCCTTAGCTGTGACCAAAATCAAACTGCTATAATATCCATCCAGAACATGTGATATCTATTTGTTTCAGGAAATGAGGGGCAAGGGCAACTACTAAGAGAATTTGTACCTGTACCACCACCCTTTTGGTGATAGTAAATACAGTTTTCATTTTAAAGGTCCAATCCCAAGATGCCCTATTAAAAAGAAGATGGAAGCATAACCATAGCTGAGTGGAGTATGTTTGTCAAAACCACTAAAGAGGCCTGGCGTGGTGGTGCATGCTTGTAATCCCCACGCTTGGGAGGCTGAGACAGGAGGATCACGCAGGTTCGAAGCCAGCCGTGCGCGCTGGCATAGGATATCCTGTTTCCAAATTAAAAGAAAAATGTAAAAATAGGTCTGGGAGTGTAGCCCGGAAGTAGAAGGGCTTCCAGGAACCCCAGTACCACCAAAAAAATAAAAAATAAAAAACACTAAAGACTCAGATATGTCTATAACTGACCATTTCTGGCCTGGAATACACTTGTATCTTCTCTATCACTGCTTCTGATATCATCTTTGTCTTATCCAACCAGAGAATTCTCAAAAAATTGACAGAATGCCAAGGTCTTTTGATTTTGTTTTGGTAGACAGCCCAACCCCATTCATGGAGAGCGGATCAGCAACTGCTTCTATCTCTGTAAGAGAATCAGAGGTTAGCATAACATCAGCCATGTGATAGTAGAACCATACAGCCTCAGGCTTCTGCCAAAAGACCAACTTCTGTGTCATCAGACTGTGACACAAGGTGGAACTATGCATATATCCCTGAAGCAATACCAGAAAGGTTCATTGGCACCCTTCTCATGTAATAGTAAATTGTTCTTGGTTTTCCAGAGTAATATCGATGGAGGAAAAAAGCGTTTGACAAATCTTGTGGCAGGTGATTCATCAGTTCTGAAAACGTGGTTACTGCTGCATGCCAGGGCCATGTTACTGTTTTTAGGTCTTTAGAGTTTACTGTCATGCACTAGGACATACTATGTTTTACAGTTTGAAACTATGAATTATGAATCAAGCAAATTATCATGTGTATTATTTTCTGGTTTTATCATCATTTGTCCATTTTTTTTCATGCCCACCTGGTAACTTGACTGCCATATATTCATAATCCTCTTAATTGGGAGAGTTGTAAGAAAACATAATGATGATGTCCTCTAGTTATAGTCTTTACTAAAGGTGCTCATTAGCCAGAATTCTCCAATAGTTGTCTACATAGTCAATCCCTATAACATGTCTACCCCTAGAATATGCTGAGCTATGAGAGATATATGCACATCATACTGCTTAGGAGGCAAATGTCCATTTTCTAAAGTGAGCAGGTCATGGAGAACCTTCTGGTGCCAGGTTGCATTGTACAGTGCATGAGGAACAGTAAATAGTCATTTCCACATGTGGCTTCAAGTCAGCCAGTTCCTCCACTAACCAGATACCAAACCAAATTTTTAGTCTAGCTGACACTAGACACCTCCACCACAGTGATCCATAGCATGTGCTGTCCACTGGCATCCTGACTCACCCCATGCCACCACCAGGGTTCTCATGGCATGGATAAGCCCACTGAAATCTTACTTATGTATCCCAAGGCTGTACCTCTGGTCCTGCCATCCTTGACCAAGCTAGCCTCTGCATCCAGGAAGTTTTACCCGGCCTCCAGAGCTACAGAAACAGGCTAGAACTTTTAAATTCTTATAAAACTAGAACTCTGGCACATTTAAAGCTGTGAGTAGGGAAATAACTTGGTCCCAATTTTTTGATAGGGTCCATGCTGCTATATATCACACTATTGAGAACCAAAGGAGTCCAGGGCTCACATTTCCTCCACCTTGGGTTGTTCTTCCCAGGGCTGCACCTGCAGAGAAGTAATGGGGCACTCATCTCATCCTACCAACTATGTCAATTTTAGGGGACCGGTCAAAGACCAGATACTGCTGCAGGGGAGTCCTTATGTCTTTCTGTAGTTTAGAAACATCATGTTTTGTGAAATTTTGGTATCTAGGTACATAATTGGTAAGAAAATACAATCTGATCACAATAATGCCACAACAACTCTACACCCCCACTCCAGGAGGCAACTGTTGTTTCTATCAGAAAAATATAACTATATAACTGAATCACAATAAGTAACTGGCTGCAGCAATTTTCAGGGTAGCTGCTCAAAGAAAAATTTTATTTTGCCCTATTTTCTGTTTTTTTATTCCCCCCAGAGGCTCTGTTGTGCCCCAAATAACCTAAAGACATAGATCCGCAAACCTCACCTGATGTTACAAGCTAATGATCAGTTTTTATGAAAATTATCCCCTCTATTTTTACAAGCCCACCTTCCTGCACTTTGCAGCTCTTGTCAGGTTTTGCAAACCCCCACCCCACAAATAGTACTCCTACCCTAACCCTTGCTGCTGACACCATTTTGGCCTCAGTACATCTGTTGGGAGATGTGTTAATAAATTATTTTCTCCCCAGTCCTCGACCAGCCTGGTTCCTCTCCACATTCTATCTAACAAAGACTAAAATAGTTTTATTCAGTCTTCTCTTTTGGGCTAATTTAATTTGTAGACCAATCAAAGTAGGCTTATGGATGCCATATTTTCCTCTCCTAGGCCATAATCAATGAATGTATTAGTGTATAATGTAATGTATAGTTCTCAGCAACAAAAAACAGGCAGGAGGAATCACAATACCTGACTTTAAACTATACTACAAAGCCACAGTAATAAAAACAGCATAGTGCTGGCACAAAAACAGATACATAGACCAATGGAGCAGAATACAAGACTCAGGCACAAATCCATACACTTACAGTCAATTGATTTTTGACAAAGAAATAAAAAACATACACTGAAAAAAGATACCCTCTTCAACAAATGGTGTTGACAAAACTGGTTAACTATATGCAGAAAAAGAAAATAAATTCCACTTTCTCACCTTGCAAAAGAATCAATTTAAAATGGATCAAAGACTTGAAAATTAGAGACCTTAAGGCTCTGAGGGCATAGGTCAAAAATATGGATTTTAAATAATTTCATTAAAATATTTGCCTTCTATCTGCCTTTATTTGTTTGTCAATACACTGCTCTTAGTGGGAAATCTGCTGTTGTCTATAGTTTGGTTCACTTCCTTTACTCTTATGGCACTTACGTGGTCTATCATTGCTCTTCAGCAATTTACTTGTGGAAAGGCGTGGTTTTCTTCATGTTTGTTATGTATTGATGAAGCATTTATTCAATAGTGAGAGGCATAATCAGTTTTCTGGAGGTCTAAGGAAGGCCTGGGTAGATTTCAAGTGATCCATGCTTCATCCTGAAAGTTTTTCTGCAACTTCAGAGGATGGACTTCTATTGCAATAGACACCTTTGTCAACCCAATTTTACTCTGTTCATTAAAATTTCTTCATAAAACAGAAATTTACTTGAATACTCCTTATATCTCTGTCAAAGTTGTTTATGTGTGTCTTTCTATTATGTTTTCCATGATTTGCATCTGAACATAAAAGTTAGAGCTAAAGCAAATAGGTTATAGTTAAAATATGTCTCTATGTGGCAAATTTTCTTGTCTTTAACTATTAGAAGAGGTCAGGACTTACAGTTTTAATGTGTCAAAAAATCTCCATTTGAGTAGGGAGGGCATTCTGCTACCAAGGAAAGGGGCTAGAGGTAAAGGCAGAACTCAGGACTTTGTTGTGATTGTAGACAATAGTTAATTCCTATTAACACTCTTGACTGAGACCTAGAATAGTGTGGAATTTTTCATTGCTGTTTCATGCTGTTCAACATGACCACCTGAGAATTTATTAAGAGTAACATTGTTTATGATACGTAGATTAATATTAATCGTGTTATAATGTGAAATACTCATTTTTATTTATTTGCATAGAGTGAATCTTCTATCACTTCCATAAAATTTGAACTTTAACTACTAATGTTTTTTATAGTTTTACAAAGTAAAATATTTATTTATTTAAAAAAATATGTATTTACTAATATATTTTTAATAGTTTTACAAAGAAAAAGTCACTTCAACATTTAAATGGTAAAGAAGATGGCGACTCTATTCTACTATAGACTTAGCTACTCATAAACAACTAAAATTTATTTCTTATATCCCTGGAGGATTGAGGAAAATGATGAAGGTGTCAGCATGGTTGGGTTTTGTAGGGAGATCTTTTCTGAGATGCACAGATATTCTGTGCCCTCACCTGGTGAAATGGGCAAGGGAACTCTCTGGGCTCCCTTGTATAAGGCATTTATTGATTTCATTTATGCCAGCTCCACCCTTATAACCAAATCACTTCTCAAACACTGCATCTTTTAATATTATCAAGTTGGGGGTTAAGATTTCAACTCAAATTTGGAAAGATGGAAATCTTAAGTTCATTGCTGTTAGAGACCACAATTACTAAATGTGATCTCCAAACTAATATGTATATACATTTATGGGAAATGCAATATGTTCAAAGAGATTAAGCTTAGTTCTTAAATTATTTCTGAAATTCTGAATTAATCATTTTCTCAGTGATCAAAATGTAATAATTTAATTATATAATTTGCATTAGTTTCTTTGAGAAATTTTATCTAAATTTTTTAGTGTAATGTACATTTGTTATGATTTGGCCAATGACAATCTTTGACTTCTACTTTAGCTAAAATAAGCTTGGAGATCTCCATTTCTCTATATTTAGTTCATAAATTTGGAGTAAGGACCATCCACAACACCAATCATTTAGACAAACATTTATCATTATTCATCAAGACAAATATTTTAGTTTATCCCCCTGACCAGAATGATCAGCTCAGAAAATGTTACTCTGTATTCAATTTGAACAAAAGGATTCAATGAGTTTTATGATCACTTTGGGTAGAAGACTCATTTATTTCCTTAGTACATTGCACATACATGTTATAAGAACTGAAGTTGCTGTACCATTACCATTTACTAATAGAAAATTAAGTCATCCCAGATATGATAATGTAGATAAATGTATAAAAGCCAATGCATGGTAGTTTAATGCAGCATTGAGCCTGAAGCTAATCACAACTGTCTGCCTTACAAGTGCCTTTTTTTTTTTTTTTTTTTTTTTGGTGGTACTGGAGATGGAACCCTTCTACTTCTGGGATATACTCCCAGTCCTATTTTATAATTTTATTTGGAAACAGGGTCTCTTAAGCCATCACAGTAGGCTTTGAACCTGTGCGATCCTCCTGTCTCCACCTCACAAACGCGGGGATTACAAGCATGCGCCACCACAACCAGCACAAGTGACTATTTTATAATATGAAAAAATAACTTTCTTTTGTTTAGGCGTGTGTGTGTGTGTGTGTGTGTGTAAATATTTATTTGTATGGTAAGCAAAAATAATTAACATCAATGCAGACACTAACATCTGGCTGGATTTACCATATATTTCGTGAAATCCTGCTCAGGGAAGTATAGGTATGTTTAGCCAATAACTAGAAGAGAGGTCAATATCTATTGTCTGTTGGGTCCACAAGTCAGGTGGTTAATACTTATGACTTGAAAATAATAGCTATGACACTTGCCTTCCACAAACTCTTGAATTTAAAAGGTAAAAATAATTTTTTAAATTTATTTGAAGTGAAAGTTAGAGATAAAGAGGCCCATGAAAGAATTTAAGTCAGAGTAATGGAGGATGGGATTTGAGACAAAAAGTAACTCTATCAAGTCTGCGTTCTGTTTCTGACCTTATCATGATTTTTCATATTCATAAGAATTATAGACTTCAGAGTTTTATCTGCATGGCTATATAAGCTTTTACTTTTGTAAGTTAATTGAACAAGTCTTCAGAGAATAAAATGGCTTAATTAAAATATTTTGCTTTGATATCATATGGATTTATAGCTTCCAGACATTGAAATAATTTAATTACTGCTCTAATTTTTAATCATTTTGTTATTCTACATTCAGGATTATTTAGACATACCTGTGTTTGCCAAGATTCATATGCCTTATGAAAAGGGTGAATTAAATTGCACATCCCTAAATAAAAATATGACTTAAAACAATGCACTAATCATTATCATCATCACCCTTTTCATAATTAGCCTCTAATGCCAAAATGAACCCTACATGTAAAACTGACAGAATTCTAACAAAGGTTAAGGCTGGATATGAATACAAGAGATTCATTTTAGCATTGGTTTAATTGTATATATTTGAAATTTTACATAACAAAATTAAAAATACTCAAATACACAGCTTCTCGTGCATTTCAGGCAAAAATAATATTTTATCATTGGATAAAAATTATTTGAACTTAAGAAATTCCAATCATAAAAGTTTGTATAATATTTCTTAAAGTATTTGTTCAGGCTGCAGTTAAATTATCTAAGATTCACCAGTCTTGAGTAATATACCTATGAAAGAGGAGGAAAGCCTCTATTTTGGGCAATGACTCAAAAATACCTAATATGACAAGCAAGATACTTTTACAAGTGTCTAAGATATAACTAGTAACATAATATAGAATGCTGGCAATTCATGAAAATTTAGCATCTAACATTCTGTGTTTGAGGCCTGATTCTATCAATTACCAGCTGTGTGAGCTTATCAAAGTAATTGAACATCTCTGAGGCACAGTTTTCATCTGTAAAATGTCAGTGATAGCACTTGCCTTCTAAGATTGTTTTGAGGAAAAAGTAGAATAATGCATGCAAAAGCTATTTGCGAAACTTAAATTATGGTTATTATTCACTCCTATTTTGTGTCTTAGAAACTTTTTTGAATAGAAATGCATAACCAGCAACTCACTTATTCTGCGACTTGTAAAGAATTCAAAATGTTGCAAAGTGTCATCTCTTTCATCTAGTACTTTCCTTTTTGATTTTGTAGTTCACAGACATCAGCAATCAATTACTAACCTAGATATAAATGCATTAATACAATCATTCTGCATGCTCAGAACAAGTAACAACCTGAATTGAGATATAAATTCTTGAATAAAATATGGCAGATCACAAAGTTTTTCATAAAAGTTCATAGAAGGCATTGTTCAATACATCTAGCTATTTAGCTAAGAATGTATAAAAGAATAGGTTTTTTTTATAAAACATGAACATACATCATTGACTTGTTTTTAGTAAGGAGTAGATTATAGATAGCTTTAGGGGAGACAGCTATGATGTTGAAAGACAGCTGAACTTGGCATCATAACACTCAGGCTGAGATAATCAATTTTTAGGTATTTATTTTTCTAGTTTTTAATCTTTTTAATTTCTGAATGTTAATTCCTTGATTTTAAGAACAATAATGATAATTTCTACTCCATCTCTGACTGTTCTAAGAGTTCTTATAAACGCTTTGTTAACTAACATACATATACATACATTTGGCCTAGCATACATTTTTAAGACTTGAATAAATACTGAATAAATTAGTGAAAAAAAATAATTTTTCTCTGCCTCTTTTAAAAACAAACTTACTTCATCCAAATTAGCAAAGTATTTTGATAAATAAAATTATATTTTCAGAGAGTCTGTTCATCATGAAGGAAAAATATTCTGTTTGTGGTGAGTCCTTATGACTTATTTAAAAATCAATACTTTTCACAAATGAAAATATGTTTTGAAAGTAAATTGTTAAAGTCATGCATAGTAGTGTACACTTGTAATCCAAATTCTTAAGAGGCTGACAGAAGGATTTCAGGTTTGGGACCAGTCTCAGAAACTGAAAAAGAACTTCAGCAACTTATTGAGAGCCTGTTTTAAAATAAAGTTCAAAAGATCAGGGGTATGGCCCAGAGGATAAACGTCCCTGGATTCATTCCCCAGTTTTCCCCCCCCAAAAAAAAAACAAAACAAAAAAAGCAACAACAACAACAATAACAAAAAAACATGTTAAAATGCCTTTTACTATGAACATAGATACACATGCATTAGTTTCGTAGTTTGGTTTCCTTTCTTTGGGTAGACACCCAGAAGTGGTATTGAAGGACCAAATGGTAAATTCAATCTCATTCTTCTGAGGATCCTCCATACTGTTTTTCAAAGTGGTTGTGCTAATTTGCAACCCCACCAACAATGTTTTAGAGTCCCATTTCTCCACATCCTCGCCAGCATCTGTTGTTTGTGTTTTGAATGATTACCATTCTATTTGGAGTTAGGTGAAATCTCAGGGTAGTTTCGATTCACATCTCTCTGATTGCTAATGGTGTTGAGTATTTTTTCATGCATTTATTGCCATTTGAATTTCTTCCTTCATGAAGTGTCTATTTAGTTCACGTACCCATTTTTTATTGTATTATTTGTTTTCTTAAGGCTGAATTTTTTGAATTCTCTATATATTAGAGATATTAGTACTCTATCAGAGGAGTACTTGGCAAAAATCTTCTCACATTCTGTTGGTTCTGGGTTAAGGTTCTTGATAGTTCATAGCTGCACAATTCACCATTGCCAAACTATGGAACCAGTCAAGATGTCCATCAACATATGAAAAGATTACCAAACTATGGGATCTGTACAAAATGGAATTTTACTCAGCCATAAAGAAAAACACAATTACATTAATTATAGGAAAATGGATGAGCTGGAGGACATTATGCTAAGTGAGATTAGTCAGTTACAAAAAATAAGAAATCTGATGCTCTCCCTAATATGCAAAAGCTAGGGAAAAAAATGGGTCACAGGAGGAACTCTTGATGGAGGAAGAAATTCTATAGATGAGCAAATAAGGCGACTTAACTGAGGAGATGGGCGAGGGGAAGGAGGGAAAATCTCTAATGCACATAATGTGCTTTAACAAACATATCAATGTCAATCTCTAAGTCAAACATGAGAAGGCAGGAGGGGGAGGAAATGGAGTGAGAACTGGGTAAGGGCTAATTTATGATGTGTGAATATATTTCTCCACCAAATTGCATCCCATTAAGATATATTAATACAATGCACCAGTAAAAAAAATTAAAAAATAAAATAAGATAAAAATGCCTTTTACTTCTGATCAATACATATGCCATATGAATTTACGCTATAATATCTATAAGATAAATATACATAGACAATTATGTATGCACTACTGATATTAAAATAATAATGAGTATATAATTTTTAGTAAATAGTATTAAAGACACAAGATGGCAGTAATAGTCTTCATGAGTTACTAGATATATGGAAGTGCACTGGAAAATTTTTAATGTACTTCTCTTACTTTTTTCAATACTAAGGAAGTTTTCATTTCTATGCATAATTTTTCATAAATTCTATGAAATTCTAAAACATATTACTGGGAGTGTATTATTCACCTATTTGCAGTCCCAGCCTTTTACAAAATTAATTTTACTTTTCAAAAACTTTTGCCAGGTGTAGTGGCATATGCTTGTAATCCCAGCATTTAGGAGGCTGAGACTGGAGGATCGAGGCTTTAGAGGCCCTTTGCAACTCAGTGAGACCCTGTTATAAAATAAAAGAATTGAAAAACAGGGCTGGGGATGTAGCTCGGAGTTACAGTACCCCTGGGCTCCATCCTCATTCCTGCAAAAAAAAAAAAAAAAAAGAGACAAATGATGCTAAAACTAGAAAACAAGACATAGTATAATTTCCTTGATTCATATAATAGTTTCAAACTGTAAAACATAGTATGTCCTGGTGCATGATAGTGAACCCTGCGGACATAAAAAGGTAATGTCGCCCTTGCAACAACGGCAACAGCAGCAACAACACCTTTCAGTTTGTCACCCATATAATGAGCATATTGATTTAGATATACTTTATATCTTTCCTACATCTGTATGTTTATAACCTTTATTAAATAGGAGTTAACAATTTTAAATGAACATCGCTATACCTTAATAAATAGATGTTCAAAATTTAACATAAGAATGGCAGAGAACTTCCCTTTTGCTCAATGGTGAATGAAGATCAGAGGTTGCTATAGCTTATTCTTTACTTGACTTGTTCTTTACTAGGTTTGGAACAATTATTGTCCCCTAACTTATATGTAAGTGCTGATGTATTTATTATCATTTGACATTTTACAAACTACCATTATATGTTTCATTGGCTAAAATGCATTTGTTCAATTAATATTTATTTAAAATGTACCATGTAGAGATAGCAGATAGAATATGGGTATACATATTCAGAAAGCATATGCAGTTTTGTTGACTTTATTACAGTGGGCCTGATTTACTACTCAGAGTTTTCCCTTCTTATTTTTCTCCTTTCTTTCACATATTTATTAATAATATTTCTTTTTCTCTACTTAGCTATGTTATTTTCCCTTTTGGTTTTTTTTTCCTTTTTCCTGTGATTTACCATTTGGATTCAATATTTTAAATTTATTCTTATTACACTCTGATTTACAGAATCTAAATACAGAGGCACCCCTCACCCTAAGCAAAAATGAGAGTAGGGACTATTAGTGATCCTACAAATTCTAAACTGGTCAATTTGTGAAATTCAAGTTAATAAACTAATGCGTCAAATATGAAACCAACTGAGTAAAAAAGTTGAATCAAGATATAAACTGTAGCTATGCAATGTCCAATCTCAATGTGCATTCCCCTATTATCTAATGCTGAATATCTAATACATTGATCCATTTTAATTTATAATAACTTATGCTTTCTTGTGATATTTGATAATAGAACATAACCTACTCCAATATAGTGTCTCTCTTGTAATACCTTCTGTCCTAAACCATACCTGATCTAATAATTTCCAATATTCCCATTTTTTACATGATAAAAATAATGTAAGGAGAGATTAAGTAGATTAAGCCTAATTATTAGGCACCCAGGCAGTCAAAGTTAAAATATGCACATGCCAAAAGTGTTGAGAAGAAAGGTACTAATGCCCAATAATCCATTAAATCCAAGAAACAAATATAGATTTGAAAGATATCTAATATTAAGCCAGGCATGGTAGTACATGCCTGTGAACCTAGTACTTGGGAGGCTGAGACAGAAAGATCACACATTTGAAGTCAGCCTCAGCACTGTATTGAGATCCTAAGGAATTTAATGAAACTCTGTTTTAAAATAAATAGGGCTGGGATATAGCTCAGAGGTAAAATGTCCCTGAGTTCAATCCCTAGTACACACACACACACACACACACACACACACACACACACACACATTCCATTTCAGAACAACTATTTTCTACTATTTTCTAGATGTTTGGTGTGTTTATTTCTTGTGTATGTGGTACTGGGGATGGAACCCAGGGGCTTTCTATCTCTGGGCTATACTCCCAGATGTATTTTATATTTTACTTAGAAACAGAGTCTCACTAAGTTGCTGAAAGTTTCACCAAGTCGCAGAGCTGACTTTGAACCTGCCGGATAAGAGGGCTGAGGTAGTAGTTCAAGGTAGACTGTCCCTGGGTTCCATCCCCAGCACTGCAAAAAACAAAATGAAACAATCAAACAAAAAAAGAACTTTTGCCACAATGTCAGGCTGTTTGGCATTTTTTATTCATTGCATCATCTAGGAGAGGGAGAAGAGTAAGAAAGAAAACCCTAATAACAGAAATAAAAACAAACATGATTGATTTATAAAACTGTTACTTAATTTTAAATGTTAATTCCAAGGAAAATCAAAGATAAAGGATGAATAATATGTATTTGAGTGCAAACGGCTGCTGCTATACTCTTCAAACACAAAAGCAAAAGAACAGTGATTTTCTGAAATTCAACAAAGAAGTCTGGGTGCTAGCCAATTTAGAAACAAACAAAAAACATTAATATAAAAAAAAAAAAAGACCCTGCCTTCCAGACCAACCTCGTGACTTAGAGGAGTATTGCTATTTAGCAAAATAATAATGAAAATATTTTCAACCAAAACTCAAGAGAAATAATTAAAAACTTTGTTTTTTTATGGGTTCCTTTTCTTATTCAAGGTTTTTATGGAAAGTTTAAAAGCAATTGAAAGAAGACGGTAGAATAAAATGACCCTAACTCAGTAGAAACTTTAAAAAGGCATGGAAGCTTTAAAAAAAAAAAAAAAAAAACTCATCCTAATTCTCAGAATTGCAGGTATTTTCTCTTTAGGAAGCCTGCCAAAGCCCTTTCATGCCTATGAAAGTAAGCTGTGTGCTACTTTTTGATGATATCACCCATGATAAATCTCAAATGGTGAGGAAGTTCATTTTAGATACAGATCTGAAGCTAACTTATCTGGTCAGAAAATCTTGCTGTAAAAATCTTTCAACAACAAGATGACTTGTGAGATTTTTTAGTAATCCTGGATTGTGTCTGGGGAGAAAATATGACATGAGCAGTTTTCTCTATGGTTTCATCTAAGATGAGAAAATACATGACCTAAGGAAATATAAATCCACATGTGAGCAACAATATTACGTCTTCCTAGAGCCCACAATATAAGGATTGAATTGCAAGCACTTAGTGAACTTATAATTTTGTTGGCCCCCAGGTGTTTTTACTTTTATAAATTTAATGGAGCCCAATTTAACAAGTCTAAAATAGAAATCATTCCAATCTATTACGATTTTTTTTTTCAAACTAAAGATTTGACCCACTGTCCTGTTATCTCTAGGCAGTGAATAGAGTGTCCCTGCACATCTCAAAAGTATCATCTGAAATTCTAAAGGTGTAGAGGGGCCAACTAGGTATACTGCAGGTAGAAACTTGGAATTTTTAGCTAGTCTCAAAAATAGTGTGCAAATAGAGCCAGCTGTGTTGGGGCGTTCCTATAATCCCTGTACTTAGTAGGCTGAGATAAGAGGATCACAGGTTCAAGGAAAGCCACAGCAAGTAGTGATTCTCTCATCAACCTAGTGATATCCTGTTTCCAAATAAAAAAGTGAAATTGGGCTGGGGTGTAGTTCAAAGTCAGATTGTTTCTTGGTTCAGTCTCTAGTACCACAAAAATTATTGTATTGAATTTTCAATGGATTTAAATTATTTCACTCTATTTTTTTGTGCAGTAGTCAGTTGGAATAGCAAACTTTATGATATTTTACAGGGAACTATGATGAAATTTTGATGTTTTAAGAACACTAACTATTGTGATAATCAACCTGAATATGGTTTTCATTTTTGAAATTAGTATTATATTACATTAAAAATTAACTTTTACCTCAGGGGCAAAAAACTTGCCTAGCATGAGGGAGGTCCCGAGTTCTACCCCCAGAATTTAAAAAATAATAGCAAAAACTATAAAACTTAGCCTTCCTAAGATATGTAACTCTCACTTGCACTAGAGAAAAGCAAAAATGTCTAATTTTCATTTCATCCCTTTGATATATTTGTAGCTATGAATAATTCTTTTTCTTATCACTCTATTCTTGAGGGATTTTAAGCAAAACACTAAATCTCTCTCAATTTTAGCTTAACCTTCTATAAAAAAGCAGGTTGGATAAAACTATTTCTCTCCTGTAATGGTAAACTTTTATTTTTTATTATTTCTACTTTTAACTTTAATTTTCACTACTAAGAAGAAGAGATTAAAACAAGTAGTATTTATTACATGGTATACTGTTTACTGTTTTTCTAAAAGTAGGCACAAGAAAATGCTGAAGTCTTTGAAAATTTAATTTTATAGAAAGGATACTAAGGTTCAATGTTTAATACTTTGCCCAGCTTAATGCAGATAAATTTAGTTATGAGTTTATTTGGAAAATAATCCATATTCTTCCATTAAGTATATGATACCCAAATAAGTACATAATACATAATACATTTAGTATTTTAAAAATAATGATCATATGTAACTATCAACAACCTCAACATAGAGCCAATGAAATGGGGAGATTTTGCCAACTATTCCTTTGATAGAGGACTAATATCTATAATACACAGAGAATTCAAGAAACTCTAAGTAAACAAATAACCCAATAAAAATGTACCTTGTAATTGTGTTAAGTTAGATATAATTGGTAAATATAGAATATCCTGTATATGCCTAATATGGGATTATAATAATGGCTTTAAAGAAAAATTAGACAATCAAGAAGTCTGTGACTATAGAGTGAATAAGAAATAATAGATAAGCAAATGGTAGCAAGTTAATTTGTACTGAGCAACACAATACAATCATACTCTCCAAGCACAGTTCACTTTTGAAAAAAGTCACAGGATTTAAAATAATAATGGCATAATGTTAAAGCTATGTTTGTCTAAGAAAGAGCCTAACTTATCAAAAATTTAGAAGAAAATTCTTAAGATATATTAAAGTTGTGCATTAATCAGCTTTTCATGGCTGTAACAAAATCACCTGACAAAGAGGATGGAACACAGGGGCATCTATGCCTGGCTTAGAGGAGTCAAATTTTAATTTGTATCATGGTTTCAGAGGTTTAGTCCATGCTCAGCTGGCTCTAGGCCAGAAGTATCATGGAAGTAGGGAAATGATAGAGGAGAGCTACTCAGATCATGAGTGTCAGAGTCAGAGAGAAAGAAATAGATGATATGTTAGGTATAGATAGATAGATGATAGATAGATAGACAGACAGACAGACAGACAGACAGACAGACAGACAGACAGATAGATAGAAAGAATGAAGGTGTAAGAGGAGACATAACCTTCAAAAGTCACATTATCGGTGATTCTCTTGCTCCAGTCACACTTCACTAGCCTAGAATATAGCACAGTCAATCCATTCAAAGTATCAGTCCATCAAATAAATTAGTTTACAGATAATGTTAGAGACTTCATGACCCAATGTCTTAAAAACCCCACCTCTGAACCTTGATACTTTTGAAAACATGCTTTCAATTCAGGAGATTTTGGAAAAACTTTCTAGATATGAAAAACAAAATGTTATATAAATACTATTATAAATAATAATATTACACTAGAGTATAAATAAATGTTGATTGTAGCATCTTGCTAACTGGAGACAGAGAGATGTTGGATTAAAAAAGTTATCACCATTCCCATGATTAGTATTAATTGTGGAAATGCTGTCATAGATAGTTTTTAAAGAAGAAAAAATTCAATCTATGATGTATATATAGGTAATATTAAATTGGATTTATTAGAAAACATAAGTTTTCCTAATGCCCTTCAAGCATAAGGAAAGTTCTGTGTCCAAGAACTATACTAAACTCACATATGTCTTAATTTGTGTATAAACAACTTAATAACCTTTACTAGGTAAATTTAGAAACAAGGTTTTACTCATTTTTTCAGTTCCTACATCTTTGATTTAAATCTAGTTTTTATATATTCTATAAATAATCAAATTTAACAAATCTTCAATTAAAATATGAATGCCCATTCAAGAAAATAAACATATAAAATAGGTTTTAGAATTCACAACTTTTAATATTTTCTTTCCATTAACATATATCATTTAAGCCCACTGAAGTAATGATATATACATGTAACTGTTCTAAAAATAGTAACTTAGCTTAAAGCAAACATATTATTTTTTTTTAGGTAAGCTGTGGTGTGGCTGCCCTAGACTAGGCAGAGATGAACTTGATTATAAGCTGTAGGCTAGTCTTAGTTAGTTCAAAATGTCTTTCATTTACCTTAACCCAATAGTTTACACAAAGCATGTTATTTTCATCTGATGATACAAGCACAAAAAGATCCAAGCAGAAATATATGGCTTCTCTATTTAAGTAGAAACAGGATTGCATACAGCCATTTCCACCCACTTTCTATTAAACAAAGTAAGGCTAACATCTGGACCTAATTTTCTCCAATTTTAAGGTTACAATGTCACTTAATTAGTAAGAATGTACAGATTCATGTAGTTAGAATTTTGTAAACACATGATTTTTATTGCTTTCAAAGAAGATGTTTTACAGTTCCCATTTATAAATCCTTTTATTATAAGGTAAACTAGCCTGTATTTATTTTTCTCTGCACAATAAATATAAAAGCTTATAAATTATTTCATAAATAGTCTTTTCTCCCTTTGGGAAGAGAGTATATTACAACAGTAAATATTGAAGAATGAGATATCACCTTATAAAATGTAATAATTAAATAATCTTTTCCTTGCAAGCAAGAATCATAAAAGTTTCAGTTTTATTATGGGTAATCTTAGTTTATATATATGAAATCATTTGTGCTTTTCTTCCTTGATGCAAACTATAGTTTTTATTGAGGATTTCCCACTTTATCAGCTCATACCTGTTTCCTGGTTATACAGAGTTTACCTGACTAAAATTAATACAATACTTAATATGACTGAATATTTCTATATATCAACCACATATTAAGACATTCATTCAAATTATCAGAAGAAAAGCATTTAGATAAAATAAAAATGTGTCTGAAGAAAATCCCTGTATAACTGAAAATATGTAATATTAGGTTTTTTCTTATTTGAATAAATTTGGAAGTATATTTTGCTGTTTGTTTTACAACTTTACTGCTATTCATAATGTTCTCTTTCCATTTATTTCTCCAATTTTAATTATTTTTAATAAAAATATGTCATATTTCAAGATATGTCTTTGAATAACATTAAATGAACATAAATTTAAGTATGTACTTAAATTATCTAATTTATTGATGACCCTTCACTGCAGATTTCTATTTTAATATAGAAAATGTTTAAGTTATATATATTTTATGATACTTGCTGAGTAACTGAGTACCTTAGAAAAATGTGTAGTGGATTAAGGGAAAAGATGTTTCACTTAAACGAGAAATAAGCAAGAACATTTTTATGAATTTTGTCGTACTTATAAAAGTGGGAGTTTGCATGAATCTATGAATGTGTATTCTATCTGACACCTAATAGAGATGCCAGAAAGAGGCTGTGTATGTATGTACTTTGTCTTGCAGGTTTGTCACACGATTGTCATGCCTTCTATATTTATTTCATGTATGTTTACCCTTTACAGACATCTATGTTTACACTAAACGGTTGAGTTAGCTCATGATGTATAAGACTTCTTGCAGTGTATGGAAGTATCTTTCATTTTCAAAA
The DNA here is from genome assembly GCF_963383645.1 of Muscardinus avellanarius. Taxonomy (NCBI): domain Eukaryota; kingdom Metazoa; phylum Chordata; class Mammalia; order Rodentia; family Gliridae; genus Muscardinus; species Muscardinus avellanarius. The sequence goes on along the minus strand of NC_137790.1, from coordinate 25,160,527 downwards.
ATATGTACATTTACATGTTTTACAATAACCTAACATCACCCTGTCCTTATCACTAAAATGTTTTATCAGCTAACATTCATATATGTGATATTGCATAGCTATTATTTAAAATTCTTTCAGTTGCATATGTATGTTTTCTTAATAGCAGATGACAGGCTTTGTGCAAGAGTAAACAGATAAACAAACATGACACAAATAATAATAAGACAATTACAAAGATATGCATAAAATTAGATCCATTGCAATTCTTTTTTTCTTTTTCTTTTTTTGCAGTACAGGGGATAGAACCCGGGGCATTCTACTTCTGAGCTACAACCCTAATATTTTTTTAATTTTTTTACTGTGAAACAGGATCTCACTGAGTTGCAGAGAATCTCATTAAGTAGCTGAGGCTGTGCACTAACTGCGATCTTCCTGACAGCCTCCCAAATGCTGAAATTAAAGCCTGTGCCACCACGCCTGGCTTACAATTCTTAATTTCTTCAAAGAAATCTTGTATTTGTTAACATTTTCACAGCTAAAATCCAAAAGGTCTAAACACATAGCTTAGAGGAAAAAAAATTATTCAGTTTTTTTTGGTTTTTTTTTTTGAGATATTGGGGTCTGAGTCTATAGTAACCATGAATTGTTCATCTTAGGGCATGGTAGCAAGGGAAGGAGGCAGAGAGAAAGAGCATAAGGTTATGCTCATACATCATGAAGGCCAGAAGCAAGAGAGGAATAGAAGGAATGGGGAATCATATATAATCCCCAAGCTTGAACCCCTAAGAACTCACCTTCTCTAGCCACACCCTACCAACCTAGGCCACTACCTAGATAAATCCATGCTTTATCTACTGCTGTGTTACAACACTCATGACTTAATTACAATAACTCCAAACACCAATTTATGATCTTTTGAAGGAGCCATTTTATATCTAACTATAACAAGCCTTTTCTATGTGTAAATTAGCTATGTAGTATATGATAGCATTATATAAAGTTATAGATCATTTACTATTGTTATACTTGAGGCCAAAAGACCCTCAAAAATTATGCTGCATTCTAAAAGTAAAAACAATTTTATTATTTTGGAGCAAAACTTAAAAACTATATTTATCTTCTCTAGAAATCTTAATATAGCTACTATATCTTAATATACCTACTAAAGATATTCTAGTTCTCTCTGCTTTTATGTTCCATTGGCTTTATATGCAAATTTTTTATTTAGCTGGCAATATGGAAGGCTTAATATTTACCAGTTACTTTATTTTCTTTTCATTATAGAAAATGAGGAAACCAGTGACATAACTGAAGAAGCAAGGAGTATTATGGGTTATCTACAAAGGATGTTGCACATTCATCATCAGAATTTTTGTCTAAATTTTAAGTACACAAATATTTTCTGGAACACTTTTGAAAAATTAAGCATTTTGATTCCTGTTTCATTTGTTCAAAGATATTTTAGTTATGTTAAAAATCTCTTTTTTAGTATGTGTTGATATTGGAGATTGAATCCAGGGGCACTCTACCACTCAGCTAAACCTCTAATTCATTTTTTAAAATTATGAAACAGGGCCTTCTTGTTTTAGAGTGCTGCTTTGACACTGTAATTCTCCTGTCTCATTCTCTGAGGTACTGGGATTACAGATGTAAAATGCCATATTTGATTTAGTTTGTTGCATATTTTAATTTTTATTTTGTTTCATTTTTAATAATTTCTACTCTTTAATTTCCATACTTAATTTTTCCTTGACTTGTCCTTTTCTAATTTAACACAAAAATAATACACTAATAATAAAAATAATAAAATAATAATTAGCACAAAAATAATAAAAATAAAAATAATAAAAAATAATGTTAATATCATGTTTATTAGTATACATTGAAGTCTAAAATCTATGAAATCTATCATTTGGTGGGATTTTAAAGGCTTTCTCTAATAATTACCTAATATTCCATATAATTAATCACAGAGAATAGACCAAACAAGACATTTCTGTTATAATTTTTGCTTTTCTAGAGCATAGAGACATTTAAAATTCTTTTCTCAAAAAGAATAATAAAGTTATAAAAATAAAGTTATCTTCAGTTTTATTCTGGCTGAATTCATGCTTAAGACTATATTATTTATATATAAAATAAAGTTATAAAAATTTTGTTTCAACTGAAATATTCAATGTGAAAATGTACTTTTACTTTCAATTAAGGAGAGAACATAATATGCTTTTAATTCCTGTTCCATTTGTTCTGATTGATAAATCTCTTTTTGTTGAATTTAATGTTTTCCAGACAGTGCTTTGCAAAATTTCTTTAAAGAAATCAGACAATTATCCCAGTTTATGTGAATAATTCTGGATGCTTTTAACAGTAGGATATTCACAATTTTATGATAACTTTGTTTCAAACTTCAAATGTTTTCTCTAAAAGCACTTTTCATCTTATCTCTTTTCATTAAAAATATTTCTCTATGTTATTCTTCTAATTTTCTTTAGTGTTGACAAATAAAAAATTATGTTGGCAAGAAAGTAAAATGCTGTAAACTTATAGTTTCCAACTCTTGTGTTTCTGCCTCAAAGTGGTAGGCAAAACCATTTCCCCCCTTAGGTGGTCCCGAAATCAATCCTTTATTATTCAATTGGTCTTATCTTTTCTCTTTCTTTCTATTTAATTACTTTTTCTTTCATCTCCCTTAGGCAACCTTATCAAAAGTTTGAAATAAAGGTCTTTTTACATGGACTCAACCTAGGATAATGAGATTCTTACATTTAATTTTCCTCTTATTCTTTTTCCATACTGAGGTAAGATAGATGATCTGGGAACAGGAAAAGAAAAGGACATCTACATCACCTTCTGTGAAGTGGAGGAAGGAAGGTAAACAAAAGAGTGAGAGACTGATGGTCACCAAGAATCACCACAAACCCAGAAGATAACGATTCAAGTTAAAGGTTAAAACTGTGTAAAATCATTAGTTTCCCCAAACCCAATTCTGACCAATCATAAAAGAACAGATGGAAAATCTTAGTAAGTTTGAAAAGCCCATTTACCAAGAGTTTTGTGGTCACTCTTAGGACACTTTTGAGGGCGCTGTTTTGTTTTCTTTTTCTTACTTAAAATAAGATTTTATATTTTCATATCCTTTGCTTCATATCCTTATAATTTATTTGTCAAAATCCAGTGGATCCTGGAATGAAGACACATGCTTGTAGTCCCAGTACTTGAGAGGCTGAAACAGGAGGACTGTGGGCTTGCTGCCAGCCTCAGCTACTTAGTGAAGCCCTCTTTCAAAATAAGTAGTTAAAAATAGGGCTCGGAGTATATCTTGGAAGTAGAAATCTCCTGGGTTCAATCCCTAGTACCACAAAGAAGAAAAAAAAGAAATAAAACCCATCAACAAGAACCACGTAAGAGGAGACGCCCACATTTTAATACCCATATTGTAAGCCAGGAATGGTGGAGCACACTTGTAATCCCAGCATTTAGGAGGCTGAGGATCATAGTTAAAGGTCAGCCTAAGCTACTTAGTGAGACCCTTTGAAACTCAGGGAGACCCTGTTTCAAAGTAAAGAATAAAAAATAAGGCTGGGGTGTAGCTCATACGTAGAATGACCCCGAGTTCTATCCCTTTTATTGCACACACACACACACACACACACACACACACACACACACACACACACCAAACTTCTATTGTGAGAAGCATTGATTTGCAAAGCAGATTTAATATATAACACAGCTATTCACAAATAATATTTGTAATCAAAACTTGAGAACCCTTTTTATAATTTGCATTAGTAGAATTGTACCAGTATTGGGAATGGCCTAGGAAGATTTGAGAAAGCTCTGATTATTAATAAATATAATTCAAAAATCATTGTGTTAAAAGGGCAGACCTGGGGAAAGACTTGGTTTCGGTTTTGGTCAGGAAGCAAAGAACTATTGAAACTTAAATTGACTTAGCTAAAAGTAATTAGCAAATACATAGGAAAGGGGAGCTAGGACTTCCTCATTCTAAAGACAGATTTACATAATAATTGGATAATCTAATTTGAATGGGAGTAGGGGGTCCACCTTTGGGAAAGGAGAAAAATGGGCCTAAACTCAGTTTGGCAGGAAAACTAAGGGGAGGAACTTTACAGGGACTTTTTACTACATCAGAATTTTGTGAAACAAGATGGAGGATAGCATGTATATAAAAAGTCTATTCCGTGCTTTGTATTTTGGTGATTTCGTTCAAAGCACCCCCTTATGTTACCCTTGGGTAACATGAGGCTGTAACTGAATTCTGTATTTCTATCTTTTGAATAAACTTCTTTAAATCTTCAGCAAGAGTCCGGGCCATTGCATATTTATCCTTAGCTCAGGAAAAGAACACATGGTTTTTGTGGGGGGTTTTGGGAATTATTCCCAGAGGTATAACAAAGGTCCCTGGGGACAGTTCCCCTAGATAGTAACAGTCACAGTCCAAAACTATAACAGAATGATGAGCAATAATATTATCATGTTAAAGATGTGATGAGTTGTGAGGATGAACATGCTTAACCTAGAGTTAACATAGGAAGACTGTGAACCTCCACATATCCTTTACCAAATTTTAAATCATTCACCTCTCTTAAAAATACAAACATTTATGGAGTGTGGTATAGCTCAGCGGTAGAGCCTTCTCTGTACCAGTATTAGGTACAGAGAATGTCCTAAAAAGATTCAAAAAAGAAGTTTTGGTTATTAATATATATAAAAAATTGTTGTACAGAAAATGGAGTTCAGATTTGTAAAAGAGAATGGGAGTTAGGGCAAGGTTACTGCCAGGCATTCAAGTAGCTGTTATAATGCAAAGTACCCTCACTAAAAGTAAATATCAAGTGAATAGAGGAGTTGGGACCTAGGATTTTCACATTCTAAGAACACGTTTGAGCCAGGTATGATGGCATACTCTTGTAATCCCAACTTCTGGGGACTGAGACCAGAGGATCATGGTTTGCAGACAGCCTCAGCTACTTAGTAAGGCTCTCTATAACTTAGTGAAACCCATTTTCAAAATAAAGAATAAAAAATAGGGCAGGGGGTGTAGTTCATGAAAGGTTGAAAATAGGGTGTGCCACCACGCCCAGCTCAAACCTGTTTTTAGGTTTGAAGTAAAAACACCAACCGGGTTATCAGAGACCACTGCTTTATGTGGCCCCAACACGCACCCTCTGGGGAGTTAGCAAGCTGTGGGGGAAGGGACCATTGGGCCATATATCTGGAGACTTGCACATAGTCCTGATTGGCCAGCTGAGTCACGTGGTGGATCAGAGGCACCATTGTTTTATAGGCATGCCGATTCTCTCGTGAAATCTAGAGTCTCAAGATATTTGGAATCTCAAGGCACCTGGATTCTCACAATATTTTCTCTTCTGGCTTCTGGGATTCCTTCTCCTGTTCCCACTGGGAGATCACATGGAGGAGGGGAGAGACCAACTTATCAGTTCGGAGGTCAAATGCCCCTGGGTTCCATCCCCACACTTTAGGGCTAACAAGAAAAAGAAAAACAGGTTTGCATAATAAATGATATCTAGCAAGGAGCTAAGGATTCTCCTAAGAGTGTGGGAGGAGAGTACTGACATTTGTGAAAGGGGAGCAGATACCATGTGTAAATCATTCTGGTCTTAACAAAGAAATCTGCAGTTAGGAAGGGTTTTATGCCAGGCCAGAAATCCCCATAAGTATAACAAAAGTCTGCAAGGAGTTAAGGGGCGGACTTATAGCTAGGTCATAGGATTACATAGTAGAGTAAGATGGGGGACTTTGTATCTATAAAAGCTGTTTTGTATTTTGAACTCCGGTGACTTCGTTTCAGGTCATCTCACTTTGTCACTTTAGTGCTTTAAGCTCTAGCTGTCCCTCTTTTTAATGGTGCCATAACAGTTACAACCTATATTTTTATTTTTGTAATAATAAACTCATTTAAGACTTCAGCAAGAGTTGAGACTAGTGTATATCAATCCTGGTTCAGAACAAGAGCCCATGGCTACAGGAAGTTTCTGGGAGCTTATCAGAGGTCCCCGGGAACAGCTCCCCCCAACCCATAACAGTTTCAAAGCACAACATTGCCTAGTATAAATGAGGTTCTAGACTCAATGCCCAGCACTGTCAGTAATATAATAATAAAAGGAAATTATGTTTCTTCAGTGATATAAAGGTAAGAATAATATTTGGATAAAATTGTGCCTAAATTAAAAACAAAAAGTACTACCATAAATATCACTAAATTGCAGACACTAATCTTATACATTTAACTATATATTGCAAAACATACATTCTAGATAATGGCATTAGTTGTCTTCAGTTGATCTATACTTCCTGATATTAATGAATTTCTATTTTTCTAGTATTTTTTAAATTATTTTGTGCTTTTATTGATGTATTAAAGTCTCATATTATAATGTCAATCATGTTACAATGACAACACGCATACTCTCTTTGTGCCCCTCTCCTCAGTTTCCTATCACCAATACAGAGTACCCAGAATGATGTTGGTGTATATTCACATGTATATACATAGTCTATGGTAGTATTTCTAATAATAAACCTAAGTGTTCCTTCACCCCTACACTTATATCTCCTCCCTAGCTCTTCTGAGATTTCTACTCATTACCGGACGTCTCTCTTGTATCCCAATTACTCCCCATCCTCCACATATTAAAGTAAACATATGACTCTTCACTCTCTTTTATTAGCTAACCTCACTTAACATAATGTTCTCCAAGTCCTTTCATAAATTATACTATAGAGCTATTGTAATTAAAACAGCATGGTACTGGCATAAAAACAGACACACTGACTAATAGACCAAAATGAATTCACTAAATCTCTTCCCAAAAATGTAGGTTCAACTTTAGGGCTAACTTTTACTTAACATAATACAGCAGGATAGCACCTTCATTATCAGGTTATAAATGATAATTAATTTAGATTCTAAACTCTTTGATTCTAGGAATTCATCACAAAATATATTTGATGGACAGTTTCTGTTAGCATAAAACTCTTGAAAGAAGCACTGGTGTGGTTTTATTTTCCTCTCATTTAAAAATACCATTTCTACAGAAATTTCAGGTTTGCATAAAAATTCACTGGAAAGTGTAATAATTTCTTACACATTCTTTGTTTCAACATGAATATAGCCTCTCATACTTCAATGTTTCCCAGAATTTGGTACAATTAGTACAAAGAAAAAAACCTAAACTGATACATCATTCTGAGATTTTGGACAAATGTTTAATGGCATGTGTCTGCCAAATACAAAATCATACAGAGTATTTTTGTTGTCCTAAAAATAATGAATACCCCACCTATTTGCCACTCAAACTTCTCTCTGCTACCCAGTTCCTGACAACATTGATATTTTTCTCTATATAATTTTGTCTTTTCCAGAAAATCATTCAGTCAAAATCATTTAAAGATATGAATTTAAATATATTCAAATCATCGGGTGTGGTGGCTCAAGCTTATAATTCCAGTACTTGGAAGACTGAGATAGGAGGATCTGGGTTCTCACACAGCCTCAACTACATTCTGAGGCCCTTTGCAACTCCGTCAGACCCTGTTTCAAAGTAAAGAATAAAAAATAGGGCTGGGGCATAGCTCAGAGCTACAATGCCCCTGGGTTCCAATCCCAGTACTGCACCCCCAAAAAATGCATTCATGTATTTTCATAGTCAATAAATCTTAGCCTCAAATCATATTGTCTAGATATACAACAGTTAATTTATCTACTTGCTTACTGAAAAACATCTTGTTTGCTTGCAAATTTTGACAATTATGAATAAAGCTACAAGAACACCAATGTGTAAAATATTCTGTTTATAGGTATTTTCAGTCAAAAAGCATGATTCTAGCACTGCATAATAAGAATATGTTTAATTTTGTAAGAAACTGTCAGACTACAATCTGAAGTGCACCATTCTGTATTTCCTCAGTAGTGAATAAATGCTCCTCTGTAGCCTCCCCAGAATTTGGTAAAGTGTTCTGGATTTTGGCCATGCTAATAATTTTGAAATTATATCTTGTTTTATCTTTAATTGCATTTTTCTATTGATATGTAATATAGTTAGTGTCCACTAAGGTTTTTATTTATTTTTTATTTTTTATTTTTTTTAGAACTTGGGACAGAATCCAGGGTCATTGTACCTCCGAGCTATACCCCCAGTGCTAATTTTTAGTCTTTTTATTTTTTTTTAAATAGAGTTTCACTGAGTTGTGAAGGGCCTCAGAAGTAGCTGAAGCTGTCTGAGAACAGTGATCCTACAGTGTCAGCATCCCGAATGCTAGGATTACAGGCCTGTGCCACCATGCCCAACTCTTATTTATTTATTTATTATGTATGTATGTATGTATGTATGTATGTATGTATGTATGTATGTTACTGGGGATGGAACCCAGGGGCATTGTACCTTTGAGATATACCCCAGTGCTACAGCATCTCATGCAGATCTTGAGAAAGCTCGATCAGGAGATCCGCAACAGCGTAGATCCCCCATGAAGTATGTCTAGCATTACTTTCTTCAAAAATGTATTTAGGATTATTTGGATTAATATGTATAATTGGAATTTTATGTATAAGCATTATAACTAAAACTGATGGGCAGCAGCTTGTGAGAGACTCAGGCAGCAAAGATTTTTTCCCAAGAATAAAGTTTGGGCCAAACATTAAGTTCAAACTGACTTTAGTTTGGGCCAGTGTATAATACAGATTAAGTTTAAGTCAGCCTTGTTAAATGAGACAAAGCATACTATGATTATTTGAATGTCTGTCACCCTTGCCCTAAACTCTATAAGAAATAAAACTTTTCCTGTCCTTGGAGATCCTGCTTGCATGGCTATGCCCTTGCTTTTCTGCAAAAAAAGAAAGTATAAAAATTGTAACAAATTCTGAATAAAATGGAGAAGCATAAATCTGATCTTGTGTGGCAGTTCTTCTCTCATCGACCTTGGCTTTCTCTTACCAACACACGAATCTCGACTCTTGGTAGGGCTGGACCCCGGCAACCCAGTCCTATTTTTAAAGCCCTTTATTATTATTATTATTATTATTATTATTATTTTGCAGTACTGAGGATGAAAGCCAGGGGCATTCTACCTCTCAGCTATGCACCCAGCCCTAATCTGTAGTCTTTTTTACTTTTGATACAGGGTCTCACTGAGTTGCAAACGGCCTCAGGAAGTAGTTGAGACTATCCAGGAACTGCCATCCTCCAATCTCCACCTCTGGCATGCTGGAATTACAAGCATGCGCCATCATGCCTGGCATTGTTCTACTTTTTCATTAGGCTGTTTTTCTTGTTGTAGAGTTTTAGGTATTGTCTTCTTTTTATTTTATTTTATTTTATTGGATAAGAGTCCCCAAAGCACAAATTTTTTACAAATATTTTCTCCCAGTCTAGAGCTTGTCTCTTTCCTCTCTTGGTAGGGTCATTTGTAAAGAAGAGCTCTTAATTTCACTTAAGTGTACTTCATTAATTATATGTATATATATATATATATATATATATATATATATATTCATTTTAGTTTGTATTTTTTTAAGTTTCTATTAAAATTCTTTATTATCTTATAAGAGTTATATAATAATGCATTTTATTGTTAGTTCTCTGATACAATTGGAGTTAAATTTTGTGAATGGTATATCATTTATTGTTGTTTTTGAATGAAAATTGTTGATAACATGAACCTTTTTCTCTATTTTATTACTTTTGTCTTTTTATATATTGTCAATTTAGTGTACTGTATATATATATATATATATATATATATATATATATATATATCCTGTATTTTACTAGATGTGTTTGGTCATTGATATCCAAATGAATTGTTGATATTATTGAATTAATGTCTAACATATTTTTTATCTTTTATATGTTGTCTTTGTTCTTTGCCCTCTTAATCTATGTCATTCTGGCATAGATTTTATATGACTGCACTTCTGACATTTTATATAATTATCTGTTTGGCATTTTATATGGCTACACTTTTTCTATTTAAATCATGCTTGTTTTTAAATTTTTAATATTTCAATTTACATCATGACTAGGACAAAATATATGCATGATGGTATAATCCTGTAATTGCATGTATTTGGAAGGCTGGCACAGAAAAATCACAACTTGTCTTAAAAAGAAAAAAAGGGTAGGAGATATAGCACAGTGGTAGCCAAGGGTTACAATTCCTAGAACTATCAAAAAAAGAAAAAAAGAAAAAACAACAAGAGAAGTAAAATAAACAAGATGCATTGCTATTTCCTCACTTTATTTGATCTTTCAGCACATTTTGTCAGGCTTTATTCTGTTGTGTTCCAGAATACTTTTCTTTCTTGTATTTTTTTATTTCTCATGTAATTACTCCTCAAAATTCTTTCTTGTTTTTTAATTTTTCCAAACTTCTGTTTTTTGCCCAGTCTTTCTATTTTAACACTTTATTTTTCCATTAATACTCTCTCATGCTTTTATTCCTCGGGGCTGTAGTTATTATCTAAGTGTTAAAACTCCCAAATTATAATTTCAGGCCACATCCTTCATTTAAATTCCAGATAAATTTATTCAAATAATTTGCTGTACATCTTGACTAGGATATCTGAATAGCAACTTACACTTCTCTGACTCAAAAATTAAAGACTATTTGTATTAATACTATTATAATACTGCTATTTTCTTCTTGTGTTTTCTTTATACTTAAGATTAATAGTCTCTTCCTTTATTGAATATTCTTTTTCTTACTAAAAGTAACTTATATACTAAACAATATATTTTTCTATTTATTGTTTTTTCCTATTTTTATTCACTAGAAAAAGCCTACAAATGTAATTTTGTTATTTCATTTTTTCTTAATTCACACTTAGAATTATACTTATCATAGAATTCAGTGCTTCTTAAATACATAATTAAAGTTTAAAATTATTAAATAAAAATTGCAGTGGCAATTAATAATATATTTCAAGCATTTTCCCAAAGAAGAATATTAGTTTATGTCCTGAAAAGAAAATTAAATTTTATGTTAATTATGCAACTTTTTTAAAACTCTTTTATATATTATTTTTAATAAAATGTCTTGTTTTAATAAAAAAAACTATCTTGTTTCTTCCTCATATGAAATTTTTTTTTAAATTTTAAAGCAGGGTTTAAAGACCATGGAATAGTAGTCATTTTTCTCAAGTTGGAGGTGTTTGTGTGTTTGTGTGTGTGTGTGTGTGTGTGTGTGTGTGTGTATTTTTTAATGGTTCATTGTAGTCATACATCTTAATGGAGTACAAGATGGCAGAGGTATGTGCACACATGACTCATTTAGCCCTTTCTGAGTTCCTCCCATATCTTTCCCCCTCCCTCCTTCTAATGTTTGGCTTAGTGGTTGACTTTGATATGTTTATGAATGAACATTATGTACCTTAGGGAATTTCCCTCTTCCCTCCTTCTATTTCCCTAAGTTAGGTCACATTATTTGCTAATCTATAATTTTTGTTTAGGGTTCCTCTTATGACCCTTTTCTTCCTAACCTGCACATATTAGGGGGAGCATCTGATTTATTACTTATTGTTACTGACTAATCTCACATAGCATAATGTTCTCCATTTTCATCAATTTTCATGTAAATGATGTAACTGTGTTCTTTTTTATAGCAGAATAAAATTCCATTGTGTACATCTCAAAGTTTTATAATCAATGCATCTGTTTATAGACATCTTGTCTGGTTTTATAGTTTAGCAATTGTGAATTGTGTGGGTAAGAACATAAATATGCATGCATTAGTTTGGTAGTTTGATTTCTATTTTTTTGGGGGGGTAGATACTCAGAAGTGATGTTGCTTGAACATATGGTGAGTTTGTTCCCATCTTCTGAGGATTTTCCATATTGCTTTCCAAAATGGTTGCACTAATTGGCAATCCCAACAATGTATTAGAGTTCCCATTTCTCTACATCCTCATCAGCATTTGCTATTTTTGTGTTTTGAATGATTGTCATTCTAGTTGGAGTTAGGTGAAATCTCAGAGTATTTTTGACTTGCATCCCTCTAATTGCTAATGATGTTGCGCATTTTTTCTTACATGTATTGGTGTTTTGAATTTTTCTTTCATCAAGTATATATTGAGTTTACTTGTCCATTTTTTGATTGGGTTATTTTTTTTTTTTTAGTGGTGAGTTTTGTGAGTTCTCTGTATGTTCTAGATATTAGTCTATAAGAGAAATAGTTGGCAAAAAATTTCTCCCATTTTCTTGGCTCTCTGATAAGGTTCTTGATAGTTTTCTTTCCTTTACAGAAGCAATTCAGTTTAATGCAGTCCCGCATACTGATCTGCCTTTTAGTTTTTTTGCGCCTTTATGGTCTTTGTTGAAAAAGTTTTCACCTGTTCCTATGTGTTTCATTATTGGACCTATGCCCTTTTCAAGGAGCTGCAAGGTCTCTGGTTTGATTTCCAAGTCTTTGATAGATTTTTAATTGACTCTTGCGCAGGGTGAGAAAGGAGGATTTTTATTTACATTTTTGTGCATATGCTTAACCAGTTTTGCCATCATTTGTTGAAGAGGCTATCTTTTTTCAATGTATACTTTTCTCTCCCTTGTCAAAAATCAATTGGCCATAAGTGTGCAGATTTGTTTCTGAGACTTCTACCTTGCTCCATTGGTTTATGTATCTGCTTTTGTGCCAGTTCCATGATGGTTTTATTACTATGGCTTTGTAGTATAGTTTGAAGTCTGGTACTCTGATGCCTCCTGCATGGTCTCTTTTGCTGAAAACTACTTTGGCTATTCTTTTTTTTTTTTTTTTTTTTTTTTTTTTTTTTTTTTTTTTGGTGGTGCTGGGGTGGAACCCAGAGGCTTTCTACCTCCAGGCTATACTCCCAGACCCATTTTATACTTTGTTTAAAAACAGGGTCTCACTAAGTTGCTGAGAGTCTCACTAAGTAGCTGAGGCTGGCTTTGAACCTGCACAATCTTCCTGTCTCAGTCTCCCAAGCGCGGGGAATACAAGCGTGAGCGACTTTGACTATTCTTGAAAGCAATATTATAAAAGAAAATTCATGGCATTGAATGTGCACATTATAAGAACAGAAAATCACCACATTAATAACCTAATGACACACCTCAAAGCTCTTTGAAACCAGCAAAATTCAACTCCAAAATCAGTAGAAGAAAGAAAATTACTAAAATCAAAGCAGAAATCAATGAAGTAGAGAATTAAAAAAATACAGAAAATCAATAAAATCAAAAGCTGGGTTTTCAAAAACAAATTAACAAGATAAATAAACCAAAAGCTGCCCTAAATGAAAAACATAATCAATCCAAATTAAAAAGTAAGAGATGAAAAAGGATAAATTGCCACTGACAGTGTAAAAACTCAGGATTATCAGAAACTACTCTGAAAAATCATACTCCAACAAAATTGAAAATCTGTATAAAATTGACAACTTTATAGATAAATACATCTTTTCCAAAATAAAGAAGATATAGAAAATTTAAAACTTTAAACTAACCAATAGCAATCAAAGAGATTAAAACAGGAATAAAATGCTTACCATCAAACAAATTCCAAGACCAGATGTTTTCCCAAGTGAATTATTATATTTGTCTTACCAAAAAGTGCTAGACCTAATTGCTTTAACCAAAAAATTGTGTGTTCCAATCAGCATTCTTGTAGCTATAACCTAAAATATTAATCATGTAGATTATAGAAAAGAAGATTTACTTTCTTATGCCTTTAAGTTTAATCCATGTGAGGCAAGGGACCATGAATTTAGGGCATGACAGAGGGAGATTGGGAGAGGAAGAGCACATAGACTGTTCTCACATTATAAAAAACAAAATCAAGAGAGAATAACAGTGAGCAGGGGGAGGATGTAATTCTCAATGTTGAACCCCCAGGGATCCACCTTCAGACATACCTTCCTGGCCTACTAGGTACCACCTGGTAAAACTTATTACCAATAATTTATTCACTGCTGTAATTACAACCCTCAAGACTAGATTATATAAACTACAAACACCAATTTATGAGCTGTTCAAGGGGACATTTTATTTATTATCATAACATCATGCCCTTGGACCTTGAAGGGCTCATGTCCAGCTCAGAATGCAAAATACATCTAGTCCTTTTCAGTAGTTTCCACTGTATTAACAATTCCAGCATCACTAAAAGAATTCCAAAGTCCAAAGTTTCCTCTGAGACTCAAGGTGAACTTTTAGGTGCCCTTTTAAAAGACAATGAATGTCTAAAAAGCAAGTTGTACGCTTCCAATATGCAATGGCAATGTGTAAACATTTGCATTTCTAAAGGGAGAAATAAAACCATAGAAAGAAGGAATGGGACGAAAACAGTAAAAATTCTGGCAGGGCAAGTTTCTAATCTTTCAGCTTCACTTCTGGTATCCATGGCACATGCCAATGAGAAGCAATCTCATTGGAGATCGGCAGCCCTGTCCCTGTAGTCTGACTGATTGCAATGGGTGGTTTACTACCTTTTTTAGTCATGACCCATAGATATTATTCTTTCCTTGTGATCATTCCACAATTATGGCATTTCTGAATCTTTTTATTTGTTTGTTTGGTTTGTTTTGTTTTCAACCTTGTCTTTACACTCACAGCTTCATAAAGTGCCCTATTTGGGTCTTTTTTCAGGGAATCGGACCCTGCCATATGTTTCCTGGCTTCCTAAACCTTACATTGAAGCTGGAAGGAAGCCTTAATGGCCTTTATTTTTTTAAAGAAAACAGCATTACATGGGCTTAAAAAAAAAGGGCAAAAGAAAAGGTAGCCACAGTCTCCTTAGTCATTGCTGCTGGAGCCTTTTCAGTAACAGTGCCTGGACCTCCTCCATTCAGGCTGCCACTGACCCCAAGTCCATTCAGGAGACATTGTCCCCAACTTTATGTGAATCATCCCATTCTGCAACTCCATTCACCACCTCCATCATGACCACTGCTGGCCCTGCCTTTATCTTGGCCTCTGCTTCTTTCTTCGTTTCATCCATCTTCCTTCCTTCCATGGTACCATCTTTCTGAGCCCCAACTTTATACATGCCTTTCTAACCAAACTGAAAATTTATAAAATCTGCTTTGCTTTCAAAATTCAGTGTACAGGTCACTGACCAAGGACATTAATATCAATAATGCAATTTTATATTTTGGTATTTTATGATTTTCTCCATCAGTTTATTTAGACCCTTGCCTTTAAATTCATCTTCACACAAAGTTTCAGAATATAGACAAAGTGCAGATAAGTTATTTGCAAAGTATAACAAACATGCTATCTACTCTATTTACAACTTTCAAAGAGTCACAATCCACATAGTCAGATTTAGATGTAGCACCAATTCCACATTTCTAGTACCATTTGTTGTTGTTGTTTTATAATATAAAAGATTGACTATAACTTCAAAGAAAGATTTACTTTAGAGCCAGGTGTGGTGGCGCACACTTGTAATCCCAGCATTCGGGAGGCTGAGACTGGAGGATCGCGGTTCACGGACAGCCTCAGCTACTTAGGCCCTCCACAACTCAGTGAGACCCAGTTTCAAAATAAAAAATAAAAAATAGGGCAGGGGGTGTAGCTTGGAGGTCGAATGCCCCTGAGTTCCATTCCCAAACCCGAAAAAAAAAAAAAAAAAAAAAAACGATTTATTTTATTACTATTTTGGGTTTGGTACATGTGAGGCCAGGGCCTACAGATGTCAGGGCATGAGGGCTGGAAGGAAAGGGAAGAAAAGCACGTAGGCTGTGCTCACATCATTGAGGCAGAAAGCAAGAGAGAGAGAGAGAGAGAGAGAGAGAGAGAGAGAGAGAGAGAGAGCAGGAAGAGGAGGAAAAACCAACTATAACCTTCAAGGTTGCACACCCAAGGATCCATCTCCAGCCATACCCTACTAGCCTACCAGGCAGCATCGTGGTAAATCCATCACAATAGATTGATCCACTGCTGAGATGACAACCCTCACGACTTAATTATATCAATTTCAAACATCAATTTATGATCTCTTCAAGAGGCCATTCTATACCTAATTATTGCTTTGTATTTGTCTTTTTTTTCCAGATAAAATTATTCTATTTTAAAATGAATTAATTTTAAACATTCCTCCTAGCTATAATTTTAAAGATGTATGCTCATTACCTTCACGTGAAAACAGAAAACAAAGGCATGCAGGGCACACAAAGTGTTATCACTCCAACTACATTTTTATTCTTATTTTACTCTTCAAAGAATGATTCCCTGTGGTTATACAGAAAGTGTTAATATCTAAGCACAGTACAATTCAGCAAGATGCACAAATGATGATCCACATTCAACATCTGTTTCTTTATAAGCTTTTGAAATAATTATGTATATATCTCAAGCAATTTTTTAATACTGTCGTTTTGTGGGTTTTCTTTAAGGTTTGATGCAATGCATTGAATTTTTAACTGGATGGCCGTTTATCAGTGACGGTACAATTAAGATTTATAAAGAGCATGCTTATAAATGCTGTTAATCTGAAAGTATCAACTTCATTGTCGCACAGCATGTTATAAGTTAAAATTTATATGTCAGAAATAATAAAAGTTAAAAATAAGAGAATTTATTTTTGTTATTTTATCGGGGAGTTTGAATGTTATATTCATATAAATTGGTGTTATTCAAATAAATGTGAAGAATATTGGACCTGCTACCTTAGAGAAAGTGTTAAAATATAGATGCAAATATCTCAATATCTGGATTGCAGTGATTATCCCTCATATAGCACCAAATATATTTTGAGCACAGGTAGGCTTATCATTCTCAGGTTTTATTAAAATAACTTCAATAATTTTAATTATTTTAAATATTTTTTCTTCTGCTACATACCTTGTTATATTTTTCCTGGATCCCTTGAATAAGGTAGCTAGATGTAGCAACTGAAAACAAAAGGAAACCAGTTAAATTTGAATGTCAGATACCAATGGTTATATTTGTAGCAATTGTATGTATGGTATATAATGTAATATGTCCAATACAGTTCTACAATTTTTTTCATTGTTAATGTTTCCTAAAAGTAAAATTTTACTTGGTACTCTTTATTTTATAAGATAATCTTCCCCTTGAAGCATGAAATTAACCTAGGGAACCAGACTGATAGAATACCTATAATTCCACATATCAGTGGTTAGCATACAAGAGGAAAAGACAGTCTGGATTTTTGCATCATAAAGTAATGATCAGATCTCTCAATCTTATAGCATTTTTCTTTGTTTTTTTTAAGACTAATACAGGGCAATGTTGATTTTTTATTTTCTATTTTAAATAATCTAATTCAGCCTCTAGTAGTCTACCTTGGATTAATAGCCAGTTGGTAATATTACCCTTAGTAAAAGTAAATTAGGAAGATTATGTTTGATTAAAATTGTCTAATTATTCACTAAAAATAAAATATATGTTTTACTAAATCAGGAAATATGGTTAGAAATTATTTGAAGCCTTGGTCCTATCTATGAAACTATATGCTAAATAGCACAAGCATTTGAAAATATACAATTATAAAAAATGTATATTAAATTTAAGAAAAAATTAAATGGTGCATGTAGAAAGCTTGACTAATAAAATAAAATTTGCTAGAAAAATTCAAAAACTGATTTTATAAGCTGCTACTAATTGTTTTTTAAATAGGGAGCACCCCTAATTTTTTTTCCTTTTTTTGCGGGTCTGGGGATGGAACCCAGGGGCATTTGAACTCTGAGCTACACCCCCTGCCTAATTGTTTATGCTTTATTTTGAACAGGGTCTCACTGAGTTGCGGAGGGCCTCACTAAGTAGCTGAGGCTGTCCATGAACCGCAATCCTCCTGTCTCAGCCTCCCAAATGCTGAGATTACAAGCGTGTGCCACCATGCCTGGCAATCTATTTTTATTTAGAACATCTCTTACATTTAGAGTCATCTGCTATCTTATATTTCTCTAACATCTCTAAAGAAATAAAATTCAATTTTGACTATATATTTTCAAATTCTCACATAAGAAAACAATCAAATTATAAATTAATATAATAACCAAAACTTAATGACTTACAATACCTGACTATTCTAGCAGTGAAGACTAAAAAACAATATGGGGTTAATTTAAATAAATAATATTTTGGTTAAATTTGGGAAAATATGAGAGATGTCTTTTACTCAAATGTGATCAAATTTGAATATGCTGTTTAGTTTAGGATGTCAAAATATTGCCATAAATAAAGAATACAAATAATGAAGATGATTAGAAAATCAGTACTCCAAGGAGGATCTAAATCATGTTTTTAATCTGTCCTTCTGTTGAGTGTGCACTGTGTATTATTTTCATTTTTTTAGAAGGGGAATAAATTAGACCACAGAGAATTTAAAGCTCCTGAATTTATAATTTATATGCTTATCTCTAGTTTTATGGAAGTTTTAAAAAATAAAAATATTAATTAATTATTATTAAACGGATGTGAAAAATTTAACACTTTGTTTTCTGATTTGATATTTAAAGATTTATTATATTTGTGAGAAAATATGTTATTGGCTTTGTTTTTCTTTAAAAAGTTGTTAATACTAAACACCTGTATATCTGCTGAAGGTTTAATATATATTCTTTTTAATTTCTTAATATCAAATTATGCTTATCAAATAATACAATTATATTTTTAGTGGAAGTGTTATGTCTTGATTATATTCTCTTTATAATTCATAAATAGGTAACTGTTAACATTACTGTGGGTAGTACATTTACATTCTTGTTATCAAGACTGTGGAAAATCAAAAGGGAGTTATATAAGAAAAAATTTATCAACAGAAGAATTCATTCACACAAACACATAAGTATTAACAGTTTCCAAGAACTTATTGTTAAAGTTTTAAATAACTACTTGCTAATTAAGCATATAAAAGCACTGTTTTCCTCTCCAATTTTTTTTTTTTTTTTGTTCTTGGGTTTTTATTTGAAAACAAAAAAGAATTTGTATCATTTCAGAATCAGAAAAAATTAAATTTTTACAAACTGAAGAAACATAATAAAATAATTTATTTTTCAGTACTGGAGGTTGAGTCTAGGAGCAGTCTACCTTTAAGCTATATCTCAAGCCCTATCATTTTTTATTTACTTTGAAACAAGGCTTCACTAATTTTTGGAGGGCCTCACTAAGTAGATAAGGCTGGTCCCAAACCTGTGAACCTCTTGTCACAACCTCCCAAGTACTGAGATTACAAGCATGTGCCTTCACAGCCATTTGATAAAATCTTCAAAATAGCATATTTTATTAATATATTTAAAATTTATATTTCTATAGTAAATATTACAATGGGCTGGCAACTGGAAAGTTTAAAATAGTATTATAGAATTACTGTAGTTCTCTGATTTCAACCTCTTTGAACCTCTTTTGAACCCAGGAGTGGTATAGCCTGATCATATGGTTTTCTAAGTTTCTCAGTTTTCTAAAGAATCTCCACACTGAACTCCATAGCAGCTGAACTAGTTTACACTCCCACCAACAGTGTAAAAGAGTCCTTCTTTCCCCACATCTTCACCAGTATTTGTTGTTTTTTGACTTCTTATGCTTGCCACTCTGATTGGGGTTAGATGGAATCTCAACATAGTTTTGAATTGCATCTCTCTGATAGCTAAAAATGTTGAAGATTTTTTGATGTATCTATCGAGCATTTGTATCTCTTGTTTTGTGAAGTGTCTATTCAATTCAGTTGCCCATTTCTTAATTGAGTTATATGTTTTGCTAGTGTAGAGAATTTTACCCATGTTCATAGAAGCAAAACTTATAATAGCCAAAATATGTAATCTGCCTACATCTCCGTCAACAGATGAATAGATTGCAAAATTATGGGAAATAAACACAATGGAATTCTACTCAGCTATAAAGAAGAACAAAATCATGTAATTCATGAGAAGATGAAAAGATCTGGAGAACATTATTTTAAGTGAGATCAGCCAAGCACAGAAATAGAAAAAAGATATATTTTCTCTAATATGCCCAAACTAGGGAGTATTAGGGATACCAGAGGGACTCCAGATAATGGAGAGGAAACCTCAGCAAAGCTGAAATGGAAGGGTAGGAGAAGAAGAAGGCTGAGATTGTTTAATGGAGGAACTATATCTGAATATGTGTAAAAGTATGAATTTATTATGGTTAACCTGGGTACCAATTGTTGGGAGGGGGGAAAGAGAAGTGGGAGGTGAAAGGGCATCCAGTTCCTGAAAACTAAGTAATTATTAAACTTATATTCTTAAACTTAAGTTTTCTTCATATCTATAGATATAAAAATTAGCATATACTCTATTTCAAATTTGGGAACTATTACAAAATAGAGAGACCTGATAAACTAAGTATTATTTCTCTGCTCTGACCCCAGCACCCAAAGATCATGCTGAATTAAATGATGATGAAAATGCCACCACCTAAAGTAAATTTAACATTTCACTTGAAATAGCTTATATTATTTCATGGTGAAGGCTTATTAGTAACATTGGTTTGCAAACCTACATAACACACCCGATGCTGGTACATATGTACCAAAGAGCCATGGACCCAGTTAAACATTTGTGGCATTTCAGTTTCTATTTACCTTTTTTTACATCCAAATATGTGTATAAAATGTCATTGTTGCCTATGCAACATAATATGTTCACAGATGTTTTATAGTATATTCTGAAATATTACCAAAAACAAAAAAAAGAAAATAGTATCAAAGTTTCAAAAATATTATCATTCTTTATCTTTCTTCCCAGGCCAAGAAATAGAAGGGTAAAAAGATGTGGTCTTTATTTATACATTAAAAAACAAAATGGAGAAGTTAGAAACTTTGTTAAAAAATATATAACTTGTTCAAAAGAACAATATTACTTAATGAGAATGATTATTAAAACCCTGTCTAATGTGATTAGACTATACAAAGTTCACTTAAATAAACTATGCATTTATATGTTTCAATAAAAGGACTAATCTATGACTCTTTTATTTCCCAGATACTTTTTATAAAATATTAATAAGTGAATTTTTCACATATTTCACCAGTTTATGGCCTAAAAGTTCATGTTATGTTCATTCATATGTTGAAGTCCTCACCTTCAAGGTGGGGAAGTGAGTTCCTTAGGAGGTGATTAGGTCTCAGAGATGATATCTCATAAATGAAGGTAGAACTTCATGAAAGATACTCAAGAGAATTTCATTTGATGTTACTATGTGAGGACACAGCAAGCAGATGCTGCATGCAAGCTGGGAACTCAGCCCTCCCCATAAAGGGAATCTGCCTCAATCTGGGACTTTCCTGCCTTTAAAGCATCAAAAATATTATTGTTACTTATAAGTATTTTTAATAGAAAAACTAGAACACTAAATAAGCCAGGAACTGAGTTGTAAACCCCCCACTGATATGTAGTCTTTGACTAGAAATAGCAAAACTTAAAAGGCTCCTCTTTGCATCCTTTAAACAATCTTCTGAAATATGGGATTTACAAACTATTTTTAACATAATTAGATTTTTTTTTTTGTTGCTCATGTTGATAACGTGTATACACCTAGTGGAAGGTAGCATTTTCATTAATGAACTTCAGCCTTCTTCCTCCTTGACTCCAATGTGGATCTCCTCCATTATCTGGAGTTACTATCATATCCCATAAACTCCATAGCTCAAGCATATTAGAGAAAGAATATATCCTTTCTCTGTATTTGGCTTATTTCAATTAATGTTCTCCAGGCTTTTCCATCTTGTTAGGAATGACATAATTTTGTTCTTCTTTATTGCTAAGTAGAATTCCATTTTGTGTATCTCCCATAATTTTGTAATCCATTCATCTGTTCGTGGACACCTGGGTTGGTTCCATATTTTGGCTATTGTGAATTGTGCTTCTATAAGCATAGGTACATATATATTAATTTAGTTCCCTAATTTTAATACCTTTGGAAAAAGATACCCAGTAGTGGTATAGCCAGATTTTATGATGGATCCCTTACCAGTTTTCTAAGGAATATCCACATTGATTTTCATAGTGGCTGAACTAATTTGCAGTTCTAACAACAGTGTAGAAAAGTTCCTATTTTCCCACATCCTCACCAACATTTATCGTTATTTGACTTCTTTATGCTTGCCATTCTGACTGGATTTAGATGCAATTTCAGTGTAGTTTCGACTCACATCTCCCTCCCTGATTGCTAATAATGTTTAGCATTTTTTATCTATCTATTGGACATTTGTTATCTCTTTTTGTGAAGTGTAGAAATTTAAACAGTATGGTACTGGCACAAAACAGAAACACAGATCAATGGAACAGAATAGAAGATACAAAAACAAACCCACATTCTTATATTCAATTGATCTTTGACAAAGAGGCCAAATACATCACATGCTGGAGGAAAGACAGCCTTTTCAATAAATGGTGCTGGGAGAACTTGCTATTCATTTGTAAAAGTAAATAAGTAAATGAATAAATAAATAAATAAATCTCCGGGCGTGGTGGCGCATGCTTGTAATCCCTGTGTTTGGGAGGTGGAGACAGGAGGATTGCGCAGGTTCGAAGCCAGCCTCGCTCGCTGGCTTAAGAGACCCTGTTTCCAAATAAAATATAAAACAGGTCTGGGAGTGTAACCCAGAGGTAGAAGAATTCCATCCCCAGTACCACCAATATATATTATATATAATTGGAACTAAGTTTTTACCTCTGATCCTGCACAGGAATCAACTCTAAATGAATCAAAACCTGGAATTCAGACCAGAAATTGTGAAGCTATTACAGGAGAGCATAGGTTAAACGCTCCAACATATAGAAACAGGTAGTAACTTCCTCAACAAGACCTTCAAATCTCAGAAAATTAAAACAAAAACAAGTGAGATAGAATCAAACTAAAACGTTTCTGCACATCAAAGGAAATCACCAAGAATCTAAAGGGAGAGGCTACAGAATGGAAAAAGATTTTTATCAGCTGCTTTTCTGATAGAGGACTAATATCCAGAATATACAAAGAGGCTTAACACTAACAAAACAACCCAATCAAGAAATGGCCAACTGAATTGAATAAAATTTTGTTTTCCTAGTAATAAACTGGACCCATTTTCAAAGAAGTAATTTAAAACAAATTCAACTGTTACTTCAAAATAATTTTAGATAGATAAGAATTATATTATATATAATTCTTAAATGTTGAAGAAGTTAATTAATATCCCATTTATTTTTCATTCATTTGTTTTATTTCATTCAACCCCTCAGGGTCTTTTTTCTGCCTATATACACTAAACATGCCTCTATTAGTTTTTAATCGTATTAGTTTTTAATCTCTCTTAGTTTTTATCAGTCAATGACTCCATTTTTATATTTTTCAAGCTTTGGTAGCATGTGTTTGCAGATCTTTCTTCCTTCAAGCTTACAAACTATAACTGGAAAAAAAAATATCCCTGGAGCAGCTCCATAATGGAATTGAGCAAATGAATGATAAGCCACATGTAGAATGAAGAGAGTTTCTCTGAGAGGACAATATTAGATAAATAAGATTTTTATAAATCAAAATTATTTTGTCTCTCCTATTTTTATATTTCTCAACTTTCAAATTAGCATGTTTAGCTTAAATCACCATTTTTATAACATAGTACCAATTTATTTTTTTTTGTATTTTCACTGGTATATCTCAAAGTTTTTTTAATAAATAAAATATTAATTTTCCAAACCTCCTAGAAATTCTCTATGGATCATTATATTGTACAAACCAGAACACAGTATTTCTTTTTATCTTAATTTAATAATAATAATTACACACATTTATGGATGTAATGGTATATTTCAATACCTTCACATAATGCATTATGATCTAATCATGTAATTATCTATCACCTCAAATATTTGTCATTATTTTTTGAAAAATCTTCAGAGATTTGAAATATTAATTAAATGTTGCAAATCATGGTTTCCTTGCTTTGTTATAGGATATTAGAAATTATTCCTCCTATTACTGAACTATATTACTGCATCAACTAATCATCCCTTCTATATCCCCTTTTCCCCTTTTCCAGTGACCAGAAACCATTATTGTAGTCCAAAATTCTATGGCATAGATTTAGTTTCCACATATAAATGAAAACATAATTTGTACTTCATCAGCTCTCATGCTCAAATTTCCCTTTTATCATGGGCTGTCAGTGTCATGTCCTACATAGCTCTTTATAATGCACATTTTGAAATTTGTCATAATCTTTCAGTACCATATTAGAGGAGTAGTCATGATCTTGATATAGGCAGGCTTTCAAGTTGATTTTTTGTTTGTTACTATTAGTTACTTCTGGTATATCACCTACATTTTAATAGGAGTGAACACTTTAAAATTAATAATAGATTTTAATAGATTTTATTAGGATAGATAACTTTAGCATGGTCTATGGTGTCCTAAATAATATAATTCTCATCCACCTCTACAATCTGATGCCTTGCTTCTCTACACTGTTCCTCATAAGCCCATAATTAACTTGTTTGTTGTTTTAATTCTATTGGGAGAGATTTTATAATAAGATTATTTTCTACCAATATTTTTATGAAAGGAATATTCTGTCATTTTAATATAAATTAAATATAAACCAGGTAGAAAGGGAAAGAGTCAAGTAAGATGATGTAGCTAGACATATGCTGAATCATTTATTACATGGGATATGTGGTCTTGAGACTTTCTTAAAATAAAATTATAATAAAAACAATGATAATAAAGATATATACATGAAAGTTATACTGGAGTATGGATAATGGCTTTTCTATAGAATAGTATTTTAATGCTCCAAACTAAAATTTTTAATTAGAAAAATTACCTCAACCTTAAAAAAATACTTAATTTAAAAAAAGTTTGAAAATTATTTTCATGTGATAAAGTAAGAATCATAGAATGAGTCAACTCATCAGTTTAAGTCAGAAAATATGTTTTTTAATTTCTGGAAAATTATTTTAAACTGTCTTCTGGCAAAACAATTATCTAAAATATAACTTAAATTTTATTTTAGAATTTATGTAAAAAACCTAGAGTTATTCTGAAAAGATATGTTCAAAGTCCTGTTCCCTGGATGAGGGTGTTTGGTTTCAGTTTTATTTTAGAAAAGAGGGATTAGGTAGATGACCTATGAAGATGTTCAAGCTGTATAATTTTATGAGTTGGTTTCTTCCTTCTTTATAAAATTGAATCAATTTAAATTTTATTTCTTGTCAAAGGAATAAGAAACATGAATTCTAGGGTCTATGAAAAAGGCTTGCTATTAAAGAAATCTTTGACTCTTGGCAAATAGCTGACAACTCTTTTTCCTTTTTTATTATTTTTATGGATTTTCCCTAAAGTACTTTAAGCATATTTGAGTATTATTTAGTTAATATGTGAAAAAGCACTCTATTAACGTTAATTGACTTTGCCAATGAAATAACAGTCAGGTTCATATGATTTGGTCTTTTGTGGCATGCATCACTGTTACTTTAGTTTGCTAAAACTAAATATTTAACTTTAAACAAGATAGTGTTCATTTAAAAGGTATCTACTGTCAATATATACAAGGTAGTGTTGTAGAAACCAGGAACTTAGTATCAGACAATCATATTTGCAGGTGGGGCTTATGTTCTTCTCAGAAAATATAAAAATCAGAGCTTATAATTAGGAAAGGTCGCTGGGCATGGTGGCGCACACATGTAATCCCCGCGCTTGGGAGGCGGAGACAGGAGAATGGTGCAGGTTTGAAGCCCCTTGCTTGTTTAAGAGACCCTGTTTCCAAATAAAAATATAATAAATAGGTCTGGAAGTGTAGCCCAGAGAAGGGTTTCTAGTAACCCCAGTACCACCAAAAATAAATAAATAAATAAATAAATAAGAAAGGTATAAGTGTAAGTAAAGATAGAAAACTCTGTTGGCAAATTACAAAATGTAAGGAGGTAAACAGATTTAGGATGATAAGATAATATAGATCAGCTTAAAATTTATTAATAAATTTGTATTTTTTTGTTCCTTTGTTTGTTTGTACTGAAATATTCTTGTAAAAGTATTCCCTGTATGGCTTACTACAATCAGTGTATGCAGATTTTATTTCCTCCTTGGAAGTCAGTTTTATTTTACTGTATCTTTTTTTTTTTCATGGTTCTTTTTTTGTAGCAAAGAAAAAAGAAAATATTGTCATTTTTATATTTTATAATACATACTTAAAACCCATTATCAATCTTTTGGGAAGTGGTTGAAAATATTACAAAATATGTTGCTTCTTTTTATATAGAATAATTTGCTAACACCTGAAGAAATTATGTATGCTTAGAGTAAGGATGTAAGATAATTTATCAACTTTTTTCTTTCCACCTTTTTGTACTAGGGATTAAGTCAATAATTTATGTGATGTTCATTATATTTGGGGGAGATATAAAATATAGATTTGTCAATTATCTGTGTTATTGGTAAAAAGAAAATCTAGAGTAAAATGGATACACTGGTACATGCCAGTACTTGGAAGGCTGAGACAGGAGAATCACAGGTTCAAGGACAGCTTCAGTAAGTAATGAGACTTTCATCAACCTAGTGAGACCCTATTTCAAACTAAGGATGAAATAGGGCTAGAGGCATACTTATCTCAGGGGTGGAATGCACCTGACTTCAATCTTTAGTATTTTAAAAAATTCCATAATATATCAGTTTTCTGGGAGAAACTGGAATAAAAAAAGAGAGAATGTTAATTGTTTTACACTAGATAATTTTAGAATGTCTATTAAATATCCTCATATTTCTCCAGCACAGAGAAATAAATTATCTAGAAATTCAAATTTGAATCATCTGTTCTAATATGTAATACTATATCTAATCACTGATATTACATTTTATAGTAATATTTTTATTTATAGGTGAATAATATATTAAACAATTTTATATACTGTACTTATTGTTGTTATGTTCAAGCACAATATAATATTCCTGTATATTTATTACATAATCTACAGGTATAATAAGTAATCTGAATCTATTCTAATATTTAAATTATCTAATATTTTGAATTCTTATAGTGATTATTAAAATGCATTATAAAATTTTTAATTTATATACTGGTTTTTAAAATATATATTTAAGTCCATATATTTATGAAAACATAGGCATGACTAATTGACATTTTATTTTTCTACATGTAACAATAATTGTAATTAACAAACATGATGAATCAAAAGATTTAAAATTTCTTTTCACTGGTAATAAGTTCTAAATTAAGTGATCTTCAAATAAACATGATCCGCGCAAGGCCCTGGGCCCCGGGTGGGGGTTGCGTGGGGCATGCTGGACCCCCAGAAGAACCGGGACACAGGCCGCAGTGCTACCGAGTGCCTGATCCCACAACCTCCTCAAACCACACATACTATCTTCTCTTATTAAAAAAAAAAATGGAAAAGAAAAAGAAAGAGGAAAAAAAAGAAAAATATTGTAGAGGGGTCAAAATGACCCTGGTGACTGCCAGGATACTGGAGATGCAGACAAAACTTATCCAACTTAACTGAAACCTTTGGAAAAATTTCCCGTGAAGGAGGCCTGCTTCTTCTCTACATCCTTAAGAATCCTGGACATCACCAGTAAGGAGAGAGTTTAGCGGAGACCTAGGAGGAAGGCAGTGTTGGAAGCGGTCACCACGATGGCGGTGGACACTTGTATTGAGGAGAGGCAGAAATCTGATCCTACCAACCTTATCTTCTGGATAAATTACCCCAAACCTCGAATGCTACTGTCCCACATGCTTAAGAACACTGGACAACATGCAGAGTGGAAAAAGAGCTTGGGAAAGATGTGAAATGGTGGAGGCAGCGGCCAGTACTCAGGGGAGGCAGAGTTCTGATGCAATACACCTGGAACTTTTGAAGAAATAACCCCAGAAGCAGAATGCCAGCACCATGCACCCTCAGGAAAGTGGGACAACTGAGTGAAGAGGGTGCTGAGTGAAGAGGGTGCTCGGATTGGAGCCTGCCAAGGGGTGAGGCCAGTGATGGGAACAGCAAACCTGCAATTGGAGCCTGATGTGAGACAAGGCCAGTGCTGGGGCATCTGAGGCGGGGACCAGAGCCTGACACGAGGCAAGGGCAGTGCTGGGGCCTCCAAGGCTGGGGTCGGAGCCTACCAAGGGGAAAGGCCAGGGCCAGGGCCAGTGAGCCCGGGATCAGAGCCTGCCGTGACGCAAGGCCAGTACTGGGGCCTCCGAGGCCAGGATAGAAGCCTGCCAAGGGGTTAGGCCGGTGCCAGAGTCAGCGAGGCCAGGATCGGAGCCTACCATGAGGCAAGGCCATTACCAAGGTCTCCAAAGCCGGGATTGGAGCCTGCCGAGGGGTTAGACCGGTGCCAAAGCCAGCGAGGCTGGGATCGGAGCCTGCCATGAGGCAAGGTTGGTGCTGGGGCCTTTGAGGTCTGGATTGGAACCTGCTAATGGGTTAGGCATGGTCTGGGGCAACCGAGGCCGGGATTGGAGCCTGCCATGAGGCAAGGCTGGTGCTGGGGCCTTCAAGGTCTGGATTGGAGCCTGCTGATGAGTTAGGCTGGTGCCAGGGCCAGCGAGGCTGGGATCAGAACCTGCCATGAGGCAAGGCCAGTGCTTAGGCCTCCGAGGCTGGGATTGGAGCCTACCAAGGGGAAAGGCAGGTGCCAAGGCCAGCGAGCCCGGGACTGGAGGCTTCCATGAGGCAAGGCCGGTGGCAGGGTCAGCAAGGCTAGGATCAGAGCCTGCCTTGAGGTAAGGCCTGTGCTGGGGCCTCCGAGGCTGGGATCGGAGCCAGCTGAGGGGTTAAGCTGGTGCAGGGGCCAGCGAGGCCAGAATTGGGGCCTCCCATGAGGCAAAGCCAGTGCTAGAGCCATCGAGGCCGGGATAAGTAAGAGTCCTTTGAGTGGCCAGGACACTAATGGGGCCATCAAGAGTGGGATCGGAACTTGCAATGTGGCATGCACAGAGAAATACCACAGAAAATAAAAAACAGATTCTTCCCCTAAATAGCAAAAACTAGGAGGAAAGGGGTAACAGGAGGAGATCGAGTAGTAGAAAGGGCCCTCTAGTGAAGCAATTAAGGTGACCAATCAGAGGGGATGGGATGGAGGAGGATGGAACCTCTTTAAAACTGATAATGTACGTAAACAAATGTATCAAAGATAATCACCAATCAAGCATGGGGTTGAGGGAGGGGGAGGGATTGGGATAGAGATTGGATGAGGGCTAATTGGATAATATGTGCTTGTATATCCTCTCAAGTCTTATATTCCAATGTGATGTATGATTACAATGCACCAATAAAAATATTAAAAATTAAGAAAATAAACATGATCCAATGGAAAGTATTATTTTAATCAAAATACAAAATTTTTAGTAAACAAATATTTAGATTTTATTATTATAAATACTGTATTATATTTTTATAATGTTACTTAACCCTCTTGATTGATCATTTACATTTGTTTTCTGCATCCTTTCCACTTTTGAAATTAGAACAAGCGTACAGTGAAATATTTATTTTCACATAAAAGACTCAATGAACATCTTGGCCATATTCCTCTTGAACTGCTTCTTGAATGTATTATGTCCTTTGGGAAGAGTGGGTCTATTTTAATTTTAGCCCATACTTGTTCTGTCTTCTGTGTGCTTACTTGTCTTGGCCACATCATGTTACTGCCAAAATCCCCTCTCAAGGAGATGTCCTTACACTCTTGGTTTTTTAAAATATGCTTTTATTGGTACATTATAATCTCACATCATAACATAAATCATGTTGACAATGACATACATGGTATTTATAGTATTTGTAATATTTTCAAATACTATAAATATCACATTATGTAGAATGTATTATTTATCTGAGAAAATGTTGATTTTTAAAATTGTGTTGCATAATCTTGGATTACATTATCATGTAAAATATTTTAAATATGTTCTGTAGAGTGACTAGATGGTCTTTCACTCTGTCATGGCTAGTCAAAATGTATTATTATAAAACTATGAAAAATAAGTTTTCATTTACTATCATTCAGATTTATTTTCTTTAATATTTGTTCATCCAAATCTTAGGTTTTCAATTTAGAAAACTCTGCAAGGTAATAAGAGCTATAAAATGTGTAAGATTTTTTGAAAGACTTCTTTCTTGTATTGTTATTTCAAATTTTTTATGTCTTCACTGTTTACATTATTCTGGAAATATTCTAGAAGGCATATTTGAAATGAGATAAAACCTCTTACCTTGAATATATATTCATAATGTCAGCACAGCAGGCAAAAGAAATATTCCTGAAAATAATGTAGCAATTGTGTGACTATCCATACTGTAAAAAAAATTCACTGATAAACTACATATATAAATCCCATTGAATAAAACAGAATATATTCACCATCTCATCATTCCCTTAATCAGCAACCAAAACTCACATTGGCCAGAAAATACATCATAGCACACAAGGAGAGAGGAGCAAAGAGAAATTGGGGAAAAAATGAAATGGTGATAGTGTTCTAGATTATCTAGAGAAATAGAACATAAACATGTACATATATGATATATGAAATACATAAATGTATAACATTATACTTGCTAACATTTTATAACTATAAAATTTTTTAAAACTTATAATCTAGACATAAATGTTTATTAATTATTAACAAATATATAAAGTATAAAATTATTATATATTTTAATAAAACTATTATACCAATAAGAGTATAACATATATTTTTGCTGTTCATAAATATACATTTAACATATTGCATTATATATAGAATATTGTACATATATGCATGTATATACAAACATTAAAGCATACAAAAGCACATGTGCACAAATTAGAGATTTATTTGAAGGGATTAATTCATGCATTTGTGAGCACTGACAGATTCAAAATTTCTATGGCTAACTAAGAGTTTGGAAAGTCAAACAAGTGTTGATGTTGCTTTCTTGACAGAGAATTTCTTCTCCTGAAAACCTAAATACAGCCTTTAAATGATGAAATTGAGGCTCAACTGCATTATTGAGATTGATTTTTTTTTATTTAAAAGTGAACTGATTGGAGATGATAGCCATATTCACATAATACATTCATTTCAGCACTCAGAGTTGTATTTAATTAAATAACCAGATACTACAGTTTAGACATGTTTACATGTGAAATCAAATATATGTGTAACTTCCAAGACACCTAATAGCAATGTGAACACATTGTTAGAGCATTATTTTAAGTGACCACTGCCTCATGGATTTTGCAAATTACAAAATATAGAACAATGTTGGTGAATTACTTTACTGGTAATCTTTGCAAGAGAGAAAACTTTGGTTACGTGTGGTGTCCACACATAATCACAGTACTTGGGATGGTGAGACAGGAAGATCTCAGGTTTGTGGTCAGCCTTAGCAACTTAGTGAGGCCCTGAGCAATATAGTGAGATCTTATTTAAAAATAAAAGATACAATAGGGCTGGGGTTGTAGTTCAGTGCTACAATGCCTCTGGCTTCAATCCTCAGCATTCCCAACAAAGTAAATAAAATAAAGCTTTTATTGCATATGTATGTGGGGGGGCATGTCTTACATTGTATTTTTGTGTAGAGAGTCCAATACTGGAATAGCTTTCTAAAAACAGATAAGTATCTGGATATGATGCTTTAGCCAATGGTTTCTTTAATTTTAGAAACTTTATTCACCTTATTATCACCACTCTAGGTCACTGATAATAATGTAATTGAGGTTTTTTTTTATGGCTGAGTAAAATTCCTTTTTTATGGCTGAGTAAAATTCCTTTTTGTACATATCCCACAGTTTTGTAATCCACTCATCTGTTGATGGACATCTTGGCTAGTTCCATAGTTTGGCTATGGTGAATTGTGCAGCTATGAACATAGATACTCATGCATTAGTTTGGTAGTTTGGTTTCCTTTCTTTTGGGTAGATACCCAGAAGTGGTATCTGGATCAAATGGTAGATTTGTTCCCATTCTTTTGAGGATTCTCCATCCTGTTTTCCAAAGTTGTTGCACTAATTTGCAATCCCACCAACAATGTTTTATAGTTTCCACTTCTCCACATCCTCACCAGCACTTGTTGTTGTTTCTGTTTTGAATGATTGGCATTCTAGTTGAGGTTAGATGAAATCTCAGGGTAGTTTTTATTTGCATCTCTCTGATTGCCAATGATGTTGAACATTTTTTCATGCATTTATTGGCCCTTTGAATTTCTTCTTTCATGAAGTGTCCATTTAGTTAGCTTGCCTATTTTTTTTTATTGGCTCATTTGTGTTTTTTAGTATTGAGTTTCTTGCATTCTCTGTATATTCAAAAATTAGTCCTCTATCAGAGGTATAGATGGTAAAAATCTCCCATTCTGTTGTTTCTCTGGGTCTTCTTATAGTTGATTTCTAGTTTCATTCCATTTTGACCTGAAATGACACACGGAAGTATGTAACATTTTTTAAATTTGCTAGTGCTCATTTTGTGTCCCAGGATGTGATCTATTTTGGATCTGTGAGCAGCGGAGAAAAATGTAAACTCTACTATAGTTGGGTGAAATATTCTATATGTGACCAACAAGTCCATTTGATTAATGGTGTTCTTTAGTTCTGAGGCATCTTTTCTGACCTTTTGTCTGGAAGATCTGTCTAATGTTGTGAGAGGTATATTGAAGTCTCCCAGTATTCTTGTATTGGGATTTATGTGTGGCTTCATGTCACGCAGAGTTTGTTTTATAATAGTAGCTGCACCTATGTTTGGGGCATAGATATTGATTATTGTTATTTTCTCTTGCTGGATTATTTCTTTTACCAGTAAAATATGACCTTCTTTGTCTCTTACAATAAGATTGGGTTTGAACTCTAAATAGTCTGATATTATAGTTGCTACTCCTGCTTGCCTTCGAGTTCTGGTAGCATGAATTACCTTGCTCCAGCCCTTTACCTTGAGTTTGTTACTATCTTTACTTGTAAGGTGTATTTCTTGTATGCAGCAGATGGATGGATTCTGGATTTTAATCCATTTTGCCACTGTATTTCCCCATATAATTTGATAGATAGTTTTGATGGGTAGGAAATTTTTGGCTGGAAGTTGTTTTCTTCCAGAGTTTGGAATATGTTACTCCAAGCCTTTTGGCTTTCATGACTTGGTTTGGGAAGAAAAGATTCTAATTCGTTTGCTTCTGAATGTCACTTGGCCTTTTGTTTTTGTTGCCTTTAAGATTCTCTCTTTGGCTTCTACATTGGTCATTTTGACAATTATGTGGCATGGGGAACATTTTCTCTAATCCTGTCTAATGGGAGTTCTATAAGTTTCCCAGACCTGTGTATCAACTTCTTGTTCTATGTTTGGAAATTTTTCTGCTATTACTTCTTTGAAGAGATTATTGATCCCTTTGGTTTCACCTTTTTTTCCCTCCTCTATTCCAATTATTTCTAGGTTAGCTCTCTGAAAATGTGCCCATATTTATTCAATGTCCAATTCCTACTGTTGGATTTTTTTTTTCTGAGTTATAAAATCATGTGTTCGTTTTTGGAGTGATCATCTTCTAACTTTTAACTCTGTTTACATTGTCTTTGGATATACAATATGTTTTTATTTTTTAGGGAGTTTGTATACTCTTATGTTGCCTGTGCCATTGAAATCATATCCAAGAGATCACTGCCAATTTCAATATTGTGAGGTTTTATGACCCAGATTTTCTTCTAAAAGTTTATAGTTTTAAGATATATATTTAGATCTTTTATCTATTTTGAGTTAATATTTGTATATGGTATTAGGTAAGGGTCCAATTTTATTCTTTTTCATGTAATTATTATTTTTCAACAATATTTAGTTACAAGATTATTATTTTGCTCCACCAAATGTTCATGGAAAACTTGTCAAAAATAACGACAATATATGGAAGAATTTATCTCTAGGCTTTTATTTAACGCCAATGGTTTATATATCTGCCTTTATAGCAGTACTACACTGTTTCAATTATTGTAGCTTTACAAGGTTTGAAATCAGAAAATGTACATCTTCTAGCCTTGTTCTTTTTTGAGATTGTTTTGGGTATTTAGAGTTTATACTTCATGTTAGGATAGATTTTTTCTGAAAAATAAATAAATGTATAATAGTTTCACCTTAAAAAAAGAAAAATATCCTCTGGTAAGAAAGAAAACAAATAGAAATATTGAACTGTTATCTTTTAGTCATCAAATGCTTGGTACCAGACAAATGAAACTGTTTTGTGAGATTATCATCGTTAATATTGGATAAATTGCTATAAAACTAGATGTCTACCACTAAGCCAAGCATGGGAAGGAGGGATGGGTGGGGAACGGGGTGGGGATCGGGTAGGGGCTAACTTGACGATGTGTGCATGTATGTCTACAAAAGTATTTTCTTTATACCATTATGATGTATGAATACATTGCACCAATAAAAAATAAATTAAAAAATAAAGATTAATAATGATTGTAAAAATATTACTTTTAAATTAAAATAACAGTATAATAGGCAAAAGGTGAATTGGCCTACCTTTTGTAACTCAATGTAAATGAAATGTGAATTACATATTTTTGCCAATTAAATAGTTATGTTTTAAGAAGAAAAACATTGAAATATTTGTTTTGATGATTGACTTAATTTAAAAAACTTCTATATATATATATATATATATATATATATTTCAAAAATATTAATAAATTATAGCCTTCGTGGTGTCACATGCTTGTAATTCCCGCACTTGGGAGGCAGAGACAGGAGAATAGGAGAATTACTCAAGTTCCAAGCCAGCCTTGCAAGCTTAAGAGACCCTGTTTCCAAATAAAAATATAAAATAGGTCTGGGAGTGTAGCCTGGAAATAGAAAGGGTTTCCAGGAACCCCAGTACTACCAAAAA
Organism: Muscardinus avellanarius; assembly: GCF_963383645.1. Classification (NCBI taxonomy): domain Eukaryota; kingdom Metazoa; phylum Chordata; class Mammalia; order Rodentia; family Gliridae; genus Muscardinus; species Muscardinus avellanarius. The sequence continues at coordinate 25,125,729 of NC_137790.1, read as the reverse complement.
AAAAAATTATATATTGAACTCTTAGGATACAAAAGCATATTTTACTTTAATATAGGTGATGTTTTAAGACTCAACACAGCAATAGAAAAACTACAAATGAATTCTTCACCCTGGTTATTACCAACAAAAAGAAATAAATACTTTTGATTTCTTTTCTTTCTTCTAAGGTATAAGCTAGGTATAATAATAGAATAAAGCTTTAGGTTTCTTTTTTGAACTATATTGTAAAAGCCTTATCTAATGTAAATTGACATTTAACAAATTTTTCTTATTCCTGTGAGAATTTTGCACTTTAAAAATCAATTTTTCTCTCAACAGCCCTAAATTTAGTTTACCTACTATACATTTTCTTTGCTAAAATATGTACTTCTGTTGATGACGACCTAGAAAAGTTGTCTTTATAAGTCCCGCTAACACTCCATCTCTAATGCCACAAAATCAGTGCTTTTCATAGTCAGAAATAACTATCAGCAGAGAAATAGAAACTGTAAATAAAAGAAACAGAGAAAAAGAGAATTAGAAGAACAACTTGGTTTCACCTTGTTTTCTCTCCTCTATTCCAATTATTCTTAGGTTAGCTCTCTTAAAATGGGTCCATATTTCTTCAATGTCAGATTCCTGCTATCGGATTTTTTTTTCTAAATTAGAAACTATGTGTTCATTTTTTGAATGATCATCTTCTAGGAGCGAGATTCTATTCTCCATGTGGTCTAATCGGTTTGTTTGTACTTTGAATTAAGGCCTTTACTTCATTAATTGCATTCTTTATCTCTCTTTGGCTCTCTCTGAATTCTTTTCGAAACACCTCTATTATTTCTACAGTTATTTTCCTGATTTGATCTTCTATAAATCTCTGCATTTCTGTTTTATCAGGTTCTGATGTTGTAGGGTTGTGGGCATTCATTGCTCCATTGTTATTCCTCTTTCCCATGATTTCGGAAGTTTGTGCCTTCTCTGGGTTCTTCCCTGCGTCACTACGACTTCACTTAAGGTGCTGTGGATCTCGAGTCTGTGGTATCTCAGTCCCCACTATTCCTTTACTGGGTTGTATCGCAGAGTCTCAGACCCAGGGAGTCAATCGAGGCTGCTTTAGACCATGGGGGGTGCCAGGTTGGGCATTCTCCTATGGTGTAATATCTCTGCCACCACCACTCCCCCACTGGGTCAAGTCCCTGGGAGTACAGTACTGGGATTTCTCCTCTAGGGGCCCCAATTTGACTCACTCTTGAGTGCACAGATGGAGCTGTCGTGGACTCAGCGAATTCGCTGCTGCTGCCGCTGGTAGCAATATGGTGCCGCTGCTGTGCCCTCGGCCTTGAGGCTGGTATATTTCTTTTCTGTTTTTGAACTCCACTCTGAGTCCCTGCAGAATGCACTGAGGCCAGCCCCTGGGAGCTTTAGCTGCTCTCTGGGCCGAGAAATTTGCCGAATCCCGCCCGGCTGTTCCGCAGCGGCTCACCTCAGCTCGCTGTCCGCTGCTCCTCTATGGAGCTTGGTAGGCTGTTGAGTGTGTTGGTCTTGTGCTGTCCGGTGAACTCACCGCTGCCGCCAGCGGTAGGGCGCTATTGCCGTGTTCTCGGGCGTGAGGCCAGCTTATTTCCTCTCTGGTTTCTTTTTTTTTTTTTTTTCACTGTAGAATTTTTATTTTTTTATTTTTTTTTTTTGTAGTGGAAAAAGTATATGGATGTTTATTACTAATTGTTTATAATTATAGATACAGAAACAACTTAAATATGTATCAGGAGAAAAATAAACAAGAAATTGTGAAATAAATATATCTCAGTTAAATAATTAGAGGTTCATGAGTCAACATGTATAAAATTAAAAAAATACTGATAATGAAAGCAAATTATACCTCAATATATTACTTTTTTTTCATATTTATTTTTAATTGGTGCACTGTATTCATACATCATAGTGGGATACATACTTTTGTAGACATACATGCACACATTGCCCAGTCAGCCCCCACCCGATCCCCACCCCGTTCTCTCCCTATCCCCCCCTCCTATGCTTGGCTTAGTAGTTGACATCTAGTATTATAGCAATTTATCCAAAATTAAAAATGATAATCTCTCATAACAGTTTCATTTGTCTGATACCAAGCTTTTGATGACTTAAAGATAACATTTCAATATTTCTTTTTGCTTTCTTTCTTACCAGAGAATCTATTTTTTCTATTTTTTAGGTGAAACTATCATATATTTATATATTTATTTTTCAGAAAAAAAAATCTATCCTAATATGGAATATGGACTCTAAGTACCCACCTCGATCTTGAAAAAGAACAAAGCTAGAAGATATATATTTTCTGATTTCAAACCATATAAAGCTACAATAATTGAAACAGTGTAGTACTATTCTAAAGGCAGATATATAAACCATTGGAGTTAAATAAAAGCCTAGACCTAAATTCTTCCCTATATTGTCAAGTTATTTTTGACAAGGTTTCCACGAACATTTGGTGGTGGAAATAATAATCTTTTAACTAAATATTGTTGAAACATAATAATTACATGGAAAAGAATAAAATTGGACCCTGACCTAATCCCATATACAAGTATTAACTCAAAATAGATAAAAGACCTAAATATAAATCTTAAGACTATAAACTTTTAGGAGAAAATCTGGGTCATAAAACCTCACAACACTGAAATTGGCAGTGATTTCTTGGTTATGATTTCAATGGCACAGGCAACAGAAGAGTATACAAACTCCCTAAAAAATAAAAAACATATTGTATATCCAAAGACAATGTAACCAGAGTTAAGAGTTACTAATAGAATGGGATAAAATATTTCCAAATGCTATATCTGAAGGTATATTAATATTCCAACTAGAAATCCTAAAAATTAACAACAATAAAGGCAAACAATACCCTTTAGAGATAGGTAACAGACTAACATAAATAATGAATCTCCACAGATAACCAATCTTAGTTGTCTGTTGGATGGAAAATCTTGTTTCTCTGGTTCTGATGTGTGTTACCTATTTCTTCTTTGTAGTTAATCTCTTTGAGTATTTTCTCTAGTGCTGGTTTTGAAGACATAAATTCCTTCAGTTTCTGTTTGTCATGGAAGCTTCTTATTTCTCCATCTAATTTGATAGAGAGTTTTGCTGGGTAGGAAATTTTTGGCTGGAAGTTGTTTTCTTTCAGAATTGGGAATATGTTACTCCAAGCCCTTCTGGCTCTCATAACTTGGTTTGGGAAGTCTGGAGTGATTCTAATTGGTTTGCCTCTGAATGTCACTTGGCCCTTTGCTTTTGTTGCCTTTAAGATTCTCTGCTTGGCTTCCACATTGGTCATTTTGACAATTATGTGGCGTGGGGATCCTCTTCTCCGATCCTGTCTAAAGGGAGTTCTATACGTTTCCTGGACCTGCGTATCGACCTCTTGCTCTATGTCTGGAAAATTTTCTGCTATTACTTCCTTGAAGAGATTGTTGATCCCTTTAGTTTCACTTTCTTTTCCCTCCTCTATTCCAATTATTCTTAGGTTAGCTCTCTTAAAATGGGCCCATATTTCTTCAATATCAGATTCCTGCTGTCGGATATTTTTTCCTAGATTGGAAACTATGCGTTCATTTTTGGAATGATCATCTTCTAAGAGCGAGATTCTGTTCTCCATGTGTTCTAATCGGTTGTTTGTGCTTTGAATTGAGGACTTTACTTCATTAATTGCATCCTTTATCTCTTTTTGGCTCTCTCTGAGTTCTTTTCGAAGCACCTCTATTATTTCTACAGTTATTTTCCTGATTTGATCTTCTAAAAATCTCTGATTTTCTGTTTTATCGGGTTCTGATGTTGTGGGGTTGTGAGCATTAATTGCTCCAGTATTATTCCTCTTTCCCATGATTTCGGAAGTTTGTGCCTTCTCTGGGTTCTTCCCTTGGGTCACTATGACTTCACTTAAGGTGCTCTGGATCTCGAGTCAGTAGTATCTCAGACCCCACTACTCCTTTACTGGGTTTTATCACAGAGTCTCCGACCCAGAGAGTCGATAGAGGCTGCTTCAGACCGTGGGGGGTGCCAGGTTGCACGTTCTCCTATGGTGTGATATCACTGCCACCGCCCCTCTCCCACTGGGTCAAGTCCCAGTGAGTACAGTACTGGGATTTCTCCGCTGTGGCCTGCAATTTGACTCACTGTTCTTGAGTACGCAGATATAGCTGTAGTGAATTCGGCGCTGCTGCCGCCGGTGGCAATATGGCGCCGCTGCTACGCCCTCGGCTGTTGGGCTGGCGTTTTTTTTTTTTTTTTTTTTTTCTTGGTTTTGATTTCCACTCTGAATCCCTGCAGCGTGTGCTGAGCTCAGACACTGGGAGCTTTAGATGTCCTCTGCGCCGAGAAATCCCACCTGGCTGTTCCGCAGCGGCTCCCCTCGGCTTGCTGTGGCCGTCCTGTGAATTCGCCGGCAGTATGGCGCTGCTGCCGCGTCTGCCGCGTCCTCGGGAGAGAGGATCTCCTCTGTGGCTCTGTTCTCAGTCCGCTTTCTCTCTGGAGCCTGGTGATTTTTTTTTGTTTCTCTGGTGATGTTGTTTTCTGGCTTTGAAAGGCGCTGATTTTGTGGTAATGGATATTTGTTGTTAGCGGGGCTCTTAAGCCCCACTTTTCTCGGTCGCCATCTTCCCGGAAGTCCTCTCCTCTCTGGTTTCTGAACTCTGTTATGAGTTCCCTTCCTCTCTGGAGCCTGGTGCTGCAAGGCAAAATGGTGCCCGCTGCTTCACGCCATGGCTCCGGCTGCAGCACTGCGGTCTGGTTTCTGGTGTCTCGTTTTTCCAGCCCTCTTTTTCTCTGTCCCTTAAAATTACATTTTTTGTTTCTCCGCTGATGGTGTTTTCTGGCTATGAAAGGCGCTGATTTTGTGGTAATAGAGATTGGTTGTTAGCGGGGCTCGTAAGCCCCGTTTTGCTCCATCGCCATCTTCCCGGAAGTCTCCCCATTATTAATCTTTAGACAAAAGACAACTGCAGCTTTTTCTTATAATATCTATGAAACTGTAGTGATAAAGTGATTGAAGTCTTTTATGGGAAAATGTCAGTGAAATGCAGAGATTAAATCCACAAAGATCTGATCTGTATCATGATGAATATTTTTGCTTCTTTAATTTATTTAAAATTAGGTATTTTTAAAAATATAAAATGGTAGACAATCAATTTTAAAAATATAAAATGTAGTACATTTTTAGAAACAATTAGGAATAAACATTACAATAACTAAAGTAAACATATTTTTTTTTATTTTTTGTCATGCTTCAGTACTTTCCCTGAGCTAATATTTTTAATCAGATGATGATCAACTGGTGAATCAAGTGTATACTTAACATTAAAATTTTCTATTTCTTAAAAGAAAGATGTATAATATAAAATGAAAGAAAAATCAATGAAAATATGTAGCATAATTAGAATTCCATCATTTGTGTTGAATAAAAAGAAAAATCTTGATCATTGGTGGAAAGTCAATTTGAAGAAGGAGGAACATGATTATGAAAGAATCTTAAAAAAATGCTGTGTTAAATAAAACAAACCAAGAAAAAGGGCAATAAGATATATTGTTTAATTTATGTAGAATATCTTGAATTAACAAATCCATGGACACTGATAGTCTTCAAGTGAAAGGAGACCCAGAAAGCTTGTACTGGCATCCGCATGGACACACGTATCTCATATAACCATATAACGCTTATATAACCACTCTGTTTCAAAGACAGATCTTGAACTTAGAAGACTGTGCCCAATGTTCCTAAGAAAAAGAGAAAAAAAATTATGTCAAATAGTTTTAGGGTCTAAAACAATAATTTTTGATTTTTAAAACTTTTAGCCATTATTGTGCTGTTTAATAAAAATATTTATTTTAAAAAATAGTTCTACCAAAACTTAAATGTAGAAATGTAATTACTGTTGCTAGCCAGTATATAATATCTTATGTTAATAATAAGTACAATTTTGTGAAAGCTCTGTCAACTCTTTTTATGTAATAGTGTTCTTGGATATAGGGAACAATGCTGACAAGTATACATGAATAATGCTATGAAAAAATAAATGTTTATTTAATGTATATACTTTACTACCCCTCTTTATAACTTTTCTAATATACATACTTATATTAAGTGGAAAAATAGTAAATATAAATTTAAATTAACTGACAAAATAGTAAATTTTAATGTGATTATAAAATTAAAATGGCCAATTCACCTTTTGCCTATTATACTCTTATTTTTATTTAAAAGTAATATTTTTGCAATCATTATTAATCTATGGCAAAAGACAACTGCAGCTTTTTCTTATAATATCTAGGAAACTGTAGTGATAAAGTGAGTGAAGTCTTTTATGGGAAAATGTCAGTGAAATGCAGAGATTAAATCCACAAAGATCTGATCTGTATCATGATGAATATTTTTGCTTCTTTAATTTATTTAAAATTAGGTATTTTTAAAAATATAAAATGGTAGGCAATCAGTAGAAAATTACACTGAAGCCTAAAAAGATAATGGAAAGTATTTGTGTAAGAATCCAGTATAGTAGGGTCTTCGAAAGAGGTTAGCTTGAGATTAAAAAGTGACATTCAGCTCAGGTACACATATAACCCATGGTGTTAGGTGATAGGTGGACCCAGTAGATTATACATCCAAACATTACCTCATCTCTCTGCCTTATTTTTTTCTGGGGTTCCAATAGGTTTAACTTACCTGAAAGCAAGAAGACATGAGAGTTGCTGAATTTGTCATATAGATCATCCTTCAACACTCTGATGAGCAAGTGGAATCAATATTAAACTGGAAAGGGCATACAGAAACTATCTGGAAGTTACATAACTAAAGTTACATCACTGAAGCATATCTTGATGGTAATCATTGACACTTTTTTTTTTTTTGGCGAGTCTGGGGATGGAACCCAGGGGCATTTGACCACGAGCTATACCCCATGCCCTATTTTTTATACTTTATTCTGAAACAGGGTCTCACTAAATTGCAGAGGGCCTCACTAAGTAGCTGAGGTTGTCTGCAAACTGCAATCCTCCAATCTCAGCCTCCCAAATGCTGGGATTACAAGCGTGGGTCACCACGCCCTGCTTTCATTGACACATTTAATACAAATACTATTTTTAATACAAGGGAAAAAAAGAAAAAAAAAAGATTTTTAAAAGCAACAAAGACCAGAAAAAAAGATTAAAATAACAATGTACTGAGGAGAATATATATACATTTTGAATGGTGAAATATTGTTTGGGGATGAAAAAACATAAAAAATGGAGGCAAGCTCCACCATTGTATATGGGTATATTTTTAGAGTGGCTACATAATTTGAGAATTCTTTCCACTGTAAATTCAGAATGTAAAAAGAACAAATTGTAATCTCTAAAGAAGAGGTAAATAAATGTGGAGACTAATGCCTCCTTTTCTCTGAACAGTCACAAGCAATTAGAACTTTTAGACTATTTCCTTATACATCGAAGCTGTGCATAATTTATTTTGTGCAATTAAATGAATAGGCACAATTTAAGAGATGACTTTAGAGAAGACATAGATTAAACAATCATTTAGATAGTTTAAATGGAGGTAAGACACCTTGTCTGTAGATTGTAATTTGCTTTATTGCATGCATTAATTGTTGCAAAGATTGCTTGCTGAACCACCCAGATTTATACTTCCTTTCAGTCATGCAGATCTGCTTTTAAAGTATTTCATCTGCCAGACACTCCATTTTCCAGCCCCCAGTAAATCCTTGACACCATTTCATGCTGGTGGTAGGTACATGGTGAGTCACTTAGGGACTCAGGGGCAGATTTCATGATCTTTTAAGGGTTCTAATTATTTCTTGTCAAACTGCTAGGTGGAAGCAACATAGGCTAGGCCTTTAAGGACATGGGCCATAGTTGAGATAATAGATAAAGACACTTGGGTTTCTCCCCTAAGAGTCACCACTTAGTGGAGAGTTAAGCAGAAGGGCCACATGACCACAAACATTAGCATTTTACTAAGCATAAGAAAGATGAAAATGGACATGTGAATGCACTGAAATTTGGGGGTTGTCTACTGTAGTAACTTATGCCAGTCATCAAATCTTCAACAATAATTTTTATTAATTAAGGCGGAGAAAAGAAGATGAAAAGAGAAAAAATTTTTAAAAAAGAGTCAAAAACAATTCCAGGCATAGTCACTGATAACACCAGTATATAAGTATTATATATGGTATACTATATGCTAAATATATATTTCATAGTATATATTCTGTATACTTATGTACAATAAAGTACACATGGTAAAATATATAAATGGTGTTTATTTATATTAGATGTGTATATATTTGTCTTTTTTGTGATGTCTGTAGTTAAAATTACCCAGGAGGTTTGATTATTATTTTTTCTTTTCTTTTTTTTTTTTTTTTTTTTTTTTGTGTGTGTGTGTGTGGTACTGGGGGTAGAACCCAGAGGCTTTCTACCTCTGGGCTATACTCCCAGCCCTTGGAAATAGGGTCTCACTAAATTGCTGAGAGCCTCATTAAGTAGCTGAGGCTGGCTTCGAACCTGTGTGATCCTCCTGTCTCAGCCTCCCAAGCGCTGGAATTACAAGCGTGCGCCACCATGCCCTGCTTGATTATTTTTTCTTATATATTGCATTTAATATTTATAGAAGAAGTTTCAATTAAATTTGATTCTGCTTTTTAGTTATAACTTTCTGTTGAAAGTCTCATTATTTCAACAATTTGTCTATCATTCATTTTATGTTACACATGGACGTAAGTCTTTATCTATAGTCTCTTTGATTCTGATTACTAGTTTCTTTCCATGGAATACTGGCCAATCTTTACTTGCCATTTTGAATGAATGAACTTTTTAAAAAAAGGATCATGGAGGTTCCAGAAAATTTTACTTTTTTCTAACAAAAAACACATTACTTTTTTGTTATAGAGAGGTAGGATATAGAGCTGATTTTAAATTACTTGAGGATTGAATGGGTTGTACCCAGGATACCACCTTCACAAGACAGCATAAATCTAATCGATCTCTGCCCTTGGGGAAAACTTTTGAAACATCTCTATCTTTGGATTGAAAGCCTGTCAGATCTTTCTTTCCTCAACTCTAAAAGACTAAAACTCTGACATTCAGAAGTTTTGAGTTTCACATTCTTCAGTTTCTTGCCTCTGCTGCTTCTAACTGTGGTAGTTTCCTTGGGGAAAAAAAACTGACTGCATTTTGAAGTAGTCTTGATTTCTCTAGTGGGAGTTATCCTAAGTACTGCAAGATTATAGGACACATAAGTCAGTTTACTAGTTCCCCAGCCACCTTCAGGAAGATAGAGATTCAGAATCTGTACCTTGGGGAAAGTAAGCTCTGAGTATTCTCAAGTTTCCTATTTTTTTTTTTTTCTGTTATCTCTGTACAAGTTCCAAAACTTTGACAGATTTTTTTCTTACTTTCAGATGAGTCCCCCTTGCATGAGATATTCTGACATGGATCAATATTTCAATATGGTGCCTGCTCATAATAAGCACTTGCACCCAAGAATAAAATAAATCTGAAAGAAATAGCAGCTAACCTAAGAAAGGCTTCCCCTGTTAAATTTCCCATGTCCATCTGTGTTCCTTTTTGCTTCCACTGCTCTTTAGTGTCTTTAAATTATAATTGTTTACTTCACATGCCCATTTTGTACTTATATCTGCATAACTTACAATTGACAAACTGTGGGAACAGCCAAGATGTCCATCAACAGATGAATGGATTACAAAACTATGGGATATCTACACAAGAAACTTTTCTAAGCCATGAAGAAGAATAAAATTATATCATTTGCAGGGAAATGGTTGAAACTGGAGAATATTATGCTAAATAAGATTAGCCAGTCACAAAAAGTGAAAAATTGGATGTGCTTCTTAATATATAGAAACTAGCAAAAATTCAGAACATGGCAGGAGACTCCAGACAAAGGAGAATATACCTTAATTGAGTGAAGAAGGCAACTTAATTTAAGGAGATCAGAGGCCTGAGAAGGAAGCAGCCCAATAGACATAATGTACATACACAAACTTAACAAAGTCAGTGACTACACTAAGCATGAAAAAAGGAGGGGCAAGAAAAGGGCATAATCTGGGGAAGGATTCAATGAGTGCCGTGTACATATATACCTCTATCACCCTGAACATCATGAAGGTGTAGGATTACAATGCACCAATTAAAATATTTAAAAAAAAGGTTTATACTGACATTGAAAGGGAATAAGAGAATAATCTGTAAACTTCTTTTAAAAACTGAAAAGAATTCTCAAACATAGAATGACTGTTTTAGAAGGGATTTTTACATTGCGTATAAAGAAGACTATATAATTTCTGCAGTGTCTTACAAATCCAAAGTATATGTTTATATAGTTTAATAGAGCAATTTAGTGTGTATGCATTTACGAATTCATTAAGAAACATGAAAAATAAAATTTTGTCAGCCAGGTGTGGTGGTGCATGCTTGTAATTTCCAGCATTTGGGAGCCTGAGACAGGAGAATCAAGATTCAAGGACAGTCTCAGCTGCTGAGTGGGACCCTCTTTCAAAATACGGAAAAATGTGGAGAACATTATGTTAAGTGACATCAGCCAAGCACCGAAAAGAGAAGGGACATATGGTTTCTCTAATATGCCCAAACTAGAAAGTATTAGGGATACCAGACGACTCTAGATAATGGAGGGGAAATCTCAGCAAGCTAGAAGGGAAGGATAGGCTGAGGTTGATTAATGGAGAAGCTACATTTGAAAATGTGTGAAAGTATGAATCTAGCATGGTTAACCTGGACACTCACTGTTGTGAGGGGAGAAGGGGAATGGGGTTGGGCGAGAGGGCATCAAGCATAGTTTAAGTGTGTGCCATTTTCAATATGTTCCACATAAAAATAAAATAAAGTAAATAAAAAAATAAAAAATAAAATAATAAAAATAGGGTTGGGGTGTAGCTTGAAGTTAGAATACCCTTGGGTTCCATCTTTAATACCACAAAAATTAAAGATAATAACAAATAAATAAGTAAAAACATTTTTGTCCCATTAAAACAATGAATTGGGGAAAGGCTAAATGAGTGATCTGTATGCCTCTATTATCTTGGACCCCATTAAGATGTATGACTACAATGAACTGATAAAAATTTTTGATGAATTTTACTTTTTTATTATTTTTATTTATTTTTTTATTTTTTTTATTTTTGGTGGTACTGGGGTTCCTGGAAGCCCTTCTTCCTCCGGGCTACACTCCCAGACCTATTTTATATTTTTGAAACAGGGTCTCTTACGCCAGCGCGGCTGGCTTCGAACCTGCGCGATCCTCCTGTCTCCGCCTCCCAAGCGCGGGGATTACAAGTGTGCGCCACCACGCCCGGCTAAATTTTACTTTTTTAGAAGCATAACCAAAGCTTTCAGAATCAGATCATGATTATCAAGTCTGGCACTGGAAAGATACTAAGTGTACCTAAAACCTAAGATCAATAAGCATTTTTGGAGATACTTTTAAAACCAAAGTACACTGATTATAACTAATTCTTATAAAATTTTTAAGAGAGTAGTTACTTTTTTTTTTTTTTTTTTTTTCGGATCTGCGGGTCGAAGCCATGGGCATTCGACCTCCGAGCTACATACACCCCCTGATCTATTTTTTTTTTTTTTTTTTCTTTTGAAACCGGGTCTCATTGAGTTGCAGAAGGCCTCACTTAGTAGCTGTGCACCGCGATTCTCGGGTCTCAGCCTCCCAAATGCTGGGATTACAAGCGTGCACCACCACGCCTGGCTAAGTAGTTAATTTTTTAAAAACAAATTTTCTTGCTGGGCGTGGTGGCGCACGCTTGTAATCCCCGCTCTTGGGAGGTGGAGGATTACGAGGATTGCGCAGGTTCGAAGCCAACCACGCTGGTTTAAGAGACTCTGTTTCCAAGTAAAAAACTATAGGAGTATAGCCCTGAGGTAGAAGGGCTTCCAGAAACCCCAGTACCACAAATAAATAAATAAATAAATAAATAAATAAATAAATAAATAAATAAATATTCTCTATTTAAAGAGTGAATAATTAGGATTTTTGCAATGCTTGAGCTTTTTCTAGTCATTACAATAAGACTGTTAGAATTGTTATGACCTTAAGAATACACTTGTATATCTGTATATATTAACATAATATATATGTATAAATACTTAGAAGAAAGTATCTATTTTTAATGTATCTCACTGCTTCTCTTCTTAATATACTCCCACAGCATAGTAATTTAAATGCAAATGTGGTTCTCCTGTAAACTTACCAGTGTCTTCCTCCAATTTTCAAATAAATTTAAAATTCTTTTTGCAGATTAAAACATTTTGTTACCCGATTTCAGACTGATATATTGACTATTTTATTTCCAGAATTTGTCCATACATTATGAAGTATGCTTCCATTTAAAATAGGTTTCCATCTATTTTTTTTAAATCATGACATGTACCATTGAGAATAATGCTAGGATTCCTCAATCCCTCTTCCTCCTCCTCCTCCTCCTCCTCCTCCTCCTCCTCCTCCTCCTCCTCCTCCTCCTCCTCCTCCTCCTCCTCCTTCTTCTTCTTCTTCTTCTTCTTCTTCTTCTTCTTCTTCTTCTTCTTGATACTGGGGATTGGAACCAGAAGCATTCTATCTTTGATCTACAGCCCCAGACATTTATTTTTATTATTATTTTTGACTTGACACAGGGTCCTCCTAAGTTGCTGAGGGCCTAGCTAAACTGTAGAGTCTCCTGTCTGAGCCTCACAAGTACTAAAATTACAGTCCTATGTCACCATGACAAACTTTCTTTTATCTTGTAATTTGTCTCACAAACATTGGCTATTTTCTTACGCTTAAAAATGCCAAGCTTATTTTCAGCCTAATTTTTTTGGCACGTCAACAAACTTTGCCTACAACTACTAAAGTAGAAAACCACTTTTTAAGCCTGGAACTATGGTGCACACTTGTAATCTGAGAACTTGGGAGGCTGAGACTGGAGGTTCACAGGTTTGGGGCCAGCTTCAGCTATTTAGTGAGGTCCTCTGCAACTCAATGAGACCCTGTTTAAAAATAAAGAATAAAATAGGGCTGGAAGTGTAACTGAAAGATAGAAGACCCATGGGTTCAATCTTTAGTACAGCATAGCCAATGTTTGTGAGACAAATTACAAGATAAAAGGAAGTTTGTCATGGTGACATTATATACATTTTATATATATGTATATATCAAATAAAATGATAAAATGGTACTTCCGCAGGGAAGTCTCTGATCACTTTATTTAAATATTCCATTAATGCTAAACAATAGCATTATTTCATTTTATTGACAGTTTTCAATATTATCTGAAATTTTAATCTTTTTTGTTCACTTATCAGTACATGAGTCCTAAAATAAAGAATGCTATGACAAACTGAGTGTGGTGGTATCTATTTATAATTCCACTATTTGGGATGCTGAGATAGAAAGATCACAGATTGGAAGTCAGCTTCAGCATTTTAGCAAGACACCGTTTTAAAATATGCAGATAGCCGGGCGTGGTGGGGCAAGCTTGTAATCCCAGAGCTTGAGAGGTGGAGACAGGAGGATCGCGCAGGTTCGAAGCCAGCCGCGCTGGTTTAAGAGACTCTGTTTCAAAAAAAAAAAAAAGTATAAAAAAATAGGTCTGGGAGTGTAGCCCGGAGGTAGAAGGTTTTCCAGGAACCCCAGTACCACCAAAAGAAGAAATAATAATTATAAAATAAAATATGCAGATATAATATATGCACATCTATACATATATAATTACATATATATATGTGTGTATATATATTCACACACACACACACACACACACACACAGGCTGGGGGTATAGCTCAAAGGTAAAATGCTTCTGGGTTCAATGCCCAGTACCACCACACACAAAAAAAGCTGCAATAATCTTTCTTGTACAATTTTCCCTTGCCATTTATCAAATTATTTTTAGGACATGTACTTGCAGCAGATCAACTTTTATTCCAGACTGGTCATTGGCTACTTTTCTATGTGTTTATAAAAATGTTTTAATGGTTTATGTTTATATCAGCAGTATATAGGTTATGGCTTGAATGTTTATATCTCTTTAAAACTCATGTTAAAATTTTATCATTAATAAAAGAGAAGTAAGATATGAAATTTTAGAGAAATGGTGGATTATGAAACCTTTTTCCTCATGAATGGGATTAAGAATTTATTGAAGAGAGTTCATACGGTGTTTGGCTATTTTGGCCTTCTAGTTCTTTCTCTGTGTGGATAGTAATGTTCAACACAGGGACATCCTGAAAGCAGAGGGCAACCTTCAGCTGCTAAGCATGCCAGCAAATTGATCTTAGACTTGCCAGACTCCATAGTTATGAGAAATAAATTTCTATCACTTATAAATTACATATCAGTAGAACTTTTAGTAGCAAAAATAGACAAAAATAATGTGGAAGTTCAGTAAATAAATAAATAAATATAATACAAAAAATAAAAATTACACATTTTTCACTCTAAATTTTTAAATATTTTTTGTTTGGTAATAAAATATTATTATTATTTTTTTTTTTTTGCGGTATTGGGGATGGAACCTAGGGGCATTCTACCTCTGAGTAACACCCCTTGCCCTATTTTTTATTCTTTATTTTTTGAAACAGGGTCTCAATGAGCTGCGAAGGGCCTCACTAAGTAGCTGAGGCGGTCCACGAACCAAGATCCTCATGTCTCCGCCTCCCGAATGCTGAGATTTTTTATAAAAATAGAAAAAAGTTTAAGATTTTCTGGATCCAAAATTTTTAAGTACAGATTTTTTTTAAATATTAGAGATACTTTATGTATATAACACAGATCTATACAACCCTCTTTCCTCAAAAATAAAATGTAATCTATATTGAGTTAACAATTCAAATTCAAAACTATACAAAGAAATATTAGCTAAAGTTAAAATATTTTATAGTTTAATGTACTTTAGAAAAAAGTTAAATTAACTCAAAAAATAGAAATATATTATTTTCTTAGCAAGATTTATAGTTATTAAAGCTTATTTCATTATAATTCTTGAAAAAGTGTTTACTGAAGAATTTAATTTCTTAGTAAGAAAAACAAATGCATGTTTTATATAAATCCTGACTTATGAGTAGTATTTAAATATTTCTGCTTTTCCTATTTTGTCTCATTTCTTCTTTTCATTATGTTTTCTAAAATACTCTCCAATGAAGCCTAGGTCTATTTTTGTCATGACAATGAGAAAAAGAGTAATTAGGAAATGAAAAAGGCCATGGTTTTCTCGCTTCCCAACTATCATATCTTCTAAATAGGAATTTGATGCAGTTGATGTGTTTGCATTAATAACATCTGCTGCTTTCATCATTAAATTCCACCCACTGTTTAATGCCTAGAGCTGCAGAAATAGGAGCATTAGCTGAAAGAATCTTAATTTAAAGCTTTGAAAACACATATTACCACCTATAATCATTCACACTGGGCAAAATCACAGTTAGCCCCCAGTCCTTTATAGAATCCTTAATAGTGGAGAAAATTTAATAGTGGAGAAAACACTTAATAGTGGAGAAAATTTAAATTATAAAAAATTATTGTAGAAAAGTCAAGTTTATATTGTTGGATTAAATAAAGATTAAGAGAGTAAAGCATTGACTAACATCATATAAAAATTAAAACATGTGGAGGATATTCTACAACTAGGAAACTGTATTAAATATGTATTCTCACAAATGTGATTTATCAAAAATTTAAATTTGAGATACAGATTTCTGAGTAATTATATACCTACACATACACACACATGCACAAACACATTCAAACACACATAATATCAGGCAGTTTGTAAGCAAGGACTATGTAAAGTTGACATTAGATGGACATAATTATGTATATATATATATACATATGCATAAATAATATATTAAACTATACCTCCAAGTAGGTTACTACATAGATTAGCATGAGATTAAATTTTAGAAATATTATTGGTTTTAAAGTCCTTCTTTACCATGACACTAAATAATATGAGAACCATATATCACTCATGTTATTTATTTAGAGACATGTTACTGATTCCATCTATTTTCTCTGTAATACTTAAAATGTAGGCAATCTTTATAATCAAAGTCAAGTTATATATGACTGTCACAAACTGATGATAATCACTAGCTCATTTTCAAATATTTTCTATGCAAATATTAGAATCTAACTCTAGATTTAAGAGCCATGCTCTGCAGAATTTCTGAGATTCTGTTGACTTGTTAAATCACTGCTTTGTTCTCAAGAATTTTTTTTTTTTTTTTTTTGCGGCTCTGGGGATGGAACCCAGGGGCATTTAACCTCCTAGCTCCACCCCCTGCCCTATTTTTTATTCTTTATTTTGAAACCGAGTCTCACTGAATTGCAGAGGGCCTCACTAAGTAGCTGAGGCTATCCGCGAACCGCGATCCTCCAGGTCTCAGCCTCCTGAATGCTGGGATTACAAGCGTGCGCCACCACGCCCAGCTAAGAATTTCTGATATTCTTTTGTGCATAATAAATATGATCTTCCCGTTCGGAATTCGTCATTTTATTTTATTCATTTGATCTGCACTTTTAATCACTTTTTTTAGTATCCTCATTCATACCACCCCCAAAATTCTCAATGTTTTTAAGTACCTATATTGCATCTCCTATTCAGTAAGAGTTTGAATCAATCTCCAGAATTTGAAAATGTATTTAATAATTATACTATAAATGAGATTGCTGGGTATAGTGGTGCACACTATCATGGCATTTGGGAGGTTGAGACAGGAGGATCTCTGTTCAAGGACAGCCTCAACTACTACTTATTGTGGCCTTTTCAACTCAGTGAAACCCTGTTTCAAAATAAAGAATAATAATAGGGCTGAAGGTGTAGCTTGGAGATAGAATTGGCCCTGGGTTTTATCCCCAGTACCACAAATAATAACAATAATAATAATAATAATAATAATTATTATTATTATTATTATTATATAATATTTATTACTGAATTTCAAAAACAAGATTTAAAAAAATCTAATAAAATATAAAATACTCCAGGACATTTAAAAATAATATGCATTTTTGCACATTATAATATAATTATAATATAATATATAATTATTATTATTGAGATAATTTTCAACACTCCAATGATTGGTATGATGTGAAATATATATTTTTAAACAGTAAATTAAAATTAATCAGTTACACATGACAATTAGAATGGACCACAAATATATATTTAATCTGTTTAATGGTATAAGTGTTAATTTTTTAATGATACTATGTGTTAATAAAAGTTACTTTTTATCTGAATACTATAGAATTTAAATTGTTTGCTAATAAATATAGGGTTCATAGAATATTAAGACGCATATCTTGATTCATCAACCAAAATTTTATTCAGAGTCTAAAATCAATGGCAGGTTTAATGCTTTTTAAAATAGATAGCACTGTTTTAATTAAAAATGTCAGCAATGTAATTACTCCTTAAGCAAAAGGGCACGGAGAGGAAAATTGAATGATACTTAAATTGAGCATATGAGAAAATTAATTTGCGTTAAAAAGTAGCAATTAGAAATTTTTGTGCCAGCATGAGAGATCATGATTTCAAGTCTGACTCCTCTGCAAAATAAAATTTATCTAACTTTTTATTTTAAAGAAAAACTATAAATATATTAAAGTTTGGAAAATAGCGTTAGTTGTAAAATGCAAAAATGCATATTATTTTTAAATGTCCTGGAGTATTTTATATTTTTATTAGATTTTTTAAATCTTATTTTTGAAATTCAGTAATAAATTATTTTATTTAAATTTAAATCCCATGGAAAGCCTAAAGTGTTAAGATCTCTTTCTGATTTTTGTAGTTTCTTTGATGATTGTCAGCATCTAAATTACTGACATCTTATCAAAATGATCACTTAAAAGTATAGCCAGTGGGAAGAAACACATCGTTTTCTTTTTTCTTTTTGATGCTTGTCTTTTTAATTTAATTTTATTTTTTAACCTTTTAAAAATTTTACTGGTACATTATAATCATACATCCTGATGAAGTTCAGGGTGTTAGAGGCATACAGGCATACAGTACCAATACTGGCCCTCCCCTATTCTTGCCCTAATTTCTTCACTTCCCTCCATCCCATGCTCAGCATGATTAACTTTGGTAAGTTTGTATATATACATCATAACTACTAAAGATATGGATCCTCACCCCATTCCATTTTTCTGTTATTTTGATTTATTTTCTTATCTAAGGTTTCTTCTCCTTTGTCTGAGTCCCAACTATGTCCCATTTTCTTCCTTGCTTCCACATACTGGGGAGAACATCCAGTTTTTCAATATTTGTGACTGACCTCACTTATCATATGTTCTCCAGTTTCATTTATTTTTCTGGAAATGACATGGTTTTGTTCTTCTTTATGGGTAAGTAAAATTCCATTGTGTACATATTTCATAGTTTTATAATCCATTTATATGTTGATTGAAATCTAGGCTCATTCCATAGTTTGGCAATTGTAAATTGTGCAGCTATAAACATAGTTCTTCATATCCTCGTGTGGTGGTGCATGCTTGTAATCCCAGTACTTGGGAGGCTGAACTAGGAGGACTGCATAGGTTCGAAGCCAGCCTCAGCTACTTACTGAGGCCTCAGCAATTTAGTGAGAACCTATTTCCAAATAAAATATAAAATAGGTCTGGGAGTATAGCTCAGAGGTAGAAAGCCCCTGGGATCCATCCCCAGTACCACACACACACACACACACACACACACACACACACACACACAAATAGTTATGCATGTATTACTCTGGTAGTTTGGTTGGTTTGCATTCTTTTGGTGTGCTATACCTAGGTCATATGATGGGTTCATTGCTATTTGTCTGAGGATCCTACATATTGTTTTAAAAAGTTGTTACTCTAATACAAAAAAATGTATTAGAGATCCTACTTCTCCACATTCTCACCTGCATTTGTTGTTTCTCTTTTTTAATGATTACCGTTCCAATTAAGGTCAGCTAAAATTTCAGGGTAGTTTTGATTTTTATCTCTCTGATTGCTAAATAAAGTTGAACATATTTTTGTATATGTTTGGGGCATTTGTATTTCTTCTTATATGAAGTATCTATTTAGTTAATTTTTCTTTTTTTATTGCTATTTGTTTGTTGGTAGTGAGTTTCTTGAGATTTCTGTCCATTGTAGATATTAGTCCTCTATCAGAGGGGTAGTTGGCAAAATCTTCTTTCATTCTGTCAGGTCTCTGTTGAGCTTCTTGATGGTTTTCTTTGTAGTACAGGGCTTCTTCAGTTTAATTCAATCTCATATATTGATCCTTCTTTTAATTTCTTGCACCTTAGGGATCTTATTGAGAAAGTTTTTGTTTGTTTGTTTTTTGATCCATGCCTATGTCATAGAGTTTTGCTACTATACCCTCTTTAAGTAACTTCAAGACCTCTGGTCTAACTTCCATGTCTTTGATCCATCTTGAATTGACTCTTATGTAGAGTGAGAAAGTGGAGTTTATTTTCATTTTTCTGCATATGGAATACCAATTCTACCAACATCATTAGTTAAAGACCATATCTTTTTTTTAAGGTATGTTTTTAGCCACTTTGTTAAAGATCATTTGACTGTAAGTGTGTGGATTTGTTGCTGAGTTTTCTATTTTGTTCCATTTGTGTGTGTGTGTGTGTGTGTGTGTGTGTGTGTGTGCCAATACCATGCTCTTTTTTATTACTGTGTCTCATTTGTAGTTTTATTTCAGGTATTGTGATGCTTCCTTCATGGTTCTTGTTGCTGAGAACTACGTTGGCTATTATAATTTTTTTATTGTTCCAAATGACTTTAAATACTGATTTTTCTGTATCTAAAAAAAATATAATCTTGGTATGCAATTACTGGCTTAAAAATTAAAATAGTCATCTGAAAAGGAATGCAGGTGGCCTCTAGGAACTTAAAATAGCCTTTGGATGACAGACAAGAAATTCAGGGAACCAGTTCCACAGTGACCAATTTTGACCAAAAACTTTAATAAGTTTGGAGACTAATTCTTTCCTAGGGCCTCTAGATAAGAACCCTGCTTGATGAAAATTTTGAATATGGCTTGTGAGAAACTAAGCAGATGCCAGATGAACCTATCAGAATTGATTTCAAGTTTATGGAAACCATTAGGGAATAAATAGGTTTAGTTTAAAGCTACTATGTTGATGGTAATTTTATACCCAGCAATAAAAAATTAAAACAACCCTGAAGCACAATATTTTTAAATGTTTTGTGATTTTTTTATTGGTGCATTGTAGTCATAGATCTTAATGGAGTACAAGATGGTAGAGGCATACATGCACACATCACCTATTTAGCCCTTCCTAATAATTCCAACCTTATTCCCTCCCCTCTCCTTTATTTTCATGTTTGGCTTACTGATTGTCTTTGGTAAGTTTATGAATGTATGCCATGTTATTTAAGAAATTTTTCTCTTTCTCCCTGCCCTTCCCCCTCAGTTAGGTCACTTTTTTGCTCCTTTATGGTTCCTCATCCTCATCTCGAGTTCCTTCTATGATCATTTTTGTATTTATTTATTTATTTATTTATTTATTTATTTATTATTTAATTTTTGTTCTGCTAACTAAACACAGGTTTATTCCATCTATGAGCTATACTCCTATTTTATTTTATATCACTATTTTTTTTTTATTTTGAACAATCATGGCTCAGATATCCAGGCTAGCTTCCAAAATGAAATTCTCCTATATCTGCCTATCAAGTGTTGGGGTAACAAGAGTATGCCACCACATTGAGAAAGACTTCACTAATTTTTTTTTCAATACTGGGAATGGAACCCAGGGGCATTCTACCTCCAAGCAATACCCCCCAGCCCTATTTTTATTCTTTATTTTGAAACAGGGACTCACTGAGTTGGAAAGGGCCTCACTGAGTAGCTGAGGCTGCCTTCAAACCTACTCAATACTCCTCTCTCAGCCTCCCAAAGGCTGGGATTACAAACATGTACCACTATGTCTGGCTAGGGTTTCACTAATTTAAAGAAATAAAAACCATCTCTCAGTGTGTCAAGAAAAACAACCTCTGTTCATGGCTGGTTTCACTCTTCATTAACTTTCTATAACTTTGAAAATATTTTAGATGTTAATTCCTTCACCAAGATCCCTTGTGGGATTTTTAAGATTAAAAAAAATACTCATTTCTTTACTGATGAAATAAAAATTGTTAAATTTTGAAATGAACTAGTATGCCAAACTTCATTGGTAAATTAACATTATATTTGGTACTAAACCATTGAGATGAATATAAAATATTGACTGCTATATGTGATAAACTATTGTTTTTCAAAAGTTATTTCTATTCTCTTCAGCTTTGAAATGACTTCTCTGTGGGCTGATAAAACTTTCACATAACAACATTGCTAAAATAAATGACTAATTTTGGTCAAATGCAGTAGTAGGCCAGCTCTGAAAGGATGCCTTACAAGATATGAAAAGATTCCCTAAATTTTTGGAGCTTTATCTTCCTTTCAGGAGAAAACAGATCCCATGTAAATATTGTAAATTAGCAGTTTAATTACGTATTGAGATTTGCACTTGTAATGGTTGGAGATGAGAAATTCAGTGTCACCATTTTTAAAAATCTTAAGTATGTATATAAAATATGCCTACTTCTTAAGTTTAGTTTTTAAGAATTCCATTTTACATAGATGAATATGCATTACGACATATAAAATAATGTTTACTTTTAGACATTTAATGATGCAAATTAACACACCATAGGTCTTAATATGTAAATTTCTGTAACTCCATTTTTAATTCAATTCAAAGTAGGTATTTTATTTTAATTATTGAGGTTTTCTTACTATATATGTTGGTAAATATTTATTTCATCAAGAATATACATATTTAAATTAAAACAACAAATGATTATTTTTATTTTGAACAGTTAGGACTATGAAAAAAATAAAGTAACTTTAATAGGGCTAACTTGTGCCAGGATAAAAAGCTATCTTTGAATAATATATCAAAGATTAAGCTGTGCCTCATTGCCCAAGTAATCAATTTCACAGTGAGATTATTTAGTCGCCTTTAGAGATGAGTATAATACAGGGGAAAGGTTTAGAAATATATTATTATGTCTACTTAAGAAAAATACATTTTAGAGTACAGTACTTTAGCTAAAAAAATTACAATGCTTAATGGGAAAAAAGTGCACTGGAGGATAAGTGGAAATAACTGATATTCAATTTTTACTATAGGAAAAATATATAGGTATATTTAAAGAAAAAATAAACCCCAGCTGAATAGGTCCAACCAGTTTTTTTTAATTCTACTCTTTCTGAGAACTTTTCTGAGATGGTAAGTGCATACTATTCTACTCTTAAACCTTGCAAAGAAAACCATTTTCCTATAACAATGTATGTAGTACTGATTTTCCTACACCTACATTTAGATTATTTTTGAAATTAATCATCTACTATGTAAGTACCACTAAATTTGGTGCAGAATAGTCTGTTTTTAAGTGCTGCTAAGAAATACAATAGTACATTTAAAAGATGTACATTAAACAAAACTTTTAGAGAGTAACTAGTTGACAAAATATCATTTTTAAAATGTATAAA
Organism: Muscardinus avellanarius; assembly: GCF_963383645.1. Lineage (NCBI taxonomy): Eukaryota > Metazoa > Chordata > Mammalia > Rodentia > Gliridae > Muscardinus > Muscardinus avellanarius. The sequence continues at coordinate 25,103,133 of NC_137790.1, read as the reverse complement.
ATTTGAAGTAGAGTCATGTGTGGTGTGCATGCTTGTAAACTCAGCATTTGGGGGCAGAGACAGGAGGATCACAAATTCAAGGAGAGCCTGAGCTACTTAGTGAGATCCTCTGCAATTTAGTGATACTGTATTTTATGAACTGTTTTACAATAAAGGATAAAAATAGAGCTGGGGCTGTAGCTTGGAGATAAAATGCCCCTGAGTTTTATCCCCAGTACCACACACAGACAAACACACACACACACACACACACACACACACACACACACACACACACAAATAAAAATACATCTAATAATATTTTCTAGAGGAATACTTGTCTTATATTACTAAACATAGTCTTTTAAATATATATACATAATAATTTCAAAATAAAAATTAAATATATTTCAGCTTTAATCATTTTATTATTATTATAAGTACACAAAGAGTAGAGTATCTGATTAATTAAACTTATGTTTTCGTGGTACTGAGGATGAACCCCAGAGGCATTCTAACTCTGCACTACACCCCTAGCCCTATTTTTAATTCTTTACTTTGAAACAGGGTCTCACTGAGTTTCAAAGGGCCTCACTAAGTAGCTGAGCCTCTCTACTAGCTGTGATCCTCCTGTCTTAGGCTCTCAAATGCTGAGATTACAAGTGTCTGTCACCATGCTCAGCTGAATTAAACCATTTTAATGTGTGTATGTATACATACATACATATATTAAGTCTGAATATGACAGAATCTAGTTCTAAAAGCAGTTGATATGAGCAATTTTCTCACCTCTCTCTTACTGAGGTTAATCTACATACTTTAATTTACTTAATGCTACTTATTATGAAACTTAGTAAGATATATAATTTCAATAAAAACAAAATTTTAGAATTAAGTTTTTATTTTGTTTTAAATTTTAGGACTCTAAGTACATTAATAAAATAATTCACATGAAAGTAAAAGTTTATTGGATATTCTTTATCAATTTTTAATAAATATAGTGAATGGTCACTATTATATGCAATTAGAACTTAAAATCATGAGATTTTTATATTTTTGTGATAATTTTACTATTATTTAGCTCAATTAAAATATAATAGTATTTAAGTAAACCCCAAGTACTTTTTAAAATCCTGAAATTTTTAATTCACTCTCACATTACTTCATTTATACACACAGACATATTTAATTATAAATATTATATCTTATTTTTATATACATACAAGTCTATGAGTTTATATGCTTATCTATGTGCACTGCATATATGAATATATATACATAAATTTAGAACTTCAGAAATTCTTTAAACTTAAAACATTTTACTCATAAAAATAAAATAAGGCAATTTATCTTTATCTCTTTATTTTAAAGGATTTATTATTTAAAAGTCTTGGTAGACAGCATTTGAAGATATTCCCAATATCTTGAGAGACGGTTAGAAAATAAATATTTTTCATTTTACACTGCTAGGTTTTTGGTAATTCATCATAGAAATAAAGAAATCTAAGAAAATATTACATTTTTGAAAGTTTTTGTACTAAAGTGTCCCATACTAATAATACATAAATAAAACATTAATGCTCACATAAATTTTCTTCATGCTTTCTCTTAAAATTTACTATTTATCACTACCTTGGAGTAAGAATTAGCTGAGAAAATTATGGAGAAAATATGGGTTTCATATTTCTCTGTATGTATTATAGAAAATAAATTATTAAATGTACTTACATCTCAACATATTTATATTAAATTATATATTTATATTTAAATGGGAAATATTAAAGGAGTTTATTTTAAAGTTATTTTGAAAAATATGGGTAAGCATAAATTTTCTACTAAATACATTCTGAAAGACAAGTAAAAATACATCAGTTGTGGTTATCTCTTGCTAGCGAATGTAATGTTAAAAATATTCCTTTTCATTCTGATTTTTGCACATTCTATTAATCTGCAATGATTGTGAATTCCTTACATTATAAATAAAATCAGTAAAAACTGTATAGAAATCATAATATCTCCTCATACTTAGTACTCTACATTTGGTGAGCATTTGCAGAAGAGAGATCTAAGATCATTTTTATTTTTAATATTTTATTTCATATGAAAAGCTTTTACCAATTAACAGTCAACACACAACATGCACTATTATATAAAGTTAACATAATGCAGTCTTTGGGGTAATGCCTTCTTTTTGAGTATATTTGCAAACTAGTATCTTGCTTCTAATAAATAAAAAATGGCAAAAGTTATGGGATGCTACTTGCAATATTAATTTTAAAAGGTCTTGACTTCCATCTTGTTTCTTCTTTTTCTCTCTCTCTTGTGACTTCTATAATGATGTCAGCAGCCGTTTTGTAAGCTGCCTTATTGATGCTTTCCTTAAAGGAGCCCAAGGAGGACACTGGTCAACTGACTCCACAGAAGTAAATTTTTTGATAAACCAAGTGAGTGATCAAGGAGGGGCACCTTCCTTAGCAGTTTTATGCTGACTTTTTGTTTAGCTAGTACTTTAAAAGCAGTCTTGTGAATATTCCAGAGCATCACCTAGATTGCTGACCCATGGAAACTGAGTTAAATGTTTTTTTTTTTTTTTTAAGCCAAAAGCTTGGGGATAATTTATTACAGAGCAATTGATAATTAATAGAGCATCATGACTTAGGTTCTGAATTCTTAGGACAAATATGACATATGCAATTTTCCGGCAACAACAAACACAGTATGTATGTAAATATAAATAGTTGATCGTAAACTGTAATGAATTGGGAGTGAAGAAACAAAGTGATGAGAAAAAATTAAAATGAATTAAAAACAAAATCAATTACTTATGCGTGTGTGTGTGTGTGTGTGTGTTACTAGGGATTGAACCTAGAGGCATTCTAACTCCAAGCTACACACTTGTTCTGATTTTATTTCTTATTTGGAAACACTTGTTCTGATTTTATTTCTTATTTGGAAACAAGGCTTTGCTAGATTGTTGAGAGTCTAAGTTACTGAGGCTAGCTTTGAATCTTTGATACTCTTCACTCAGCTTTCCAAGTACTGACTGGGATTAGAGGCCTGCACTACCATGCCCAGCTCTTATGTTTGTTGTTGTTCTTGTTATTGTTTGTTTGTTTGTTTGTTTACCAAAAAACAATAGTTTTCATTTTTAAGTGTTTCTCAAAATGTAGTTCTACTTACTCATATTTATCAAGTAGTCAGTGAAATATTAATAATAGCATTTATTGTCGACTGGCTTAACATTATGGATAGATTGCTTTATGTCACTATCATAACTGAGATTTAAATCTTAGTCTACAGCTGGGCATGGTGGCACATGCTTGTAATCCCAGCACCCGGGAGGCTGAGACCAGAGGACCACAGTTCGAGGACAGCCTCAGCTACTTAGTGAGGCCCTCTGCAACTCAGTGAGACCCTGTTTCAAAATAAAGAATAAAAAATTGGGCAGGGGGTGTTGTAGCTCGGAGATCAAATGCCTCTGGGTTCCATCCCTAGACCCACAAAAAAAAATATCTTAGTCTACTAGGCTGGGCATGGTGGCACACACTTGTAATCCCCGTGCTTGGAAGGCGGAGACAGGAGGATCGTCTAGGTTCGAAGCCAGCTGCACTGGCTTAAGAGACCCTGTTTCCAAATAAAAAAAATATATAAAAAATAGGTCTGGGAGTGTAGCCCAGAGGTTGAAGGGTTTCCAGGAACCCCAGTACTACCAAAATAAATAAATAAATAGTAGTCTACTAGTAAGTAGTTGGGGGATTTAAGTAATTAGGCAATGAGAGATGATGAATGCGTTGGATAAAATAATCTTTAAGATATATTTCAATTATAAAATTCTAGGATTAATAATTTCTTTCTTTTACATTTTTACACATTTAACACTTATTATACTTAGCGAACTCAAGTAGAAATTTTCATTAGAAACACATGCAAAATAAAAAATATAGAATAATTTGAAAACAAAAAGAACTTTCCAAAAACTAAGCAGTTTTTATATAAAATATTTAATGAAATAAATACAATTAAAGTAGTAACTTCTATTTTGATTGTTTACTATTTATTTACATTTTTTGCAATACTGGGGATGGAACCTAGGAGCATTCAACCTCTGAGCTACACCCCAACCCTATTTTTTATTCTTTTTTTTGTGTGTGTGGTACTGGGGTTCCTGGAAGCCCTTCTACCTCCGGGCTACACTCCCAGACATATTTTTTACATTTTTATTTGGAAACAGAGTCTCTTACGGCGCTGGCTTCGAACCTGCGCGATCCTCCTGTCTCTGCCTTCCAGCGCGGGGATTACAAGCGTGCGCCACCACGCCCAGCCTTTATTCTTTATTTTGAAACAGGGTCTCAGTGAGTTGCAAAGGACCTCACTCAGTAGCTGAGGATGTCTGCAAACTGTGATCCTTCTGTCTCAGTCTCCCAAATGCTAAAATTACAAGCATAAACCAACACACCCAACTGTTTATAATGTACCAGACTCTATATTAATTTAGGTGTGAACATATTTTTCTAAATTATGGATTTAAAAATAAATTAGGTAACTTGCCTATAAATACTTTTATAAAAGGAAGAAAATAAGATTTTAATATACTCAAAATGTTATAATCAAAACAAGCATTGTATTTTTATATATTTTGCTAAATTTTTATTCTTAAAATTTATTGAAAAAGAAAGCTTTTGTTGAGAAATAAAATGTTAAAAAAGCTTGACTAACGTGTTAAATAAGCAATATATTAATCGTTGTTAGGAACAACCAGAGACATTTTTACCAAAAAACACTAAAAGAAAATACTTTAATAATTACAAAAATGTTTGCTTTTACATTAGAAAATAGTATGCAAATATTATTAAAATATATGAATAACTTTAAAAGTGATTGTTAGAATATTCCCATATTTCTCACTAATGTGTGAAAGTAATTGCTTCCTCTCTGAAATAATGGTACAATTACAGCTATTTTCCTCAAGTAATAGTGAAACATCATCTTTCCTCTTAAACTACAAGCTTAATTTGGTTTATGTTTAATTTGAATATCAAAGTTTTTAAGCTAATATTTAATACATTTCAACAAACAATTTATGGCTGAGTAATAAGCATGATGCACATGCCCCTCAGGTGAAGAATATAAAGAGGGCTATATTTAATTTTTAAAAGATGTGACAGATAGTACAGTAACTAACCTTATGCAAAGAATCTCTGTATTTTAAAATGTGGAGAGCTTCTAAGATATTAAATAATCCTCCTAGATAACTAATATTCTGAGAGTTCTATTACTCCGATGAAAAAAGCAAGCTGGCAGACAGTAAGATGAAGCGAAGGGCATTGAGTGTACGGCCTACTGCTTAACTTAGTCAAAGGGATGTCACTGAACAAAAAAAGATCCCATTCACTATATCACCATCAAAGTAGTGCTTCAAAATTGAGATCACTTTTTGTGCGTGGTACTGGGGATTGAACCAAAGGTCTTCTACCTCTGCGCTATACCCTCGCAATAATTTTATATTGTATTTTGAAACTGAGTCTCACTAAGTTGCTGAGGATTTAGCTAGGTTGCTGAGGCTGACCTCAAAACTGCAATACTTCTGTCTCAGTCTCCCAAGTAGTGGGATTACAAGTATGTGCCACACATCTGGCTAGAAATGATTTTTTTCATATTATGTAATATGCAATTGTGATATTTTTGAAATTACCAAAAATTAAAAATTCCCTACATCATTTATTTATGTATTATTCTTTGAATAAAGAAAAAGCACCAAGAGTAATTGTTAGTTGCTGCTTTTCCTTTAATCTGCACTATTAAAATGACTTCCAAAATCACATTGAAGGTATATATGACTCACTGACCCAGCTCCCAACCTGGTTGGTCTCATTTTAGTCATTGCCGTTTTTATTTTGGGTTAAGGAAATGTTTAGACATTATAGCACAAACCCTAGACCCAAATGTCACTTCACTGAAAAAAATTACTCATACATTTGAACAAATTAAGGGCATAATTATAAATATAATTGGAGCAGATAATACCTTTGAAATGTTTAAATATGCAGCCATTTACAAAATAAAACACAGTTAATAAAATAAAATCTGAAGTTTTACTCTTTGGTGCTACTTTTGGTTGCCATAATTTATTATACATGAACAAAAAGGTAAATAAATAAATATAAAAATATATTTTAACTACTTTTTATACTTTGGTTTTAAATTTTTAATATTACTTACTGAAGCTTTTGAATTAAATATATTTTTCAGATCTCAACTTAGTTAAATGCATATATGCATTGAGAATTATACCATCTTTGTTTTAATTTTTATAATTCATTATAATTCTGTCTTCTAATTGAATAATATATCTTGCCACTCTCATTACTAATGAATACGTCTATCTATATTATGAACTATTGAAATTATTTCCTTACTGTTATGCCTGAATAACTCGAAATCTTGCCAATTATTCTATTAAATTGCTAACTTAAGACAGGTTAGGGATATAATTCAAAAACCACAGGGGCTTTACATTTAGACTGACATCTTGGCTCATTCTTCATAGAAAGTGAATTAATCTAATAGGTCAAAAACCTTCAGAATAGCAGAACTATTTTTGACTGGCTCATAATTGCCTCGTATTCAATTATAAATATCCATGTAGTGCTGGGACTGTCAAATTGTCCATATTATTCAGTAATTGAGGATAAAAATAATGGTGCTTTTACCATTTTACATTTTGAATAACTCTTCATAGCATTTTCAATAATTCTTAAAAAATCAATAATTTAAAATATGATTCATTTTAATACAATAAATTAAATGACATTTGCTAACAATTTCTTTACATAACTAAATCAGTACAAATTTTCAATGATGAGCTCAGCACAAACTCTACATAATTTTGCTCTTGAAATGATTTTATAATTCATGCATAAAAATGTATAAACATATGAATGGATATGCATTTATTTTTATATTACATATATTATACATATGTACATAATATACTTATATATGTAGCATTTGTTTTGTTGCAAGAAATTTGTAGCAAGTAATTTGTAACAAGAAATAAATGTATATTTCTTGCTACAAATTTATGTAATATATATATTTATATATAAATATTTATATATAATTTACATATATAAATATTTATATAATATATAAATTTATATTAAATATATGTAGAGATTTATATATTTCTCCAATATCATATGTGTGTGTGTATATATATATATATATATATATATATATATATATATATATATGATTTCCTTTTTGTGACTGACTATATGTGTGTGTGTGGTACTGGGTTTCCTGGAAGCCCTTCTGCCTCTGGACTACACTCCCAAACCTACTTTTTTTTTTTTTTTTAATTTGGAAACAGGGTCTCTTAAGCCAGCACAGCTGGCTTCAAACCTGCGCAATCCTCCCGTCTCCACCTCCCAAGCGCAGGGATTACAAGCATGCACCACCACGCCCGGCTATCTTCATTTTTATGTGTTTGATAATGTTAATAATTCACATATCTTCGAGTCTCTTTCTCAATTACTATATTACTATCATAATTGGAAACAGGCATTATTAATTTGAAAATCTATATATAGAAATTTAATGCAACAAAAGAGAAAATAATAAAGAAGAAGTAAGACTAAAGACAAAACAGAATCCTAACAAATATAACCTTTGGATAGTAACTCCAAAATACAATAAAATATTTTTAACAATTTAAATTTTATTTGACCACTTACTGATTTTAGTATCAATGAAAAATGTACTGAACTTGGAACTTGTAGCTGTAATGCTATTCACATGCCAAATTTCTTAATGCCATTTGTGTTTTATAACTGATTTAGTTCATTTACTGTTGTATGACTTATTTTTCTAGTGCATAAAGGTACTCAGTCACCCTTTATAAATACTTGTTAATGCTCAAAAATTATAATTAGTTTTCACATTTTTGTCTTTAAATATTATATGTCTACTCTTTAACTTACATAGTGGTTAAAATGTTGTTGCAAACTAGGCTTGGTGGCAATCTCAGTCTTTGGGAGGCTGAGCAGGACAATTGCATATTTGAAACCAGTCTCAGCAACTAAGCAAGATGCTCAACAACTTAGTGAGTACCTGTTTCAAAACAAAACAAAAAATAAATTAAAAGTTCCCCTATGACCATTTGTTCCTATTTTCTGCATATTAGGAAGAACATCTGATGTTTTCCTTTTTGTGACTGACTAATCTCACTTAGCATAATGTTCTCATGTTGCATCCAATTCCAAGGAGGAGAAACCATAGATGTGCTAATAAGACAACCTAACTGTGGGGAATGGGATGGTGAGGAAGAGGGAAATTTCCTAATTTACATGATGTACATTCACAAACGTATCAAAGTCAATCACTAAGCCAAACATTAGAAGCAAGGGGAGGAAATGGGGTGGAAATTGAGGAAGAGCTAAATAAATGATGAGTGCATGTATGTCTCTGCCATCTTGTACCCCATTAAGATTTATGACTAAAATGCACCAATAAAAATAAATGAATAAATAAATAAGTCAATCAATCAATCAATCAATCAATAGCTAGAATTGTAGTATGCTTCTGCGTTCAAATGTCAGTATAAAAAATGTTATTGTGGATAATTTGAAAATGATGTACACTTATAATACCAATATTTGGGAGGCTGAAACCAGGAGATTGAAAGTTTGAGGGCAGCCCTGGCAACCTAGCAAGACCTTGTTTCAAATAAATAAAATAGGTTTGAAAACACAGAATACTCATGGGCTTAATCTCCAATATCACAAATAATAATAAAATATTACAGCTAAATGACCACTGAGTTGACCTTTTTCATCAAAATTAAAAAGTAAACAATTATCAGTAGCTCACTATAATTCTAAATTTGTTGAAAATGAGTTTTATCAATTTAGTGAAATCATAAGATATTAACATGTTCTCTATGACATCAGGTTTAACTTAGTCAGTCTGTTTAGGGTAACAAATTTTGCCCATTCTTGATGTCTGTGTACTTGATTAACTTTCATAGACTAATCATAAAGAAATGTCTATACTTTTGAAAACATTAATTTTTATCTAGCAAGTTTATCTCTTCATAATAGATAAAATTTATGAATAGAAATTCTTCTAATATGCTTGATTTTTAACAAAAAACAATAAACCTCCAAAAACCAGAAAATTGATAAAGTACTTTTTCATCATATTACATCTTAAGTTATGTATTAACAAGAATTGAAAAATGTTGTTGATTCAAAAAATGAATGTTCATATCAAGTAGGAGTTTGATCAACACAGGCAAATTGTATGAGTTAAAGAGATACTTAGCAATCATTCCTTATTAAAATATAACCCTATTTTTAAAACAAATCCTTCTCACCAAGTGTAGTGCCATATGCTTGTAATCCCAGCATTTACGATACTGAGACAGGTGGATCACGGTTTAGGGACAGTTTCAGCTATTTAGTGAGACAACTCAGCGAGACCCTGTTTCCAAAAAGTAAAAGAATAGCTTGGCCTGGTGGCACACACTTGTAATCCTAGCATTTGACCTCAGCTATTTAGTGAGGCTCTTCACAACTCAGTAAGACCCGGTTTCAAAATAAAGAATAAAAAAATTGGGCAGGGGGTGTAGCTTAGTAGTCCAATGCCTCTGAGTTCCATCCCCAGACCTGGAAAAAAAAAAATTGGGCTGGAGGTGTAGCTCAAATTTAGAATGCCCCTGGGTTCCATTCCCTGTATGACAAATAAAAGCCTTCTTATATATTTGGTCAACAATTACAATTATATTCTTTTCTATAATTCGTGAGCAAATGAGACAAAATCATTTTCAGAACTTTTAAGTTACCCTGACCTATCCAGCCATCTAGATTTATTACAGAAGGCATAAAAAAAAAAAAAAAATCTTCCCAACCCACATTCCTGATTCACACTTGTAAGTCCCTGGTTGATCATGAATGGCAAAGTATCTGAGTTGCCACTCCAATTTAACTAAAATTTGAGATGCTGTGAACTGAATGTTCATGTCCCCTCAAAATTCATGTTTGAAATCCTAATCACTAACATCATGATAATGGCATATGAGGTCACTGGGTGATAATTCTATCGTGATGAACAATTATTAATGCGAATAGTGCCCTCATAAGGATGAGACCCGCTTCTCTTTTCTGCAATATTTAAAGAGAATAGTTGTCTGAAAAGCACAAAGCAGGCCCTCAGCAAATAGCACCTCTATCTTAAATATCAAGTCCTTCAGAACTCTGAGAATTAATCATTTGTTGCTTAAACCATCTAATCTATAACATACTGGGTAGAGCAAACTGAACTTACTAGGACACAGAAATTTTGTTAGGTAGAGTGATTACCTAACATCAGTAACATTAGTACTGATCGAGTAACATTAGTTATGTAGTTAGTTTCTAATTAACACAAAGTGATTAGAGAAGATAGAGACAAATATTCTACTCTCAAGTACTAAAACTAAGAATAACTTGTAAAGATATCTTAAATATGTGGTTAAAAATCGGATTCAAATTAAAAATTTCTAATTAACTGTGCAGAAGTAAATGAACAAAACATTTAAAAGAGTTTGTTGTCATTTGCTCTGCACCCATAAGAGAAATATTAAAGTGGTGATATTTTATGTTGGAGAACATATTTTTATTAATTATCCAGAAAAATTGTCCTAAGAGAAATTATATTTAATGTGTATTTATAAATAAAAATCTCGGTTTGTTTATGAAATTAGTGTCTCAATTTCTCCATATTCTATTCAGTAAAAAAAAAATTCAAGCTTAGTTTTGAGAGAAAAGAATGAAAGATAACTTATTGCAAGTTAAAATATTTTTAAGCTGAGCTTGGTGGCACATGCTTGTAATCTCAGGATTTGGGAGACTGAGAAAGGAGGAACGTGGTTTGCGGATAGTCTCAGCTACTTAGTGAGGCTTTTTGCAACTCAGTGAGACCCTGTTTCAAAATAAATAATAAAAATAGGGCTGGGGGAATAGGCCTGGTTTATATCCTCAGGCATGCATATATATATATATATATATATATATATATATATATATATATATATATATATATATATTTGTAATTTTTTTCTGCCTCCAATATATATTCTCAGCCCTTTGTATTTTTTGTTTTGTTTTGTTTTGAAACAGGATTTTATTAGATTGCTAAGAATCTCACTACAATACTGAGGTGGTCCTTGAATATGGGATTCTCCTGTCTCAGCCTACCAAGTACTGAAATTACAGGTGTGTGCCACCAAGCCTGATGTTTCTTGTGATTTGAATAGCTATACATAAAAATATTATTTAATTTCAAAAATATTATTTAAAATATTTAGTATTGTCTTTAAAATACTTTCATTGGTATATAACTGAATCAAGAAATATGTGCTTTTTATGGTTTAAATCTGGAATCCACTATAGGTTTACGTGTTGAAAGTTTGGTCTCTAAAACAGCAATATGTTGGGTTATGATGATTCTGACATTATCAAGAGATTAGTCCTTTGATAGCTGAGTAGACTAAAGCATAGTACAGGAATCTGTAGGTTTTGTAGCATGAATGGAGGAAGTCTATTACTAGAAGTGTGCATGGAAGAATATTTTTTCCCAGCTTCTTTCCCTCTCCTCTCATCTCCTTTCCTCCAATTTCTCTCTTTTCCTCTACCTCCTTCTTCCTTATTCTCTCTCTCTCTCTCTCTCTCTCTCTCTCTCTCTCTCTCTCTCTTCCGATCTCTGTTATGGTTTGAACTGTTTGGGAGAACTGTCTCCAGGGACTTTTCTTTGTTAGGCTCCTAGGAACTATTCCCATAACTGCGGGTCCTTGTTCTGGACTCAATATCAATATACAGGACTCTGAACCCTTGCTGAAGATTTAAATTAGTTTATTACAAAGATAGAAATGAAGAAGATAGTTAGAGCCCTGTACCTTTGCAAAATAGTATAGGGGGTGACCTGAAACAAAGTCACTGATAATTCCTGGATATGTAGTACTTGATAACCAGCCTTCTGACCCAACCATATCTGCCCCTTCTAGGGCCAGCCCTTTTAATGAGGGTGATTCTTTTCTGTCAGTCTGTCCTCTTTCTGGTACAGACCCAAAACCTTTTGTTACACCCCAAAATGTGTTATTTTATCACCGAATTATGTTATCTCTTGAAGGCTTATGGCATCCTCCCATAATTATCGAAGTCTGGGATGGCCTGAAGGTTTATGGTATCCTTCCACTTCCTTGGGAAATTTTATCTTTACAATGAAAAAGGCCATGGAACTATCTCTGTTGTCTTGCTAATCACCCTTGGCGCCTGGAATCCTGCAGCCCTTTCTTTGAAGCTCCTGGCTTTTTTTTAATATATATATATATATATATATATATATATATATATATATATCTTTTTTTTTTTTTTTGAAAGGCAGACTGCCACGTGCAGCGCCTCATTTGGATGTGTCTGGAGTCTTGGAAGCTTGACTACCCTACGTTCTCCTACAAATGGACCTTGAGAGCTTGTTTGGAGGTTCTAGCAGGGGAGCGCAGCTACGCGTATACCCTTGACTGAAGACCGGTCCTCCTCTATTAGGGGAAGGTTGTCCTCTTCGCCTGAGCGTGCAGCTTCGGGAGGGACGCACTTGGAGCAGTGAGGAAGGAAGGGGACACCTGCCTAACCAGCCAGATCAGCTGAATCAACCCTGGTGATCAATGGGGTGACAGATGTCGTAGCCAGATTGCCTTCACATCCAAGATATATCTTTTAAAAACTGAAAAATCTTTCCCAATACTGGTACATTAATCCATTTTGAAGCCTCGTCCCAATACTGGTAGACTTTCCCTTTATCTCTAGCTAAAAAAAGCTGAATAGATTTCCTCTGCCACTGCCTTCCATGATAATGTTCTGCCTTGACCCATCCTCAAAGCAAAGAAGTCAGCCAACCGTGAACTGAAAGTCTAAAATCATGAAACAATTTTTTACTTTAATCCGTTTATATCAGATATTTAGTTCACATCAATAAAAAACAATCTAACAGTGTTTATGTACATAAGTATGTGGAAAGATAAAATTTTTTGGAGGTTTTTTTCTTTTTTTTTATTAATTTATTTTTTAAATTGGTGCATTGTAGTCATATATCAATCACATTGGAGTACAAGACTTGAGAGGATATACAAGCACACATCATCCAATTAGCCCTCCTCCAGCCCCCATCCCATTCCCTCCCCCTCCCTCCATCGCACGCTTCTTTGGTGATTTACTTTGATACATTTGTTTATGTACCTCCTGCGTTTTAAAGAGGCTCCATCCTCCAGTATTACATACCCTCTGATTGGTCACATTAGTTGCTTCACTATAGGGCACTTTCTATAGCTCAACCTCTTCCTGTTGCCCTTTTCGTCCTAGTTATTGCTGATTAAGAGAAGCGTCTGATTTATATTTTCTGCGATATTTCTCTGTGCATGCTGTGTTGCAAGTACCGATCCCACTCTTGATGGTCCCAGTAGTGGCCTGGCTACTCAGTGGACTGATCCAGGCCTCGCTGGCTCAAGCAGCGGCCTTGCCTCATGGGAGGCCCCAGGTCTAGTCTCGCTGGCCCCTGCACCGGTCTAACTCCTAAGCTGGCTTTGGTCCTAGCCTTAGAGGCCGCAGGAGTGGCCTTGCCTTACGGCAGGCTCCAAGGCCGGCCTTGCTGGCCCCAGCATCGGCCTCACCCCTCGGCAGGCTCCAATCCCGGGCTCGGAGGCCGCAGTACCAGCCTTGCCTCGTGGTAGGCTCCGGTGCCGGCCTCGCTGGCCCCAGCACCGGCCTAACCCCTCGGCAGGTTCCGTTCCCGGGTTAGGAGGCCCCAGCACTGGCCATGTCTTACGGCAGGCTCTGATGCCGGCCTTGCTGGCCCCAGCACCAGTCTACCCTTCGGCAGGTTGTTATCCTTGCCTCGGAAGCCCCAGTACCGGCCTTGCCTCACAGCAGGCTCCAATGCCGGCCTCGCTGGCCCCAGCACCGGCCTAACCCCTTGGCCGGCTCCGATACTGGCCTCGGAGGTCCCAGCACCGGCCATGCCTCATGGCAGGCTGCGATGCCGGCCTCACTGGCTCCAGCACCGGCCTAACCCCTCAGCAGGCTCTTATCCTGGCCTCGGAGGCCCCAGTACCGGCCTTGCCTCAAGGCAGGCTCCAATGCCAGCCTCGCTGGCCCCAGCACCGGCCTAACCCCTCGGCAGGCTCTTATCCTGGCCTTGAGGCCCCAGTACCAGCCTTGCCTCAAGGCAGGCTCCAATGCCGGCCTCGCTGGCCCCAGCACCGGCCTAACCCCTCGGCAGGCTCAGATCCCGGCCTCAGAGGCCCCAGCACTGGTCATGCCTCACGGCAGGCTCCGATGCTGTCCTCACTGGCCCCAGCACCGGCCTAACCCCTCGGCATGCTCCGATCCCGGCCTCGGAGGCCCCAGCACTGGTCATGCCTCACGGCAGGCTCCGATGCCGGCCTCGCTGGCCCCAGCACTAGCCTAACCCCTTAACAGGCTCTTATCCTGGCCTCGAGGCCCCAGTACCGGCCTTGCCCCAAGGCAGGCTCCAATGCCGGCCTCACTGGCCCCAGCACCGGCCTAACCCCTCGGCAGGCTCTTATCCTGGGCTCGGAGGCCCCAGTACCGGCCTTGCTTCAAGGCAGGCTCCAATGCCGGCCTCACTGGCCCCAGCACCGGCCTAACCCCTCGGCAGGCTCCGATCCCGGCCTTGGAGGCCCCAGCACTGGTCATGCCTCAAGGCAGGCTTCGATGCCGGCCTCGTTGGCCCCAGCACCGGCCTAACCCCTCGGCAGGCTCTTATCCTGGACTTGGAGGCCCCAGTATCGGCCTTGCCTCACGGCAGGCTCCGATGCCGGCCTTGCTGGCCCCAGCACCGACCTAACCCCTCGGCAGGCTCTTATCCTGGCCTCTGAGGCCCCAGTACCGGCCTTGCCTCATGGCAGGCTCCGATGCCGGCCTCGCTGACCCCATCACCAGCCTAACCCCTCAGCAATTTCCGGACCCGACCTCAGAGGCCCTAGCACAAGCCTTGCCTCATGGCAGGCTCCAATGCCGGCCTTGCTGGCCCCAGCATCGGTCTAACCCTTCTGCAGGTTCCAATCTCGGCCACGGATGCCTCAGTAGTGGCCTTGCCTCTCAGCAAGCTCCGATGTCGGCCACTGGCCCCGGTGCCCGCCTAACCCCTCAGCAGGTTCTGATCACTGTCTCTGTGGTTATTATTTCAAAGGTTCCAGGTGTAATGTATCAGATCTCTGCCTCCCCTGAGTATTGGCCACTGGCATTGCCACTGCCTCCACCGTTTCAAATCCTTCCCAGGCTCTTTTTCCACTCTAAATGTTGTCCAGTGTTCCTAAGCATGCGTGATGGTAGCATTCGACATTTGGTGTAATTTCTCCAAAAAAATAAAGTTGGTATGATCCGGTTTCTGCTTCTCCTGAATACAAGTCTCCACCACCATCGCGGAGAACTCTTTCAACACCGCATTTCTCCTTGGTCTCCGCTAAACTCTCTCCTTATATGTGAAGTCTGAGATTCTTAACAATATAGAGAAATAGCAGTCCTCTTTCACGGCGAATTTTTCCATAAGTTCCAGTGCATTTAGATAAGTTTTGTCTGCATCTCCAGTGTCCTGGCATCCATAACGGCTTTCTTATCTCCTCTTCGATATTTTTCTTTATCTTTTTCTGTTCTGGACCTGGTTTCTCCAGGGGTCTGGCGTGCTACTCGCAGTTCGACCCGGGGCCCAGATCCCGCGACCTGGGCCCCAGCTGGCCTGCCCCGCGACCCCCGCCCAGAACCCAGCATCTTACTGGGCCTGGTTTCTCCAGGGGTCTGGCGTGCTACTCGCAGTTCGGCCCGGGGCCCAGAGTCCTACGACCCGGGCCCCAGCTGGCGTGCCCCGCGACCCCCGCCCAGACCCAGCATCTTACTGGGCCTGGTTTCTCCAGGGGTCTGGCATGCTACTTGCAGTTCGGCCTGGGGCCCAGAGTCCCGCGACCCGGGCCCCAGCTGGTGTGCCCCGCGACCCCCGCCCAGAACCCAGCATCTTACTGGGCCTGGTTTCTCCAGGGGTCTCGGAGGTTTTTTTCTAATTTAAAATTTTAGCTGAGCGTGGTGGCACATGCCTGTAATCCCTGTTCTTGGGAGGCAGAGACAGGAGGATTGCACAGGTTCGAAGCCAGCTGCACTGACTTAGAAAACCCTGTTTCCAAATAAAAAAATATAAAAATAGGTCTGGGAGTGTAGCCCAGAGAAGGGTTTCCAGGAACCCTAGTACCACCAAAAAAAGAAAAAATAATAATAATATAAAAATATTAAAAATTGAAAAGGCAATATACACTAGGCCCACAGCCAACATAATATTAAATGGGAAAAAAAAACTGTGAGAATTTCCTCTAAAAATAGGAACAAGAAAAGGATGTCTATTATTACCACTTCTTTTTAATAAAATTCTTGAGATTTTAGCCACAGCAATGAGGCAAGAAAAGGAAATCAAAGGAATACAATAGAAAAAGAAATAAAACTATCCCTATTTTCAGATGGCACAATACTAAAACCCAATACACTCAACTAGAAAGATTATAGAACTGATCACAAAATTCAGCAAAGTGTCTGGATACAAAATCAATCTTAAAAAATCAGAAGCTTTTCCATATGCCAACTGCAAATCCACTGAAAACGAAATCCAGAAAATATTTCCAATCAGAATATCCCACATAAAAAAAAAAATAAAATACTTAGGAATATACCTAACAGGAAATAAGAGTTCTCTACACCTAAAATTGTAAGTCATTGAAAAAAGAAAAAGAAATTGAAAAAAACCTTAGAGACCCGGTTGGCCCCAGAGGACCTGGCCGCATGGCCCTGACCCGGGAGGGTGGGTGGGCGCAGGCGGGGCACCCTTAGGCAATCCCCCAACACCCGGTTGGAAGACCGGGCCCCATGGCCCTACCCTGGGAAAGTGGGTGGGTGCGGGCGCAGGCGGAGCACCCTTAGGCAACCCCCCCACACCCGGTTGGCCCCTGAGGTCCAGGCCACATGGTCCCGACCCTGGGAGGGTGGGCGGGCTCAGGCCTGGCACCCTTAGGCCACTCTCCCAACCCTCTGGCCCCGGAGGACTCGGCATCATGGCCGACCCCAGGAGGGTGGGTGGGTGCAGGGAGGGCACCCTTAGGTGACCCCCTCACCTGGAAGGCCCCAAATATCCAGGCCACATGGCCCCAATCCCGGGAGGGTGGGTGGGCACGGGCGCAGGCAGGGCACCCTTAGATGACCCCTCCATTCCCGGAAGGCCCCTGAGGTTCAGGCCGCATGGCCCCAACCCCAGGGGGATGGGTGGGCACAGGCGGGGCTCTCTTCGGCGACCCCCCTCACCTGGTTGGCTCCTGAGGTCAGGGCCACATGGCCCTGACCCCTTGAGGGTGGGAGGGTGTGGGCATGGCACCCTTAGGTGACCCCCCACCCGAAAGGGCCTGGAGGTGTGGGCCACAAGGCCCGACTCTGGATGGGTAGGCAGGCATAGGTGGGGCACCCCTAGGAGACCCCCCTCCCACACAGAAAGAAAAATATTTTCATTGCTATGGAGTCCCTGATCCCACTACCTCCCCAAACCACAAACCACACATACTCTCTTCTCTTATTTAAAAAAAAAAGGGAAACGAAAAAGAAAAATATTCGAGAGGGGTTAAGATGGCCGCAGCAGAAGCTAGAATATTGGAGTTGCAGACAAAACATGTCCATCTGAACTGGAACTTTTGGAAAAATTCCCTGTGAAGGAGGACTGCTGCTTCTCGATAATGTTAACAATCTGGGACATCACCTGTAAGGAGAGAGTCTAGCGGAGACCTAGGAGGAAGGTGGTGGTGGCAGCAGTGGCCAAGATTGTGGTGCAGACTTGGATTTGGGAGAGGCAGACATCTGATCCAACCCACCCTAATCATCTGAAGAAATTACCCCAAAGGTCGAATAATACTGTCACGCATGCGTAGGAACACTGGACATTATGCAATATGGGAAAAGAGCTTGGGAAAGATTTGAAATGGTAGAGGCAGTCGATTGGCAGCGGCAAGTACTCAGGGGAGGCAGAGATCTGACGTAATATACCTGGAACTTTTGAAGAAATTACCTCAGAGGCAGAATACTACTATCACACACCCTTAGGAATGTGGGATAACCTCCTGGGTGAAGAGGGTGCTCAGATCGGAGACTGCCGAGGAGTGAGGCCAGTGCTGTGGAAAGTGAGGCCGGGATTGGAGCCTGCTGTGAGCCAAGGTAGGTTATAGGGCCTCTGAGGCCGGGATCAGAGCCTGCTGAGGGTTTAGGTTGGTGCCGGGGCCAGAAAGGCCAGGATTGGAGCCTGCTGTGAGGCAAGGCCACTACTGAGGCCTCCGAGGCCGGGATCGGAGCCCGCCGAGTGGTTAGGCAGGTCCCGGGGTGAGCAAGGCTGGGATCGGAGCCTGCCGTGAGACAAGGCCAGTACTGGGGCCTCTGAGGCTGCGATTGGAGCCTGCCAAGGGGTTAGGCCAGAGTTGAGGCCAACGAGGCCAGGATCGGAGCCTACTGTGAGGCAAGGCCAGTGCTGGGGCCTCCGAGGCCAGTATTGGAGCCTGCTGAGGGGTTAGGACGGTGCCGGGGTTAGCGAGACTGGGATCGGAGCCTGCCTTGCCTGTGCTGGGGCCTCCAATGCCGGGATCGGAGCCTGCCGAGGCGTGAGGTCAGTGCCAGGGCCAATGAGGCCAGGACTGGAGCCTACTGTGAGGCAAGACCGGTGCTGGGACCTATGAGGCTGGCATCAGACTCTGCCGAGGGGTAAGGCTGGTGCTGGGGCCAGCACGACCAGGATCGGAAACTGTTGTGAGGCAAGGACGGAGCTGGGACTTGCGAGACCAGGATAGGAGCCTGCTGAGGGGTTAGGCTGGTGCCAGGGTCAGCGAGGCCGGGATCGGAGCCTGTCATGAGGCTAAACAGGTTCTGGGGCCTCTGAGGCCGGGAGAGGAGTTAGCTGAGGGGTTAGTTCAGTGAGGGGGCCAGCGAGGCCAGGATTCGGGCCTCCCATGAGGCAAGGCCGGTGCTGGAGTCAGCAAATTCGGGATTAGAGTCCTCTGGGTGGCCAGGCCACTACTGGGGCTGTCAAGAGTGAGATCGGAACTTGCAAGTGCCATGCACAGAGAAATAGCACAGAAAATAAAATCCAGATGCTTCCCCTAATTAGCAAGAACTAGGAGGAAAGGGGTAACAGGAGGAGGTCGAGTAGGAGAAAGAGCCCTATTGAAAAGCAATTAAGGTGACCAACCAGAGGGGAGGGTATGGGGGAAGATGGAATCTCTTTAAAACTCATGAGGTGCGTAAACAATTATATCAAAGATAATCACCAGTTAAGCATGGGATCAAGGGAAGGGGAGGAAATAGGATGGAGATTGGATGAGCGCTTACTGGATGATATGTGCTTGTATATCCTCTCAAGTTTCGTATTCCAAAGTGATGTATCATTAAAAAAAATAAGAAGAAGAAAAGAAAAAACCTTAGAAAATGAAGCGATCGTCTATGTTTTTGGACTAGCAGAAATAATATTATCAAAATGGCCATTCTTACAAAAGTGATCCACAGATTCAATGCAATAGCCATTAAATTACAAAAATTATTTCTCACAGACACAGAAAATATCAGTCCTTAAATTCATTTGGAATAACAAAAATACCAAAAGAGCCAAAGTATTTCTCAGCAGCAAAAACAATGCAGGAGACATCACAATGACTTCAAACTATACTACAAAACTAAAATAATAAAAACAACATGGTACCGGCACAAAACCATACATATGAAACAATAGAGCAAAATATAAGACTGAGAAACAAATCTGCACATTCACAACCAATTGATTTTTAACAAGGGTGTATGCACTGGACAAAAAGATAACCCCTTCAACAAATGGTGTTGGCATTACTGGTTAGCCATATGCAGAAACATGTAGATAAACCCTACTTTCTCATCCACCACACTAGTCAATTCAAGATGGATCAAAGATTTAAAAATCATTCCAGAGACCTTACAGCTCCTTAAAGAAAGCATAGGTCCAACACTTCAACACATAGGCACAGGTGAAAACTTTTTTAACATGACCTCAAATAAACAAGAAACAAAAAGGTGGATTGATGTGCAGAATTGCACTCTATCAAAATGCTTTTAAACATGCAAAGAAACTATCAAGAACTTAAAAAAAATAGAACTTCAACCAAGAAAAACAGAATGGGAGAAATTTTTACCAAATATTTCTTTGATAAATGTCTAATATCTTGAATATACAAAGAACTCAAGAAACTCAGCAATAAGAAAACAAATAACCCAATCAAAAAAAATGGGCAAGTGAATTAAATAAACACTTCATAAAAGAAGAAATTCAAATGGCCATTAAACATAAAAAATGTTCAACATTATCAGCAAATGATGCAAATCAAAACTATGCTGAGATTTCACCTAAGTCCGATTAGAATAGTAATCATTTTAAACACAGGAAGCAACAAATGCTGATGAGGGTATGGAGAAGTAGGAACTCAAATACATTGTTGGTGGGATTGCAAATTAGTGCTACCACTTTGGATAACAGTATTCAGGATCCTCAGAAGAATGAGAACAAACCTACCATATAATCCAGCAATACTACTACTTACCCAGAAGAAAAGAAACCAAAATACCAAACAAATGCATGCATATCTATGTTCATAGTCCCACAATTCACAATTACCAAACTATGGAACCAGCCAAGATGTCCATCAACAGATAAATTAATTACAAAACTATGACGTGTGTTCACAATGAGATTTTTCTCAACCATAAAGAAGAACAAAATTATATCATTTATAGGTAAATGTATAGAACTAGAGAACATTAGGATGACATTAATCAGTTACAAAAAAAAATAAAAAGTCTGGGCATGGTGGTGCACACTCGTAATCCCAGCATTCAGGAGGCTGAGACCAGAGGATTGAGGTTTGTGGACAGCCGCAGCTACTTAGCAAAGTCCATTCCAACTCAGTGAGACCCTGTTTAAAAAAAAAAAAAAAGACTAAAATATAGAGCTGGGGGCATAGCTCAGAGGTACAATGCCCCTGGGTTCCATTCCCAGTACCACACACACACACACACACACACACACACACACACACACAAAACATACTCTTTCTAATATGCAGAAGTTAGGGATTAAAAAAGTCAAGAGAGAAATTCTAGATGAATGAGAAAAAAGCATAAAGAAGTAAATAAGAAGGCCTAACTGGGAGTATTGAGAGTGAGAAAGAGGGAAATTACTTAATACACATGATTTACATTCATAAATATATCAAAGTAAATTGCTCAGTCAAACATGGAGGAAGGAGGGGGAGGAAATGGGGTAGGAATTGGGAAGAAAATTTAAGAATTTAATTATGTAATCTAAAAAATTCTGTATTCATAAATGAATGAAAATTAGTTTTTCACTAAATATTTATTTTCAGAATTATTTTATGGTATTTTTAAATAAGAGTAATGTTTTTTTATTATATTTTTATTTTATTTTGTTTTATTTTGTATTGGAGATGGTGCCCAGGGGCATCCTATCACTTTTATTTATTTTTTATTTTGGAACAAGTTTTCTTAATTGCTAAAGGTCTCTGTGCCTGGCTTAATTTTAATCAAAATTTAATGTCAACCACATAAGTATTGAAAATATTCTTCTAAAATATCCTTAGAAAATTTTATATTATAAATTATGTGTTTATATATTATGTAAAATGATCAATTCTGCATTTCTATATTTTAATTTTAATTATATGCAAAATTTTATATTTATATTTTTATGTGCTAAATATTATAAAATGTTGCCATTCAGTAGTACTATAAGTAGTTTTGAATCACATCTATCTGATTGCTATTGATGCTGAACATCTTTTATATATTTTTGGCCATTTGATTTATTTTATTTTATTTTATTTTTTTTGGTGGTGGTACTGGGTTTCCTAGAAACCCTTCTACCTCCGGGCTATACTCCCAGACCTTTTTTTTTTTTTTTTTTTTTTTTTTTGGAAACAGGGTCTCTTAAGCCAGGGCATCCAACCTGTGCAATTTTCCTGTCTCTGCCTCCCAAGTGCGGGGATTACAAGCATGTGCCACCATGCCCGGCTGATTTCTTCTTTTGTAAAGTGTTTATTTAGTTTTTTGCATAGTTTTTAAATTTTTTTTATTATTTTTGTTAGCAGTGAGTTTCTTAAATTATCTATATATTCTAGATATTAGTGCTCTAATGGAAGATTAGTTAGCAATTTTTTTTTCATTTTGTTAGCTTTCTGTTGAGGTAGGACTTATTTTATAATATGCAGTGAAATTTAAATTTATACAATTTAATTGTCCAAGAGTGAATCAATATTTTAGTAAATACTATTTAAAAATGACAGTCTTTCATAAACATATAGTTAAAGCTTGCATTTACAAAATATGATACAAATGAGGAAATAAAACATTGTATAGTGTCTAATACTTAGAATTTTAGGGTAAAATAACCAAGGGGCAAAGTCATTAAAAAAAATTCAGAAGATTTATCAAAAACTAAGAGTGGTGACACAAGACCATATAAAGTCCCCTTATACATTTAAAATATTTTATTACTCAAGATTCAAAGCTTAAGTGTAGTAATAAAATAAAAAAATTATTTTATTCTTGGCAGAATCTATAAATGTTAAATAAAGAGACTGACTTTGACTAATCAAATAGAATTAACATTTGGCTACTCTTACCTAAATGTGTCTTTCTATTCTGAGCTTCCTTAGAACATAGCATACTTGCTCAGCTTAATTGAAAAAGTGATTTATTTATCTTAAGATCTACATAAAAGTTTGCAATATAAGTTTTTTATGTTGTCAGCATCATGAAGATTCTTTCTATAAACTGGAATCATGATAAGATTATAGTACATTCTTTTGAACATTAGTGATTTTGTTTTTCCAAAGCAAACTTTATTTTCAATTTTTTTTTTACAAATTAGCTACTTTTCAGACTTTTTCTAAGTTTAAGGTGACAAGAATGATAGCACACACCTAATATTTGAGAGGCTGAGAGGCATATTGTAGATTTAATCCAGCCTCAGCAATTTACTGAGATCCCTTTTCAAGGTAAAAAGTAAAGTAGGGCGGAGGGTGTAGCTCAGAGGTAGAAGGCTCCTGGGTTTAATCCCCCATATCAAAAATAAATAAATAGGCAGCCAGGGCAGCTCCCCAGAAGGTATGGTGCCCTAAGACGGCTTCCCAGAAGGCCTGGTGTCCCAGGAAGGGGGCGGGCAGCCTGGCCCACCACCCCTGGGAAGGCCTGGTGCTTGGCAGCAGGCTGAGCCCATGGTCCAGGAGGCCCGGCATGAAACAGGAGGCCAAGCTGCCTACCGAGGAACTCAGTGCTGCTGTGCTGTGCCAGGCCATGGTGTGCTAGAATAGCAGATCCTGCTCTGCACTGTGAGGCTGTTGGACTCCACTCTAGAAGGGAGAAAAAAATTCATTGCTACTGAGTGCCTGATCCCACAACCCACAACCTCTTCAAACCACACATACTGTCTCCTCTTATTCAAAAAAAAAAAAAAAAAAGGAAAAAAAAGGAAAAGAAAAAAAAGAAAAGAAAAAATATTGGAGATGGGTTAAGATGGCTGCTGTGGCAGCCAGGATTCTGGAGATGCAGACAAAACATATCCAACTGAACTGGAACTTTTGGAAAAATTCCCCGTGAAGGAGGACTGCTTTTTTCTTACATGCTTAAGAATCCTGGGCATCATCTGTAAGGAGAGAGCTCAGTGGAGACCTAGGAGGAAGGCATTGTTGGAAGCAGCTGTGGTGGCAGTGGAGGCTTGTATTTGGGAGATGCAGAGATCTGATCCAACCCACCCCGATCTTCTGAAGAAATTACTCCAAAGGTGGAATGCTACTGTCATGCATGCTCAGGAACATTGGACAACATGAAGTGTGGGAAAAGAGTTTGGGAAAGAATTGAAATGGTGGAGGCAGCGGCAATGGCAGTGGCCAGCACTCAGGAGAGGCAGAGATCTGATGCAATACACCTGGAACTTTTGAAGAAATAACCCCAGAGGCAGAATGCCACCACCGCACACCCTTGGGAACTTAAGAAAATATGCCGGGTGAAAAGGGTGCTCAGATTGAAGCCTGCCAAGGGGTGAGGCCAGTGACAGGGACAACAAGGCAGGGATTGGAGCCTACCATGAGGCAAGGCCGGTGCTGAGGCCTCCCAAGCTAGGATCAGAGCCTACCAAGGGTTGAGGATGGTTATGGGGTCAGCAAGGCCGGGATCAGAGCCCGCCGTGAGGCAAGGCTGGTGCTGGGGACTCCAAGGCCGGGATCAGAACCTGCTCAGGGGTTAGGATGGTGCTGGGGCCAGCAAGGCCGAGATCAGAGCCTTCTGTGAAGCAAGGCTGGTGCAGGGGAGCCTCTGAGACTGGGATTGGGGCCTGCCAAGGGGGTGAGGCCAGTGCTGGGGCCAGTAAGGTCAGGACCAGATTTCACCATGAGGCAAGGCCGGTCCTAGGGCCTCCAAGGCTGGGATCGGAGCCTGTTGAGGGGTTAGGCTGGTGCCAGGGCCAGTGAGGCTGGGATTGGAGCCTGCCATGAGGCTAGGCATGTGTTGGGGACTCTGAGGCTGGGATCAGTGCCTTCCGTGGGGCTAGGCTGGTGCAGGAACCAGCGAGGTTGGGATTGGAGTCTGCCAATGTGTGAGGCCGGTGCCGGGGCCAGTGAGGCTAGGATCGGAGCCCTCTGAGGGGTGAGGCTGGTGCTGGGGCCAGTGAGGCAGGGATTGAAGCCCGCCATGAGGCAAGGCCAGTTCTGGGGCCTCTGAGGCTGGGATCCGAGCCTTTTGAGGGGTGAGGCTGGTGCCGGGGCCAGTGAGGACGAAATTAAATACTGCTGTGAGGCATGGCCAGTGCTGGGGCCTCCAAGGCTGAGGATCGGAGCCTGCTGAGGGGTGAGGCTGGTGCCGGGGCCACTGAAGCTGTGATCAGAACCCGCCGTGAGGCAAGGCAGGTGCTGGGGCCTCCAAAGCTGGGATCAGAGCCTGCCAAGGGGTTAGGCCAGTGCCGAACCTGCAAGGCTGGGATCAGAGCGTGCCATGAGGCAACGCTGGTGCTGAGTTCTCCAAGGCTGGGAATGGAGCCTCCCGAGGGGTTAGGCCAGTGCTGGGGCCAGTGAGGCTGGGATCAGAGCCTGCTGAGGGGTTAGGCCAGTGTCAGGGTCAGGGAGTCTGGGATCATTGCCTGTTGTGAGGCAAGGCCGGTGCTGGGGCCTCTGTGGCTGGGATCTGAGACTGCCAAGGGGTTAGGCCAATGCCAGGACCAGTGAGGCTGAGATCGGAGCCTACTGTGAGGCAGGGCTGGTGCTGGGCCCTCCGAGGCTGGGATCGGAGCCTGCCAAGGGGTTAGCCCAATGCCGGGATCAATTGCAATTCATCATTTGCCTTTTCTATTTAGAAAGATATATGATTTTGAAATTTCTTTCAATACATCTTACTGATTTATACTTTTGATTGCAATGCAATTTCTATAATTTACTTTGGATACAAGAAGGAAGCAAAGTAAAATTGTGCTTATTACACTGTGCTTCTCTGCTACTGCTGATTTGTATTAATTCAAATCAGTTACAATTCTATTTCTGTTTTTTCTTCTTTTTGTATTGAATTGCTTTTTGTTTTTTTATATGCTCCATATGATTGATTTACACTGTTTTATCTGTTTCTTTTGTAATCCTCTTAACTTCACAGGCGTTCTAGCTTTACATGATTCATGTTTCTGAAACACTCATCTCTTATTCTACCATGTTTTACCTCCTCAAGAGAGGATATTAAATTCTAATATTATAGATATATGAAATTATATATAGATAAAACCATAAAGAATGACCATTTTTGGTAGAATACACATTGTGTGTATTTTGGTGTACATTTACATTTAAAATTTTGGATAGAACACAAACAGTGTAGATATATATACATATCTATCTATCTATCTATCTATCTATCTATCTATCTATCTATATGGTTTAAAATGAAATTAAGAAGGACGTATTTGGTTAGATATATATTATTTCAGAGAAAAAATTAATCCGATAATTTAATGGGATTTTTCTTTTTCTTTTTGTATTGGTCCATTATTGTCATACATCTTAATGGGTTACAAGACAGTAGAGACATATAAAAACATATCACTCATATAGCCCTTCCCTAATTCCCACCTCATTCCCTCCCCCCTTATTTCATATATGGTTTAGTGATTGGCTTTAATATCTTTGTACATAACAGAATATTCCTCTTCCCATTTTCCATCCTCCTCAGCACTTTTATTTGTTCATCTATGGTTTCTCCTTCTTCATCTAAAGTTTATCCTATGACCCTTTTTTTTTTTGCTAACTTCTACATATTAGAGAAAGCATCCCATTTTTTTCTCTTTGTGACTGACTAAATTAGCATATCTTCTCAGTTTCTTCTGTTTTCCTGCAAATGACATAATTTTGCTCTTTTTATGGCTAAATAAAATTCTATTGTGTACATATCCCATAGTATTGTAATTTGTTCAACTGTTGATAAACATCTTGGCTGGTTCCACAGTCAATTGGAAATTGTGAGGCTATAAACATAGATGTGCATGCATAAGTTTAGTAGTTTTGTTTCTATTCTTTTGGGTAGATACCCAAAGGTGGTATTGCTGGATCATGTTATAGGTTATTTCCCATTATTCTAAGGATCCTACCTATTGTTTTCCAAAGTGATTTCACTAATTTGCAATCCTACTAACAATGTATTAGAGTTTCCACTTCTCCACACCCTCACCAGAATTTGTTGCTTTTTGTGTTTTGAATGAATTTTATTCTAGTTGAGGTGAGGTGGAATCTCAAGGTATTTTAGATTTGCATCTCTCTGACTGCTAATAATGTTACATTTATTGGCCATTTGAATTTTTTCTTTTATAAAGTGCCCATTTATTTAGTTCACTTGTCCATTTTTAATTTTTTTTATCACTGACATTCTCAAGT
The DNA here is from genome assembly GCF_963383645.1 of Muscardinus avellanarius. Classification (NCBI taxonomy): domain Eukaryota; kingdom Metazoa; phylum Chordata; class Mammalia; order Rodentia; family Gliridae; genus Muscardinus; species Muscardinus avellanarius. Next base: position 25,076,090 of record NC_137790.1, on the reverse strand, counting down.
TATCTGTATATTTTAGATATTAGTCCTGTTTTGGAGGAGTAGTTAGCAAAAATTTTCTCCTATTCATGGACTCTCTGCTGAGTTTCTTGATTTTTTTTCTTTGTTGTACAGAAACTCTTCAGTTTAATGCAATTTTATGCATTGATACACCTTTTAGTTTATTATTTCTTTGGGGTCTTGTTGAGAAAGATTTTTCCTGTGCCTGTGTGTTGAAGTGTTGAACTTATGCTTTCTTCAAGGAGCTGCAAAATCTCTGGTCGGATTTCCAAGTCTTTGATCCATTTTGAATTGACTCTTAGGTTGAGAAAGTGAGATTTATGCTCCTTTTTTCTGCATATAATTAACCAGTTTTGCAACATCATTTGTTGAAGAGGCTATTGTTTTTCCAGTATATTTGTTGGCCCCTTTGTCAAAAATTAATTAACTGTATGTGTGTGCTTTTGTTTCTCACTCTTCTATTCTGCTTTATTGGTCTGTGTGTCTTATTTTTGTGCCAAAACTATGTTTTTTTTTTTATTTTCTACTATTGATTTGTAGTATAGTTTAAAGTCAGAAATTGTATTATTTCATGCATGTTTTTTGTTGTTGAGAACTACTTTGGCTATTCTAGGTTTCTTGTTCCAAATAAATTTAAGTGCTTATTTTTCTATGCCTATAATGAATAACCTTGGTAATTTAATGGGTATTGCAATGAATCTATAGATCACTTTTGTAAAAGTGGTCATTTTAATGCTATTTATTCTGTATGTCAAAGAGCATCAAAGATTATTTCATGTCCTTATGTCCTTTTTATATTTTTAAATATTTTATAATTTTATTTGCAGATTCATTTTACATCCTTGGTTAGATTTATTTCTAAGTATTTTATCTTTATTTTGTGGGATATCATGAGTAAAAGTGGTTTCTGAATTTCTTTTTCAGTGAATTTATGGCTGACATACAAGATAGCTTTTAATTTTTAAAATTGATTTTATATTCAGAAATTCCCTAATGTGTTGATCAGTTCTACAAATTTTGTGTTTGATTATGTTGGATCTTCTAAGCATAGTATTATTTCATCTGCAAATATTGATAGTTATAGTTCTTCTTTTTCTGTTTGTACTCCTTTATTTTTTCTTTTCTTCCCTTATTGCCTGGGAACTATCAGCCTCTTCCCCCAATTAGCCTTGGGGGATGTTTGCTGTGTTCAACAGAAGACTCAATTCCCACCTTCAAAAGGGTAAACTACAAAGTCTCACACTCTGTGAGTCTATATTGATTGCTGTGGGAGTCTCTGTGGCCATGTGGGATGGTCTCCCATTAAATGGAGGATTTATTTATGATAATTGTTAAGCACTGCTCTTGATCTCTGGAGGATATTGTGAGCTTGGCTGCCACTGCTTAAAATCTAGCTAAGGTTCAGGCAGTAGTGTGTCTGTGAGGTATGAAACAAGGAGCCAAAGGCTTACAATTCTGATAAACTAGAGCCACTTATTTTAAATTCCTAGCTTTTTTGCTGAGAGTCTCTGAAGGCCACAGTACCAGCAGTCCCAGTGCAGTGAGGAAAGGCAAGATGGCCTCACTGCAACTCTTGCAGCCACTGCCCTTGGGTGTAGACTGGGTACTTTTCTGGTCTCTGTTCAGCCTTCTAGCTATTTTCCCCACTCCTTTTTAACTTTTGGTGCTTTGTTCATTTTTATATTGTTTTTATCTCTTGTCAAGATACTATTTTCAAAGCAATAGAGATTAAATTTTATCAGGACTGAAGTATGCTGTTTTCCTTGATAACCAATTTCCTCTATTTTAGATTCCCTTCAGTGGAATTTTTATATTTGAAAATAATTTACAGATAATATGAACACAATTTAAATATCATCCTCCAAAAACAAAAATTAAACTGAATAAAAGCTGGTGTATTTATTATAAAAATGATTATCAGTTAATGTGTAAGATAAACTGATATGGCATATGCTACAGCAATATGAACAAAGTAATATGATATAAATTATGCAAAGTAACTTTTGGATAAAGAAAATAAATGTTATGGTCATTGGTTTGTTGATATTATAGATAACAAAAATATTAAAAATAGTAATAGATATATAATTATACATTTATACATAGACATAATTTATAAAATAAGAAGTTAAACTAAATACATTTTTAAAAGACTGGTCTACTGCAAAGATATATTTAATTCACTCTCCTTTTTTCTATGCATAAATACAATAAAATGAATTGCTTTGAAAATTATAATAATAGCCTGTGGGAAATATATAAAATATGAGAGCTGGAAACAGATGATAATGTAATATATTTATAACATTTGTCACAAGTTATTTCATTAAAACCACATCATACTTATTTGTGACTGGTACATTCTATTTAGTTATAAAATGAAGTTTAAGTGTTTGATCATACAAAAACCTTTTAGAATATTTGCTATTTTGTAGAAAATATTTAATTATTTAAGTTACTCTTTTAATTAATTTTAATGGTTTGAAATGCATCCTAAAGTAATAATAAAATATTACTTGACATATTTAGTTTTTGTTCATGCATAAAATTTGTCATAATTCTACAAAATTATTTCTTTGTTAAAAAATAGAAACCTTTAAATGAAGGCAAAGTTAACAAAAAGAAGTAGCTTACATAAAACTGGCTGTCTGCTATGCCTAATTCTAAAATTTATTATATAAACAAGCCAAGCATTTTATCAAAAGCTAAACAGAGCAATGAAAACTGGAGATTTTATGTTGATTCAATAAGCATGAAAATCTATGGTAGTTAAAAAAAGAAAAAGTATTCCAAAGTAACTTTTAGTTATTATTATATCAAATTTATTTTTGCTTACATATCTACTTTTTCATTTTATTTTTAAGGCAAAATGGAAATATAATTCTTAATAGATCATATTCTAGGACATTAAGATAAATTTAAACTTCTAAGTTAAAAGTTCTTTTAATGGCAGTCATTACTTTTAGTTTGGTTGATAATACCAATACTAAATCATATTAAATTTCATATTCACTCATCATAATAGCAAAAGAAAAAAATCAATCTACTATTGACTTACAAAATAATGCTGACTTCATTTAAAGCAAAAAGAATTTCATCTTGAATAGTCATAATTAAATGAATATATATGTATATATATATAGATAGATAGATAGATAAAACTTAAGCAACACTTCTGCAAAGACTTAAAATATGAGCACTTGTCATTGCATTATTCAATTTACTGTTAATTTACATTTTGCTTCTGCATATCATATTTTAAAAAATCTCTTAAATTTTTTACATTTTTAATACTAAAGCATTCATATTGTATCATTGACTCTGATAAGTGAACATTATGACTTAAAATTTTAACTCAGATTGGCAGAATTGTGTAGTAAAATTATACAATATATACGTTTTTGCATCTCAAATTCTTTAAATTCTAAGTGATTAATATGCTAAACATAAGTGTATGCTAAATCATTTTTGGTATTTTTTAAAAAAAATTTAGTTTGATATGTTTTCCTTTTAGATTATATTTAAAGTTCTCTATCACAAAAATAACAGTAAATATAACAGAAAATGTTGACAGTTACTATCATTATGGAATAAATGACCACATTAATATAAAAATATTTTTGTAAGAAAATAAATAATTTTGTGCACTGTTAAAAAAAATTTTATTGGTGCATTGTAGTCATACAACTTTAATGGGGTACAAGATGGTGGAGACATAAATGCACACATCACCCAATTAGTCCTTACTCTTTTCCTACCCTATTCCCTTCCCCTACCTCCTTTCCATGTTTGTCTTAGTGGTGGATATTGATATATTTGTTAAAGTACATCATGTGCATTAGAGAATTTTCCTCTTCCCCTCTCCCATCCCCTCAGGTGGTTTGCCTTGTTTGATCATATATAGTATATCACTCTTTATCTAGAGCTCCTCCTATGAACCATTTTATCCCTAGTTTTCACATATTAGAAAGAACATCTGATTTTTTATTTTTTTGTGACAGATTAATCTCACTTAGCAGAAGGTCCTCCATTTTTCTACATATGGTTGACCAGTTTTACCAACTCTATTTGTAGAAGAGCCTATCTTTTCTCTGGTGTATGTTTTTGGCCCATTTGTCAAAAATCAATTGGCTGTAAGTGTGTGGAATTGTTTCTGAGTCTTCTATTCTGCTCCACTGGGATATGTATCTGTTTTTGTGTGAGCACCATGCTGTTTTTACTACTATGGATTTGTAGTATAAAGTCACATAGTTTGAAATGTCCCTTCACTTTTTATGCTTGGCTAATCTCACTTAACACAATGTTCTCCAGATCTTTTCAATTTCTTACAAATGACATGGTTTTGTTCTTCTTTATTGTTGAGTAGAATTCCATTGTGTGTATTTTACATAATTTTTAATCCATTTATTTGTTGATGAGCACCTATTTTGGTTCCATATTTTGGCTATTGTGATAGCATTTGTTAAAAAATAAACTCAATTCAATCTATGTTTAGATTCTACTAGTTTTTGCATTCCTTTCTTTTTTTAAAGATATTATATAGCCTGAGCTATAATTTTATTTAGAACAACATTTTTATTTAAAATTTGTTTCCAATTCCCTTACATACATACATGAAAATGGAGTTGCTGAGATAAGATGCCATTTTTACTTTCCAAATTGGCATTATCTTTTTATATAGATATATATTTCCATCAGCAATAAGCGAGTGTTCAAAATTCTCCATTATCTCAACAACATTCAACACTTAAAATTGATTACAAAAGAGCATATTGAAATTTGTCAAATGATGTTATCTTCTTTATTTTGATAGTGGTAATTGTTACAGGGTCATATGCATTTTTCCATATTGAAGACCTTTATACTAAGAAAGTTCAATTTCATTGCACATAAATTATTTCTTAATGAATTAATTTTAGCATTTTAAAGTAACAACATGTAAAATAATTTTAACAGAATTATTATCAAGAAGTTACTTGATATAATTAGATATCTAGAGTACATGGTTTATTTAATTTTGTGTTAGGTATAAATTTTAAAGCTGGTATTTATGTTTTTAATCTACTGGGCAACAAACTCAGGGTCATTCTACCTTAGAATTATATTTCTAGACTTTTTAAAAAATTAAAACAGGTACTAACTAAGTTGCTGAAGACTTCCCTAAATTTCCTTCCATGTACTGGGATTAGAGACATGAGCAGCCATTCTCAGCTAAAAAATAATGATAATCATACTTAAAATTTAATATTAAGTATTCCAATCTTTCTAAATATTTGCACTTGGTCAGTCTGAATTTATCCAGCATTACATAAAACAAATTGAGCTTATATGAGTACAAGGGTAATTAATAGTACTTATAAAATTTATTTATATCTTCATTTCCACAGATACAACATAAACTACCTTTACTGTACTATACAATCAATTTTATTTAATTTAGCATCATAGGATTTCTCTAAGTTTCTGGGTATCTCCTTAAATTGCTGAGGCTTCCCTCAAATCTGTGAATGTATTATCTCAGACTCTCAAGTTTTGGGATTACAGTAATGTACCACCATTTCTGGCTTCCATAAGATCCTTCTTAATGAAATTTAGAGTATAAAATTTCTATCCTGTTACTACGTACTCAATGCAAAATATTATATTTAGCAATTATAATTTAGTTAGGTCTTACCATCCAACTTAAAAATTATTTTTAATTTAAAATCTAGACAATGTTTTTTATTCCAAATTTCTGTTACCTTAAGTTCCTAGCTCCAAAATAAAATACATTTCAAATACATCTTTGCTTCTCTGCATAACAGCATTAATCAAAAGAAATAATATTAGTATTGTGATTCTCTTTGATCATTAATGCAGAAATGTTATTACTTTATATAAATTGTGTTAGAAAAGAATTTCTAGTTATAATTGTGAGCCCATTATTTTCTTTCCTTTTATAAAAAAATAATAGGAATAGAAACAGCAATGCAAATCAAGTTCACAACTTACCACTTTTGTATCTTTTTTCTTATTGTTATATGTGACTGAAACAGATTTTTTGGACTAAAACTTACTATATGCAATCATAATTTTATCTATTTTAACTACCTTTAAGCAGCCTTAGAGTGGGTCATGGTTCATGGTCTCTATTTCTCTCAAAGAAATATGAATAAGCATGTGAGAACAAGTGAGGCATTTTCAATCTCTTTTGAACACAAGATAAAACAGAATTATTTTAAAAACCTGCTAAAAATTAAATGGAGATCTAAAGGGCCAAATAGCAATAGACTTTTTAAAGAGGCAAGCTCATTGTGTTGAATTGAAGTGACAAGTGTTCATGGAGTATTTGCATATGAGAATTATCTGCATTTCTCAAAATGGCAATATTAAATTGAAATTCTATCAGTGTATTTGAGTACATCTACATGCACATAAGTGAACTTGAGAAGTGAGGTGTTAATGTAAAAAACACCTACCAATTTCTTAAATATAATAAATATAGAAGCAAATGGCCTTTAAAATAAACACATACAGCTTTCTAATTCAATGTTTTTCATTTATGGGGCACATGTAGAAAATCTAATGACTATTATTGTGAAGTAGATTAGCATATCTGTCATTTCACATAGTTGCATTTTCTGTACCAAATAAGAGCAATTAAATCTCCAAAAATTCCAAAGGCCTTTTTATTAACCTTGGTCTTTGTGTTGTATGTTAGAGCTCTAGACTATTGCATCTTACATTTCCATTAGTTTGTATCCTTTGAATTACACCTTATTTCTTCTTCCCCATTTTTGTCTGTGGTAACCAGTGTTTCATTCTTCATCTCAGTGTTGAAATCCTTATACATGGACTGCTGTCTCAGCCTCTCAAGCATTCTTACAGGAATTCCAAATGTGCATCACCACACCTGGCTTTAAACTTTAAAATTGATATCTAGTAAGTTTGTAAAAATAAATGTATTCTCTTATCTCAAAATTGATTTAATAGTGCTTGTAGCATTCTTAAATTTTTTTTCTTTCTGTACTTTCATACATTTTTTATCTTTTATCTTATATCAAGTCTTGATGGGGTATGTCCATACAGCACCGAAGGAGATACAGCCTCCCTTGGCCTGAGCGGCCTGCAGCCTAAGGCAAAACTTTAAGTAAAGTGATTCAGGAGAAAAGGGGCAAAGATGGCACCTGGAGGAAGCTATGAAGGTGTGATTTCCCCATTCATTATGGGTGGGGAGACTGAGCAGTTTTTCCTTTAAAGGAGGTTCCGCACACATGAATGGCTCATGTACTGGCCTTGGATTGGCTGTGAGCTAAGTGCTAGTGATCTTTATCCCGGATAGGGAAGGGTATTTCCCATAGGAATTCCCCTCATGGTTTGGTGCTATATATATGATTGCTTGGAGAGAAAAAAATGAGATCTTGCTTGACTTGACTCCCAGCTCATGGGTTTGTGTTCGAGTCGTCGGTACTCATCATCTCTCCAAGCTCCGCCACTCTTGGGCTGGGTTCCCGACAGCCTGGTGCCCCGTGTAAGGACACCCTCTCCATCCCCTAACAAAAGAAATTGCTGGCGAGACAATCGCTCTTTGAGTGAGTATCCCCACGTATTTTAGTATGGGGAAGTCCAGTTCTAAACCTGACCCTGCCCTAGAATCTCTTCCACTCTTTCTCAAGAGCCGAGGACTTAATCTCGCTGATAACCAAACCACCCAGGCCTGGGGATACCTTTTTAAAACTGCCCCATGGCTCCCTGATAGTAATCTTTATGATTGGGATACGTGGGATCAAGTTGAAGGGCTGGTTAGGTGAGCCCAGACAGAGCAAGGGGAGATTCCCCCCCCCCCCCCTTGCGGTTCTCCCCACCATCTCCACGTTTAAAAGTTGTTTTCCCCTGCGACCCCCGGAGAAACTCGCTGACCGTATCCTCAAGCCAGCGAAAAAAGGGCCTGCCAAGCATACACTCCCCTCTGGTCCTAAAGCCCCTAAAACACCTCCCGATCCCTTTGGGGACGCCAAGAACTCCCCACAGCCCCTTTCCCTGGCCAATTCATTCTCTGTACCCTCCCCTCCGCTGCCATATGCGGGTGAAGCGGGAGCTGGAGGAACCCTAGTGGAAGGGCTGGCCCAGCAGGCTGCGCCTCCCAGGCTGCCTCATGGCTGCACCTCCCCGCCAGCCCCAGCCCCAGCTCAGAACAGGGCTGCACGCCCTTGCTGCCACACTCGCTTGTTGGTTGCTGCTCCTGGGCTCTGCCTGGTGGCTGTTGCTTCTGGGCTCAGTCCTGCTCTGCGGGCGCGAAGGGGCCTCCGTGATTATTTATCCCACTTTTGTAAAAGGAATGGATCCTCAGCCCCCAGAAACTATCTTCCAGCCTATAAAAGGATCCCCCCAATTCAAAGAACCTTTTGCCATAGCCCTAGCCCTGCAAGAATTTTTTGAGTCTATGAATTTATTGTCAGATAGTTTATATGTAGTATATTTGTTACCTACTTTAATAGATGCTTATATTAAATTAGATGCCAACCCCGCCATCCCCTTAACCTACGGCATGCTTACGGGGACGGCCAAGCCACATACCACTGGCCTACAACAGGCGGCCTTGCCCCCCCCCCCGCCCCCCATACCAGGATCAGGTTAGGGCGGCTGCACTGGAGGCATGGAGAAAATTAGACAATGGTCCCACTGAGGCCCCTATTGCGGCAATCACTCAAAACCCGATGAGGATCTACCTACATTTATAGAGAGAGTATATAACAGCCTTGGGAGGAGGTTTCCAGCCGGTCCATTGGGAGACAAGTTTGTCAAAATGCTAGTGTGGGATGGGATGACAGCCGATCATAAGCTGGCCTGCGCGGGGTTGAAGGGGCATACTTTAGAGAGATGGATTGTGTCCTTTTGGGATGTTGGCTCTATGAGCCATGACAGCTGTGGTAAAGGAAGGGCAACGGGAGGGCCTGCAGACTCTGATACAGGTAATACAGCAGTCAAAGGTTGCCCCCCCCCACATGTTTCAGATGCAGAAAGGAGGGCCATTTCTGCCCAAAATGTCTGTCCCAGGCCACGCCTCCTATGGGAGGAGTAAAGAAAGGGGAAACTCCCAGGATGCCCTGTCCCAAATGCCTTAAGAGTTTCCATTGGGCCCTGGACTGCCGGTCCAAATTTAACTTAAAAAGAGGAGCCTTTAACCTCCCAAGGGAGCTTCTCCCAGCCCCATTAAAAAAGGGGAATGGTTCCACCAAGATCCATTGGATGGTACCTCTGGTAACCGAGTTAAGACCCAAAATGGTCATCACAATTGGAGATAAAAATTCTAAATGCTTAATTGATACTAGAGCCGATCGAAAGGGAGTCGGGTTCAGATCCCCAAATCTGAAGTGGAGGTGATGGTCCGCCGCAAGGCGTCCAGTGCGGTAACGCGACCGATCCCAGAGAAGCTGGCGGGAGCCCCCGGAAGAGTTCTCTTTTCTTTGTGAAGGGCAGGGCACCAGGTAATGGGTTCGCCCCAAGAGAGGGTCCTGTGCTTTGGTAAGTGTCGATGTTCCCGGCGGCGTCCACTGAGCTCTCGCTGGCCCTTGAAAATCAGGGGAAAGGGTGTAAATTTCGCGCTGGACCGCAGCAGGTCTCCAAGGTAAACAGCCTCTGGCATGCTGGAACAACAGCAGTTGAACATGGGACAATAGGTCCTAAAGAGATGGGCGAGTGCCATTCAAAAGGGGCGGAGGTTCAGAAGGGACAGGAGATGGCCTACACAAAAGTTCAAGCCCTATCTGTAGAAGAGGTCATGGGGAGAGAATTAAAACACAAATATCCTCAAATCCCTACTAAGGATTTAAAAAGTATTGTTCACACTTGTAAATCATGTCAACCCTTCTTTCAAATACCCTCCCCCCCTTCAATTGTCTGGAGTTATTCCGAGAGGCCTATGCCCCAATGAATTATGGCAAGTGAATGTAATTCATTTTCAGCCATTTGGAAAACTTAAGTATGTTTTTGTTTTCATAGATAACTATTCCAGGGCTGATTGGGCCTCAGCTCATTTGGGTGAAAAGACAAAACATGCTATAAGTCATTTTCTTCATTGTTTTGCTATTCTTGATATTCCTAAACAAATCAAATCTGATAATGGCCCTTGTTTCATTAGTCAAAATTTCGCCTCCTTCCTTCAGTTATGGAAAATTATTCACACCCAAAAGGACAAGCTTTAATAGAAAAAATAATAATCATACCCTAACGGTTCAATTACAAAAACAAAAGGGGGAGTTACTACCCCCACATAATCAATTAAGAAATGCATTATTAACCCTAAGTATTTTAAATTTTTCAAAAGACTCCAACCTGTCCCTTTTGTATATTACACAGTGAACATATTCTCAATATTTGAATTTTTTCTTCAATATTTCAACAAAGTGGTTTTATCATTTAAACTTTCTTCTTTTAGGACATGACCATGACCTACTTTCAAAAAACATCCAGAATATTCTTTATTAGTAAAACATTTTATTTTTCTTCAAGACATTATTAATTATTACTAAGCTTATTTTTTCCAGTATATAGACATTTTAGTAACAGTATGACCATATCAGTACTTATTTTGCAATCTAGGCTTATATCTCACCTATCTCTTTCTTACCCTCTTTCAAACTACTTATATAAAATATTCATCCAGGTTGTTTGGGACATTACTAGGCTTTACATATAGGGTATATAAAATATTTTTTCTTGGTGGATGAACCATGCTGACCTGCATAGACTCCCTGAAAATTTAAACTGAGTGGCCTGATACCAATGAAAGGTGGCGTGGAAAGAGATTAAGAACAATAATTTTTTGGTAAGAAATTCACTTACAGTGAGTTAGTAAATATGTTTAGGCAGAAGAATATATTTCCATTTGCTATAGGACAGGAAGAACTCTCTGTATTGGTCCTAAGTGTTGTGGGGAATAGGGAGATTTGGTATTCTCAGGCTCACTTTCCTCTCTTAGCTGGTCACATATCTATCTCTGATATTTACTTATCTGAGCTTTACTATCATGTAGGAATATGGGCAAAGCTGGTCACTGATTTTTGTCAGATCTGCTACTTTTACAATTATATCTGATTTAATTCTAATAAAATCTGACCTGATCTGGTAAGAGGCAAGAGTCTACTTACAAGTGGCTATAGAAGCTTTTTGATTTTACAGTTTTAAGGCGTACCTTCAATATCAGTTTGTTTTCCCTGAGCCTGTAATTTTCTTTCTGTAGACCCTTCAATGTCATTAGCAGAAGCCAGCCCACTTCCCAGTCCTTATTACAATTACTGTTCCCATACCATTCAAGTGTCATAGAGCTCATATATCCAACACTTCCTCAACCACTAATTCTTTGTTTTGATTAATAAAAGATGGGGGCTTTGCACTTGTGATATGAATACATGCTGTGCTGGTCACCAGGTCATTTTTAGTATTAGCTGACTTATCTTGAGCTAATCAAGTGGAGCTTGATGCAAACCCTTTTAGGCTGCTACTTCATTAGTAAATGCAATTGAAATATAATAGTAGTGGGAAAAATTATGAGTCTGGAAATGACAGAGAATGACTAAAACTATGTATTTCCAGTGCAGTTAGCACTCATTTGTTTCAAATTAGACTGCTTTTCTGAAAAGCAGTATGTGTTCCAACAGTCTGTCAACAGTCTAGACCTGGAGTTACTTCTCTCTTAATTGGTCAAAACTTTATCAGTGTGTGGCATGTCCTGTAGGTTACTACTGTTGACAGTGGAAGAGTTAAGGAGGAGTTGATGGAGACTTGGTATGTACATGACGTAAAGTGATAATGGGTTGGCTGCCTAAAAGGCCATTTGGCTGAGTTAACACAGAGGGTTTTGCTATCATTGGTTTATGTAGAATAAGTTGGACAGATCTATGGACAAGTTAGCAATAAGTTGAGGAAATGGTATAAATTATGTCATACACAAACTTAAGGCAAAGCAAAACAGACATAAATCCACCACTGTTTTTGCCATACTCCCTTTGGATGCACAACTTCCAGAGAAAAAATAACATTCAATTATTTTAAAACTTTATTCTTTGCATTTAGTGAAATATTTTTTCTAATAAATGCAACTTTATTTTGTGTTTTTAGTTATTTTTTTTTATTGATGCATTGTTGTCATACATCTTAATGGAGTACAGGTGAGTGAAAGCATACATGCACAACATCACCCAATTTATTTTTAAAGAACATGCTTATTGGTGTCTAAACACTTTAGAATAATGGCATTCCACTATTTTTTTCCTTTAAAAATGTAGACATTCACCATTAACTTTCTTATTCTGAATCTGAGGCTTAGTTAACTTGAATATATAACATTTACACATACAAACATCCAAAATGTATTATGTAAAATGCTCACACATACACACATGTCTATTTTTTCATCCTAGAAATAGAATGGCATTATCAGGTTTTGGTTGAGTTGGTATTATGACCACTTAAACACTGTTCACAGCTGGGTCACATTCTAATATAGCTTTTTGTTCCTGTTCCATTTTCCAGGTTCAATAATGAACTAATTTACTTACTTGCATGATTTCCTCTAATGCGGCTACTAATCCAGTAACAAACATTAAAACAAACAAAACCCCAAATAAAACAACAAACAAACAAAAGCTACAATACTTCTTAGTTTTAATAAAAACAAATTTTCCCATGGTCCACCATTCTCTTATTCTGTGTTGAAGTGCCTGTTCCTGCTGGTAGGTATGCGTCACAGCTGTTAATCAGAGATTCCACAACCACCCTACTAAAAGGAATTCCCAATTACTTTAGAAATTAATATCTCTTGATCATAGATTAAATTCTTTAATTGTATTTTGGCCATATAATTTCTTATTTGTTGGTTTTGCTTATTTAAATCATTATTTATGATGAAGTACATATTCCAAAAATAAATAATTTTAAAATAAAATTTTAATATCTGTATTTTCTGAAAATATATATCTATTGCAGCTGATCTTAACCATTTTACTAATTGTTTTTCCAGTAATTATGCATATTTCTATCTTCTTTCCATTTCTCCTAATCATTTTTCCCTCACACTTGATAGATTCTCCTATCTGATCATTATTGTTTCAAAGTAAGTTTAATTGTTTAATATATTCGAGTGGAAATTTATTTATTTATTTATTTATTTATTTATTTATTTATTTTGCAGTACTGGGGTTGGAACTCAGGGGCAGTCTACCTTTGAGACACACCCCCAGCCCTATTTTTTTCTTTATTTTGAAACAGGGTCTCACTGACTTGTAAAGAACCTCACTAAGTAGTAGCTGAGGCTGTCCTCAAACTGTGATCCTCCCATCTCAGCCTCCTAAACACTGGGATTACAAGCTTGCACCACCCTGCCTGGCTTGATTGAAAAATTAAAAGGATATTTATGTATTTATATCATTCAACAATGTTTAATTAAATTACTATTTTTGTGAATTATGCTGCTATAAATGTGGGTATGCATGTGTTATAATAATACGACTTCCATCCCTTTGGAAAGATACCCAGGAGCTCAAGAGTGATATAGCTAAATAATATAGTGAATCCGTTCTTAGTTTTCTGAGAAATTGCCACACTGATCTCCATAATGGATTCACTAATTTGCAATCCCACCAAATAGTATTGAAGATTCCCTATATCTCCACATTCTCTTTTTTGATTTCTTGATGATTTCCATTCTTATTGTATTAGATGGAATCCCAATGTAGTTCTAATTTACTTTTTGATTGCTAATTATAGTGAACAGTTCGTCATACATTTATTAGTCATTTATATTTTTGTGAAGTGTCTATTTAACTAAATCTCACATTTCTTAATTGGGTTGTTAATTTATTAGTGTCATGTCTTTCCACTAATTTATATATGTATATTAATTTTCTATCAGAGAAATAGTTGGCAAGATCTTCTACCATTCTGTAGACATTATCTTTAGACTCTATAGTTTCAATGAAGAGCAGAAAATTCTTAGTTTAGTGCAACCTCATTTATTAATTCTTGTTTTAATTTACTTTGGGGGTCTTATTGAGAAATTTTTTTATTTGTACCTATATGTTGAATGTTCGACCTATGCCCTTCTCTAGTAATTTTAGTCTTTGGTCTAATTTCCAGTTCGTTGATTTATCTTATCTTGATTCTTGTGCAGGGTAAGAGATAGAAATTTAACTTCCTTTTTTTACAAACTGGTAACCACTTTTTTCAACCCATTTAGCCAAATTATAAAATCAATCCGGGTATCCATTAATAGGTAAATGGATTATAGAACTATGAGATACTTACACAATGAAATTTAACTAAGCCATAAATAAAGAATACCAAAACTATGTCATTTATAGAAAAATGGATCGACCTGGACAACATTATGTTAGGTGAGATTAGCCTGTCGCTGAAAAAAAAGTGTTCTGTGTTTTTTCTCATATGTGGGAGCTAGAGAGTAAACAGGATAACAGAGAGACTTTAGATAATGGAGAAGAAAATCCAGGGGAGCAAGATTGGTGGTCCTGTGGAAGGTAGGGTGGTAAGAGGCAGAATTCATAAGGGAAAATCTTCCACTGACATTATGTACATACAATTCCTTTCTGAATATCTTGTTTGGGGAAGAGGGAGATTGAGAAGAAAGCTGGGAAAAATTAGCTTAATTAAATTTAAAATAATTAAGTTAAATATACTTGGTTTTCTTGATTAGAAAGAGTGCTTATCAGTATCATTGTATAATTAGAAGATATAAATAACAAAAAAATTTAAACATATTATTAAAACATTATGAGTATATAGTTAAAATATTAGCCACCATTTATTTTATAAAAATTGTAACAAAGTTGATATCTGGTTATAGAAACTTTCACTGAATGTTATTGAAACTGATTTGAAATATATGATGACTATTATTAAGTACAATATTGGGTAACTTTGATTCTCTTGACATCTGATACCACTATGAAATATATTTGCAATATTTGAAAACAAGTATGTGATAACATTTCAGAAATTAATGTAATTTGTATATGTATTTCAGGCTAAATTGTGCCAAGTATTAACTTTTTAACAATAAGAATATGAGTTTTAAAAGTTAAATAGCACTGAGAAGTATAGTAGCATTAACTCAAAATATCCTTGGAGAAAATAGTAACATGTCTGAAAAAAATACAATACTGTCTTTGGTAGAGAAATCAAAGATTAGATACCTCTCTCCCGTTTTTGCATTACTTATTATTTAAAATACACTGATTTTAAAGGATTAACTAATTACTTTTGCTTTCTTTATTCACAATTTCTTAAATATATATATGTGTATATATTTTATCATTATACATCATTTTACATATGCTTATCTGTAAACATGTTTTTGTTTATCATACATATGTATTTAGTATATCATATATGCATATACTTATATATGATATATATGTGTTTAATATATCATATATGTATATATTTATCATCTATAATATATCATATGTGTATATATTTATCATTATACATATATGTATTTTTTGTGAAACTGGGGATGAAACCTAGGGGCATTCTACCTCAAAACTATACCCGCAACCCTATTTTCTGTTTAGTATTTATTTTGAAACAGAGTCTCACTAAGTTGCTGAAAGCTTAAGTAGCTGAGGCTGATCTCAAACCTGCAATCTTCCTGTCTCATCTTCCCAAATACTGGGCTTACAAGCCTGCACCAACAAGCCCAGCTTCTTAAGCATACCATTTTGATGTGAAAGATTTATAGAAGGTGCTATATTTCTTTACTCAAATTTAGTTTTAGATAAAAAATTTAAATTGCATGTTGTAATATCTTATTCTATTGTTAACCCATGCATCTTGCCATGTATTTTTAAGAAAGTATCAGTTTCTGGATTTAGATAGTTCTGTGCATGAGTTTTTAGAAGTATTATACATAGAAGAGGGCTAGGCTGGTCATTGTGGAGAAAATATTTATAAACGCAGAACATTTTTATATCAAAAACCTTTTTTAAAGGAAAAGTTAAAATAATCAAAAAGGGCGTCTTGTCTAAAACATAATAAATATATTCATTAATGGAAGGAAGCAGAAATATTGTGACCTGTTTAGCTGACATTATGAAGATGGGCCTTTTGTTCTTTTGGAAAGTACAATACCCAGTTGTATTTTACAATGTTATTTATCTGAAAATTTAATAAAGAATAGCACAAATATAACAAAGTCAATTACTAAGCCCATCTTGAGAAGGAGGGAGGGAGGAAGGAATGGAGTGGGTACTGGGAAAGGGCTAAATGAGTATTATATGTATGCATGTATCCACCATATTGTGCTCCATTAAGATGTATGACTGCAATGCATCAATTAAAAAAATGAATAGCTGAAACTTCTTGATATTATTAAGAATAAAATTGTTTTTTCTAAAATGTATCAATAAATAAACTTCTCCTATGTATTCTGTATTGACTTAAATTCCAAGTTTGTTTCTTTTGCGTTTATCAATAGTGGTTTATTTAAATGATAAATAAATGCATTCTAAGTTAAAAATATTCAACATTGATTCAATTGTAAAATCTAGTTTTATTTTTAAGTTTATAATAACGATTTTTCTTATATATACAAATAATCTGATGATTTATAACATTACAATAATGCTGGGAACAACAATAATGGATCTAAAGGTCTATGGCCTTTTAAAGAATATATAAAAACCTTTTGGATGAATGATTAATACACAGTATGTACAAAGACAGATGGCGTAAGATCTTTGACATTATACCATGTTAGTATTTCAGACCAGTTTGTTATAGAAAAAGGTCACTCAATATTAGAGACAGGCTGTAGGAGAAAATGTAGCTTAAAGGACTGTGGGGAAATAAAAGTTGAAAATGTGGTAGGACCTGTATGAGTATTAACCATTTTATGATTGTAGATGACAAGCAAACGAATTGAAAAGTTCCTCAAGCTTCTTAGGAGTGAAGATGCTTTCTCATACAACAATATTCAAGTATTTCAATTCCAATTAATTTAGTATATTAGCTTATATGATTTTTTAGCGATAATTTAGCTCATGTTCTTTCTCAAGGTTCACAATCCTGTCTGATGTCATATTTCTATATCTGTAAACGCTGTATGCACAATAGACTCTGATATATTTGATTTAAAATCCCATAATCTCCACACATATCCAAGATTACATTTATACCTTCCTTTGATATTTCTATTTGAAAACTAAGAATATTTTTAACATGGGCATAAAACAAAATGATTGATTCCTGTCTTTATAGGTAGTCTGTTTCCAGTTGTTCTTAATCTTATTTATTTATTTATTTATTTATATTTATTTATTGAATCACAAGCACACAAGATAAAAATCAATAATTTCTTTCTTATTTTTCTTTTAAAAAAATACCTCTATGATTTTTATGATATTTTCCAGTCTCTTGACTTAAATGAATATAACATTCCTTCATATACTCCTTTTCAACTACATCCATCCATACCACCATTATTTACATATGACTAATATAATATAAATTTAATCATTTTTTGCTTTTAATTCTGTCTTTTATTTTACATTTTTATATTGGCAGTTATTGTAAACATTTACAAATATTTTATGTAATTTCTCTACTTGAATTATTTCAATAGCTTTTTAAAACATTCATAAAAAATTCTTAGCTTTTTAAATTGGATTACAAAACAGAACCTACATCTCCCTTAATTAGATTACAACAGAACTTACTTTCCAAGATTCTTTCCATTTTCATTTTTTATATTTTTTGTTTGTTTTTTATTTCACTTGTCTTTTTTATTGGTGCATTGTAAATATACATCTCAGTGGAGTACAAGATAGTAGAGACATACACCCACATATTACTCATTTAGCCCTTTCCTAATTCCCTCTATTCCCTGCTGCATCTCTTCTTCCCATGTTTGGCTTAGTGATTGAAATGTCAAAGTCAATTGACACTGATATGTCAATATACATTTACCCCTCTTTTCCCTCCCTGTCACCCCCAGTTGGGGCCCCTTATTTGCTCATTTATGTTTTTTTCTCCCTCATCTAGAGGTTTTTCTTCTTTCTTTCTTTTTTTTGGGGGGGGTCTGGGGATGGAACCCAGGGGCATTTGACCTCCAAGCTACACCCCCTACACTATTTTTTATTAATGAATTAATGAATTAATTAATTTTGGTGGTACTGGGGTTCCTGGAAGCCCTTCTACCACCGGGCTACACTCCCAGATCTATTTTATACTTTTTTTTTTTTTTTTTTGGAAACAGGGTCTCTTAAGCCAGAGCAGCTGACTTCGAACCTCTGTGATCCTCCTGTCTCTGCCTTCCAAGAGTGGGGATTACAAGCATGCGCCACCATACCCGACATTTATTCTTAATTTTAAAACAGGTTACCACTAAATTGCAGAGGGCTTCACTAAGTAGCTGAGGCTGTCTGCGAACCATGATCCTCTGGTCTCAGCCCCTGGAATGCTGGGATTACAAGTATGTACCACTACGCCCAGCTCGAGTTCTTTCTACTTTCTAATTTAATTTATTTTATAAATCGCTGCAGATAATTCCAACTTTGGGCCTTTGCAACAGTAGTTGTTATTCTGGAAATATATTTTTTCTTGTTTTTCTTTTTTTTTCTTTTTTTTTTATTGGTGCACTGTATTCATACATCATAGTAGGATACATACTTTTGTAGACATACATGCACACTTTTCCCAGTCAGCCCCCACCCAATCCCCACCCCATTCTCTCCCTATCCCTCCCTCCCATGCTTGGCTTAGTAGTTTACATCTAGTATTATGGCAATTTATCTAAAATTAAAAATGATAATCTCACATAACAGTTTCATTTGTCTGATACCAAGCTTTTGATGACTTAAAGATAACATTTCAATATTTCTTTTTGCTTTCTTTCTTACCAGAGAATATTTTTTTCTATTTTTTCTTTTTAAGGTCTTAGTCTTGGTATTTTCATTACAGATCAGCCTTTCTGCCTTAGACAACATTCTCACCTCTATAAACTAAAACAACAGATTTTAGAGGAAGAAAGATTAATTTGCTCACAATTATTTTGAGATTCTGGGTTCAGTTCATGTGATGTCAGGGTCTGAAGCTCAGGTCATGGTGGTGGGAAGCAGAGAGAAAGAAGGAGAGGGAGAGAGAGAGAGAGAGAGAGAGAGAGAGAGAGAGAGAGAGAGAGAGAGAGAGAGAGAGAGAATAAAGTTCCATTTCACATTGTGGAGGCAAGAAGCAGAGAAAGAGAGAGAGAGAGCAAGAGGCTAGAAGCAACAGAGAGCAAATAAGCAAGGGGATTCAGTGATACAAGCACAATCCCTAAGGTAACACTCTCAGAGACTCATCTTCTGTAGCTATGCACCACTGGCTAAGATGCCACCCAGATAAAATCCTCGCAACGGATTTAATGCAATTTTAATCAAGATAATCAAGATGGCAATATTAATATTAATATTTTTAAACCTGACAATCATAAATAATATATAAAACAGTAAGAAAATAATATTTTTAATGGATTTAGCTATTCCATTAAAATGGATCTAATGATCAGGTTTCAACTCTTATAAGTAACCCTGAGCTCCCCAGGGGACAGTCTTTATCTGACCATAATACTATTCTTAACCAACACCTTAATGTCACATTACCACTTCACTCTTTTATTTCTATGGAAAACAGTATCTACTACTTGATGTATATTTTCACTTACATTTCTGATTTTAATTTCTGGTTTATGAGACCCCCAGAAAAAACAAATACCTACCTAAAATGATAACAATAAAATTAAGAAAAAATATGAAACCCAAAAAGTATACAACAGGGAAGATAAAGGGGGAGGAATCCTGGAATTAAACTCTACAGAAGATCCAAAAGATTAATTTAGAAGGCAAGATTTAGATTTCTGCATCCACTGGAAATCATCTTGGATATTTAACAGTGAAGTACTAAACTTCCCCTTCCATCTCAACTTGTTCGGTTTATCTGTCTGATTGTCACTCCATCTTTTTGTTACTCATGTAAAATTCCATTACAATCATCCATAACATCTCTTTATTTCATATCATGTATCTGAACTAACTTCATTTTTGTAAGACTTTAGATTATATCCAGAATTTATAACTTGTCATCATATCACTACTATATCGGGAGTCAAATACCATCCATGTGGTTATCTGAAATAGCCTCCACAGGGATGCTAATGAAAGTATAACATGCTGGATTTTTTAATTCACATACTATCCATGGATTTCACATTTGTTTCATAAGAAAATGAAAAAAAACATTAAAATGCATAAAATAAATCACTAGAATTTGGTTTCTGACTCAGATCTGTGTTATCCTTGACATCTCTAATCCTGTCATGCAAACCTCAATGGTCTTTTAAATAAAATGCAACCTATACAGGTATCCAGGATTTATATGACTTTTGAGGGTTTTTGCCTTAAATGCTCTCTCCACTTGATTTGCCCACTTATGAACTTTTTACATCTTTTCTCAAATGTTAATTACATAGCAAGAAATAAGCAGTATATTTAACATTTCTTTTTCCATACTCAGTATCTCTTGTCTAATTTGTTTTAAATACCTTTTACCATCTAATACAATAGTATATACTTTATTTATTCAATCATTTATTTGCTCCCACTTTTTAAAAAAAATCCATAAAGTTATGGTATATTTGTGACTCTGGAGACTGACCCTCTGAGATACACCCTCTAGCCCTATATTTTAGTTTTTGTTTCTTTTGTTTTGTTTTGTTTTGTAGGATTTTTTTTTATTTTTTATTTTTTTTGGTGGTGCTGGGGTTCCTGGAAACCCTTCTACCTCCAGGCTACACTCCCAGACGTAATTATATATATATATATATATATATATTTTTTTTCTTTTTTTGAAACAGGGTCTCCTAAGCCAGCGAGGCTGCCTAAGAACCTGCATGATCCTCCTGTTTCCACCTCCCATCGTGGGGATTACAAGGGTGTGCCACTATCCTCAGCTTGTTTTGTAGAATTTTTTGAATGCAGGGTCTCAAATTTCTGAGGCTGGCTTTAAATATATAATTCGTATGTCTCAGGATCCCATGTATTCAGATTAAATGTACATGTTTTTGTGTTCAATTTTTTGGCTTCAGTGCTTAGAAGAGAGGATGGAAAATATTACATGTTGATACATGATTAAATATATATGTGCAAATAAATAATGAATGAATCTAATACAACATAAAACTTAAAAAAACAAAACCTTGCTGGGTGTGGGTGTAGTGGCACACACTTGTAATTCCAGTGCTTGGAAGTCTGAGACAGGAGGATAATGGGTTTGAAGCCAGTCTCAGCAAATTAGTGAGGCTCTCAGCTACTTAGTGAGACCCTGTTTCTAAATAAAACATAACATGGTACATATCTCATAATTTTGTAATTCATTTATCTGTTGATGGACATCTTGGCTGGTTCCATAGTTTGGCAATTGTGAGTTGTGTAGTTATGACCATCTTGTGCCTCACTAAGATGTATGACTATAATAGGCCAATTTTTTAAAAAAAAGCAGACATAGGTATTGGAGTGTAGCCCTGAGGTAGAATGCCACTGGATTCTATCTCCAGGACAACAATAAACAAACAAACAAAATAGCCTCCATGGAACACAGCACATCTTGGTAGCTGTATCAAATACATACATACATAGATACAAACAAATTTAAACCTTATTAAAAGTGGTTGTATAAGTCTAATTTATTTTATGCATAAGACTAACTGGCAACAAGCCTAATCTTTTCAAATAGGTTTATAGATTTAATGTAATTTCAGTAAAGAGGCAATCGAAGCTTTATTTCTTGAAAATATGATAAACATTAACTTTATGTAAAACAGCAAAAAAGTAAGGATATGATACGTTTGTGACAATTTTCCATCAGAAGTTTTGGTTGCAAATATACTGTGTGATAAACAACCTCTAAGATGAAGTTCAATGGCTACTCCTTGATCGTCACACCTTGATATTGAAGTTCTATGTAATCACCTCCCCATAAGTGTTTCTTAGATTCCTTCTGTTGTATGTAATAAAAATCACTGAGATAACTTAGTGTGATATCACTTGGGGATTAGGTAATTAAAAGCTTGTTTTTCTTTGAGGTGTCCTGCTTCATTCTCTCCCTCAGTTGCTCTCTATATGAATTCAGCTTCCATGTCATAAAGCAGCTCTACAGAGGGGCTTAGACAGTGAGGGACAAAACAACCAAGTGTGGACATAGGTCTTTTCCAAATCTGAGTTCTTAGGTGGCACTGCAATCCTAGTCAAAAGTGTGAATACATCCTAATGTAGACTTAGGCTAAAGGCACCCAGTGAAGTCATACTTGAATTTCTTGATAAGAATAAGATGTGTGTTATAACAAGTAATAAATTATTATTAGAGTTTAGGTTTAGAAGCTATTTAAAATTCACCAATTGGTACTTAAAATGACACATTTGTAATGAGATATAAATGTTTAAAAATAAGTAAACTGAATCAAGAATCATATATACACACATAAATTTTTATATAAAATAGACATTAAATAGACAGTTTTTATAAAACAAAAGTATTTGTTACTTATTTCTGATTTATGTCTACCTGAATTCAAAATTTATATTCTTTGTCATAAAATTACATAAGTAAACAAGAAAATGCTAACTTATATAGATGGCTGCTTCATCCTTGGACCTGATATACTGGCAGTTTAGCCTGAGCTTGTGGAAAGTTGAATCATTATGAAAAATTCTTTATTACCAAAATATTAAATGCTACAACAAATTGATACTGACAAAAGAATTTGATTAAATTATCAAATGCACTCAGCAAAAATTCTAATACAACAAAGTCAATTGCACTTGTTACTTTGTTATTTAAGTTCATTTGTGTTAAATAAATGGAGACAGAAATATGAAAAAGAAGTCAGAAAATCATTTATTAATTTATCAGATTATTATCATTTTTCAATGTAATAAAACCTTTATAAGTTACCTGATGTTAATACTAACAGTAGTGGTAATTGACTTCTATAACAAATAGGTATGAAAATTTCAATTTTTACCTGCTCTATTAACAAGTTGATATATGTACTCATGTTGTTGACTAATTTGCAAATCCCACTGAAGAAAGCAGTAGTAACTAACATTGATCATCACATATTTTGTTACCTTAGTGACAGAGGTTAAGTACTTTTTAAATGCCATGTGTATTAATCAAGGATCTCTAGAGAAACAAAACCCACAGGGCATGTATGTTATTAAAGTAGATTTATCAAATTGGCTCATGCATTCAAAAATGGTGCAGTCTAAAATGGTCAGCTGCACACCAGGCAGAAAAGCTGGAGACTCGGGACATGAGCAACGAAGGAAGCAGTCTCAAGTCCAGGACACAAAGGCTTAGAAACTGCCCGGAGAATCAATGAGGAAGAGTTCACATTGGAAGAGCAAATTTGGAAGCCTAAATCTTTAGGTGAGAGCAGCACAGCAGACGCACCTGCTCATGAAGAGCAAGCTTGTTTTCAGGGGGCTTTTTTCTTTGGGCACACGTTGTTGCATCTGCGTCCTCAGCCTATAGCCAGTGCTGTCCACATTCAGGGCTGGATTTCTCCATTAATTCCGTTTCACAGACCAATCATCTCACCAAAACTTCCCCAAACCAAACCTGTTAATCCTTGGTGTCTCTCAGTCCCATTAAATTGACAATCCAGATTAACCATCACGTAGTACAACTTTATTTATGAGAAAAAAATTATTTCTCATTAGAAAACAAAGTGACTTTCAGCTGTTATACAAATACTTCATTTTTGTGGTACTGGGGATGAAACCCAGGGGCATTCTCCCTCTGAGCTGCACTCCCGGCCCTGATTTTTTATTCTTTATTTTGAAATAGGGTCTCGCTGAGTTACAAAGGGCCTCACTAGTTAGCTGAGGCTGACTACAAACCGCAGTCCTTCTGTCTCAGCCTTCAGAATGCTGGGATCACAAGCATGCACCACCACAAATAATTAACAATTATGTTTATTCAATTATTGATTTTGTTCACTACTGTTTTAGTAAAGTCAATAAAATACATACTTGATATTGAAAGGTAGGTATGGTGAAGCATGCATGATATAGATCAATGAGGATCAATTTTATACTCACATACAAGCACAAAGCACTTGGTGTACTTGCATCCATATTCCCTTCTCCCCCATCCACATAGGTGAGAATGACAGAGATACCTTCATATATGTACATAGCATTATTTGAATTGTTTTCTTTATAAATTCTTTTTATTTATTTATTATTTTTAAAATTATTCTATAGGTGCATTGTGGTCATACATCTTAATGGGATAAAAGACTTATGTACACATACATGCACATATCACTCAATTAGCCCTTACCCAATCTCCACCCCATTCTCTCCCCAACCCTCCTTCCCATGCTTGGCTTAATGATTGACTTTGATATGTTTAAGTACATCATGTGCTTTAGAGAGCTTCCCTCTTCCCCCTTCCCATCTCCTCAGTTAGGTTGCCTTATTGCTCCTCTATAGAATCTCCTTCTTCATCTAGAGTTCCTCCTGTTATCTATTTCTCCCTACCTTTTGCATATTAGGGAAAGCATCCAATTTCTTCTTTTTTTGTGTGACTGACTAATCTGACTTAGCATAATGTCCTCCAGTTCCATCCACATCCCTATAAATGATGTAATTGTGGTTTGCTTTATGGCTGAGTAAAATTCCATTGTATACATATCCCACAATTTTATAATCCATTTATCTATTGATGGACATCTTGGCTCTGTCCATAGTTTGGCAATGTTTGGCATAGTTTGGTGAATACCTGGTACCCAGGGGTCTGAAACAGAATCAACCCCAGTACTACTTAGATATGAATGGAGTCTGATAAGCCTACCTACCGTGACCCTGAAGTGTTAGCTATTTTGTTCATTTTTTTTGTTGCTAGGAATTGAACCAGGGGCATTGTACATCTAAGCTACACCCCCAGTCCTATTTCATTTTTATTTTCAAACAGGATCTTGCTAAAATGCTGAGAGCCTGGCTAAATATGTGAGACTGGCCTCAAACCTGAGATCCTCCTGTCTCAGCCTCACAAGTACCACAATACCTAGCTAAAAGCTGTTTATGTATGTATGTATGTATTTTGCAGTACTAGAGATTGAATCCAAGGGAATTCTACCTTCAAGAAACACCTTTAGCCCTTTTTTTTTAATTCTTCATTTTGAAACAAGGTCTCACTGAGTTGGAAAGGGCCTAAGAAGCTGAGGCTGTCCACAAACTGCTATCTTTCTGTCTCAGACTCCCAAATGCTGGGGTTATAGGCATTCACCACCATTCCCAGGTAAGAGCTAGGTTTTAAACGGAACATATTTTTTCCTTTGTTCGGATATAATCAAGAATGTTTGGTTCTGAACCTTAAGTTCACTGATTTCTCTGATTTGCTGTCAAATCAATAAAATTTCTTTCTCTTTTTACTCAACAGTTTATCCCAATTATTAGATTTGGCAAATATAGTACTTAGTAGGACATTTGCCCATAAATTTGTTCTTCAAATATTTTCGGAAATGCTGTTTTTTGAGTGATGGTCATTTATTGATATGGTATTTTCTCTTATTGTGCTTTTATTGGTGCATTAATATGGCACTTTTCTGAAGTGAACTTTAAGTCTTGAAATTTATCTCATTGTTTTCCAGTTTCATTTTTCTTCTGTTTCAAAAATTTTCTTGAAGTTGGGGTATAGTCCTTTTGAATCTTTAATTTTCTTGACAATCACCATTTTTCTTTTTTATCTTATTACATTTTTACTTTTAACTTTAAATCACCATCTACATTATTCTATTCCATGTATTATTGTATTCACAAACACTAAGAAAAATTTAAAGAGTAATTTTATATAATTTTTAAAATAGTCTTTCCATTTTTGTAAATTTTAACATTTGCTTATTCATTTGTCTGCTAGTTTTCTGCACAGATGTACTTTCATTTCAACCATAAAGTACTGGCTTGTTTAGTACAAATTATTAAGATACTTATCATATATTAGTTTATGTAATATATATATATATTTCCTTTTGAGCTTTAAAGTAAATGAAAAAAAAAAAACCCTAAACTAATCTCATCTAACCTAAACTAAAACAAATAATACAACTGAATAGGACAAATTATTCAGACAAAGCCACAAGTAAACTGAACAGCTTGATTTTAATAGTCAGCCAAAAAAATAAAAAGAGTAGTAGTCAGTCATTAGAGAATCAGTTTCATCTTCCTCCTTTAAATACATGGCAGCCGGGCGTGGTGGTTCACACTTATAATCCCCACTTTTGGGAGGCTGAGACTGGAGGATCACGGTTCTTGGACAGCCTCAGCTACTTAGTGAGGCCCTCCACAACTTAGTGAGACACTGTTTCAAAAATAAATAAAGAATAAACACATGGCATTTTACAGATGAAGATTTTTCTCTGAAAAATTGAAAGACACTATAATAACCTTAGCTTTCTTTTGAAAATTTTATACTTTCTTTATAAGACTACCCTACTTAAAATTTTGTTTGGACTTTAATTTCTCACTTAGTATTATATCTTTACCCTTAAATTCTGCACCACAATTCTACCTTTCAATTTTCTGACAGATCCTCTCTATTGTTTTAATTGGGAGACTAGTATCACATTCCCTCAGAGCATTATCTAATTTGATATTGTTCTCATTCTGATTATATTTAAACAGATTACAGCAACATTCCCTATTCTTGAGTATTGCTAAACTATATTCAATGTTGAAGGTTCTTTTTGTAATTTAACAGTATCTATTTTTTACTTATATGCAATTCGTGTTTCAGTCATTCTGGAGCAATGTTTGGAAACATCAGCATTCACATAATCTTTTTATTCAGTTTCTGAATTAACTTAGATTTCATTGTGTCAAATATACAATGCTAAATTCCGTGACTGTGGAGGTCAAATAATTTCATTAATATTATCTCATGATTTGATCGTTAAGTATTAATGTTTTGCTTGTTAATGATCCATAATATCATTTTAGTTTATTGAATTTTGTATGATCAATTCCTACCCAATAAATGTTGGTTTTAAACATAGGTAACTAATGTTTTATTATATTTAATTAATCTGAATTCTACGAACAATTTATCTCCTCTTATATTTATAATCTAAGAGTTTAAAGAATATTAACTTTTCGCGGGGCCTGGTGGTGCACGCTTGTAATCCCCGTGCTTGGGAGGTGGAGACAGGAGGATCGCGCTGGTTCAGAGCCAGCCTCGCTGGCTTAAGAGACCCCGTTTCCAAATAAAAAATATATAAAATAGGTCTGAGAGTGTAGCCCGAAGGGAGAAGGGCTTCCAGGAACACCAGTACCACACACAAACACACACACAAATTAACTTTTCTGAAAAAAAATCCAAAATCCTATATTCATAACTTTGATAATGCATAGTTTTATCTCTTATATATTCTATTTATATAGTTAAACAGTATGAAATCATTAATTTGTAATACAAATAATTGCAAACAAGCTATAACTGTAATGAGAACTTTTGAAGGTTAGTAAGAAGACATGTCCTTCTAAAGGACCAATGTACTTAAGTAACTCTTTTTATATGTTATGTATTTGATATTCATAGAATATTTCTGTCGTCACTGAAAGTTTTTATGTAATATATTGTACCACTTCTATTTATTTATATAACAAATATTACTTAATAAATGTCAAATATTCTTCTCATTATTGTACTCATAATTTTATTCTTTAAATTTTACTACTAAATATATATTTAGAAATATTATCATATATTTTCTTGATCAATTGTGACATCTGTTTCAGTAAATTTCTGTTTTATTTTGTAATATATAAAAATATTTCAGCCAGGCATGGTGGCATATGCTTCTAATCCCCACACTTGGGAGGCTGAGACAGGAGGATCACACAGGTTCAAAGCCAGCCTCAGCTACTTAGTGAGGCTTTCAGAAACTTAGTGAGACCCTGTTTCCAAATAAAATATAAAATAGAGCTAGGAATATAGCCTGGAGGTAGAAAGCCTCTGGGTTCCACACTTCGTATCACCAAAAAAATAAATAAAAAATTAAACAAAACTTTTAACTTTTAATAGTTTTCTCAGAAATATATATTTTCCATCTTATAACAATCTATTTACTGTAACATTGCTTTTCCACTCTAGTATTGCAAAGGATGATGACTTTGTTTACATTGAATGCAGTAGTTCTAATATATAGTGTCTCAGAAAAACAATTTTAGTTTTAAGCAGTGATGATTAATTTTTAATGTCAACTTTATTGTAATAATGATTTTCTATTATTATTATAATAATAATAAATAAAGGATTTAAATAAATAAATAAATAATAAAAAATAAATAAATAATAATAAAGGATTGGTGAAGAATTCTAATGTGTCTGTGAAGATGTTTCCAGAGGAGATTGGACTGAGTGGGTAAGGTCTGTCTCAACCTGGATGGGAACCACGTAAATATCTGTGACATGGCTATAAAAAGAAGAAGGAGAAGGAGAAGGAGAAGGAGAAGGAGAAGGAGAAGGAGAAGGAGGGGAAGGGGAAGGAGGGGAAGGGGAAGGGGAAGGGGAAGGGGGAGGGGGAGGGAGAGGGAGAGGGAAGAGGAGGAGGAGAAGAAAGAAAGAAAGAAAGAAAGAAAGAAAGAAAGAAAGAAAGAAAGAAAGAAAGAAAGAAAGAAAGAGGAGAGAGAGAGAGAGAGAGAGAGAGAGAGAGAGAGAGAGAGAGAGAGAGAGATTTTCTCTAACTCTTCTGGAGCTGGTACATGCAATTTCCTCCTCTTGCCTGAAAATATACCTTCTTGTACTTCAGTTTTGGGGTTACAGAATTTACAAGTGTTCCCCCACTCTTTCCCAGGGTTTTGGACTTGGTTTCTCCTTAACTCTTGGACTGTGAATCAAGCCTTCAGATTTCTCTGCTTCTGGAACCTTCAAACTTATATTGAGCCAGGCAACTTGCATCCTACTGTCTCCAGATGGTTGCCAGCCAGTTTTTTCAGCCTCTGTTATATCCCAAAGTAAATGCTATATTCTCAAATAACTTCCCTGTCTTATATCTTGACTTAATTATCTATTTATATATCATCATTGATCTCTAACATCTCTATTTCAGATTGCTTTTTTCTCTCTGAAGAGCCTAACACATAAGCAAATTTCTTTTAAAAAATATCACCTGAGACCATGGGGAAATGATTTGAATTTTATTACTCTGTTCCTCATTTTATTGATTTAATTATTGTATATTTTGGCAAAATTTTAAGTCCTTTAAAATACCAAACATAGCCGTGTGTGGTAGCCCACGCTTGTAATTCCAGCATACAGAAGATGGAGACAAGAGAATCATGGTTGGCAGACAGCCTCAGCTACTTAGTGAGACCCTTCGCAATTCAGTGAGATCCTGTTTCAAAAAATCAAAAGACTAAAAAATAGGACCGGGGGTGTAGCTCAGAGTTAGTATGCTCTGGGTTCCTTCCCCACTATCGCAAAAGAAGTAAATGAATAAATAAAAATAAATAAATAAAACATCAAATTTAACATTTATTGGATAAGAATATATAAAATTAACATCTCATTATGTAAATAAAATCTTCAGATAAATTAAATCAACAATATATTACAACTTCCATATCTTTAAGCTTATTGTCCTATTTAAAATCTGTGTTTTCAGCCGGGCATGGTGGTGCATGTTTGTAATCCCTGCGCTTGGGAGGCAGAAACAGGAGGAAGGCACAGGTTCGAACCAGCCACTCTGGCTTAAGAGACCCTGTTTCCAAATAAAAATATATATATAAAATAGGACTGGGAGTGTAGCCTGGAAGTAGAAGTGTTTCCAGGAATCTCAGTATGATACACACACACAAAAATTTGTATTTTCAGAGTGGTGTTATAAACAAGTGATTAAAATTAATGTTTTTCTTCATAAAACACAGTGCCAGAAATTTAAATTTTCTAGAATAGTTTAGTTAGGCTTGAGTACAATATACTATCATCCAAAATGAATATAAGCATATTAACCAGAATGAAAAATTTTACCTTTAAAAATCTATTTGGTTTCATAACATCCATTATAATTTACTTTTGTATTATAACAATTTATCTTTTATATTTTCAAAATTATTCTCCCAAATATGGATCTGAGCTTTTACTTTGGATCAATATGTAGTTACAGGCTGATTCCATAAAGGAAACATAAGCTGAGCATGGCTGCTACTCAAATTTATTTCTAAATTAAAGAAAGCAAACACCTCTTTTCTTTGTCAATCACTTTATTTTGGTTTCCCTGCCTTCTTTATTTATTGCACTCAACTGTACAATATAAAGTGTATAAAAAATCTACTTAGGCTGATGTCACTACTCACATTTTAACTGACATACATAGAAAGGATGATAAACTGAAGAATATAATCTGTGCAGCAGAATGACTTTTATTGGCATACAACATCTATCTGCAAATTGTAACAAATATTTTGCTTATCCAAAATTCTAGCTGGCACCTCTGAAAGGTCAGAAAGACATATTTATCTAGAGCTATAAAAATACACAACATTCCTGCTTGGTTCTGCTGGTAAAAAAAAACTCTTTACCATTTGTATTTTCAGTTATTTAAGACTTTAAATATTTTTTTATGATAGGGAATCTTGGAGAAATATTAGCTGATGTCCAGTTAATGTATAATATTTTTTTAAATTTTATTCTATCTTTTATATGTTATAGTTCAAATACTTGTACAAAAATACTACTTTTTACCTTGGTGTAATGACATGTCTTTAGTCCCAGCAACTTGGGAGGATAACACAAGAGGATCCCAAGTATAGCTCAGTGGTAGAGAATTCCTGGATTCAATCCCCAGTATTGCAACACGTGTGTGTGTGTGTGTGTGTGTGTGTGTGTGTGTGTGTGTGTTATATGTATATATAGTTTATTTTTAAAAAAATACTATTTTAACAACTTTCCATGGTTGGTATGTGATTCACTGTGTCTCTTAAGAATGAATGTATGGAAATTTACTCTCAATTGTGCCTTTGGGGTAGTAATCAGGATGAGAGAAGGTCGATAAGCTTGAACCCTCATTACTAGAAACTGCTGGCCTTATAAGAGAGATGGAGCTAATACACACCTTTTTAGTATGTTTTTTTGTTTTTTCTTTCTTTTTTTTTTGCCATAGATGTTCTGCAGCAGCCTGGGACTCTTTCAGAAAGAAAGCAATCACCAAATGTGACATCTCAAACTTGGGCCTCCAGGATTGTGAGCCAAAATAAACCTTTTTTAATATACAATAGCCTTCTTTGCATATTTTATTATGGTAATATAAAATGAACTGTGACAACAATTAATGTTCAATTTTTATCTGAAGATTTAAGTTATATTTTTCTATATAATATAAACATAGTTTGACATATATTTCAATATATATCATATATATTATATGGAATATCTGCCTTTAAATATATATAGATATAGATATATTTCCTCTTTATATATATATAAATAAATTATAAATAAATTATAAATTTATATATATAAATTAAATTTATATATATATAAATATATATAGATATATTTCCTCTTTAATTTTTTCTTTCTTTGGGGGATTTATTTATACATCTGCTCTTTTATATCACTTTCATGTTTTATTTCTCTCATATTTTATACTTTTTCCCCTCTACATTCATAAATATTTCAGATTTTTTTTACCAATAGTACTAGAGAGTTGTAAAATTTTGTTTGATACTCATGATCAGTTGTAAACTATTAAAATTTTGTTATAGGATAATTATATCATCTTCCAAATCCATACATTGAAGACCTAAACCCTCATATCTGAAAATGAGACCTTAAGTAGAAACAGGATATTGCAGATATAATCAGTTGAGATAAGGTTGTTAGGGTAAGCTCTATTAAAGCATGACTGATATCTTTATAAAAGGGTGAAATATGGCACACACACAAACACACACACATGCGCGCGCGCACACACACACACACACACACACACACACACACACACTCCTATAAGCAAATTTAACTACTTCAGGTGAAGTTTGGAGTTCTGCAGCCACAGGCTAAGCAATTACCCAAAGCTAAAGGAAAGCTTGTAGCAGATTTTTTTTCATTAGAACTTTTAGAAGGATCATGGCTCTGCCAACATCTTTGTTTTAACTATCTTCCCTCTAGGAATGTCAGACAATAAATTTTGATGCTCTGAGCTATCCAGTTTGTGGTACTTTTAAAAAAATTTTTAAGTGCATTGAAGTCATACATCTTACTGGGGTTCAAGATGGTAGAGGCATATATGCATACATCATTCATTTAGCCATTCCTCAATTCCAACTCATTCTTTCCCCCTCTCTCCTTCCCATGTTCGGCTTACTGATTGACTTTGATATGTTTATGAATACGGGTCATGTATATTAGAGAATTTTCCTCTTCCCTCCTCCCATCCCCCTCAGTTAGGTTGCTTTATTTGCTCATCTATGGTTTCTGGTACTTATTTATTTTTTACAGCAACTCTAACCAACTAAAATAGCTTTCTTGTCCTCACGAAATATTTCTCTTGTGATTTTTAACTCTTGTTTCCTTCTTTTTGTTCCATGACTGTCAAGGTAAAGATAAAAAAATATTATTGATTGATGCAAAACAGTGGATGTTCTGGCATTTGTCATTCACTCCTGCTTTGTCTTGCAATTTTGTCAGCTGCTTGATCTCTGTCCCAGCATCCTTTTTATTCTTATTGGTATTGATCTTCCTCCTATTATCACCATTTCATTAACCATCATCATCACCATTTGTTATCATTTCTATCTGAAATATCCCCAAAGGCTAACGTGTTGAAGGATTGTTCTAGCTGTTGGCACTATTAAAGACTTAGGTTGAGCCCAGTTGAAGGAATTAGGTCACTGGGGCTGTGTCCGTGAAGGAGCTATCTTGTCCTCAACCCCTTCCTTGCTATTTTTTTTCCTATCTGTCATAAGGTGAGCAGCTCTGTTCAATTACATGCTCCACACCATGATTTTCTGTCTTGCCCAAGGCCTAAAGCAATGAAGCCCCATCAAAGTACTTTTTTCTTTTATGTTTTTTCAGTGAAAAAAAAACATCATATTAATAATTTTATAAAATAAATACAATAATCAGAAGACATGTATACACATAAATATATAAAAATATAAATAGGAGATATGTACAAAAATTTACAGGGAAAATGTCACAAAATTAAGAAATCAGATGCTTTGCCTAAGGTGCAAAAGCTAGGGAGAAATGGGTAACAGGAAAAAACTCTAGATGAAGAAGGAGATCCTATAGAGGAGCAAATAAGGCAACCTAACTGAGGGGATGAGAGGAGGTAAGAGGGAAACTCTTTAAAGCATATGATGAACTTAAACAAACATATCAAAGTCAATCACTAAACCAAGCATGGGAAGGAGGGAGGGAGAGGGAAAGGGATGGGGACTGGGTAAGGGCAAAGTGGGTAATGTGTGCATGTATATCTCCACAAGTTTTTTATCCCATTAAGATATATGACTATAATCATCAATAAAATTTTATTAAAATATAGATATGTATATATCTAGATAGATGGATAGAAATAAAAGAGAGGTCAAATATAATAAAATTTTAAATCTGGGCATGATGGCACATGCCTGTAATCCAAGTATTTGAGAGGCTTAGAAGGAGAATTGCAGGTTCAAGGCCAGCCTCATCAATTTAGAAAAGCCATAATTAACTTATCAAGACCCCGAAAAAAAAAAAAAAAGAAAAACACTGTGGTGGCAATGTCTTTAATATAATACCAGTACCTGGTAGGTTGAGAGAGGAAGATTCCAGCCTCATAAACTTACCCAGACTCTCCACAACTTAGTGATATCATGTTTTCAAATTAAAAAAGAAATAATGGGCTGGGGGTATGGCTCCGAAGTAGAGCAACTCTGAGTTCAATCTGCAGTACTATGAAAAGAAGGGAATACTTTGCTAAGATGTCAAGAAAGTCTGTGGTATAAAAACAAGACCTTAGTTCTGAAAGCTTACAGACATGGTTTGAGATTACAGTTTACCAGCTTTTCTGTCGCTTGCCTAGGAATAATTGCTTATGTACTCTGTAATTCGGTGTCCCTGCTAATAGCATGATAATAGTTAATTATTATTTCCTGAGTTTCATGAGACTCAAAGTGAAAAATCTCACAATGCCTGCATTTCAACTCTTTTATAATACATATTATCTTTAATTATTAAAGATTACACATGAAAATTCTTAGGTACAATTTCTTACCCCACTACATAGATTGTATCTATGAAAATCCACCAACAGATATAAAGTCTTAACCAATATGTTTCCAAATTAAAATGATTATTTATTTCAACTCCTATTTTGAAGAGAATGAGCAGATTTCTCTTTCAGTCCTTATATTTATATTTTAAAAGTTTCTCAAAGTAACACTTCAAATGATTTCCATTGCTTTTAGATTTGACTTTCATTCAGACATGCTCTAGAAATATTTAATTCCCTTATCAACAACTTTGTAGTTCTATAAAAACTTTAAAAAATACTATTTGGAGGACACACTTATTTAATTAAAATACAAAATGCTTTATTAATTTATATGCTATTCCATAATTTACTAAATATTAATTTCAATCATCTAGATTTCTATTTATTAAACTTTAGCATGCAAGCTTAAATAGGTTATTTTATTATTGTTTCATCTTACTAAAGCCAGTAATGCAAGAAGAGGAGAGAAAATCAATTTTCTTCTCAATTTTTCAAGTCTACATGATTCATCTGCTTCTCTGCCTCTGGACACTTTGCACACTTTGATGAATACTGACTTTAGGAGTTTTATAACATAAATTTGACTTTAACTAAAAATAAGTTTTGAAAAAATATAATTTTTCAAATTTGGTTATTTTATTTAAAGTTTATTGCTTCTAATATGCTGAACCCTTAAACGTTAAAATTATACAAAGTGAATATGTTATAAAATAAAATAATCACAAAGATTTTAATATAATGTTAGTAGCTATGAAATTACATTATTATTGTGATGATTGGCTAAGTTTTTTGAATTAACACTCATCCACAGGAAAATAAAAATACTATTTTATGTGGCTTTAAAAATTAACATATCATTTAAACATTAAAATTATTTTATTTATTTATTTTTGTACTGAGGTTGAAACCGTAGCATTCCATCTATTATCTAAACTCCAGCCGTTTTATCTTGCAAAAGTTTTCTTAAATTGCTCACCCTGCTTCAACCCTGTGATACTCTTGTCTCCATCTCTAAAGTATTAGAATTACAGGTATGTTGCACCAGGCCTATCTATTAATGATTATTAAAGGAACATTAATGACTGGGTGTTATGGCCCATGCCTATAATTCTAGTACATGTAAGGATGAGACAGAAGGGTTCAGCCTCAACAACATAGAGAAACCCTATTTATAAATTAAAAAAAAATTGGGGAGGTATAGCGAAGAGGTTTGAATGCCTCTAGGTTTAATACTTACCTCAAAAGTAAATAAGTAAGCTGGGCATGGTGACGCACACTTGTAATCCCCGCGCTTGGGAGGCGGAGACAGGAGTATCGTGCAGGTTCAAAGCCAGTCATGCTGGCTTAAGAGACCCTATTTCCACATAAAAAAGTATAAAAATAGGTACTGGGAGTGTAGCTCAGAGGTAAAAGAATTTCCAAGAACCCCAGTACCACCAAAAAAAAAAGAAAAAGTAAATAAGTAATTTATAATATTTACACTTTATACCATATATGCTAATATATGCTATTATACTAATATATAATATTCATACATATAATAGTGGAGCTATTTCATGGTTATTATTTACTAATAATATGTAAATATTTGAAAACATAAAATTCTTTCTTTAATTGAAATTAAACTTTATACTAGAAAAATATTTTTTAAGTTAAATGTATAATTTTTTGATACATTAAACCAACCAAACTATAATTTTTCTCAAATACACTTATGATCAAATACACTTAGCAAGATGAAGGCAATATGCAGTAACATAAGTAGTACACAGTATGGCAAACCATTGAAGACAGCCTCTGTCACCTGCCGACACCTACTAGCCTGTGATGCACAGTACTTGTCAGATAAGCCGATGATGGTTTAGTCTTCATTATTCTACTTTGATTTTTATGAATCTACATAGAAACTCTTATCCTCTAAAATTAGCCATTGAATTCATCTGGGATAGCATGTGTCCTGAGAGATGTATTTTCAGGCCTGTGCATATCAATAATTAAATAAAAGGGGAAGCACAATCAGCAATTAAGCTCTTAAAATGAGTGTTTTAATTAGAAAAGAATGTTAAAGTAAGGCAACACTTTAAAGTTGTAAAATGAATCTCGTTGTAACATATTGGCAGTTACATCCATCCCCTTTCTTTTATTCCTGAGATACCCTGTGCTGCACTTCGAAGGTGATCCTACTTCTTTCATGCTAGTTTTGAGTCACAAGTTAAAGCTGACAGTAACTCGTTTCTTATTTCAGGTTTGTATGTTCCTACATCATTCTTTAGAAAACTGAAAAAGTATTTTCTTTTTTAAGTGTTAAGTTTATTTAAAATTTATATGTTTTCTTGGATTATAATTATTTGTTATCTAGCATGTACCATTTAAAATATAATACAATATTAAGCAAAAGTACATTCAGAAGTCTGTGCTGTTAATGGAAGTCTTAGGGCTTCTTACCTTATACTTAATACATTAAAGTAAAAAATATAAATTTTTCCTATAAGTAAAATATATAACCTACATGGAGTTGATAAAGCAATAATTTTTGAGGTAAAGTTACATTTATATAAATATAATTTAATAAGTATATACTATTGGCAGTTACAGATAATGGACGAATGGCTTTAGTTTATTCTTAAATTAAAATAAATATATTCAGGGAAAAACTCTTTTGACTGCATTGCATTTATGTGCAAAACACATCATCAATAATTTTAATTCACAAAATAAATGAAGCTGGATATGGTGGCACAGTCTTGTAATCCCATCATTTGGGAGGCTAAGACAAGAGGATCGCGTTTTGCAGAGGCCATGAGCAACAGTGAGACTCTGTTTCAAAATAAAGAATAGAAAATAGGGTTGTGGGTGTAGCTCAGAGGTAGAATGTCCCTGGGTTCAATCCCCAGTACTGAAAATAAATAAATAAATAAATAAATAAATAAATAAATAAATAAATATTATAATTTAAATTAATTTTACTACTAGTTAGAAATCAGACTATACATAAAGTCTTAAGTGTTAGAATTTTGTCCAAAATGCTTATTTAAAAAAATCATATTTTGTGTTTACAAGAAAATACTTTCTACGTTTTCCACGTGTGCTTGACGTAATGCTGTGCACAATCCCGGGGAGGCTGGAGCGAATATTTTGTAGAAGACAGACATCATCATTGTTCTATGTCGCATGAACTAACATGGGTTAGAGTTGTCCTTAACAGCGCTCTCCCTCTATGCCTTTGTATATTCCATAATTTATCAGCACCAACTTGAGGCTATTTCTGTGGAGGGATTGATTTTTATGGAGTTAACAAATGTCAAAGGCATAGACTTCTACCATTTCTCTATTTGAGTAATATTTAATGGGATCAATTATGCTCTTGCATTTAGCTACCTTTGCATGTTCCTTTGTCATGTTTTACATTTACTTTCATACCTCTGGGCCTTTACATGTACTATTCCTCTTGTCTGTAAATGACCTTTTCCTTACTCTTGGATTTTTAATTTGTCTTTAAGTCTCATGAAAGTTTTCACTTCAAGGAAGTCTTCTCTAAATCTTCTGCAGGGTGTCATTCCCAATACTGCTCTTTTGTCTTTACAGATAATCCCTTTTTTGTATTGATAAATGTTTTATTTTGATATAGGTGAATATTAATTTTTATGTCGACTATAGTTGGATTCTCTAAAATAATAATTCTATACAAAATTTAAAATTTTCAATTGTTATTTGTGTAAAACATATCTTCAGTGTTATTTGTGTAAGAGAAATGTCTATATTTCAAATTACTTTTAGAAATATCATAGATTTATAATTTTCTGTGCTTGTCATTTGCATGGAGGTTTTTAAGGATAGAATTGCTAATGTGGTTTATACATCATTAAATTAAGAACTGAAGAATTATGTACCTTATGTTGTTATGGGCACTGATGTATAATATAAAAAATGTAAAGAAACTATGAAAAACTTCTGCCTTTGAATATACCAGAGTAATGGATATTACACTAATTTCTGAATGAGAAAAACTGAATGTTTAAAAATGTATCTCCTAGCCGGGCGTGGTGGCCCATGCTTGTAATCCCCCTGCTTGGGAGGTAGAGACAGGAGGATTGCACAGGTTCGAAGCCAACCTTGCTGGCTTAAGAGACCCTGTTTCCAAATAAAAATATAAAATAGGTCTGGGAGTGTAGCCCAGATGTAGAAGGGTTCCATCCCCAGTACCACCAAAAGAAAAAAAATGTATCTCCTACCTTCCAAAAAAAGTCTCTTTGTTGAGGAAGAAAATTAAAGAAGTCGGCACTTAGAACTCTAAATAATTAAAGCAAAGGGAGGGATATGGAGTGTGGGTAGAATAGAAGCTGCATACAAATCATTAGACTTGGAGCTTCTTTATTATAACTAAAATGGAAAGTCTGTGATTGAAGTTTATACTTTGAAAGCAGTTATGAGTGGGAAGAACCAAGATTCTAGAAATAAGAGAAAGAAATTATTGAGTTTGAACTAAGAATGTGCTTATGTGGTATCTCTATGCAGAGACACACAAATCCATAGATATTTATGTATGCATCCTTATACATAGATGAATGAAAAGAAAACAGCTCAGAGGTTGTTAAAATGGTGAACATATTACTGTCCCTAAGAAGTGTCCAAAGATACTAATTTGGTGGATGTTGGACTTCCACACTTTCAGTGAGATTAGAAGTATGAATAGATAGAAAATGTATTCAAGCCTATCAGCAAATTAAAAGATTCATTGTGTCAGCACTGCCTACATAGAGAGATTTTTCTCTAGAAATAAATAGGGAGGAAGGTTAGAAATCAGTAAAATGATATCTTTAAGTGGCTGTAGACTAATTTAAACACACACACACACACACGCACACACATGCAACAGCAAACCTGTCCAACTAGAATTCTACGCTGTATGGTCTGGATCTGGAATATGTCTCAGTGTTCACGTGGTAAAGTTTTAGTTCCCATGGCATCAATGTCAACAGGTGGGGGACTTAGAAAATGATTTTATCATGTGGGTTCTAGCTTCATCAGTGGATTATTCAACTAATAGACTCCTAATTTGGATGGAATATTGGGAGGTGGTAGGAAATGCTGGATTTGGGGTCTAGTTAGAGGAGATAGTTCTTTGAGGCTGCTCCTCCCTAGCTTCTGTTTCCTGGCCATTGAGAGGTGAGCAACTTTGATCTGCTCTGCCTTTTTGCCATCATGTTCTGCATCACCACAGCCACAGAAATAATGGAGCCAGCTGATCATGGAATGAAATATTTGAAACCATAAGCCCAAAGAAATATGTCCTTCTTTAAGTCATTTTTCTCAGGTATATTGTCACAGCAAAGCAGTGCTATCACATACACCCGGAATAATAACGTTATTTCACTTCACAATAAAGTGAAATGGAGATGTGCTTCACAACTTAAGAAAACCATGTGTATCGGGTCATGGAGGTATTCCCCGTACTTGAGAGGTTAAAACAGAAAGATTGCAAGTTAGAGGCCATCCTCAGCCACACAGGGGGACCCTACTTAAAAAAAAAAAAATGATTTCAAGGTAAAATGTTCTTGCATTCAATCACCAGTACCAAACAAACAAAAAGGAAATAAAAAGAAAAAAAAAGTAAAACATAACTTCAAAAAGTAGGGAGAAATAATTTCAGATAAAAAACCACTAAAATAATTATTTATGTCATTCTTCATGCAAAATAAAGATTCTAAATGGAACTATGTGAAGGCATAGTAGTGGAACAGGAAATTAATAGTTTCAAAAAAGTAGGTCACTTGAAGCGGTGATATTAAAGATAATAACTCATATTTATGGTACCGAGCAGCAGTTTCCTCAAGCTGTTCCTCTTCTTCGGTATCTAAAGTATCCTCATTTTCCTCATGAAGTGAAGGCACTTCACTCGTGGGGAGCCATTAAAGTTTTCCCCTTATCTTTACTAAAAGAATACTTGTGACTGTCCTTCTCTCAGATGACTGTCCATGGATGTTACGCACATTTCCGCCTTTGGTAAGCAAAAGTATGTTCCTGTGTCTATTGATACTTTTTCAGGTTTTATTATGGCTACAGCCCAAACTGGGGAAGCTGCTAAGCATGTGATTTCCCATTGTTTAATTCTTAGAATTGAATTATTTCATCCTCACTCCTCTCTTCCTGTACTTTTGCCGGCTGGCTCCGGCAGATGGTGGCCCATACAGGGAGATTCTGAAACTGAGGATCCAGCGAAGGACACCAAAGACTCGTGGTGCCAGTGAGTAATGTGGGAGTTGCAATATACAATGGGTCAAAAAATTAGTCTTTTGCTTTTTGTACATATGTTAAAAGATATGCTTTGTGTTAGGGAAACTAAGACAGATCACGAAGGCGCTTTGCTTTCACTTCCTAAGGAAGATGAAGATACTTTAGATACTGAAGAAGAGGAGCAGCTTGAGGAAACTGCTGCTCGGTACCATAAAGATGAGTTATTATCTTTAATATCACTGCTTCAAGTGGCTATAAATCGGGCTCCATAAAATGGAGAAGATATTAGAGGATTCCGAGTTTTCCCTGTTACTGAAGACCCTAATGGTCAAGGAGATGTTATTAGAGGACATAGACCCTTTCCTTTCAAATAATTAAAAGAATTAAAAATGGCTTGTGCCCAGTATGGGCTATTGAATGCTGACAAAACTGGTCACACAGCCGCATTTGAATATAATAAGAAAGGGGGAATTGTGGGGAGCCATTAATGTTTTCCCCTTATCTTTACTAAAATAATACTTCTGACTGTCCTTCACTCAGCTGACAGTCGTTCGCCCAGAGTCAACAAGGTTTGGAGTCATGGAAGATTCAAAGTAATTAAGGTCTGAGAGAAGATCAGGTTGTGATGGCAGGAGGGTATTGATTGACCTTTCCGTGGTGTATGGTACTTTGGATTTGTCAATACTGTATTCTGGTTTAAGAAACTGTATAAATACCACAAGAGAAATAAACCCAAGGTCGGCCCAATAGAGACTGGTGACCCTCCCATGCTTCATGAGAAATAAACCCGGGATCGGCCAGTAGAGATATCGACCTGGAAGTGGACTGGTGATACTTCCATGCTTGAATTAAAATTATTTGAATTAAATTCTTAGAATTGAATTCTTTCATTCTCACTCCTCTCTTCGGAACCCGTACTTTTGCCAGCTGGCTCCGACAGGTGGTGGCCCATATGGGGAGATTCCGAAACTGAGGATCCAGTGAAGGACACTGCTGAATAGAAAAAGAGCACACTTGAAGACTCATGGTGCTGGTGAGTAATGTGGGAGTTGTAATATACGATGGGTCAAAAAATTAGTCTTTTGCTTTTTGTACATATGTTAAAAGATATGCTTTGTGTTAGGGAAACTAAGACAGATCACGAAGGCGCTTTGCTTTCACTTCCTAAGGAAGATGAAGATACTTTAGATACTGAAGAAGAGGAGCAGCTTGAGGAAACTGCTGCTCAGTACCATAAAGTTGAGTTATTATCTTTAATATCACTGCTTCAAGTGGCTATAAATCAGGCTCCAAAAAACGGAGAAGATACTAGAGGATTCAGTTTTCTGGTTACTGATGACCCTGATGGTCAAGGAGGTGTTATTAATTACTTGAATGCTGAAGACACTGATGGTCAAGGAGGTGTTATTCGAGGACATAGAACCTTTACTTTCAAACAATTAAAATAATTAAAAATGGCTTATGCTCAATATGGGCCAATGGCACCTTTTACTCAGAACAATTAAAATAAGTAAAATGGTTTGTGTTCAATATGGGCTAATGGCACCTTTTACTCAAGCTATGTTTTGGCATCCATCCTCCAAAATTAAAGGAAATAGATCTCCTCCCCCTTTTCACCAAGTACTAGTGGAGGATTTCAGCCTGAGTTTAAAAGTTCCTGGTCACCTTCATTTGTGTAGACAATTCTGAGAGACAAACTATGACTCTCAGACAGTCTAGATGAATTAATATTAAAATCTGTTTGAGAAGATTCAGATACAGGCCTCTTTTCTACTTCTGTTTTAGATTTTCTTTCCCACACTCCTGTTCATTCATTGGTTTAATCCTTTCCCTCCCATTTCCTATTACTTAGTTTCCATAATCCAAGCCAAGACCCTTTTCATGCTGTACTTTGGAGGTGACATAAAATAAAAACTATGCTTTGAAACAAAGCAAGAAGTGGCTTTTCATTTAATATGTAAAAGGCAGAGAGGAAGGTTCAAAGTCACTCAAATGTTTATGTATTAGGCAAGCATAAAAATAATTCTGTCAGTATAGCTAGGAATAGAAGTATGCCCATCCTCTTTGCTCGCAAGCATTAATAAAAATATAGCTAAATCTGTTTGCAAAATTGAAACTTGGAGAAAAGAATCCTCTTGGAGATAGATTTAGAACTCAGAAATCTTTACACCTTGTCTGGGTCAAAGAAAAATACTACTTTTGTGAAAAACCGCTTTTTTTAAACCTCTTATTCAGAAGATTTCTACTGATAATAAAACAGAATTATTAGTGTATTTGTTTTATTTACAGTGAATATTGCAATGTGAAATTAACTGTGATGGGCACCAGTTATTAGCAAGTATTTATTTATTTATTTTTGTATAATATTTCTAGTCATTTATGTTCATAGACCAATGAGTTTAAAATAATTTTTTTTGAAAAAAGGGAAAATTTCTCACAATATAGTTTCAAAATATTGCTAACACAAGGAGTTTATTACAAAATGTTTTTGTTTTATCCCTTACTAAACAAGAAAATATACATGAACCAATAGGCCAACATGCACATAGTAATCCTTTTATTATAGTGTTGTTTAAATTGCCTCTGTTTTATGTGTTAACTGGAGTATTATTTAATCAATAGCATTAAACTGTGGTGTTGAGACTATAACTGCACTCCTTCATAGACCAGTGACTGGTAATAATGTATTAAGTAAAACAAGAAACAATTTATGTTTGTTGCTACTGCATATATATATATATATATATATATATATATATACATTATATATTATATATTATATATAATATAAACAGTAAATATATATATGATTAATATATATTTTATATATAATATAAACAGTATATATAAACAGTATATATATAACAGTATATATATATATATATATACAGTATATATAATATAAACAGTAAATATATATATATATATTTACTGTTTGTTCATTCAGTTGAATGGATGGCAAGGAAGTATTTCATACTAATTTTTTATTTTACTCTGTATTTTAAATTACATTAATGGCATGTTCTGATTTTTTTCTATTGAGTTTCCTGAACGGAAATTTGACAGTTGAATACCTTATATGTAGTTTATTTAAATGATGTGAATATCTGTATACTTACAATAGTAATGAATTCATTCTAGTCATCGTTAATGTGTTTTTAGCCAAAAGTATTTAAAATGTTTAAAAAGATTGAAAATATCTTGACATAAATAATTGTTCTTAGGATGGTTACATTTGCAATTGAAATGAAAGGCAAATATAAAATTTTCAGGAGTGTAGCTTGTACAAAGGTAGAAAAGATAATTAAGTTGCCTGCTATCCTGGATAATTAAATTTGCTTCACTGTGAGAGTTATTTTCATGGTATTTTACTGATATGGATTTATGATGAGGTCAGGAGCACACATTCCTCTTCGTGAGTCAATTCTACATCTAAATATTTAGGAGTGATAACAGTAAATTGAGCATTTATTTCTTAAACTCTTTTGAAGGCATTAAGTAGATTAAACACAAATCATAGAAGGATTTAGGTTTCAAACAGTTCCAGCTTTCCTTTGTATTAAAATCATTGCATGAATTTAAATATGTAAACATAAAGTCTATATAAAATCTATTCAGTTTAAAGAGATTTTCACTATATAATGATGTTTTTGTTTTGTGGTTCTGAGAATTTAACAGAGTGGCACTCATTTGATCTATACCCTAACCCTTTTTATTTGATCTATACCCTAACCCTTTTTATTTATATATTTTTAGAGAAGATATCAGTAAGTTACTCGGGATGTCCTTAAACTGTGATAATCTTGTCTTAGCCAGTGAATTTGTGATTGGTTCTTAGTTTTTTTAGTTTTGCACCTCCTTTTTGGTGTTTTCTGATTTTGCTTTTTGTAAGTGCAGTCTCTGTAGTAGTTATCTATTTTATAATATGTCTTGTGATAGATCAGTCTCAAAGCACCTACGTCTTGTAACCAATGTAATAAATGCAGCCCCTCAGTACCTCTTTAAGTGGTCATGATACCTTTCCTAGTACTTAAGATTTCTTGCACTCCTTGGACCACTCCAGTTACTTTAAATTATTGGCTTTTTTGTTGTTGTTTGCTTTGCTTTGCTTTGTAATTTTAATAAGTTTTGCTTGGGCATAAGTGATAGCACTCTTTCCACAATTCCTAGATTTCAGGATGTCCAGTGTTCTCTCTGTAGATAGCCGGGCACCAGCACCTACGATCCTGAGCAAACTGTACTTTCTAAGCATAGGGGATGCAGCCTAGAGATAGATCCCAAGAATGGATGACTCTAAAGACCTAGATAACCTTTTCCAGTAATGCAAAAATTATTCACACTAAGTTGAGGAGA
Source organism: Muscardinus avellanarius (assembly GCF_963383645.1). NCBI lineage: Eukaryota > Metazoa > Chordata > Mammalia > Rodentia > Gliridae > Muscardinus > Muscardinus avellanarius. The sequence goes on along the minus strand of NC_137790.1, from coordinate 25,031,212 downwards.
AACATCTGACATAAATTACCCAATAAGAATAAAACACCCAAATAGTCCATATATAAAGTTAATATTAAGTGCCAATCTTCATTTTTAAAATTATACTGCCTTTGCCCAGGACATAATTTAAACTAATTTTATTATCTGACTAACATCTATAAAATAATCTCACTGGTATGCTTTTCAGTGACTTATTGTCGGTATGAAATAATTGAAATTATCAACAGATAAAATTAAAAGAGAAAGGTTTAAATGACAGAATTATAGTACATGCCAGTAATTTCTCAAAGGGAATTGCCAAATATAATTGCCCATCTCTCCTGTGTTCTAAAGTTCAGCAGCCTGAAATTTTATTGAATTATGCATTCATTAATAAGACACTCCATACCCAAAGTGGGGGACATAATGGAAAAGTGGTTTAAATATATATGGGCTAGAAATCTATGAATGGTATCTAGGAATTACAGGACCCATTTTCTGTCACAGTCCTTCTAGCTCCATTAATCAAAAAGCATAAGGCAAAGATATATTATGTTCTTATATGCTATATATTAGACAATCTTTTCATTACAATATTAAAAACTAAACTTTAGTATTATTATTATTATTTTTTTTTTTGGTGGTTCTGGGGATTCTGGAAACCCTGGGCTACCTCTGGGCTACACTCCCAGACCTATTTTATATTTTTTTATTTGAAACAGGGTCTCTTAAGCCAGCACTTATAAACTTATTTTTTGTAGTGAGAACACTTATAATTTATATCCAGCTGAAAAGTACTTTTACTCATATCTTATCTATAAAACATATTTCAATTGATCAAGAAAATTAACTATTAAATTTAATTATATAAAATTTTTAAATTAGTATAATGTATCTTGCTTTTTAAAAAAAAACATATTTCTAATTTTTATAGCAAAAAGCTTCACTCTCCTGTCTTATTTCTTTTTCCCTAGATACTTCAAAGTAACCATTATCAATTCAGGTAGCTCTATTTCTTAGAATTGATCTCTATACTATATTACATAATTCAGAGGTTATTTCATAATTTGTGTGTTTTATTCCTAATGCCGTGATTCGTAAAAGCTGAAAATAGGTCTGTCCATCAACATCCTATTCTCATCATTTTATCCTCACAGTTATATTACAATATTAGATTAAATAAGAGAAAACATTTACATTAATGAAAATAGTCATCAATTTTTAGTCTAAGTAACAGTGTGATTATTCTGTGCTTTTATGGTTCTTTCCCTTTGTTTTAAATATTAATTCAGAAGACGCTGAGTTCTGGGCGGGGGTCGCGGGCGGGGCACGCCTAATGGGGCCCGGGTCGCGGGACTCTGGGCCCCGGCCGAACTGCGCGTAGCACGCCAGACCCCTGGAGAAACCAGACCCAGTAAGACGCTGGGTTCTGGGCGGGGGTCGCGGGCTGGGCACGCCAGATGGGGCCCGGGTCGCGGGACTCTGGGCCCCAGACCGAACTGCGCATAGCACGCCAGACCCCTGGAGAAACCAGGCCCAGTAAGACGCTGGGTTCTGGGCTGGGGTCGCGGGCTGGGCACGCCTAATGGGGCCCGGGTCGCGGGACTCTGGGCCCCTGCCGAACTGCGCGTAGCACGCCAGATCCCTGGAGAAACCAGGCCCAGTAAGACGCTGGGTTCTGGGCAGGGGTCGCGCGCGGCGCACAAAAGCCGGGGCCTGGGTCGCGGGACCCTGGGCCCCGGGCCGAACTGCGAGTAGCACGTCAGACCCCTGGAGAAACCAGGCCCAGTAAGACGCTGGGTTCTGGGCGGGGGTCGCGGGCGGGGCACGCCTAATGGGGCCCGGGTCGCGGGACTCTGGGCCCCTGCCGAACTGCGCGTAGCACGCCAGACCCCTGGAGAAACCAGACCCAGTAAGACGCTGGGTTCTGGGCGGGGGTCGCGGGCTGGGCACGCCAGATGGGGCCCGGGTCGCGGGACTCTGGGCCCCTGCCGAACTGCGCGTAGCACGCCAGACCCCTGGAGAAACCAGACCCAGTAAGACGCTGGGTTCTGGGCAGGGGTCGCGGGCTGGGCACGCCAGATGGGGCCCGGGTCGCGGGACTCTGGGCCCCAGGCCGAACTGCGAGTAGCACGCCAGACCCCTGGAGAAACAAGGCCCAGTAAGACGCTGGGTTCTGGGCGGGGGTCTAGCACAGGGCACGCCAGCTGGGGCCCGGATCGCGGGACTCTGGGTCCCGGCCGAACTGCGAGTAGCACGCCAGACCCCTGGAGAAACCGGGCCCAGAACAGAAAAAGATAAAGAAAAATATCGGAGAGGTGGTAAGAAAGCCGTTATGGATGCCAGGACACTGGAGATGCAGACAAAACTTATCTAAATGCACTGGAACTTATGGAAAAATTCGCCGTGAAAGAGGACTGCTATTTCTCTATATTGTTAAGAATCTCAGACATCACATATAAGGAGAGAGTTTAGCGGAGACCAAGGAGAAATGCGGTGTTGAAAGAGTTCTTCGCAATGGTGGTAGAGACTTGTATTCAGGAGAAGCAGAAACCGGATCTTACCAACTTTATTTTTTTGGAGAAATTACACCAAATGTCGAATGCTACCAACACGCATGCTTAGGAACACTGGACAACATTCAGAGTGGAAAAAGAGCCTGGGAAGGATTTGAAACGGTGGAGGCAGTGGCAATGCCAGTGGCCAATATTCGGGGGAGGCAGAGATCTGATACATTACAACTGGAACCTTTGAAATACTAACCACAGAGACAGTGATCGGAACCTGCTGAGGGGTTAGGCGGGCGCCGGGGCCAGTGGCCGACATCGGAGCTTGCTGTGAGGCAGGGCCACTACTGAGGCCTCCGTGGCGGGATTGTAACCTGCAGAGGGGTTAGACCGATGCTGGGGCCAGCGAGGCCGGCATTGGAGCCTGCCATGATGCAAGGCTTGTGCTAGGGCCTCCGAGGTCGGGTCCGGAACATGCTGAGGGGTTAGGCCGGTGCTGGGGTCAGCGAGGCCGGCATCGGAGCCTGCCGTGAGGCAAGGCCAGTGTTGGGGCCCCCGAGGATGGGACCGGAGCCTGCTGAGGGGTTAGGCCGGTGCTGGGGCCAGCGAGGCTGGCATCAGAGCCTGCCATGAGGCAAGGCCGGTACTTGGGCCTCCGAGGCCAGGATAAGAGCCTGCCGAGGGGTTAGGCCGGTGCTGGGGCCTCCGAGGCCAGGATAAGAGCCTGCTGAGGGGTTAGGCCGGTGCTGGGGCCAGCGAGGCCGGCATCGGAGCCTGCCTTGAGGCATGACCAGTGCTGGGGCCTCCGAGGCCGGGATCGGAGCCTGCCGAGGGGTTAGGCCGCTGCTGGGGCCAGCGAGGCCGGCATCGGAGCCTGCCTTGAGGCAAGGCCGGTACTGGGGCCTCTGAGGCCGGGATCGGAGCCTGCCGAGGGGTTAGGCCGCTGCTGGGGCCAGTGAGGCCGGCATCGGAGCCTGCCGTGAGGCAAGGCCGGTACTGGGGCCTCTGAGGCCAGTTTAAGAGCCTGTCAAGGTGTTAGGCCGGTGCTGGGGCCAGCGAGGCCGGCATCGGAGCCTGCCGTGAGGCATTACCAGTGTTGGGGCCTCCGAGGCCGGGATTGGAATCCTGCCAAGGGGTTAGACCGGTGCAGGGGCCAATGGCCAGCATCGGAGCCTGCCGTGAGGCATGACCAGTGCTGGGGCCTCCGAGGCCGGGATCGGAGCATGCCGAGGGGTTAGGCCGGTGCTGGGGCCAGCGAGGCCGGCATCGGAGCCTGCCGTGAGGCAAGGCCGGTACTGGGGCCTCCGAGGCCAGGATAAGAGCCTGCCAAGGGGCTAGGCCGGTGCTGGGGCCAGCGAGGCCAGCATCGGAGCCTGCCTTGAGGCAAGGCCGGTACTGGGGCCTCGAGGCCAGGATAAGAGCCTGCCGAGGAGTTAGGTCGGTGCTGGGGCCAGCGAGGCCGGCATCGGAGCCTGCCGTGAGGCAAGGCTGGTACTGGGGCCTCCGAGGCCAGGATAAGAGCTTGCCGAGGGGTTAGGCCGGTGCTGGGGCCAACGAGGCCGGCAGCGGAGCCTGCCGTGAGGCATGACCAGTGCTGGGGCCTCCGAGGCCGGGATCGGAGCATGCCGAGGGTTTAGGCCGGTGCTGGGGCCAGCGAGGCCGGCATCGGAGCCTGCCGTGAGGCAAGGCCGGTACTGGGGCCTCCGAGGCCAGGATAAGAGCCTGCCAAGGGGCTAGGCCGGTGCTGGGGCCAGCGAGGCCGGCATTGGAGCCTGCCTTGAGGCATGACCAGTGCTGGGGCCTCCGAGGCTGGGATCGGAGCCTGCCGAGGGGTTAGGCCGCTGCTGGGGCCAGCGAGGCCGGCATCGGAGCCTGCCTTGAGGCAAGGCCGGTACTGGGGCCTCCGAGGCCAGGACAAGAGCCTGCCGAGGGGTTAGGCCGGTGCTGGGGCCAGCGAGGCCGGCATCGGAGCCTGCCGTGAGGCAAGGCCAGTACTGGGGCCTCCGAGGCCAGGATAAGAGCTTGCCGAGGGGTTAGGCCGGTGCTGGGGCCAACGAGGCCGGCAGCGGAGCCTGCCGTGAGGCATGACCAGTGCTGGGGCCTCCGAGGCCGGGATCGGAGCATGCCGAGGGGTTAGGCCGGTGCTGGGGCCAGCGAGGCCGGCATCGGAGCCTGCCGTGAGGCAAGGCCAGTACTGGGGCCTCCGAGGCCAGGATAAGATCCTGCCAAGGGGTTAGGCCGGTGCTGGGGCCAGCGAGGCCGGCATCGGAGCCTGCCTTGAGGCATGACCAGTGCTGGGGCCTTCGAGGCCGGGATCGGAGCCTGCCGAGGGGTTAGGCCGCTGCTGGGGCCAGCGAGGCCGGCATCGGAGCCTGCCGTGAGGCAAGTCCGGTACTGGGGCCTCCGAGGCCAGGATAAGAGCCTGCCGAGGGGTTAGGCCGGTGCTGGGGCCAGCGAGGCCGGCATCGGAGCCTGCCGTGAGGCAAGGCCGGTACTGGGGCCTCTGAGGCCAGTTTAAGAGCCTGTCAAGGGGTTAGGCCGGTGCTGGGGCCAGTGAGGCCGGCATCGGAGCCTGCCGTGAGGCATTACCAGTGTTGGGGCCTCCGAGGCCGGGATTGGAATCCTGCCAAGGGGTTAGACCGGTGCAGGGGCCAATGGCCAGCATCGGAGCCTGGCGTGAGGCAAGTTCACTCCTGCGGCCTCCAAGGTTGGGACCAAAGCCAGCTTAGGGGTTTGACCGGTTCAGGGGCCAGCGAGACCAGAACTGGGTCCTCCCATGAGGCAAGGCCGCTGCGTGAGCCAGCGAGGTCTGGATCAGTCCACTGAGTAGCCAGGCCACTACTGGGACCATCAAGAGTGGGATTGGTACTTGCAACGCAGCATGCACAGAGAAATATCGCAGAAAATATAAATCAGACGCTTCTCTTAATCAGCAATAACTAGGAGGAAAAGGGCAACAGGAAGAGGTTGAGCTATAGAAAGGGCCCTATAGTGAAGCAACTAATGTGATCAATCAGAGGGTATGTAATACTGGAGGACGGAGCCTCTTTAAAATGCAGGAGGTACATAAACAAATATATCAAAGTAAATCACCAAAGAAGTGTGGGATGGAGGGAGGGGGAGGGAATGGGACGGGGGCTGGAGGAGGGCTAATTGGATGATGTGTGCTTGTATATCCTCTCAACTCTTGTACTCCAATGTGATTGATATATGACTACAATGCACCAATTTAAAAAATAAATTAATTAAAAATAAATAAATAAATAAATAAATATTAATTCATCATATTTATGTAAAAAAAGGTTTTCCTATATAGCTATTAATTTTATACAAACAAGTAATTCTACCACTTGCCTTACAACAATGTATTTAAGTGCTTGATAGCATCAGTTTTGTTTTCCAGTTAAAGTTCTCCACCTGGAATCCACAGCTTTTCAACTTCTATTTCAATTGTTTGTTTCTGGTAATGTAACAGAACACCTGAGGTGGAGAATTTGCAAAGAAAATGAGGTTATTTTAGCACATTGTTCTGGAAGTCCAGGAGTATGATTCTGACAGTTGTTTGGCTTCTGGTAAGGGTCTTGCACTACTCCATGCGTGATTAAAAAGCAGAGGGAAAAAAAAAAAAGAAAAACAGATGTATGAGAAAAAGAAAGAACTTGAGGTATAGCTTTCTTCATAAAAACCTGCTTTTGTGGTAATTAATCCTTACAGAAGAGAGAAAGAAGTCAACTAACTTTCTTTCTTTCTTTCTTTCTTTCTTTCTTTCTTTCTTTCTTTCTTTCTTTCTTTCTTTCTTTCTTGATACTGGGGTTCCTGGAAGCCCTTCTACATCCGGGCTACACTCCCAGACCTATTTTATATTTTTATTTGGAAACAAGGCCTCGTAAGCCAGAGAGGCTGGCTCTCGGAACCAGCGCGATCCTCCTGTCTCTGCCTCCCAAGAGCGGGGGTTACAAGCGTGCGCCACCACGCGGGGCTTTTAATGTTGGTGGTGTGTGTTGCTCGGGATTGAACCCATAGCCTCATGTATATGAGGCAAACACTCCATCAATGAGCCACATCCCCAGCCCGATGTGCAGGCTTTCAACCTTAGCGCTTTGGAGACTGAGGCAGAAGAGTTCCTGTTTGAGAACAACCGTAGGAACTTAGGCAGACTGTTTCAAAATAAAAAGATAAAATAAAATGCATTTAGCTTGGAGTTAGAATACTTCTGAGTTCAAACTTCAGTGCTGCAAAATTTAATTAACCCAAAAAGGACTAGAGACTTGAAACCTACAAATTTACAATCTAAACATACACATAAGAGTATACACAAGATCATAAAAGGTTACAAAAGAGAAGAATAAAATACTCAACGTAAACTAATCACATCCTATTGTGAAAATCACCAAAAGTTCTTCTCATCTAGCTTTTAAACATATTCAGACAATACGTTAAATTTGTATAGATATAGCACATTTAATATTATTTAGTTTTAGTATAATGATTATCACTTTAAAAATCACAGCGGTTTGAGGTTGCAGTTCAGTAGTAGACATCTGCTAACATGTGCAAGGGCCTATTTTTGATCCCCAGCACACTGAAAATGATTTTTAAATACAAACAAAACCACTAAAACTTTCTATATGGTTATCTGTGATAATATGTATATATTTCCATTTTGTGTAGTTTATTTTTATATTATATAAATTTGATTTGATGTTATATTTCTTTATTTGCTGAAGAAGTAATACATCACTTACTGACAGTCCCTTTGAGGGGTCTTTTTATCAGCAAAATGAGAAAAAGAAAAATTTCTAAAATTGCACATTTTAACAATTATGCATGCAAATACAAACAATTAGAATTTACTGAATTCTTAGTGTTTAACATTTTCTAGGCAGTTAATCCATATTAAATAACACAATCTTAACAATAAACTTTTTACAATGATACTAAACGTATCCACATTTATGATGAGGAACTGGCTTAGGGACAGGAATTCAGGGGGTAGTTTTGGAGAGGAGTGAGATGGAGAATTAATGAAAACGTTTCCACTGATATTAAGTACATATGTGAGAATGCCAATGCCAATCTCAATATCTTGTATTGGGAAAAGGGGAATGGGGAGAGGACCAGGGGAAGTCCACCAAGTGCTTTGTGCATACATATCACTATCTCAATGAATCTATTATGTTATGAGAATATACTGTACCAATAGAAATATAAAAAAGGAAAAAATAGAAAAGACTTATTTTATCAAGATAAATGTCTATTTGAAATAACATTATATTAGGTTGAAATTACTGAAATAATACTATACTGAAAATACACAATTCTATTTTAATAATGAAATGCAGTTTATTGGAAAGTATTTTATTTTTAGATAAAAAATTAATAAAATCTACAATTGGAGGAGAAGAGGAAGGAAAATATACTTGTAAAAACAGATCAAATATTGTTGTGCTCATATATAAAGGTATCATTTTTTATCTCTAACATGCATAAGGAGTAAAGAGGAGAAACAAGGGTGAAAACCAGAGAGAAATTTATCAAATAATTCATGCATATATAAATGTATCACTATGGATTTTACTATGTTGTATAATTACAATGCGCCAGTAAAACTATAGCAATAAAATGTAAAAACAAAAAATGACATTTGAGATATCTATTAACTACATAAAATGACTACTTTCAAGAAAATTATATCTAAATTTCTTGTTTAATTTACTTATCTCCGAACACACCTGTTTTGTTTAAATAGAAAATATTTTATTATACTCATGAAATTTTAGTAAGAAAATGAAGTGACCTTTTTGAATTATCTGGCCTTTTGGTACAGAAGGTAAGATAACTCTTAAAATATAATTATACTGTACATTCACTTCTTTTCTTATCATTCCCTTCATAAATATAATTCAAATGAGAAAAATTGTCAGTGCATTAAAATGTTATATTTTACCTTCCCTTTAAGTGAATACTAATGAAATTCTTCTGTTTCAGCAAAACAACTTGGACACGTTTATCTACAACTTTTACTTAAGGTTTGATAATTTTCATCGTAGACAATTATGTCATCATGCTAAGGGAATCAAGCATGCATTTTTCTAAAAATAAAAAATAAAATTTAACACCAAAAATGCCCTCCTAAGTAATCGTAAAAAAATACATGTGTGTACAGGTTTAGTACATGTTTATATTTATCTCCAATTTTGTGATCAGAAAACCATGACAGTTTTTGTTTAGTTATCTTGAGTTTCCTATGCTTTCTTTATTGTTATTACACATATGACTTCTCTTAAGAGTAGTTATAGAAATAGCAACACATAAGCATTTAAATAGATAAAATAGTTATAGGTGTCTTGAAATATGGCTAGGTGGTAAAGTACTTGCCAAACATATGTAAGAACTTGGATACAATGCCTAGTACTGAAAATTATAACAACAACAAAAATGTATCTTCACCAAAAAAAAAGAGATGAAAAAATGAGAAAGCAATTTATGACAAATGTGCAAATAGAACAAAATCATTTAAAATAAAAAAGTACTCGAGAGTTTTCACTAAGAAGAAACAGAACAGGTAAGTTATATAATGTGATTTTTCTTTAAGAAAAAAAGGACAATTTTTTAACTGGATGAAAATTTTTAGATTAATAAATTCAACATAAAAAATTATTGAAGGTATAAGTACAATTTCAATTATTATTAAAAGATATAAACAATGAATGTAGTTATTAATAATATTTTGTAATAATACTACAAAATGCCAGTTTTATTACTTGTTTGTTTGTTTATTTATTTATTTATTTATTTTGTAGTGATGGGATTTAACCAGGCTCCATTCTACATCTGAGCTATAGGTCTAGCCCTATTTTTTTCATTATTCTTTATTTTGAAACAGGGTTTTGATGGGGTGTGTCCATACAGCACCTAAGGAGATGCAGCCTTCCTCGGCCTGAGTGGCCTACAGCATAAGGCAAAACTTTAAGTAAAGTGATTCAGCAGAAAATGGGCTAAAGATGGCGCCTGGAGGAAGCTACGAAGGCGTGGTTTCCTCATTCATTATGGGTGGGGAGACTGAGCGGTTTTTCCCTTTCTACCTTTAAAGGAGCATTCTGCACACATGAATGGTTCATGTACTGACCTGGGATTGGCTGTAAACTACGTGCTAGTGATCTTTATCCCGGATAGGCTAGGCTATTTCTCATGGGAATTCCCCTCGTGGCTTGGTGTTATATATAGGACGGCTTGGAGAGAAATAAATGAGATCTTGCTTGACTTGACTCCCAGCTGTTTGTGTTTGAGTTGTCGGTAATCATCATCTCGTCAAACCCCGCCAGCTGTCGGGCTGGATTCCCGACAGGGTCTCACTGAGTAGCCAAGGGCCTAATTAAATAGCTGAGGCTGTCCTCGAACTGTGATAGTCCTGTCTCAGCCTCCCAAATGCTGGGATTACAAACCTGTGCCACCATGCCCCTCACACCAGTTGTTTTAAACAATGTTGCTAGTACTGAGTATCATAAAGTTGGAAAGGATAGTACCTGTGATTGGATTTTAAAATGATATAATAAGATAACCAAATTTTCATCTATAAATTCTTGATACTGAATAGTAGTAAAAAATTAAGAATAAAGATATAACAATGTAGATGAATTCAGTAGATAAAAGAAAGAAAATAACATAATAAGCCATAAAAGATAAATTTTCTTAATCTTGTCTTTCCTGGATGACTATATTGAGGAAACTAAGTAGGCCCAATAATTTTTTTTTTATTATTTAAACAAAAGGCATTTAAGAATTTGATTTTAAATTTTATTTATTTATTTTATTTTATTTTATTTATTTTTTTTTTTGGTGGGTCTGGGGATGGAACACAGGGGCATTTGATCTACGAGCTACACCCCCTGCCCTATTTTTTATTCTTTATTTTGAAACCGGGTCTCGCTGAGTTGCAGAGGGCCTCACTAAGTAGCTGAGGCTGTCCGTGAACTGCAATCCTCCAGGTCTCAGCCTCCTGAATGCTGAGATTACAAGCATGCACCACCACGCCCTTCTGATTTTAAAATTTAAATTGGTAGAAGAGTTAAGTTGTGACATCAGAAAGATGGGGACCTAAGAAAGCCGCACATATTAGTCCTGATGATATAGCACTATTACCATGAGCTACATTATGCTATGAAATAATAATTCATCAATAAATTATGAATTAATAAAAATTAATATATGAAAAACAAAAAAATCCTCCTAAGAATTAAAATAACTTCAACTTTAGTAGAAATTAGACATATTTATTCAACAGTTTTTTCACAACTCACTCTTACATATGCCTTCCTATTAATACTTCAAATTTTCTCAATTAAAGCACTAATTTATTTAGTTCAAGCACTATAAAAATTGGTTATGATCTATTAATGGGCATATTATTTAGTTTGATAATCAAGTTCTTTGGAATTTCAAGTTTCTAAGTAAAATATTCACAGCTGTATATATGTAATAAGAAAAGAACAAAGGTCTCAAATGTACATGGTCAAAGTCTAGTTGGTGACTAATACTTATTTGATGATACTAATTTTGTACAGAAGGAAAACTGAAAACAAAAGAACTAGCAAACGATGAATGTCTTGTCCAATTTACATATCCACAATTTTATTTGGAAATATAAAATGTCATTCACTTTGGTGACAGATAATTAGTAAGAATAAATTTATTAATATCATTTCCATGATGCAATAAGAAACAATCAGACTTAATTTAATGTGTGCATATCAGCCACATTAAAATCCTTAGATTTATGAAGTTAATAATTTATCAAACCATTGAACACAATACTATTTCAGTGTGATGTATGGGAATCTAGATATGAAAAAAATTAGTTATTGAAGATGTCAAAGTTAATAGAGGAGATAGACACATCTTCAGTAGTATTTATTGTGGCATATTTAATGACATAACAGAAACCTGAGATGATAAAGCAGAGCACAATTGAGATATATTTAGAGATACATCAAAATGTTTGCCTTTCACCATGGAGACAGAAATAAATACAAAATATAAATACAAAAGTAAACATGTTACACAGTACATAAAATCAAGAGATACTTAAAATGCCTTTTACCGTATGACTACATGGGGGTAATTAATATGTAATTCGCTTTTGATATATATTTAACATTCAACAATAAACACACAAGATTTAAGCTAAAATATGTTTTTATATTCTTCAGCTATCACACTGAAAAACCAAATAACTAATTTACTGAATAGTTTTAATATGTCACATTTAATAATAGGTGAATATTTTATTTATGTAAAATTAACAATGAATACAATAGTTAACATAGTACCAAATGTGTCAAGTATTTCAATACCAAGGTTGTGAGTGATGGTGCAGTGAGCGTCTCACATTTCCAGTGGAACATATGGTAAACCTTAAGTCAAAATTCTTGTATATGACTTGCAGTATGACATCTGACAGATATGTGATCCTTACAAAGCCACACATATTTGCTGAGCCCTGATATACACTTGAAACTATATACTTCTCTCTAGTATATAATTATGATAAGTAATCATAAATATTTGTTGAAAAAAATTAGCAAAGAGCCTAGTAACCACTGAGTTCTTTTAAAAGTATATAGTGACTGGGTAGTGATACACTCCTGTAATCTCTGTACTTGTGAGTTTGAGACAGGATTGCAGGTTCAAAGCCACCATGCAGTAAGACCTTCTAGTACAATTAAAAAATAAATAAAATGAAGCTGATGTTTTAGCTGTCAGGTTAGAGAAACAAGGCAAAAATAATTTGTGTTTAGAAATGTTTCTTATGTCTCTGCTTTCACTTCAGAGAGCTTAGCAAAGTCGTGTTAGAAATACTTCCTTGCCTCTGATTGAAGTCATAAAAGGTCTTTCTGTAAAGCAAAATTCTCCAAGTTGAAAGTTTTATCTTTCCCAGGTCAAAACATACAAATTTCAGGTCATATTTCAAATAAAAATGTTTGAATCTTATGTACTTGACTGAGTTTGTTTTATCTTTCTCTTTTTATTTACATCTAAATATTTATGCCTTGAATTTCTACCCTGAATTAATGTATTTTTCCTAGCTAGAATTTATGTGACTAAAATTTCTCAAAGCAAGATAAGTAAGAGTACATCAAGATGTGAATGTGTTTTGAATTGATTTTTGAATTGGTTTCAAGCATTGAACAACTGTTCTTTACAACATTAAAAAACTTATTCTGTATTTTTCAACTGATGTCAGAGGTGGGTCCCACAATTTTTCCATTTATATAATTTTTAAAGCCTGTATGGATTACAGCAGAAAGATTTTCAGCAAGTAATCTATTTTCTTGGCATTAAATTCTTGATTTTACAATAAAATAAAGATTTCTGCTTTATCAAGAACATCAATAAAGTAATAGCATGAAAAGATTAACCTGTCTTTAGTCCAAATAAAAAATATTGACATTTTCTTTGTGAATCTTATGACTCAGAGAAAGCATTTTCTAATGGGCATAGAATACATGTTTACCTCTCTTAATCACCAAAAACTATCTACATACTTTTTGTAAGCTATTTTACATTTCAATATATATAATTACCATATTATTTTTATAGTTATGTTACTACTAACATAAATGTTTTTGTATATTTCATTCAATTTTATATAAACAATTCAATTTGTTTAAATAATATTTATTCTTAAACTTTTAAAACACTTTTTGTTTGAAAAATAAGTCCTGTTAACAGACTTCTCCATACAAGAAGTCAGGAATATCAAAATAGCATCTCTTTAATAAAAGAGAATAATTACTTTGTGACTATCTGGTAATTCTCTCAGTTTTCTATGGGAGATTTGGAAAAATTTAGACCATATAACATTATTTTTTTTTGGTGAGGCTGAGAAAAATAACATAAAATATGTAATATAACAGTGCTTCAAAGTTTGGTTATATGATATCAATTATCCTAGTAGTTTTATTATACCCCAAACAGATAAATACAAAAACATTTTCCCCCCTCTCTCTTTCTCTCCCTCCCTCCCTCCCTCCCTCTCCCCCTCCCCTCCCCCCTCTCCCTCCTTCCCTCTCTCTCCCTCCCTCCCTCCCTCTCCCCCCTCCCCTCCCCACTCTCCCTTCCTAAATATGTTATGTGAATATATTTCCTCCACTGTAATCTTTTGCCATGATGTCCTGCCTCAGCTTAGATCCAAATCAAGTTAGCCAGCTGACCATGGCCTGAAACCTCTGAAAATATAAGCCCAAATAAAATTTTCCTCCTATAAGTTATTTTTCTCAGATTTTGTCACCACAGTAAAAAGCTGACTAATGCACCACCGCAGACTTAAAATTGAGTAAGTTTAAGGGGTTGAAGAGTTCAGTAGGTGTGAAATATGAAAGAGCAACATTGTTCTGATTCTACTCCTGAGTGCTGTGAGAGAGTTGTTAGCACTCCTTAAAGATGTTAAAAGATCTACATTGAATATGTGTCACAGGTGAGTAGCAGAGTTACATTTTGTTTGTACATCAGGACCCACCAATATGTCAGAAACATAATGCCTATCAGGGGGCTATGAACATTTTCAAATGACAATGTGTCTTAAATTTCCTAGGAGAGACATGGCTGACAGCCATAGATTGTTTTCTAGAAACTCCTACAGAAGTAAGGATTTATATACCAATGTTCACTTAGTGTTGGAAGTCACTCAGTGCTCCAGGAAAAAAGAAAAAAAAAGAAAGAAATCTGTTGCTGCAGAGATTTTTCTTTACCTATTTCTGCCATGAGTAGTGCCTGAAAATAAAAATTTATATAAGAACCAGTAAAAAAAAAAAAAAAAAAAAAAAAAAAAAAAAAAAAAAAAATCACATTCTGAAGATAAAGCTACAGAAGAGAATTAAAAGTAAAGAAATAATAAAAAGAGATGATATTATTTTGTTTTTCTATAGAGAATATCATGTACACTGAGAGAATAAAATTGCATACAGAAGCAGAGAAATGTCAGTATCTCCTTTGTATCATCTTCCAAAATATCCATGTGCTTGATTAAATAACTCTAAAGCTTTCAGTAAGGGATTTTGCCTTCACAGCCTTTTATATGAAAATGGTTTATACAACAACAAATGTGACACATGGGCATCCTGACATAAAATTTTATTATCAGTTTATTTTTTGATATTTAGTATTGGTGAACACATTGGGGATTTCTTTTGTAGAAATTACATGCTTTGAGTAATTGGATGCTAAATACATTGAGCATGCTGGAAATATTTTCTTAGTTTTTAGAAAAATAACTAAAAATCCTCAAATATTTAAATTCTAGTATTTCACTTTCAACCTCAGCAAATGTTTGCTGTAATGAATCATAATAATTTTATGTTTTCCTACTTTCTTATTTCAGTTGCCTAGGGAGGTCATAATCTGTTTATAAATAAGGAGCATTTTAGGAATGTTCAGAATTGCTAGTGCATGATGAAAAGCAAAAATGAAAATACAATTTAATTTGTCAAGCACGCTTTTTTAACAACCCATGAATATTACAAGAGAAAATTAATCTCATTTTAATAAGAATGATTGCAATTAATTTCCCAGTAATTTTTACTAGTCTTCTTAACTAAGTATATAGATATTTTTGTGTAGTCACATTTATGACCTGACTTTGGAAAACTGTTTTTAAATATAATTCCCATGATATAGTAAAATTCCATGGCATTTGGAAAAAGAGACCAATGGTAACTTATTCATTCTTTTTTAAAATTGGTACATTGTAGTCATACATCTTGATGGAGTTCAGGGTGATAGAAGCATACATGCACACAGTATTTACTGAGCCCTTTCCCTGTTCTCTTCTCGCTTCCTCCCCATGTTACCTTTCTCTGCTCAGCACAGTGATTGGCTTTGAGTCGTGTGTGTGTGTGTGTGTGTGTGTGTGTGTGTGTGTGTATATATATATATAATCTTGATATATATTGTATATAATCTTGATATATATTATATATAATCTTGATATATATATATTCTTGATATATATTATATATAATCTTGATATATATATATATATAATCGTGATATATATATATAAGCTTGATATATATAATCTTTATATATATATACACACACACATATATATATATATATATATATATATATATATATATATATATATATAATCTTGATCGTTGAGGTATTCCCCTTTCAAGTCTTCCTTCCCTCTCCATTCCTTCCCTCTCCAGTTCCATTATCTCTAAGTGTAGCCTCCTGCTTCACTCCAGTAAGTTTTCTCCTTTGTCTAGAATCCTTCTGTGTCTCAATTTTCTCTAGTTCCTGCATATAAAAGAGAAAAGTCAACCTTACTTAGCATGGTATTCCTGAGTTCCATCCATTTCTCTGCAAATGATGTAATTTTTGCTCCTCTTTATGGTTGAGTAGAATACCATTTTGTGTATATATCCCATATTCTAGAATCTATTTGTTTGTTGATGGACATGTCAGATTGTTAAAAAAATTGATAATAATGAGGCATGCAGCTATAAAACTAGATATGCATACATTACTATTTCAGTTCTTTTGGGTAAATACCCACAAGTGGTATAGCCCAGTTATATGGTAGGTTCATTTTATTCTTCTGAGAATCACTGACACTATTTTCCAAAGTGGTTGCACTAATTTGCAAAGAATACATCAGATTTCTACTTCTCCACATCCTCACCAACATATATTATTCTCCACATCCTCACCAACAAAACTATTGTTTGGGTTTTTAAGAATTGCAATTTAAATTGGGGTTAGATAAAATCTCAGGGAACTTTTCTTTGCATTTCTATGATTGCTGATAATATTGAACATTTTACAGAGATTTATTGGCCATTTGTATTTCTTTTGTGGCATGTCTATTTAGTTTACTTGCCAATTTATTGATTGAGTTATTTGTCTTTTTGTGGTGAGTTTCTTGAATTCTTTGTATAGTCTAGATATTAGTCCACTATCAGAGGAATAGCTGGCAAAGATCATTTTCCATTATGTCAGTTCTCTCTTGAGATTCTTAATTTTTTTCCTGCACAGAAGCTCTTCAGTTTAATAAAAACTGAGTCCTCAGTTTATAAATCCTCATTTTAATAAGACCTCATTTTAATTTATTGTTCCTTTGGCATCTTATTATGAAAAATTTTACCCATGCCTATATGCTGAAATGTTTATCCAATGCCCTCTTTAAGTAACTGCAAAGTCTTTAGTATAATTCCCAGATCTTCATTCCATCTTAAATTGACTTGTTCAGGATGAGAAAGTGGAATTTGTTTCCATTTTTCTGCATATGGATAACAAAATTAGTCAACGTCATTTGTTAAAAAAAACCTATCTTTTTATAGTGCATGTTTTTGGCCTCTTTGTCAAAAATAAATTGGCTGCAATTGTGTGGATATGTTTCTAAATTTCTTATTCCCCACATTGGTTTAGGTATCTGCTTTTGTGCCAAGATCCTATTGTTTTCATTACAATGGCTTTCTAGTATAGTTTGAAGTTAGATATTGTGATGCCTCCTGCATAGTTCTTATTGCTGAGAACCATTTTGGCTATTCTGGGGCTTTTGTTGTTTTGGAGACAGAACTATCAAGTTACATTATTATTATTATTATTATTATTATTATTGTTGTTGTTGTTGTTGTTGTTATTATTATTATTATTATTATTATTATTATTATTGCAGTACTTGGGATGGAACACAGGGGAATTCTACCTCCAAGCTACAACCCTGGTCCTATATTTTAGTCTTTATATTTTTTGAAATAGCATCTCACTGAGTTGCAAAGGGTCTCCCTAAGTAGCTGAGGCTGTCTATGAATCCTAATCCTTAGGTCTCCTCCTCCCAAATGCTGGGATTACAGACATATGCCACCACACCTCGCACATTATGTATTTTTAATACATAATTATTATTATTTGTTTTTCTAGGTGGTACTGGGGGTCCTGGAAACCCTTCTACCTCCAGGCTACACTCCCAGACCCATATTTTTATACTATTTTTTATTTGGAAACAGGGTCTCCTAAACCAGCACGGCTGGCTTCAAACCTGCGCAATCCTCCTGTCTCTGCCTCCCAAGCGCGGGGATTACAAGCGTGCTCCACCACGCCTGGCTACAAAATTATTTTTTACATTTGTCATAGAAGCTTTGGATTTTGTATGAAATATTGTTTATCTGATCCTTTCAGATTTTACTTATGGAAAACTTATATTTATTATTTTACAATTAATAGAGTTGATTTAATATGACATGTGTCATTTTAGTGTGTTATGTAAAAAATTATTCATGATGTCTTGTGTATTAAGTATTAAATAGAATCAATGATTTAAAATATTTTACATTTGAGATTTATAAATTGAAACAAATTTATATAAAAAATTTGAATACTTGTTTAATAAAAATTAAGTATAATGGTCTTTATTTGTATATATAAGTATATAAGTATATACAAATAAAGACTATTCCCACCTCTCATGTTTCTTTAAATGTACTTGTTTTATCCATAATCATTCCCACTTGACTAATATTTTTTATATCTATAGTATATTTCTACAATTGTTAAAGGTCACTTTCCCCTATTTACTCCCTTTTGGGTTTTTCCTTTTATGAGTTGCCATACCATATTATTTCAGTTTGAAATTTTATAAATGCTCAGCTATATCTCTTTGGATTGATAGCTTAGGATTTAACTTTTCCTGATGTTGGGGTTTTTTGTTTGAGTAACTAGGTGATTTTCTATTTCTTTCTAAAGTACCCACATATTTAGTTTTAAAATCCCTACAATAGTCTCTTATTACCAGAATATCTACTTGTTTTATCTTCTTTCTTCTGTTCATCTGATACAGATGGGGTACTTAAAATTATCCATGTGAGAAGAGAAGATAATTGGTGGCATATAAAATCCTCATGTTTGTTGGGATATATGATTATGGCATTCAGGTTAATTCTAGTTCACATGCTAGTAATTACTTTTGAAAACTTTGTCAAGTACATAGTGGTTGTTAGTAACTGGACAAAAGAATTAGAATACAAAATTACTTTTTTATTAGTGCATTATAGTCATACATCTTAATGGAGTTCCAAATGGTAGAGTCATACATGCACACATCACTTATTTAGCCCTTCCCCAATTCCCACTTTCTTCCTTCTCTCCTCCCTTCTTCTCATGTTTGTCTCGTGATTGTTGTTTATATTTTGTGAATGTACATGATATACATTTGAAAATTTCCCTCCTCTGTTTTCCCATTCCCTTTAGTTAGATTACCTTATTTGCTTTGTTATGGTTTCTCCTTCTTCATCTAGAGTTCTTCCTATGACCCTTTTTCTCCCTAGCTTCCACCTTGGAAATCAGACCAGACACCTTGCAGCTTCTTGAAGAGAGGATAGATAGGTCCAACACTTCAACACATAGGCACAGGTAAAAAAAAATTCTCACCAAGACACCAAAGACACAAGAAATTAAGAAGAGGATCATATGTGGGAATACATTAAACTTAAGAGCTTCTGTATAGCAAAGAAAACTTTCAAGAACCTCAACAAGGAGCAACAGAATGAGAGAATATTTTTGCCTACTATTCCTCTGATAGAGGACTAATTTCTATAATATACAGAGAACCAAAGAAACTGACTGATAAGAAAACACCCCTATATATGTTGTAATTTTGTTGTTCTTTATGGCTGAGTAAATTTTTTTGGTGTACATATCCCATAGTTTTATAACTCATTGATGGACATCTTGGCTGGTTTTATAGTTTGGCAATTGTGAATTGTGTGGCTATTTACAGGATAATGAAATGGAGAACATTATGCTAAGTAAGATTTGTCAGTCACAAAATAAGAAATTGGATCCTCTAATATGTAGAAGTGAGAGCGAAAATGGGTCATAGACGAAGAAAAAAAATTAGCAAAAAAGGAGGCCTAACTGGGGGTGCTGGGAGGGGGGAAGAGGAAAATTTTCTGATGTTCATGATATACATTCACAAACATATCACTTCACCACTAAGCCAAACATGAGAAGGCGGGAGAAAGGAGAGAATTGGGGAAGTTGGTAGAGGGCTAAATGAGTGATGTGTGCATGAATGCCTCTATCATATTGTACTCTGTTAAGATGTATGACTACAATGTATAAATAAATAAATAAGTAAATAAATAAAACAAATATCAATAAAAAATGGACAAGAGAACTAAATAGACACTTTACTTCTTATTTAATCTACTATTCATTATATTGGGAGTATTATCCCACAGAAATGTTTGTGTTTTTTCAAAAGGCAATGGTCTCAATATTTTAAAAATAGAAAAGCATGAAAAAAAATTTTTTATGGTACTGGGAATAGAGCCCTTCTACCTCCGGGCTACACTCCCAGACCTATTTTATATTTTTTAATTTGAAAACAGGGTCTCTTAAGCCAGAGAGGCTGGCTTTGAACCCACATGATCCTCCTGTCTCCGCCTTCCAAGCACAGGGATTACACGCGTGTGCCACCACACCCGGCTGCATGAAAAAAATTTTAAATGTAACAACTAGAGAAAAAGATTCACAGCACACTTATTGATTCAACTATCATTTGAGGATTCTTCCTAAATAAATTTATAATGGCAAAGTTTTGTATTTTGGATTTCTTTATCCTTTATTCTATAAAGTAATAATTTTTCCATAATATTTCTAACTTTGGAACAAATGACTCTTCAGTATGTAAGTTAACTGTTTGAACCAGTAAAGCAATATTTCAATACACCTCTAACAAAATCAATAAATATATAGCTACCTCAAGGACAATTTATCAAGGCTATCGAATTTTTAAGTATACTTGAAAAAATCAAAGTTGTTATATGCATTAAATTATGATAGAATAGTCTACAAATGCATAGTGTATTAGATATAGATTTCATTTTAGTTATAACACAAATGCTTGATCTCACGTGTATAGACAATGGAAAAATTTTTAATGTTCATAACATTGAATTTAAAATATAAAATATATAAATATATAAAATAAAATATATAAATATTAAAAATATAAAAAATAATAAAATAACACAATTTCATTGTTTTGATCAGAAAATTATATTTCTACTCACAAAACTATAGCTTATCATTTCAAAAGATAATGAGAGGTTTTGAATGGTGGTAGTGGTAATTGACCCAAGGAGCGTTCTACTTTTGAGCTATACCACAGATCTTTTTACTTTGCATTTTGAAACAAGGTTTTGCTAAGCTGTCAATGGTCTAGGTAAATTTATGAGAGTTGCCTCACACTTGTGATCCTACTGTCTTGGCTTCCTAAGCACCAGGATTACAGGTATGCACCACCATGCTCAGCAAGATGATGAGACTTTAATCACATTAATATTGATTTTATCAGCTAATATTTTAATCTAAATTAATACTAAAATGTATTATTTAATTGATTTCGCCAGATAACATAATTTGGTAGAATAAAAATTTTCAAATGTTAAATACTAAATAAGTATTATTGATGACTTATAGCCTCAGATCATAATGCTGTTCATAGTAATAGTGGCATAAATAATTCTTTTAAGTGATATTGATAGAGGATGCAGTTATATTTATATGAAAAGTTTATAGAACCGGGCATGGTGGCACACCTTTGTAATCCCAGCATTTGGGAGGCTGAGACCGGAGGATCGCGGTCCACAGACAGCCTCAGCTACTTAGTGACGCTCTTTGCAACTCAGTGAGACCCTGTTTCAAAATTAAGAACTAAAAATAGGGCAGGGGATATAGCTTAGAGGTCGAATACCCCTAAGTTCCATCCCCAGATCCACACACACACACAAAAAAGTTATCAATATGAAATTAATTTTTATATAAATAGTGGTTGTAGTAATATACCATTTATATATATGCATATTTATAAATATTACAAGTTTCTACTATTAATCTAAATACTTTTATGAATACATATGTTGGAAAAACCTCTTTTATATAGACACTTTTGGTAAAATTTCTTCTAGACAATCATGGATTTTTGTTACAGTGAATGAATAACAATTTAACTAAACAGCAGACTAAGATCTCCTTCACAAGGACACCTATGCTGTGCTATTACCTAAACTCAGATTTCCAAAACCACCTTTTACTTGGTGACATGCACGGGTGGTGGGTGATGGTGAAAATGTATTTCTAAAGCAAACAACCTAATGTATATGATGTAAATTCACAAAAAATATCAAAGTCAGCTGGGTGTGGTGGCGGATGCTTGTAATCCCAGAATTCAGGAGGCTGAGACCGGAGGATCGCAGTTCGGGGACAGCCTCAGCTACTTAAGTGAGGCCCTCCACAACTCAGTGAGACCCTGTTTCAAAATAAAGAATAAAAACTTGGGCAGGGGGTGTAGCTCAGAGGTCAAATGCCACTGGGTTCCATCCCCAGACCCGCAAAAAAAAAAAAAAAAAAAAAAAAAAAAAAAAAATATATATATATATATATATATATATATATATATATATATATGTCAGACTAAATCAGTAATCCAAATATGAAAACGAAAGAGGGAATAGGCTGGGAAGTGGAGAAGGGCTAGATGAGTGACGTATGCATGTGTGCCTCTACCATATTGTACCTCAATAAGATGCGTGACTACAATGTACCAACTTAAAAAAATCAACAGACCAACATACAGTTTTTAGGGACTTTGACACACAGATTTTTTTCTCTATATACAAAATGACTTGCACAATCACCTCCTAGTTAGTGATAAAATCTCAGCAAATGCTTCGGCCTCTTAGAGTTTTTTCCTGGACCTTTCTGTTTCCTGAGTCTCAGCCTTATAAGCTTTGTCTGATTAACTGTAACCACATAGAACTCCTCAGCCATGAAGGCAAAGTAAATAATTCTGTGGATTTATCATTTTGATTTTTTTTATCCTTTATTCCAGTACCATCATAACAGGCAAGTTGTTGGGCCAATAATCTGTAACTCTCAGAACCCTACATTTCAAAATTTTGTGAACATATTCCTTTAGTCTGTAGCACATAGGTGCTTAACATTTCTCACAGTCATCCTTTAATTTAGTCCCAGAACTAGACAAATGAATCTTAGCATGTAAGAAGAAAAAATGTTCAGGTAATGGGAGATGGAAAATTTTAAAAGTTATTTTATTCATTTAACTGCATGTTAAGAACTCAGGAACTAAGTTAACACATTTTTCCATGTAAAATGACTTTATCATTATTCCAACAGATTTATATTTTTTATTTGTAACTCAGAGGAAGAACATTTATTCAATTAAGAGTAAAAGCATTGTTCTTAAATGATAGAGAAATGTATTTTATATGATGTAATAATCAGTTGATTCTCTAAATAAACCCCTAAATAGCCTACTGATATAATGTTCCTATATCATAATTCAAAATCAGGAATATTATTTCATTAATTCATTTGAACAGTCTTAACATTAAATAAACATGACATTTCTTTAGCTGAAGCATTAAAATAAATATATAAAAGCTTTCCCATTGTATCTCTACCAATTACATTATTTTGTATAGTGAAGGATGGAGAGCAGAAACTAGACAGAAGTACAAGATCTGTGTTTATGATTGTTTATATGATTTTGAACCTCAAATGATGTGAAATTATATTGCACAAATAAGAGTATAAAATTAAAAGTAATTATTTCAAAATTAATTTATATACATTTTATTTTATTTTATTTTATTTTATTTTATTTTATTTTATTTTATTTTGTGGTACCGAGGATGGAACATTCTACATCCGAGCTATATCCCAAGGCTTATTTTTTATTCTTTATTTTGAAACAGGGTCTCACTGCGTTCTAGAGGGCCTCGCTAAGTAGCTGAAGCTGTCTTTGAACTGTGATCCTCCTGTCTCAGCCTCCCAAATGCTGGGATTACAAGCGTGCACCACCACACCCAGCTATATGCATTTTATAATGGTTAAATTAGAAAAAATTTACTGTTGTTGAAGTTTTATTTATAATTGACAATCTCTCCTTTAACATAAGTTTTAACATATTGACCATTATTTGTGGAGTGATATATAAAACCTCTCATTTTTCTAGGTGTTATAGATTTATTTCACATTTATTTCCATTTTGTTTAATTAAAACAGCATACTGAGAAAATTTTAATAATATGCATAAAATTATTTGTTCAGTTATGTCAGTAATGTTGGATGTTGTGCTAAAGTAACAAGCATTACGTTATTTGTTATTCAAATGTACCTTGTATACTAGTCATGGACTGATGATGTGTCAATGTTCTACAATGTAAGAGCTGTCATGGAAAAATGTATATCAGAGAAGCTTTCATGCTAGAATATGGTCATGCTTCTAGAAGATAAAACAAATTTTTATCAATACTCCCATCCATTTTATTCTTTCAGCTCTTTCTAAATGAATGACACTATATCCTTTCATTATTTTACAGAATTTAACAGTTTGACTCATAACTTGGATAATCAGAACTACCAGTATAACATACCATTTGTAGATTCTAGTCTGTATTATAAAGCTTTGCATTCAATCCTGCTCCAACATTGTGGCCTGTACAAACAGAAATATTTCATTGAAACTACAAGTGGTTGCTGGGCGTGGTGGCGCAATCTTGTAATCCCCGTGCTTGGGAGGCTGAGACAGGAGGATGGCACGAGTTCAAAGCCAGCCTCAGCTACTGAGTGAGGCTTTCAGCAACTTAGTGAGACCCTGTTTCCAAATAAAATAGAAAAAAAAATGATCTGGGAGTATAGCCCAGAGGTAGAAAGCCTCAGGGTTCCACCCCCAGTACCACCAAAAAAAAAAAAGAAAGAAAAAAAAAAAAGAAAAGAAACTACAGATGGGAGGGAAATGAAAAACTTATGTGCTTTAGAAATTCAAATAGCAAATATAGCAAAAATGCATAGTTTTATTATACGGTACAAAAACTTTTTTTTTATTTTGATCTGAGATTCCCAATCATTTTGTAACTGTAAAATAATGTATTCACTTTTATAATGGTTCAATTCTCTTTTCTTTTATATGTGTTACAATTACAGAAATTATAGAGCAATAGAGTAATGTGATAGAAACTTTTATTCCTATAAAATTTCTATATGCAATCCTCTTCCACCCACTTCTTAGTCCCCTTAGATTTATGGTTCTCTGATCAATTCTGGCCAATGAACAGTGACAAAAGCATTAAAATCTAGTGTGTGTGTCTATGTTTCTTTTTCTCTGCTATGAAGAAGCCCAGAACTCTATGTTTAAATAATGGAGATTTTGTCACATTTTTATAATAAGTAATAATAATAATAAAAATAGAACTTGATAGGCTTAAGCAATGAAGATTTCAGGATTTATATTTTACTACTGTATTAAGATAATAAGGAAGGGATTTTTTTATTTTTTATAAACTATATAATTGTATTCCTGTTATATATATCTTATGTCACACTAGACATGATATTATATTGCTTTCATTTTCAGGGTTTATTCAACAACTTTATTTGTTTCATCTGAACTACTTAAAAAATTTGAAGTGCCTACAATAAGGCACTATATAAGTAAAAAGCCATTATGGCAAGGCATTTTGAAAAAACAAGCAGTGAGCTGCTTCAATGTTTCTAGTAAAGTCAGTAACTGTACCGCAGATTAGATGATATTAAGACTTGAGCATAGAAATGGATGGCATTTTACATAGTAAAACTTAGCTTAGTCCATGCCATGCAAGACACTAAATAACAATAGAGTTTGCAAACATAAAGAACTAAGGAAATATTAAAAATGTATAAAATTTTAATGTTGAGACTAAGGACAGAATAGATAATATTTTACAGTGAAATTTACAACAAAAATAAATACATGTATATATATATATATATGTATATATATATATATACATATATATATATATATACATATATATATATATAAGTTTGGTTCCTGATTAAAACTTTATATGTGATTGTTCAGTCCTAAGTATATACTAGCTTTTGTCAGGCATTCCTCACAAGTCACAGGGAGGCTCCCAACTTCCTTTAGGCTTGATGCACTGTAGTCCCTGTACACTGTAGTCCCTGAGTGGACTCAGTCAAGAACGAAGGGACCAAAGAAGCCATACTTTTTCATGGATCTCCATTTCTATCTAGACCAGGTACCTCCTTATCTGACCTTAAGTTGAGGCTCTTTGAGGAGAAGGTAGATAAAAACCTTGGTGACACATTTCTCCACTCTGACTCGGTACACAGTGTTCCAGGGCCCAGGATTTTTTTTTTTTTTTAAATGTCTATCCCTTTTCCATGTGCTTCCGCCCTCTACTTCAGGGACTATAAATCTAACAGATTGTTTTATTTCAGTATTACAGAATGAATACAGAATGTTCTCCAGAAAAGCCCATGTGTTGGCAAAGCAGCATGGTTCAGAGAAAAGGGCGTGGCTAGAGGAAGGAGGTCACAGTGTGTGTGACCTTAAGGCCCTTGTCTCTCCTCTCTGCTGTCTTTCTCTCTTTCTCTCTCTCTCTGCTCTCAGCCACCAAGGGTTGAAAAGGGTTTTGTTCACCAAGTTTAGATGCTACAAAGTTTCTATCTTAGACTCAGCAAATGACAGGAAAACAATCTGAAAACTAGAGCCTTAATAAACCTTACCTGCTCTAAGTTATTCTTGTCAGGTATTTTAGTCACAGGCACAAAAAGTTAAGTAAAACATCCAGGATCTTTCAGCAGTAATGTGAGTCACATGCTTCTATGAATCTGTTTGACTCTCCAGTAGACTATGTTTGGATGGGGGTAAAATAGAAAAGTGGAAAGGCTGTGTTTGCTGGTGTATTAGATTCTTGCTTATACTATTGTGAAGCTGATATGAAATGGTGTTTTCGTGGCTGTAATTGGCTACTCAAATTTCTGACAACTTAATTCTCTTTCTCTTAAATTAGGTAAGCGTCAGATAGAAACTTTGGTATGAATTAATAAACCCAGGTAGCAAATGATATAATAGATGTGATGTGCTTTGCCTTTAAATATCTACAGTATACTAATGTTGTACCTATTTACTAAAAGCAATTTTTTCAATTTGGATGGTGTATTCAGATAGGTTACACATAATTACACCTAAAAAAGCATTATATGGCAGTACATAGAAATTGTATGCATTTGTCTTTCCTTTTCTGCCAAGCCCATGACTTGTCCTAAAAAATAGTATTAACTCTACCTTTTCTATACTCTTCCTATAAGAATTATATTGAATGTAGCCTGAAAGGATTTTTCCTTTGGAATATTGAAATTATTTACATAAATACTGGCAAAGTTTTAAGAGAAATCCGAGAGTTGAGATGGATATTAGGTAAGGCATATACATTAATTTTAACATGTTGCACAAGATAGTTGAAAACACGTTGATTTTTCTGTTTATTAGCATGGTATAAGCCAAAGATAATTTTCTTTTTTTTTTTTTTGTGGTACTGGAGGTGAAACCCAGAGGCTTTCTACCTCCGGGCTATACTCCAATGATGGGGTGTGTCCATACAGTGCCTAAGGAGATGCAGCCTCCCTCAGCCTGAGCGGCCTGCAGCCTAAGGCAAAACTTTAAGTAAAGTGATTCAGCAGAAAAGGGGTAAGATGGTGCCTGGAGGAAGTTACGAAGGTGTGGTTTCCCCATTCATTATGGGTGGGGAGACTGAGCAGTTTTTCCCTTTTTACCTTTAAAGGAGTTTCCACACATATGAATGGCTCATGTACTGGCCTGGGATTGGCTGTGAGCTACGTGCTAGTGATCTTTATCCCGGATAGGCTAGGCTATTTCCCATGGGAATTCCCCTCGTGGTTTGGTGCTATATATATGATTGCTTGGAGATAAATAAATGAGATCTTGCTTGACTTGACTCCTGGCTCGTGGGTTTGTGTTTGAGTCATCGGTACTCATCATCTTTTCAAGCCCCGCCGCTGTTGGGCTGGATTCCCGACACTCCGAGACTTATTTTATATATTTTTTGGAAACAGGGTCTCGCTAAGTTGCTGAGAGCCTCACTAAGTAGCTGAGGCTGGCTTTGAACCTGTGCAATCCTCCTGTCTCAGTCTCCCAAGCACAGGGATTACAAACTGCGCCACCATGCCCGGTCCAAAGATAATTTTCTAAATTGAGAGATATATGCCATCTGATAAAGTATATGCTGTTTTTTTTTTTTCCAATAATTAAGCTACACTACAAAAGTAGCTACAATTTAATTTGTCATGCAGTTAAGTATATGATAGACAATTTAGTGGCAATCTTTAGGATTCATACATATTCTTCATAGGCCACAAATACTGAATAAAATTACAGTAGGAAAATTACAGTTGGGGAACCCTGCCTCTCTCAGGAATAGATATTTTCATTGATTTATGACAAACCAGAGGAAATGAACTCTAGGGTCCTCTTCAGTACCATTTAAGCTAATATAGTTGTCACTTGTTGAGAAATGTAAGCCTTGAAAGCATATGCCAACTTAGAATATAATCACAGGATGTATCCATAGAATGGCTTCAAGAAGCCATCAGGAGTCCAGTGAGATCGTCTTTTATCAGGACTCATTTCTCCACTAACTTTCAAGTTTTATTCTGAGTAGTGCTTTAAACTTTTATTCTTCTACCAGGGATTGACATTTATTAAGAACAGTATCATATATCCATTTACCTGATACCTGAGAACTTGTGGTCAGTTTCAGAATCTATACACTTCATAATTTATATCAAGTTCAAAAATCTTAGTTTTTTTTTTTTTTTTTTTTTTTGCAGTACTGGTGATGGAACCCAGGGGCATTCTACCACTGAGCTACACCCCCATCCTTATTTTTTAATTCTTTATTTTATTAACTTTTTTTATTAATTTATTTTTTAAATTGGTGCATTGTAGTCATATATCAATCACATTGGAGTACAAGACTTGAGAGGATATACAAGCACACATCATCCAATTAGCCCTCCTCCAGCCCTCATCCCATTCCCTCCCCCTCCCTCCATCTCAAGCTTCTTTGGTGATTTACTTTGATACATTTGTTTATGTACCTCCTGTGTTTTAAAGAGGCTCCGTCCTCCAGTATTACATACCTTCTGATTGGTCACATTAGTTGCTTCACTATAGGGCCCTTTCTATAGCTCAACCTCTTCCTGTTGCCCTTTTCCTCCTAGTTATTGCTGATTAAGAGAAGCGTCTGATTTATATTTTCTGCGATATTTCTCTGTGCATGCTGCATTGCAAGTACCGATCCCACTCTTGATGGTCCCAGTAGTGGCCTGGCTACTCAGTGGACTGATCCAGACCTCACTGGCTCAAGCAGCGGCCTTGCCTCATGGGAGGCCCCAGTTCTGGTCTCGCTGGCCCCTGCACCGGTCTAACCCCTAAGCTGGCTTTGGTCCCGGCCTTGGAGGCCGCAGGAGTGAACTTGCCTCATGCCAGGCTCCGATGCTGGCCATTGGCCCCTGCACCGGCCTAACCCCTTGGCAGGATTCCAATCCCGGCCTCGGAGGCCCCAGCACTGGCCTAGCCTCACGGCAGGCTCCAATGCCGGCCTCGTTGGCCCCAGCACCATCCTAACCCCTCGGCAGGTTCTGTTCCCGGGTTAGGAGGCCCCAGCACTGGCCATGTCTCACGGCAGGCTCCAATGCTAGCCTCGCCTCACGGCAGGCTCCAATGCCGGCCTTGCTGGCCCCAGCAATGGTCTAGCCCTTCGGCAGGTTGTTATCCTGGCCTCGGAGGCCCCAGTACTGGCCTTGCCTCACAGCAGGCTCCAATGCCGGCCTCGCTGGCCCCATCACCGGCCTAACCCCTCAGCAGGCTCTTATCCTGGCCTAGGAGGCCCCAGTACTGGCCTTGCCTCAAGGCAGGCTCCAATCCCGGCCTCGGAGGCCTCAGCACTGGCCTTGCCTCACGGCAGGCTCCAATGCCGGCCTCGCTGGCCCCAGCAACGGCCTAACCCCTCAGCAGGCTCTTATCCAGGCCTAGGAGGGCCCAGTATTGGCCTTGCCTCATGGCAGGCTTCGATGCCAGCCTCGCTGGCCCCAGCACCGGCCTAACCCCTCAGCAGCCTCCGGTCCCGTCCTCGGAGGCCCCAGCACCGGCCTAACCCTCGGCAGGCTCTTATCCTGACCTCAGAGGCCCCAGTATTGGCCTTGCCTCATGGCAGGCTCTGATGCCGGCCTCGCTGGCCCCAGCACCGGCCTAACCCCTCAGCAGCCTCCGGTCCCGTCCTCGGAGGCCCTAGCACTGACCTTGCCTCAAGGCAGGCTCCGATGCCAGCCTCGCTGACCCCAGCACTGGTTAACCCCTCGGCAGGCTATTATCCTGTCCTCGGAGGCCCCAGTACCGGCCTTGCCTCACGGCAGGCTCCGATGCCAGCCTCGCTGGCCCCAGCACCGGCCTAACCCCTCAGCAGGTTCCAGACCCGACCTCGGAGGCCCCAGCACAAGCTTTGCCTCATGGCAGGCTCCAATGCCGGCCTCGCTGGCTCCAGCATCGGTCTAACCCCTCGGCAGGTTCCAATCCCGGCCATGGAGGCCTCAGTAGTAGCCTTGCCTCACAGCAAGCTCCGATGTTGGCCACTGGCTTCGGCACCCGCCTAACCCCTCAGCAGGTTCCGATCACTGTCTCTTTGGTTATTATTTCAAAGGTTCCATGTGTAATGTATCAGATCTCTGCCTCCCCTGAGTATTGGCCTGGCATTGCCACTGCCTCCACCATTTCAAATCCTTCTCAGGCTCTTTTTCCAATCTAAATGTTGTCCAGTGTTCCTAAGCATGCGTGATGGTAGCATTCGACATTTGGTGTAATTTCTCCAAAAAAATAAAGTTGGTAAGATCTGGTTTCTGCTTCTCCTGAATACAAGTCTCCACCACCATCGCGGAGAACTCTTTCAACAACACATTTCTCCTTGGTCTCCGCTAAACTCTCTCCTTACAGGTGATGTCTGAGATTCTTAACAATATAGAGAAATAGCAGTCCTCTTTCTCGGCAAATTTTTCCATAAGTTCCAGTGCATTTAGATAAGTTTTGTCTGCATCTCCAGTGTCCTGACATCCATAACGGCTTTCTTACCTCCTCTCCGATATTTTTCTTTATCTTTTTCTGTTCTGGGCCCAGTTTCTCCAGGGGTCTGGCATGCTACGCGCAGTTCGCCCTGGGGCCCAGAGTCCCGCGACCTGGGCCCCATCTGGCGTGCCCCGCGCGTGACCCCCACCCAGAACCCAGCGTCTTACTGGGCCCGGTTTCTCCAGGGGTCTGGCGTGCTACGCGCAGTTCGGCCTGGGCCCCAGAGTCCCGCGACCCAGGCCCCATCTCTTTTTTATTTTAAAACAGGGTCTCACTGAGTTGTAAAGGGCTTCACTAAGTAGTAGATGAGGCTGTCCACGAACTGCAATCCCCCCATCTCAGCCTCCCAAACGCTGGGAATACAAGCATCCACTACCATACCCGACTTTAAAAAAACAAATTTAGTTTTGCCAGGCGTGGTGGCACATGCTTGTAATCCTCGTGCTTGGGAGCGAAGACGGGAGGATAGCGCTGTTTCGAAGCCACCTTGCTGGCTTAAGAGACCGTTTCCAAATAAAAAATATATAAAATATTTTTGGGAGTGTATCCCAGAGATAGAAGGGTTTCCAGGAACCCCAATACCACAAAAATGTCTTAGTTTTAAATAGAAGTTATTGTTTAAAATAAATTTTTGTAGTATTTATATTATAGTTTATTTTCAACTAAACTGATATTTTAAGTTACTTGCTATATATTAATAGAACACTTATACTCTTCTTAAACCAGGCTATTATATTTATACTAAGAAATTCTGCAAGCTGTGTATAGTTATCTTTTGAACATAGAAACAAATTCTTTTCCTTCAATGTAAGTTAGCAATATTTTAAGATTTTATTATTTGAGTTTTACCATCAAATTCTCCTCAACATATTGTTTCAAATGATCTTTCCCTAGATAATATTTATAACTAGCATGTATTGGTATTAATATAAGCCCTTGACCTACTACCTTAAATTGTATTACTGGATTTCTTAAATGATCAATTTCAGACTAGGCTCTTCTCCAACACCATCAGGACTTGGCCCCCATAATTCTTTAGAGCAATCAGAGTCTTCCAGGAATGAACTCCCTGAGTAAAAGTTCAAAGCAGCTTTGATGACATGCACTTATTCTTTTGGAAGGATGTTAATACTTCCAAGTCACTTGGGCACCATTTGCTCTATATAGCCACATAGTGGTTGCTCATCTTAATGCAAGGATTGTCATGGAATATTGGGGTGGAATGGGATCATAAATAAGAAAAAAGGTGAGTCTGTTTAAAGCTTTTGAGCCTTTGACATATATGTCTTTCTCTGTTTCTGCCCTCTCAGATCTCAGGTTATTCCTTAAGACTAAAACATCGCTATTTTAATAGCCTGTTCTCTGAATGCTAGTCAGACCTTAATTTTCTCAGACCAACAGGCTAGTGCTGCAACTTGAATCCTTAATTAGTTTGCTTGAGTGTAATTTCTACATTTCCAATAGTGCATGCAGACTTTACATTCTATGGCTTAAGGAGGTATGGTTTTAGAGTAAATTATCTTCCTGGTTTTGAATATCACAAGAATTGGTGAGGGCAAAAGCTAAAATTGAATTAGCTAAAGACTTGAGAAGTTTAAGATGATTTTGCATTTGTATATTAATTTTTAAATAGTTCAGTTGCAAATTGTGTGGGCTTTTAATTTTTATTATTTATTGGTGCATTGTACTTATACATCTTAATGGAGTACAAGATGGTATTTTTATATAAAGTTGAATGATACAAACTGAATGAAGTATAAAATGGGTTAGAAAAGGAATATTTATTAAAATATGGATATTAATCGAGAATACAAATGTTTTAAAATACAAAAAATATGTCCTAAACCAGGTCAGTGGCATTCTGTCAGCTGTTATAGTCTATATATAAGCAAATTATTAATAATAATAAAATTTGGATTTAAATGCAGTGTTTAATGCTTATGATATTATTTGTGGATATCTAACTTTAAACAAAATTAAAAGCAAATCATCATGCACACTAAAATAGAAGTGTTAAGGTGAAGGTTTCTTTCAGTTTTTATTACAATGTTACTACTAATAAAGATAATTATATATACATATTTCCCCAATTATTGTAGATCAAGAGTTGTAGCCAGCAGGGTGCTTGCAAATATTTTATAACCTGCAATCATGTGTAGCATTTCTTGAATTTTGTCACTTCCACTGCATACAATATAAGCACCCCTCTTATACCAAGTTTATTACACCAACCTATGTCTCTGCAGTTACTCCAGAAATGTAGAAATATATCCAAATTGCTTCTCTTAGACGGGAAAAGTAAGTTGTAGCCAAGTATTTTATTTCAATTAGCCTGAAAATACATTGCAATGTTAGATGGTAAATGGTAATGAAAGGATCTGCATTTTTCTCTTTATAATTTCTTCTTAATTTATAATTTCTTTTTAATTGGTGATTTTTTTTTTTTTTGGTGGTGCTTAGAGTGGAACCAAGAGGCTTTCTACCTCCTGGCTATACACCCAGACCTATTTTATACTTTATTTGGAAACAGGGTCTCACTAAGTTGCTGAGAGCCTCACTAAGTAGCTGAGGCTGACTTCGAACCTGTGCAGTCCTCCTATCTCAGCCTCCCAAGCACTGAAATTACAAGCATGTGCCACCAGGCCTGGCTTTTAATTGGTGTATTTTAATCATGCATTTTGCTAAATTTCAGGGTGATCGTGGCATACATACACAAAACACTCATTGAGTCTGCCTCTAGTGTCCACTCCATTCTGTCTCCATCCCCTTTGTCCCATGATCAGCAAAGTGATTAGATTTGATAAATTTGTGTATGCATATCATGTTTATGGAGATAGTTCTACCTTCAGGTCTTTCTTCCCCCTTCCATCTCCCTCAGTTATGAATTCCACTAAGAGTTTTTCTCTTTTGTCTGGAGTTCTTCCTATGTCCCAATTTCTCCTTAGCTTCTTCATATGAGGGAAAACATTAAACTTTTTACTTTTTTCAACTGATTAAACTCACTTAGCATAATATTCTTCATTTCTACCCATATTCCTGCAAATGACCTTTTTTCATGGCTGAGTAGAATTCCATTGTGTACATATCATGTAGTTTTGTAATCCATTTGTCTGTTGATGAATATCTTCACTGATTTCTTAGTTTGGCTATTATTACTTGCACATCTATAAAGAAAGATATGTATGTATTACAATGGTAGTATGGTTTCAACTCTTATGCTTAAATACCTAGGAGTGTATGGCTGGGTATATGGGAGGTTCATTCCCATTCCTCTGAGGACTCTCTATACAGTTTTTTAAAGTGGCTGCATTCATTTGAAATGCTAACGATGGTGTATCGGCGATTCTACTTCTCCAGATATATTTTTCTTCTTGCCATGTGAACATTTATTTAGAATCATCTCTATACATGTGCCCCTTACCTTTAACATACCTTCATTGAATTTACATATTATAATCTGTCCTATTGGGATTTTATATTACTGTACAACTGCCAAAGTTGCATGTGATGTGAAATGACTATCCAGCAGCATTAACACATTTAAATGAATCAATCCACAATTTTGTGCCTATTCATCATTGTAACCACTACATTTATCTTTCTAAACTTTACTATGCTGTCTTTTATGTTCAATCCAAAGCCAAATTAACTAATAAAAGTAAGATGAATCCCATTACATCCTCTTCATCTGTATGAACACATAATGAGCACTCTCCTTACATTTCCCTGTTCTTCCATTCACCATTATTCTCATTGTTATGGGTTCTGAAAATGGATGCTTGAATTATCCATTTAATGTCAAATTATTTAGGAAAAGGCATCAAAGAAAGTAGTGCTGTATATGACTCTACATTTATTAAAATGTTTAGATTTCAAACTTTGTGCTTAATAAAGGAGATAATAATAATAGTAATTTATATTTATGCACGGTTTATTGTGTTTAATTGTCACTTCACCAGTATTAACTTATTTTATGATCCTTAGACCTATATGGTGTGGACCATATTATTATCTCTTTAAGTTGTTTTGTTCATTACTTTAGTTTTCTCTTAAATAAAAAAACAAAGTTAACCTTTCTGCTGTATGTCCTCTCAGAGTACTGAATAAAAAGCCAAAAGATTCAAAGAGGTAAAAATGCTTGAATAATTTATTATCCAAGATGTCCATCAACAGATGAATGGATTACAAAACTGTGAGATATGTATACAATGGAATTTTACTCAGTCATAAAGAAAAACACAGTTACATCATTTACAGGGAAATGGATGCAACTAGAGGACATTATGCTAAGTGAGATTAGTCAGTCACAATAAGAAATCAAATGCTTTCCCTAATATGTAAAAGATAATGGATAACAGAAGGAACTCTAGATGAAGAAAGAGATTCTATAGAAGAGCAAATAAGACAACCTAACTGAGGGGATGGGAGGAGGAAAAGGGAAACTGTCTAAAATATATGATGTACTTAAAAAACATATCAAAGTCAATCACTAAGCCAAGCATGGGAAGGAGGGAATGGGAGGGAATGGGGTGAGAATTGGGTAAGGGCTAATTGGATGATGTGTGCATGTATATCTCCACCATCATTTATCCCATTAAGATGTATGACTACAATGCACAAATAAAAAACTTATAAAAAATTATTGCATGAATGTAGCAACTGACTAGATTACAGCATGGGAATGAAGGTGTATTTCCTTAATGAAATAGTAAGAAATCCCTTAAAAGAATTCATCAACATCCCTTATGGTCTTTACTTGGGTGGAGGAGCACTGCAGATTTTATTTTACTTTACTTTGCTGATTAGCCCTAGCCCAGTGTTATTGTTAGATATAAAATGTCCTCAAAAGGTATCACTTACTAATGTTTGGAGCTGATGTAATTGATCAATGAGGGTTATAATCCCAACAGTGGATAAATTCATTGTAATGGATTTATCTGGGTGATGACTCAAGGCACTAGGGTATGGCTATAATGAGTTCTTGGGAGTGTGGCCTTGGGGATTATATAAATGGTTCCTTCTCCCCCTGGTTACTCTCTCTTGCTTCTGGCCTCCAAGATGTGAGCACAATCCATGTGGTTTCCCATTCTCTGCTTCCTGCTATCATCCTCTGACTTCATGGTCCCTGTCCTATATAGATTGAAACTGAAACTGTGAAAAAATAAGTATTTTTTTCCCTTTAAATTATATGGAAAGTGTTTTTAGATTATAGCTGCAAGAATGCTTACTGGGACGCACAGTAAAGTTATGTCTTGGTTTTTCACAGTGTTCACTCTTTTTTGCAATTTTTACTGCGTATTTATTATTCTTCTGGTTATCTACTGTTGATAAAACACACTGTATAATAAACCTGTCCAATAGGGTATTGCTCTGCCTCATTTATCTTAGTATATTTTTGATATATGTATTCTGCTCTAGAATCTCAATTTTATTTTTTTCAATTACAAGTTTATTTTTATCTTTTGTTTTTTATTGTTGTATTATAATCATACATCTTAACGGAGTACAAGATGGTAGAGACATACATTCACACATTACCTATTTAATCCTTTCCCAATTCCCAACCCATTCTTTCCCCCTTGGCTCCTTCTCATGTTTGGCTAAGTATTTTATGATGAAATTTTTCATTTTTTCAAGTTTTTGAATAATCATTGTTGTTTGAAAGTCTACTTTATATAACTCTAGTATTTTAAGCAGGTTTGTATTTGATTTCATTGTAAGTTTTATATCTTGATTCTCTTTTGACATGATTTATTCATCTTAAATTTTGAATGAATTCAAGATACAGTTTATGAGAGAAATAAATACATTAAAGTATATTCTAAATGTGCATTCTGCCAGGCATCAAATAAATGTTTTCCACAATTCTTTTCTAAATTATGAACTTTAGAAATGTTAGTCTGTTTGTGGTAATTAAATTTGTACCATTGTAATAAAAAAGCATAAAAAAGAACAACTTAGAGAATGAAAAGTTAATTTCGGCTCAAAGTTTTAGAGATTTAGTCCATGGTTTACCAGCCTCAATGCAGAAATATCAAGGCAAGGTAGCTCAGTTTTTCAGAACTAAAACTCTCTCTCATGGAAGCGAGGAAAAAGAGAGGGAGAGGGAGAGGGAGAGGGAGAGGGAGAGAGAGAGAGAGAGAAGAGAAGAGAAGAGAAGAGAAGAGAAGAGAAGAGAAGAGAAGAGAAGAGAGAGAGAGAGAGAGAGAGAGAGAGAGAGAGAGAGGTGGTACACCTTAAGGTCATGTCCCAGTCATCTATTTTATCATTTTATTCAGCCATGCCCCATCTCTAAACTTGACTGCACTGGGGATGTGCACTCAACACATGAGTTTCCAGGGGGACATTCTAGATACAACATATAAGACCATGTTTAGTCCGTTTTGTACTTCTTAAATGTTACTCTAATTATTTTCCCAATTCTTAATAGTGCCTTGATCTAATGCTTATTTTTTTCTGTTTTGTCTATTTAGGCATTTATTTGTATCCAGAGCCACCCCCCTTTTAGAGTTCTGATCTCCAATACTTTCCTCAGAAACATCTATTAAAAATTCATCTTATCTTGGTTTCACTGCTTACTTGGCTTCTTTACTCAATGATCTACAAAGTCTATTAATCAGCAAATGTCTCCAAGCAAAAGCCAAGTATCTGAGTACCTTCTGTGCTTCTTTCTTCCATGAAAAAATCTGATATCTTCATGTCTAAGCTTTCTAAAAAGCCAAAGTGTCACTTTTTAATTTCCATGTGACCATGGTATTCCTGTGGTGTGTACTCTGCCTATTAGTAGTTATTGCCTTCATGACTAGAATTAACAAATTCTCCAAGAGAAAAAACAGCATAGAGAATGTTAGGCTCAGTTTAATGGGTTTTCTTCTCTGTTGGATCTTATTTAGAAATAATGTGTAAACACATTTCCAGGCTTCATCCCAGTTCTGTGAAAGGAAGGCATGATGAAATGTAATATTATTAGCTTAGCAATAAACTCAGCTGTGATTAAAATAAAGATTTTAATAAATATTCTAATGCTCTCTAAATATCAGTAGATTCTATAAGGGGTTCTGGGTAAAAGGGTAGTGATTCAAACTTGGGCTTTGCTAGGAGACCAATAAATATTTTCCTATTGCAGGTTATGTTTAATTTAGTTATTAAAAACCATTAACATATAGAACTAAATTGATTTGAAAATAGAATTGAGTATGAAGGAGGTATCAGCTTTTGAAATCTTGAAGATATATGAAGCAGAATCAGCAGTTTCTCAATACAACTTAAGTACAGAATATTGCTGGGAAATGTATAAAAATGACAAGTTATAAAGATGAGCAGTCAGTCAAAAGGCAATATATAAAGAAATTAGTAAAACGACATAAAAGTACAATCTGAGCCAGGCATGGTGGCACATGCCTCTAATCCCAGTACTTGGGAAGCTGAGATGGAATGCATGTTTGAAGTCAGCCTCCGCAATTTATTGAGGCCCTCGGTAATTTAGTGAGACTTTGTTTCAAAGTAAAAAAATAAAATAGAGATATGGATGTAGTTCTAAGATAGAATGTCCTGGGGTCCAATCCTCATCACCACAACAAACAAACAAACAAATAAAAAACAGAAAAAATTAAAAGCTAAGCATAGGAAAACCAAGAAAATGAATTATTTTAAAAATAAAGATAAATGTCAGAATATGGATAATCACTATTGACTCTTATGTCTCATCATTTAGAAGAAAATAGAAAATCACCCAGCCTCAGAAAGTCAGGGGTCAAATGTTTCTTCTCAAATGTGGAGGTTAAAAAAAAAAATAGGAACCAAAATGGAATTAAATAATTAAGGAGACCGGATCAGTGGAATAGTGGAGGGGGATGGGAAAAGAGGGAAGGTTACAAGAAGAACTGATGAAAGGAAGATTTCAAATTATGTTATGCTTATGTATGAAGATATCAGTACCAATCCACTATGTACCTGGAAGGGAGGGTATCAGGGTTGGATCTGGAAAAAAAAATACCAATATTTGTGTGCATGCTTGTTTGCATGACTTTGAATCTCACTATAATGTATGAGTACATTGTACTAAGAGAAGCACAAAAATAAAGTATATCATTTTGAATTTCTGAGATTTTGTCTTTGTCAATAAAAGTTATTTTTATCTTCTCTGCAAGTCTCATTCCTGTTTTTTCTACTATAAAATAAAATATTTCCAGGTAACCACATAAGTGCAAAGCAGTAGAAATAATGTCGGACTGATATTGCACAGTGTTTTATAATTCCATTTTAATTAGATAGTAGACTGCCAGTAGAACACAGTGTGTTTTGCGGTCAATGTAACTACATTCAATTAGCTGCAGAAAATATTCAGCTTGAATTCACACATACTTGAGAATAATGCATGCACAGCAGTCAGAAATCATAGCATGTTTACACGTTTCACAAAGAGGAGATCCAAATGCAACTTGAAATGTCCTGTCAGTATCTGGATGCAGTCATTTCTCATGTGCATTGTGGGAAGGTCATTGAAAAAAGAAGCTCAATTGCCTTATTAAAATGAGAATGAACCCAGTCAATATTGCTAGACAAATGAGCGTTTGAAGAAGTGTTTAAATATCCTCTGGAGCATGTCCAGTTGTTATGGAGCTACATCAAATAGCTTGTGTTCTAATTTAATTTCATTGACCCTTGGAAATATTTTAAACTCACCACAGCACTTATACTTCAAATGGCACAGTGTTAATTCACACTTATCTTCCATTACATTTGTGGCTCTATTCTCATATTCTCTCTCACTGTCTTTCTCTCTCCTTGATTTTTATTCTGTTTTCTCCATACATCAGAAGAAAGCATTGTTAACTTGGCCTTCAGTTTTTTAAAAATTGATTAAATTTTGTCAATAATGTACTTTTTGTCATAAACTTTTTCACAAAACACTTACATACGACTTTTTAAAGTCAGTTGTACGTAGTTGTTGGAATTTCAGATTTGCAACATATATCTTGAATGATATATGAAAAAGTTTTTTTTTTACTTCCAATGAATAAAAACATCATGTTACATATATTTACTACAATATCATTAAGTCCATAAATATTTTTCTGAATACTTTTTCACATAGACAAATATTTACCATATAAAGTTTACTGAATGTTTTCTCATTTTAAGAATAGCATTATTCAAAACATAAAGAAGCTTTGTTTTTCTTTCTCCATCCAAATAGCCACACATTAATTTATCATTTTTATTGCTCATCATTTTTTTTACCAAAAGTAGAAGAATTAAAGCCAAACATTTTTTATTCCAGATAATCATGAAACATTTTTTCTGCATTTTTTTCAGAAGGACTACATAGTGTTTAAAATATTTTTTACTTTACAAAAGATACCAATTTCTCTCAAATATTTAAAAAAAACAATAAATAAGATTTAAGAATTTTTTCTTAAATTGTAAGACACTAAAAGTGAGAGGTCTAACAAAGATGGTATTATAGGTTTAATTTAGAGAGATATTGTTGGTTTGGTATTAAAAGAATCTCCACTAATTCTAACTCTGGCAGTGTGTGCTCACACTGAACTCTGTTTCCTATGGGCTCACATTCTTTTCAAAATGTTGAACAATTCTATTGTGATAGTAAAAAACAAAATATAAAAATATAGACTTCATTTTGTAGCATTTAACCATTGTCTGTAGTAAGTTTTTTTGAACATTTTTCTTTGCATCTATCTCTTCCTTTTCAATTTTTGTCAATTATCGTTTGAAAAAAAATAGTTATTTTTTAGTCAGAGACTTTGTTGCTCTATGTATCCTTTCTCTATTTAAGTACCAGTTTCATCTTCTTTAATGAAATAATGTCACTGGTATTTACCATACCCTGATAGTTTCATTAAAATATATATTTTCTCAACTTCATCATCCTTCTTATATTCCTCCAGACACCAAATTTTGGTATTTATAATAATAAGCATTTATAAGTCCTGCCTTTGCCTCCTTCCTTACCCACTCTGTCCATATCAAATTTATTAGTGCTTTTACTTTGACTATAAAATGTCTTATACCAATCAAACTCAATTTTATTGTGGTTTATTTCTATATATTTGTGTTAGCTTTGCATCACTGCGACCAAACTATCTGACAAAACTAACTAAAAACAAGAAAGCTTTGTTTCGCTCATGATTTTAAACATGTACTCTGTGTTCTGCCAGCTCCAAAACACATACAACATGAGGGCAGGTCATGGTGTAGAAAAGCTGCTCAGCCTGTGGGGGCCCAGAAGCAGTGAGGGAGGGTGACAGGATGTGACCTGGGATCAATGTGGTCCTCAGGGTCATGCCCCAGGGACCCATCTTCTTCAGCCATGGCTCACTTCTGCACCCTGCTCCATTGTAAACCAGGCTTTCCCCACATGAGCTTTTAAGAGACATTCCAATTCCCAATTATAACAATATTTTATTTCGTTGTTAGGAGATCACTCCTTTCAAGCACTTTCTCATTTTTTATCCCATAATACTACAGAATGTTGGTTTGCTTTCTACCAAACACAAAAATGTCTCCCTATCCTTAATTAGCTCTCTCTATAAAAGTTTCTAAGTATTTCTGTACTTATTCTTCAAACCTTTCCCTCCGCTATTTTATTAATAGGTGATTGACAAACAGAGATATCCTTGGGTAATTATACATACATACATATATATATAGTGTGTGTGTGTGTACAAAATATACAGTAATATATATATATATATACTATATATAGTACTACATATATATTTTATACTATATAATATACGTGTGTGTACAAAATATATATAGTACTATACATATACTATATATGTACATATATAGTACTACATATATATTTTATACTATATATAGTACATATATATACTGTATATATTATATATAGTGTATATATACAAAAAAACCCCTACTACAGGGCTTAGCAGTCCAGCAATAGTGTGCCCAAAATTCATTACTTTAGGCCAGAAACAACCACATTAGACTGCCATAATTTTTCCTCTTTGTTATAATATATCCCTCTCCATTTTATGTTTAAATGATCTTTGTTAAATTTAAAAGAAGGCATTATTCAGAGCAGATATATAAGCAGAATTTGAAATCATACTGTGGAGATCCTTATACTAGATCTTCCATTAACTAGACTTATAAATTGGGAATAATTTTTAATCCTTAAAATTTTTCATTTTTTTGCTTTGAAATACTGAAATGTTCTTTCAGTTTGATCAGTCTGAACCACTTTTCATCAGAACTTTGAAAAGCTCATGGCATTCATTCAAGCCCCAGATCACATGCCATTTTCTCAACTGGTTCAATGTTGACCTCCTTTGTATAGTAGGTATAGCTCACGAGACTATTATTTTATCCTCTATAATTTTAGAATAGATCTTATTGTCATCTATAGTTAGCATGCTTATCAACTTGATGAGCAATTGCCATTTGT
This sequence comes from Muscardinus avellanarius, assembly GCF_963383645.1. Lineage (NCBI taxonomy): Eukaryota > Metazoa > Chordata > Mammalia > Rodentia > Gliridae > Muscardinus > Muscardinus avellanarius. The sequence goes on along the minus strand of NC_137790.1, from coordinate 24,989,283 downwards.
ATCCTCCAAAAATTTAAATATCAAGGGAGCAGAACCTTGTCTACCCTTTAAGAAAATACTAAAATAAAATAAAATAATAATAAATAATAATGCCTTTGTTACCTCTGTGGCCAATTCTCTGGGATTGCAACCTGGATGTTCCTCTAATCAGTGAGTTTGTTATCCATATACACACAGGTCTTTTTATTCAATTTGTCAAAAACATAACCTCTTCTAAATATAATTCACTGGGTATGTAAGAAATCTTACCACTTTTGGTAAATTCCACATTAACAATCTATCTGTAAAATTAGGACATGTGAACTATATAATAGTAATATTAATAGAATAGTTGATTTTCAACAGTATCCTATGTATTCTTTTGATCTAGTGTTTTTCAAATGATGGGTTGATTTTTAGATATACCTTGTTTTCCAATGTAATGTTTATGGAAAAGATAGCTAGCCAGTTGCAGAGAAAAGGAAATAATAATTCAAAAGTAAGTACATTTAAATGCTTTGGTTCTTCTTTGTTGATACAAAAAGTCAAATTTTATGCTGAAACAAAATGCCTTTGTACAGAAAACATTTAAATTATCCACTTTGAAAAACATATAAAAGTATCAGCTTTTCAGTCAACATGAATAGAACACAAATGGCTTTTCTGGTTATTGTATTTACTTAATTGACAGGCTGTTAAAATATCTCTTACATCTACAAAATCATAAAATAATTTCTTATAAAATTTAGACTTGTTTTGTCCTCTGTGTCTTACAGAGGATATTTTCATCATATTTTGAAGTTTCAAAAATATTAAAATAGAAGAGGTATTTTCTCTAAGGAAATTCAAATTTTCTTACTAAGTTAGTTTTAGAGAAAGGCATGATGCATATGACCCTTGCATGAGATTACTTTAGCAGAGTTACAAAGGACATGTATCACTCTGCATAATAACTATTTACAGACCTTTGAGAAAATAGGTGACCCTTCTATAATTGTCATTCTTAACTAAAACTTCTCAAACTGGGCACATGTCAATCATTTAAGTTTTCCAGCTGGGTATGGTGGCTCACGCTTGTAATCCCAGTGCTTGGGAGGCTGAGAAAGGTGGATCACACAGGTTAGAAGCTAGCCTTAGCGACTTAGTGAGGCTCTCAGCAACTTAGCTGTTTACAAATAAAAGTATAAAAAAAATGGGTCTGAGAGTAAAGCCTGGAGGTAGAAAAATCCTCCACCCCCAGTACCACACACACACATATGAGATATAATCCCATTTGACTATCTATATTGTGTAGATTTATTTGTTGTTCAATATAATTTACTTTTTGAGAAAAACAGGATATTAATTATCATGAAAGAACACTGTCCTCAGTAATTGAATAAGTAAAAATATGGTAATATAATCTGCCAATAAACATTGAAGCAAATTTTAAAGTAAGTATTTACTGTAAACAAATATAAAAGTCATTCTGATTTTTAGTAAAAATATACCACAGGCTTGTTTTTGGTTTGGATTTTTTAAATTACTAGAATAATGATGCATTTAGAAATGGTATATAATATTAATACCTGTAGATGTTCCATTAAGGAGTTTTATTTGTTTTTTAAAACAATAAATTTTAAAATTATGAGTGTGTGGACATCCTTTGCCTAAAAAGTATAATTTTAGAACATATTATCATGTAATAAAATATCAAAACGTAAAGCAAAGAAAATTTCTCCAAATGTTAATACTTTCAATATTTAATCTTGAAATTGTTTCACACATTGAAAATATGAGTATTTTTAAAGAAACAATATTGTCAAAAATATTTGTTTTTTATTGTGACTAGTTTTCAAATAACAAATCAAAATAGACACCACTATTTTTTTAATTCCATAGAAAGGTCTTCTTTTTCACTTATTAAAATGAAAATTAAGGTATATTATCCTAATAATTATTCCTATCATTTTTGTTTTATTTCTTATCATTTTAGTTCCTATCATGACAACTATTTTAATTGTAATAAGTAACATGTGTGTCGTTTTTACTTGCTTTAATTAAAAAATCATGGCTAATTTTAAATTGGTAGTTTGTTATTTTAATACAAATGTTAAAATAGCGATAAAATTTATAATATTTAACCAATGTAGCTAATTTCATTATTATTAAAGATTGTAATTATAGCCGAGCATGATGGCGCACACTTGTAATCCCTGTGCTTGGGAGGCGGAGACAGGAGGATCGCGCAGGTTCTAAGCCAGCCGCACTGACTTAAGAGACCCTATTTCCAAATAAAAAGTATAAAATAGGTCTGGGAGTGTAGCCCAGAGGTAGAAGGGCTTCCAGGAACCCCAGTACCACACACACACACACACACACACACGATTGTAATTATAGCATATTAAAATTTTATTTAGCTACCAATTACAACTGAATAATTGGAAGATAGATAGTATAGCCTCAAAATAAAACTAATGACAAAACACTTGGTTGTTCCATAAAAAAAAAATACTTTTAGTTACATCAATCATTGCAGTTCTCAAAACAACTTTAGGAGATAGGTATCATTTCTATCCTATGTATACTTGAAGCAATATAAAGAAGAATTCTCTGAATATTTTAGATTATAAAATAATCTAAGTTTAGAAGAGGGTAAGTTTGGAGAAAAGACAGCACTTGACAATTTTTACCACATGCATGGAATTTATTTATTTATTTATTTATTTATTTATTTATTTATTTTGGTGGTATTGGGGTTCCTGGAAGCCCTTCTACCTCCGGGATACACTCCCATGGGCTACACTCCCAGACCTATTTTTTAACCTTTTTATGTGGAAACAGGGTCGGCTGGCTCCAAACCAGCGCGATCCTCCTGTCTCCGCCTCCCAAGCGCGGGGACTACAAGCGTGTGCCACCACGCCCGGCTTATGGAATTAAAAAAAATGTAAAAATCATATATAATTCAAAAGATAGAACACATATAAATTATCTGAAAATTATAACTAAGAACCTGCTGACATCAAAACAAAATGTACAAAATCAGATGTTCTCCCTAATATTTGGAATCTAGGGATAAAATGGGTCCTAGAAGGAACTCTAGATGAAAAAGAAAAATATCATAGATTAGCAAATAAGGAGACCTAACTAAGGGGGATAGAAGGGGGAAAGAGGAGCATTTCCTTATTATATGATGCTCATTCACAAACATTTTGATGTCAGTCAGTAAGCCAAACACAAGAAGAAAGAAGTGGGGAGAGAATGGTGTTGGAATTGAGGAAGGGCTAAATGAGTGATGTGTGCATGTAAGCATCTACCATCTTGTACCCCATTAAGATGTATAACTACAAAGCACCAATAAAAAATGAGAAAAAGAAATGAAAATGAAGTGATTGTGAAAATACTTACAGAAAACACTTATTGTGAAAATACTTATTGAAAAGATAATGTTTGAAGCTGAAAAGTTCAAAATTATAGTAAATAAAATGAGTCAGTGGTATATTAGGCAAACTCAAAAGAAATATCTCCTAATACAATACAAAGACTAGGCGCTTAAAATAAAGCATAAGTATATCAGTTATAGATTTTAGAAGGTAAATTTTCAACATAAGAATGATAATGTGAAATCACCACTAAGAAAACAAATAACCTAATCAAAAATGGAAAAGTGAACTAAATGGATATTTCACCAAAGAAAAAATGTAAATGGCCAATAGAAGTATAAAAAATGTTCAACATCATTAGCAATCACAGAGATGCAAATCAAAACTTCCCTGAGATTTTACCTAATTCTAATTACAATGGCAATTATTAAAAACACAAACAACAAGAAATGCTGGTGCAGGTGTAGGAAAGTAGAAACCCCAGTACATTGCTAGGGGAATCCTTCAAATGAATGCAACCACTCTGGAAAACAGTATGGATAATCCTCAGAAGAGTAAAAGTGAATCTATCATGTGATTCAGCAGTACCACTTCTGGGTATCTACCCAAAAGAATGGAAACCAAATTATCAAACTAATGCATATAAACCTATGTTCATAGCTGCACAATTCATAATTACCAGACTACAGAAACAGAAACAGCCAAGATGTCCATCCACAGAAGAATGGATTTTAAAAGTATGGAATATGCACACAATGGAATTTTGCTCAGCCATAAAGAACAAAATTATGTAATTTGCAAAGAAATTAATAGAAATGGATAACATTATGCTAAGTGAAATTAGTCAGTCACAAAAAAAAAAAATAGATGCTTTCCCTAAATGTAGAAGCTAGGGAGATAGTAAATCATAGGAGGAACTCTAGAAGAAAAAAGAGAAACATCAGATGAGCAAATAAGGTGACTTAACTAAGGGTGGTGGGAGAGGAAAAAAGGAAAATCCCTAATGCACAAAAACATGAAAAGAAGAAAGTGGGGAGGAAATGGGGTGGGAATTGGGAAAGGACTAAATGAGTGATGTGTGTATGTATGCCTCTACCATCATGGACTCCTTTAAGTTGTGTGACAACAATTTACCAATAAAAAAGAAACCAAACATTGAATATTTTAAAGAAATAATTTATTTTAAAATATTTCTAGCTATAAATTTACCCTCTAGTAGAGGAGGATGAATACCATCAGAGAAATCTTCAAAGAGTGTGGGCTACCATGGCAAGAAAAAGGGCTAATTGGTTGATGTGAGCATATATGCCTCCACCATATTGTACTCCATTTAGATGTATGAGAACAATGCACAAATAAAATTTTAAAAAATTAATCATAGAAAATTCTTATATTAACCAGTGGTCACCCAATCATCAATTTTATTGTATTAATTGGGGTTTATTTGATTTAAAGAGGCAAAATTAAAGATCAATAATATCATTTGTTATAAAAAATCTTGATTTTTTAAATATAAAGTATTATTTTTATTTAAATAATCACATATCCTTCAAACTGATTTTATTTTATTTTATCTTTTTATTTTATTTAATATATTTTCATTGGTGCATTGTAGTCAAACATCTCAATGGAATACAAGACTTGTGAGGATATATAAGCACACATCTTCCAAATACCCTTTATCCAATCCCCATTCCATTCCCTCCCCTTCCCTCGATCCCTGCTTGATTTAGTGATTTACTTTGATATATTTAAGTACATCATGTGCTTTAAAGAGATTCCATCTTCCCCCATCCCATCCTCTCTGATTGTTCACCTTAATTGATCCTCCATAGGGCCCTTTCTTCAACTAGATTTCCTCCTCTTCCTAGTTTTTGCATATTAGGGAAAGCATCTGATTTTTTATTTTCTGTGATATTTCTCTGTGGATGCCTCATTGCAGGTTCCGATCCCACTCTTGAAGGCCCCAGCACCAGCCTGGCCACGTGGCACACTCTGATCCCAGCCTTGGAGGCCCCAGCACTGGCCTTGCCTCATGGTAGGCTCCTATCCTGGCCTCACTGGCCCTGGCACCGGCCTCACTCGTCGGCATGCTCTGGTCCTGGCCTCACTGGCCCCCACATCAGCCTCACCCCTCAGCATACTCCAGTCATGGCCTTAGAGGCCCAGCACCAGCCTTGCCTCACAGCAGGCTCAGATCCTGGCCTCTCTGGCCCTGGCACCGGTATCACCCTTCAGCAGGCTCCAATCCCGGCTTTGGAGATACAAGCCAGCCTTGCCTCATGGCAGGTTCTGATCCCAGCCTCGCTGGCCCCAATACCAGCCTTGCCTCCTTAAGGCAGGCTTCTATCCTGACCTCACTGGCCCCAGCACAGGTCTCACCTCATGGCAGGCTCCAATCCCAGACTCACTGGCCCCTGCACCAGCCTCGCCACCTGGCAGGCTCCTATCTTGGCCTCAGAGACCCTGGCACTGGCCTTGCTGTGCATCAGGCTCTGGTCTCTGTCACTATGAGCAGGTTGTCTTACAGATGTTCCCTCTTTTCTTCCTTTTTTTTTTTTTTTTTTTTTTGTGGGACAGGTTCCTGGAAACCCTTCTACCTCCGGGCTACACTCTTAGAGACCTATTTTATTCTTTTTTTAAAAAATATTTTTATATGGAAACAGGGTCTCTTAAGCCAGTGAGGCTGGTTTTGAACCTTCATGATTCTCCTGTCTCTGCCTCCCAAGTATGAGGATTACAAACGTGAGCCACCACGCCTGGCGTTCTTCCATTTCTTTTTTTAATAGAGAAAGCAGTACATGTCTTTTGCGAAAGATGGGACCCCAAATACCTAGTGGCAATGAATTTTATCTTCCCTCCAAAGGCAGAGGTCCACAGCTTGACTTCAGAGAGCAGGCATCTACTGCTCCACATGAACCCTGGCCTCTGGCTCTGCACAGAAGAGCACGATGGCCATGAGGGTTGATGTCTCTCAGAAAACACAGTGTGGTGGCCCATCCCAGCTATGCGGGGATCCCTCTGATACCCCCCAAACACTTTTACCACTTAGCATGTTGTCCAGAATTCCCGAGCATGTATGGCCGGAGCAGTCTACTTTTGGGAAGATTTCCTCAAAAGTTCAAGGTGGACTGGAGTGGATCTGTCTGCCCCTCCAAATACTGGTCACCACCACTGCCACTGCTGCCACTACCATCTCGGTTCTCTCCTGAACACCTTTCCCACACATTTTGTTTTCCAGAATTCCCAAGCATGTGAAGCAGTAGCAGTCTACCTTTGAGGACATTTCTTTAAAAGTTTAAGGTGGATTGGATTGGATCTCTGCCTCTACCAAATACTGACCACTGCTGCTGCTGCCATGGCCAACTCCATTCTCTTCTCGAGTACCTTATTCACACCGCATGTTGTCCCAAATTCCCGAACATGTGCAGAGGTAGCATTCTACCTTTGGGGCTATTTCTTCAAAAGATCAAGGTGTATTGAATCAGATCTCTGCCTCTCCTGAATACTGGCCACCACCATTGCCGCTGCCTCCACCATCTCAATTCTCTCCTAAAAACTTTTCCCACACAGCATGTTGTCCAGAATTCCTGAGCATGAGGGGCAGTAGCATTCTACCTTTGGGGAAATTTCTTCAAAAGATCAAGGTGGATTGGATCAGACCTCTGCCACTCCCAAATACTGGCCTCTGCCACCACTACTGCAACTGCTGCCACAGCCACCGCACCTGCTACCACCATCTCAGTTCTCTCCCAAACACTTTTCCCACACAGCAATTTGTCCAGAATTCCTGAGCATGTGCAGCGGTAGCAGTCTACCTGTGGGGCTATTTCTTTGAAAGTTCAAGGTGGATTGGATAGGATCTCTGCCTCTCCCAAATACTGGCCTCCGCCACCCCTGCCTGCTGCCGCCTTCCTCCTGGTTCTCTGCTGAGCACCTTCCTTACATGGTATGATATCCAGAATTCTTAAGCATGTGCAGCAGTAACAGTTCCCCTTTGCAGAGATTTTTTCCCCCAAAAGTTCAAGGTGGATTGGATAGTATTTGTCTGCATCTCCTGAATCCTGGCTGCTGCCGCCACCATCTTGGCCCCTCTCCAATATTTTTTAATAAGAGAAGACATTATGTGTCTTTTGAAGAAGTTCTGAGATCGAGCACTCAGCAGCAATTAATTTTATCTCCCCTCCATGAGTGGAGGCCACAGCCTCACCGTGTAGAGCAGGATCTACCGTTCTGAGCACATCACAGCCCCCAGCGCAGCATAGAGGAGCGAGGTGGCCAGGCGCACTGAGCTCACTGGGACACACTGCTGGGCTTCCTGCCTGGCACTGATGGGCTCCCTCCACCAGGCCCGGATCATTTTTCTTACAAGGTATGTTGCTAAGAGTCCCCAGCATGCACGGCAGAAGCAGTCTTTTCTCTAATCTCTTCTAGGATGTTCTTCCAAAAATCACTTTTATTGCGTTGCGGGTGCCTCCTTATCATCTTGCTTCTAGTTCCACCATCTCTCCTATATCATCCACTATCTCTCCTATATTCTAGATAGGAAGTCATGGCTGGAAATATCTCCTTAAGTTGTCCCAATCAGATATTAAACCAAAATCTGGTGTCCAGGGCTTCTCCGAGGAATGCATGTATTTTTTGGCCACTGCCATCTTCCCTCCGTTCAAAAAATCTTGATTAAAAAAAAATTTTATCCTATAAATACCTAAAAAGCAGAGTGCACTGGCCACTCCCTGTGCCTTCTGCAGCACACCCTTCCTTGCCTGCTTGGGCTTGTGCTCACCACCTTTTTTTCTGAATTATACTCACTCTGGCTTACTTCAGTGTCTCCTCCACTCCTGACTTTAATATTATATTTAATATTACATTTAATATTATATTTAATATTACAAGCATGGAGGTACATGCTTGTAACCACAGTTCTTGGGTAGCTGAGACAGGACCATAATTGGTCTGTGGCCAGCCTAAAAATGTAGGGATACCCTCTGCAAACTTAATGAGACCATATTTCAAATTAAAAAATAAAACAGGACTGACAGTGTAGCTCAGATGTAATATGCATCTGAGTTTAAATCCTCAATATCACACACACACACACACACACACACACACACACACACATGAAAATTAGCAAATTTTCTTCTAGAACAGAAATGTGCTTAAAATTTTTGTACTTTTCTATAAAAGCATTTGAAGTTCTAAACAATATTTGGAGGTAAAGGCAAATATCACTACACAGATAGTATTGTCAGAGTCATTATTTAATTGATACATTGGAAGTTGTGTTGCTTCTATGAAAAATAGCTTTCACTGATGATTGGAAAGCCTCCTGTAATGCAACAAAAGCACCATTCTGTCTTATCCCAAATATTTTTTTTCTGAGTCTGGAAATTACAAAGTAATTTGTAAAGTTTTTATAAGTGTAACACTATATAGAAATAGATTCTTAGTTGCACATCATTAGTATATATTATTTGAATCTTATAAGAATTGTCAAATTAAAAATTATCCGTGGTTAACAAAAATCAAGGAGTTTATTCTCTTAAGATCAACCTATATCTATTACTAATTCAATTTGTTTATTTGCAAAAGTAAATGATCTTCTGAATTATTCATTCTAATATTTTTATTTTTTAATCTTTACATAACTTTCTGATTTTGATTTTGTTAAAAAGTAGGAATTTAAAAACTCACAATTAGGTAAGCCATTGGACATCACAATGATCTTATTTGTTGCTGGAAGTAGTGGTATAATTTCCAGACTCCCACAGCATAACAGGATATGTTAGTGAAAAAAGAATAATAACTGTCTTAAATTACTGAGAAAGGAATAGCTAAAATTGGTTTAGTATATTGACTATCTTTCTAAGTTTATGTACTGAAATAATTTTTCCGCACTATCACCATTTCTTCCTGAATAGGTAAATCATTGTTCTTTACAATTCAAAAGACCTAAGCTGTAGAAAAGGTTATTTAATTTAAAAAGAAGTGTTGAATAAAGGGATAAATTCTGATTTTGAGACTATAAACCAAGTTCAATGTTAAGCAGTAAGCATCTCAAAACAAAATGTAATTTTACGTAATTTGATAAATGCATTATGCAGGAAAAATAGTTTTTCAGAACTGTACATTTTTTTTTTCCTGCCACTAACTCAGGTCATATGAAGGACATTCAATGTCAGGCCAACCACCTATCCCCTCCTATCAATAATCTTTTCCACCTTTGCCTTCACCCCTGCTATTTCCCCTTAACCACCATCCACCCTTCAGAAATGCAAATGAAGACTGTGTCAGCCTGTTATCTAGGCAGGCAGGAAACACTAATTCTCTTGGCAGGTGGTAGCTGAATAAAGAGGTGTGGGTGTCTTTGATAGATAGCCTATGTTCAATCAAGGTTATTTGTGGGTATTTTTTATTTCAAACTAAAATTGCCATTGAAAAGTATATTCAATATTCCTTGATGTTGACAAATTAGAGGGAAATGGAATGAAATAGTAAAAAAAAAAATTAAAGGAAAAAAATTGGGAAAAAATCAAGAAGCATTTGTCACCTTTTCATTTCTTGGTTCTGTTGTAACTAAGCTTGTGTAGTTCTTAGAGTCACAAAGATTACACATGTGTTTGGTATTATGCTAAGCACTGCCCAGGGAAACAACATATGATCTTGAAATATTGTTAGGTTTTGAGTGTTATCACTTTGTTAGAAGAGATGCTTGATATTTCCGTCAATGGCCAGTTCACCGAACATGATTCTGTTTACCCACTCACCATGTTGCAAACTGTTGTCTAGCTCAAGAGTTCAATAATCGATCTCAATAATGCAGCCATGTACAAAGCAACAGAATGACAACAGAAATGAGTGGGTTTCTAAAATACTTAAAAGGGCCCATGAGGCAATGACTCTAATTTAAGTTCAATGCTTGATATAACAGGTACTCTTTGGTAAGCTGAACTCTTTTGATGAGATTATTGGTAAGCATAATGGGGAATATGGAAACGTGCCAATTGAGGAGTCAATGGGAAAGGAGTAATAGGGATAATGAGAAACACATCTGATTAAACAGGTAGGCCAAGGAAATTGGGCACAGTGACAACTTTGTAAAATGAAGTGATTGAATTATAGCTGTAGGAGGTTGCCTAATGGCAATTATTGATGTGTTTCATACCCAAGAGTGTGAAAGTCACTTTATGCATTTTCTTTTTGATAATTAGAAGTGATGTATGAGCCTGAAACCTTTACATTTTCAAGTGCAAGCCTCCAGATTCTTCCTCCACTCCCAGGCTCTTGCATGGAGTGACAACAGAGAAAGTTCTCAGTAACGGTGCTAAAATGTTTACAATACTGCTATCAAGTAAACATTTCATTACAAGGCTTTATTATATTTTATGAATATTATTTTAGCACTGACATTGAATGAAGTTTGCATTTGCTGTGAGTTTATGTGTTTTATTTATGAAAACACAAAGAGAAATCAAATTTTGAGAGATTGGAGAATGGAGGTTTATAGTAATAAAAATTTAACAACACCCTTATTTCTATTTCTGTCCCCTGGATGAATAAAGATCACAAAGAGGCATTTATTGACGCATCGCCTTGATAATTGTTTGTCTTCTAGGAAGATTTATTTATTTATTTATTTATTTATTTATTTATTTATTTGGTGTTACTGGGGGTGGAACCCAGAGTCTTTCTACCTCTGGGCTATACGCTCAGACCTTTTTTTTATATTTTATTTGGAAACAGGTTCTCACTAAGTTGCTAAGAGCCTCACTAAGCAGCTGAGGCTGGCTTCGAAACCCTGTGATCCTCCTGTCTCAGCCTTCCAAGCACGGGGATTACAAGCGTGCGCCACCACACCCGGTTTAAGATTTTATTTTTTAAGAAAAAAGCTGGTTGGGGTGGCACACCCTTGTAATCCCAGTACTTGGGAAGCTGAGACAGGAGGATCGCGGTTCGAGGATCACCTCAACTACTTAGTGAGGCCTTCTACAACTTAATGAGACCCTGTTTTAAAATAAAGAATAAAAAAGTAGAGCTGGGGGTGTGGCCCGGAAGTACAATTTCCTAGGTTCTATCCCTAGTGTCCCCCAAAAGGGAAAATGTTATTGTCAAACTATAGTTCCTTCCCTTATACAATTCCAAATTCTGATATGTTTAAGGTGTTAAAATTTAGTATAGCTTTAAATTTTGAATAGTAGGTAGAGTAAATTACACTAACAAAAATCAGGAATAAAACCTGCTTTTGATTGCTGCAAAGAGAAGTGGAAAGCACATGTAGGCTAGAGAATAAATACCAGCATGGAGGTATTGCTTACTTTTCAACTCTGCATAATTGATGGAGTCAGATACGCAAAGTTAAAATGCTGCTCCTGATATTACATTAGAACTTTAGATTAGCTGAGTGTGGTGGTGCATGCTTGTAATCCCAGCATTTTGTAGGCTGAAAAAGGAGAATTGGTTTGTGGACAGCCTCAGCTACATGGTGAGGTTCTTTGCAACTCAGCGAGACTCTGTTTAATACTAAGAATAAAAAATAGAGCTGGTGGTACAGCTCAGAGGTAGAATGCCCCTGGGTTCCATCCCTAGTACCACGCACAAAAAAAGAAAGAAAAACACTTTATGTTAATGGCTTACTCTTCATGAACTTCAGATTTAAAATGAAAATTATTCCAATTTCATAGATTGTTGCTTTCCAATAATATAAGTATTATTTGATTTCTATCATTCTCTGCACATTATCTTCTCCTTTTCATCTCCTTTGTTATGCCTTCTTTCTGATCATCATAATACCTCTACAGGGAATTCTCTCTAATAACAATGTGGCAGAAGTCTTTATTTTAATTACTCATGACCCTTATTCTCATTGAGCTTCATGTTCAATCGATAATGTATCACTGTCAATATGTAAAACTGTACATTATAATGGGATCAGCCAATACTTGCACACACACAACACACATTTTACATGTCTTTATTAAAAAAATGTTTCACATAGGCTGAAATGTGAAATCTGTAGATCTGTAGGATGCATTTCAATCTAACATTCATACAAAAATTTTGATGTATGAGTCTCTGTGCATACATAACATGTATTTTACTTCTCAAGGCAATGTACTTTTATTTTTATTGCTATTTGATCTAGTATAAAGACAAAGCTACACATTTTTAGCTACAGTTTTATTTGTCAAACAATTACATAAAATTGGAATTTAGCTTCCTAAATCATATTTACAACTTGGACTCTCTAGATACCTGCAGAAACTTCAGACATTTAAGAAAGTTTTAGAAACCATTCCCTTTAAAATATTCATATATGCCGGGTGTGGTGGTGCACGCTTGTAATCCCCGCACTTGGGAGGCAGAGACAGGAGGATCACGCAGGTTTGAAGCCAGCCGTGCTGGCTTAAGAGACCCTGTTTCCAAATAAAAATTTAAAAATGGGTCTGGGAGTGTAGCCCAGAGTAAAAGGGTTTCCAGGAACCCCAGTACTGCCAAAAAAATAATAAAAAAATAATAATAATAAAATAAAACAAAATAAAGTATTTATATATTATTTTTTGAAATACATACCTCTAATTGTTGCTTTTGTTTTATCCATTAATTTTATAGTTCATTTTGTTATAAAAATGTATAATATATTACAAATTTTGATAGCAACACGCACATACACATAACTTTAATACGTTTGTTTGTTCTGTTCATAGCTAAATAGGAATAAAAAATGAATACAATTTTTACTTTGTCTCTCATCATTTTAATTCTTTTTTTTTGGGGGGGTACTGGGTATAAAACTCAGGGGCACTCTACCTCTAAGATACACCCCCGGGCCTATTTTATTTTTTTATTTTCAAACAAGACTTGAGTTGCAGATGAAGTCACTAAGTTGCTGAGGCTGGCCAAGAATCTGAATTTTTTCTGTTTCAGCCTTCCAAATACTGAGATTACAAGCGTGGACCCCCACACCAGCTCAGTATCTACCCATCTGTAATAATTGTGCGTGCATGTGTGTGTGTGTGTGTGTGTGTGTGTGTGTGGTACTGGGTATAGAACTCAGGAGCATTCTACCTTTGAAATATATCTCCAACTCCTTTTTATTTCTTATTTGTAAATGGGGTCTCTCTAAGTTGCTGAGATTCTCAGAAAGTTGCTGATGCTGGTTTTGAACTGCAACACTCCTGTCTCACCCTCCAAAGTACTGGGTACAAAGATTTTCATAATAATCATTATACTTATGTTTTACATATTTTAATGATTGATTTAATAAAAACTTATTATAAGTGTTTAAAAATTATACTATAAAATGATTTATCTTTTATATATATAAAATGAGTTTAAGCCGGGCGTGGTGGCGCACGCTTGTAATCCCCATGTTTGGGAGGCAGAGACAGGAGGATCGCGCAGTTTCAAAGCCAGCCGTATGCGCTGGCTTAGGAGACCCTGTTTTCAAATAAAAATGTAAAAATAGGTCTGGGAGTGTAGCCCTGAGGTAGAAGGGCTTCCAGGAACCCCAGTACCACCAAAAAAAAAATAATAATAATAATAAAAATAAATAAATAAATAAATAAAATAAAATAAGCTTGACATTTAGCTTTTGAAATAATAAAAATACTATTGAATATGATTATTAGAATACTTCTATCTATATAAACAATGAATAGGCTTTGAAAATATATGAATTCCACATATAAAAACTTTAATTTAAAGAAATAAAAGCAAATCATTAAATATGATTCACTAATTTATCATATGCACTTATAACAAGTACATTATGTTGTTTATTATTTCACCTTTTACCAGTAAATAATTAACATTTTTCATAAGTGTGTTATGTATTCATTATTTTTCTGAAAAGCCACTGAGACCTCAAGTCTATAAACAAAAATGATGTAAGAAAAAGAAGATGAGAAATAGTATATTACATTTTAAAATCCCCTTTAATATATCTCTCAATTTTTTTGTGTGTGTGTGGGTCTGGGGATGGAACCAACCCAGGGGCATTCGAACTCCAAGCTACACCCCCTGCCTTATTTTTTATTCTTTATTTTGAAACCAGGTCTCACTGACTTGCAGAGGGCCTCACTAAGTAGCTGAGGCTGTTCACGAACCATGATCCTCCTGTCTCAGCCTCCCAAATGCTGTGATTACAAGTGTGTGCCACCATGCCTGGCTATCTCTCAAAATTTTAAATTCAGCATTTTTTGTTTAAGTTACATGAAAATGTGACATCCTAATATTAAAGTGATTTATCTTGTTTTAAAATGTTTTTGAAGATGTTTATTTACTTTTATAATCTTATTTATGTATTAGAGTTTCACATCATAATGTAGTTCACAGTGATAATGACATACATGCACACAGCACTTAGTGAACTTTTGCCCAGCTCCCTCCCCACTCCTCCTCTTCCCCAAAAAGGATATTGAGATTAACACTGACATTATCACATATGTACATATTGTCAGTGGAAGTGCATATGTACATATTGTCCTTCATTGAGTCACGCTTTTTCCCTTTATCCTGACACTCTTTCCCCTGCCTCCTCCATTTTCTGAAGTCCCTCTGGTATCTCAATTACTCCCTAAATTTGGCATTTGAGAGGAGACATGACCTTCCCTTTCTGTGAGTGGCTAATCTCACTTAGCATAATGTTCTCCATTTTCCTTCAAATGACATTATTTTTTCTTTATTGCTGTGTAGAATTTCATTGTTGTATATTTCATAATTTTAATCTATTCACGTGTTGATGAGCACCTATTTGGCTTCATAATTTGGATATTGTAAATTGTGTTGCTGTAAACATAGATATTCATATATTACTATGATATTCTGACTTTGGTCAATTTATTTATATTTTACTTCAGTCAGTTTAGAAAGACACACAGGGGTGGTTTAGAGTATCAAATATCAGAAAGTTAAAAAAAAGAATTATTAAATGGATAGCATTAAAGTAAAACATTTCTGTTTATTAAAGTGTCTAAACAGATAGCCTGCAGATTGGGAGATCTTTACCAGCTATTCTTCTGATTAATATCTTGAATATGCAGAGTAGTTCAAAGACTTACCACTAAAAATAAAACTAATAACCAAATCCAGAAAAATAAAACTAAATAGATACATAGATACTTTATAAATGAAGAAATACAAATAGTTCATAAATAAATACATGAAAAAGTTTAACATCATTAGCAATCAGGGAGATATACATCAAACCTATATTGAGATTCCCTTTAGCTCAAATCAGAATCAAGAAGTCAAACAATAAATGCTGGTGATAATATGGGAAAATAGGATTTCATTTTAACTGTTGTGGGAAATTAGCATAGATACCATAGAGATTCCTCAGAAAATAAAGATTTTTAAAATGGCATTCAAAATCATAGATTTTTTCCCATTGTCATATTGTCTTAATTTGGTGTTCAGTTTTCAGCTTAGAAATTCATTTAAAACATAAATTACATTATGTGTAATGTGGAAGAAAATCATTTATAAAGTATCTATGTGGGATCAGAACTTGCAATGCGACATGCACAGAGAAATATCACAGAAAGTAAAAACCAGATGCTTCCCCTAACTAGCAAAATCTAGGAAGAAAGGGGTAAAAGGAGGAGGTCGAGTTGTAGAAAGGGCCCTATAGAGAAGCAATTAAGGTGACCACTCAGAGGGGATGGGATGGGGGAGGATGGAACCTCTTTAAAACTCAGGAGGTACGTAAAAAAGTGTATCAAAGATAATCACCAATCAAGCATGGGATCGAGGGAGGGGGAGGAAATGGCATGGGGATTGGATGAGGGCCAATTGGATGATGTGTGCTTGTATATCCTCTCAATCTTGTATTCCAATGTCATATATGATTAAAATGCACCAATAAAAAAATGTGTAACTTTGTGAAAAAATTGTGGGGTTCATATAGAAACAGCTAAAGAGAATTACTAAAATCTATTTTATACTTTTTTCCTCAACAATATTATTTCAAAGTAAAAGTAATGTTCCATAAAGCTCTAATAATTCAATCAAAATATTAAATATTCAAATGAAAACCAAGAATAAATGCATAAAGATAATAAGATAAGGAACATTATTTAGCTCATACAGAAAAGTCAGTTTGAAAAATGTTATCTCCATAGCTGGGTGTGGTGTAGCATGCTTGTAATCCCACCCATCAGGAGTCAAGAGACTGGAGGATTGAGACTTTTGGAAGTCTCAGCCAGTTAGAGGGGTCCTTTGCAACTCCATGAGACCCTGTTTCAAAATAAATAAATAAATAAATAAATAAATAAATAAATAAGTAAAAAAATGTAATGTCCATAGAAAAATATTTCTCTAACATGTATGAGAAAGGAGAGAGAATAAGGTGGAATCTAGAAAAAACCTCATTAAGTACTGTGTGCATAAGTGTGTGCATCACTTTTAACAACACAATGATGTATAAATGTAATGCACCACTCAAAATATAAAAAGTCAGAATAATGGTTACAATATTTAGAATTCAGAATCCATCTGATGTCTTCAAATATAGCATGTTGACTTAATTGTAGTTAATATTGAAAACATTTAAATTAAGTTTTTGTTAAATTATTTGAGGTTTACATTATGATTTCTAGAAAGTGTTATAGTATAGGTCACCCCTTTCTATAAAAGAATGTCAATAATAAGTATAAAAGTCAAGCAAGTTGATTTATGAAGTGAAATATGTAGAAGAACTAATGAAAAAATTAGCAGACATATATGAGATGGATTTTGGTCTATTATAATATGTTTAATAAAACAAGCTATTACTATTTTATTTCATTTATATTTTAGTGACATATCAAGACAAAAAGTATATATAGTATTGTGCCCTAAAGCCTAATTAACATTTTATTAAAAAATTTATCTCACTTTTCTATTGGAAAAAGAATTAGGATAACCATTAAAAGAACTCTTTTTGCTTAGCTCCCCTGAATATTTATGAATAAGAGCACTGAACAGTACAAGTGTGTTAGAACCACAAGTGTTACTTAAAATTTTTATTCATAGATTCATTTGCCCCAGCATGACTGGTGTTTTTCCTTAGCCATTCAGAGTTCACAAATGAAAGAATCAAGTAGCTAAAGGTCTTTCACTCTGGAAATATTTCAATTTCTCATATTTACTTTGTATATTTCATTAACAAAGAATCTAGCCTCCAATAAACATGAATGGATTTCTAAATAACCTCACAGGTCTTTTCAATTTCTTCATCTGCTGAGAAATTATTTTGAATTTTCACTGAACTGAATGCATGTCTTTTTAAGTGCATAAGCCACTCACCTACTACTATTTTGCTTTGGAGAAGCATTCATAAATTCCAGGTTAACAATGTTATATTCACATGTATACACATATTCACATGTAGCTTTTTCATAATTAACCTCACCCTTCTTCTTCCCCTACCCTTCCTTCCTGGCTTTGCTAAGGTTTACCCTTCATTACCTGGTGTTTCTCTGGTATCCCTAATTTTCTCTAGCTTAAGCATATTAAAGAAAACATATGTCTCATCTCTTTCTGTACTTGACTAATTTCAATTCACATAATGTTCTCCAGGTTTTTCCATCTTCTAGCAAATGAATTAATTTTGTTCTCCTTTATTGCTGAGTAGAATTCCATTGTGTGCATTTCCCATAATTTTTCAATCCATTCATTTGTTGATGGAGACCTAGGCTGTTTCCATATTTTGGCCATTACGAATTGTGCTGCGGTGAACATGATATGCATATGTTACTGTAGTTCTCTGATTTTAACCCCTTTTGAAAGATACCTAGAAGAGGTACAGCCAGATCATATGGTGGATTCACTCCCAGTTTTCTAAGGAATTTTCACACTGGTCTCCATAGTGGCTAAACTAGTTTACACTCCCACCAACAGTGTAAAAGAATTTCTATTTCCTCACATCCTCACCACCATTTGTTGTTTTTGACTTCTTTATCTTTGACACTCTGATTGGGATTAGATGGAATCTCTTTTTTTGGGGGGGGGGTCTGGGGATGGAACCCAGAGGCATTTGACCTCCAAGCTACACCCCCTCCCCTATTTTTTATTCTTTTTCATTTGAAACAGGGTCTCACTAAATTTGGCAGGGCCTCACTAAATAGCTGAGGCTGTTCTCGAAATACAATGCTCCTGTCTCAGCCTCCCAAATGCTGGGATTACAAGGGTGTACCACCATGCCGGGCTAGATGGAATCTCAGTGTAGTTTGGGTTTGCATCTCCCTTATGGCTAATGATTTTATTATCTATTGGCCATTTTTATCTCTTCTTTTGTAAAGCACCTCGGTTGCCGATTTCTTAATTGGTTTATTTGTTTTCCTAGTGTAGAGTCTTTTGAGCTCTTTGTATATTCTGAATATTAGCCCTCTATCAGAGTGGTAGCTGGTAAAGATATTCTCTCAGCTTGTAAGCATTCTATTTAGATTACTGATGGTTTCCTTTATGAGCAAAACCTTTTTAGTTTGATGCCATCTCGCTTGCAAATTTTTGCTTTAATTTCCTGCACTTTGGAAATCTTTTTGAGCAAGTTACTACCTGTGGCTTTATGTTGGAGTGTTGCACTCATGCCCTCCTTATAATAGCTTCACAGTCTCTGGTCTGATTTCCAGGTCTTTGATCAATCTCAAGTTGATTCCTGTGTGCATGGTGAGAGGTAAGGATTTAGTTCCATCTTTCTACAAATGGATAGTCAATTATCCCAGCGCCATTTGTTGAAAAGGCTGTCTTTTCTCTTGCATATGAATTTGGCCCTTTGTCAAAGACCAATTGACTATAAGTGTGTGGGTTTGTTTTTGTATCTTCTATTCTGTCCCATTGGTCTGTATGCTTGTCATTGTGCCAATGACATGCTGATATATATATATATATATATATATATATATATATATATATATATACACACATATACTATAGTTTGAAGTCAGGGATTGTGATGCCTCCTGCATGGTACTTATTGCTGATAATTACTTCGGCTATTCTGAATCTTTCCTTTCTTTATATAAACTTCATGACTAATTTTATATGTCTAAAAGGAATGTTATTGGTATTTTGATAGAAATCACTATGAATATGTAGATCACTTTTAGAAGAATGGCCATTTTGACAATATTTATTCAGCCTATTCATGAGCAAGGGAGATCTTTCCATCTTCCAAGATTCTTCAATTTCTTTCTTCAATGTTTTATAATTTTCATTGTAGAGACTTTTACATCTTTGGTTAGGTTTATTCCTAGGTATTTTATTGGTTTAAAGGTTATTGTGAATGGAATTGTTTTATTTCTTTCTTTGTGGATTTATGGTTGGTATATAGAAAAGCAACTGATTTCTTTGGTTGATTCTGCATTCTGCCACTTTGCTGAATTCTTTAATCAGCTCCAGTACTGTTTTGGTTGAGTTCTCTGGGTATTCTAGACATAGGATCATGTTGTCTACAAAACAAGGATAATTTTATTTCCTCTTTTCCTTTTTTAATTTCTTTGATATACTATTCTGTCTTATTGCTGTGGCAATAGTCTCGAGAACTATTTTGAAAAGGACTGGTGATAGTGAACATCTTTGTCCTGTTCCCGAATTTAGGGGGAATTCTTGCAGTTTTTCCTCATTTAATATTATGTTGACTTTGATTTATTGTATATTGCCTTAATGATGTTGAGATGTATTCCTTCTATTACAAATTTCTGCAATTTTTTTTTTTTTTTTGTGTGTGTGTGTGTGTCATTGGGGGTGGATCCCAGAGGCCTTCTACCTCCGGGCTATACTCTCAGACCTATTTTATATTTTATTTGGAAACAGGGTCTCACTAAGTTGCTGAGAGCCTCACTAAGTAGCTGAGGCTGGCTTCGAACCTGTGCGATCCTCCTGTCTCAGCCTCCCAAGCGCGGGGATTACAAGCATGCACCACCACACCCGGCTTTCTGCAATGTTTTAACATGAATGGGTGTTGGATTTTTTCAAATAATTTTTTCAACATCTATTGATATGATCATGTGGCTTTTGTTTTCAGTTCTATTTATGTGGTGAATAACATGTATATATTTGTGTATGTTGAACCAGCTTTGCTTTTCAGGGATGATACAAACATGATAATGAGCACAATTATCTTGATATGGGTTTGAATGTGTATAGCTAGTATTTTGTTTATGATTTTTGCATTCTTGTACAATTCATCAATAAAAATATAAAAAAAAACTTAAAAAAAAGGATCAATCCACTGATGAAACCAGAGACTTTATCATCTTCCAACTCCTCAAAGCTTGGCCTCAAAATATTGGTTCTTTGGGGACTGAGCCTTCAATATATAATCCATTGGTGGACACTAGAGATCCAAACCATAAAAATGATTAATTTATAATGGAAGTAAAAAAAAAACTTAGTGCAACACTAAGATACTCAGATTTTGAAATTGTTTGGTCTGTGTATATAATAAATAATAATATTACTTCTAAGATACAAGTCAAATAATGACATAGAAGTATTACAATTATATTTGTGGTATCTCAGTCCAATGTAAAGGGATTTCTTATTTTATTCAAACTGTGCTTATTTAACTTAGTTTAAATTATAAATATGACTATTTTAACTTCTTGCCATAGTAGTACATTCTTTTTTATTTTAAGAGTTACAATATAAGACAAAATTGCTTTGAAAATGAGTGAGTAGGATTCATTGGCACACAGGCACACATAACTCAAAATCTATGTACATGAAGTACAGATAAAATCTAAGATTCAAACAATTCCATCTCTAATTATACACCATTTCAGATGCAATGTCATAATTTCTTTGGTATCCATGTATGTGCCAACTATCCTGGGATTATGTTGTCTGAAGGATAACTTCAGGTGGAGCCAACCTTTGAGTACTTGGGATGTGTCAGACACTATTCTAAGAAATGTTTATGATTTAACTTAGTTCGTCTTTCCAGTTCTGTTTGTTCCCATCTCCAAGTATATGACACAGAGCTGTCTAGCTGGCAGGAAGATACTTTGGTTTAATATGAAAGGGACCTTTAAATGGCTTATAAAACTCAAACATTTAGTCATTCAACACTTTACATTTTTCAATGAATGAAAACAAGAAGACAGAATTAGTATATTATAATTTTAAGGTCACATTGATAGTGTACAAGGTAAACATATAGAAGTATATTTTTGCTAATACTTTTATTGTGACATTTTATAAATAGAATGCATTCTAGTAGATAAATTAGTCTATGGCTATAAGAAAAAATAAAAATAATATTTAGTTGCAGTTAAATTTGAAGAAAATAATATTTTAGCAAATTAAGATGTAAGATATTTTCATTATTAATATTCAAAATCAAACAAAATAACATAGGCTGTCACAGTTGCAGATACCTAAAATCCAGTTTAATTCAAATGTATTTTTATATGAAAGGAAAAGAGCCTTTAGTTGTACTCTTAATCCTTATTTTTTTCATCATTAATTTTCTGCTTTTACTATAGGCCTCTTCTCTCTTTAATACTGTTAAACCTCTTATAAAGATATTGTTCCTAATTATTTATAAGCTTGTTAAACTCAATTATTTCTGTCTATTTGAGTGGATTGAACTACAGTCAAAATGACAGGCTTTACATAACATATAAATAAATGATATGAACAATATAGTAAAATTCCAAGTTTGCTTAAAAGAAACAAGTATGATTGATTAACTTGTATACTAGGAAAAATACTAGTCTAGTCCAAAGACCTAAGAAATAAATTAGCACACTTCTTTTGTTTAAAAATTATTACTATTACAAGATACTGATCAATAGGTGTACTATACCTTAATGCATGTACAATGATTACCCATTTTTATTTTGACTCCTTATTGTGCCAATATATCATTGATTTCTTTTTTATTTCTCATTTAACTCAATGCATTTTTAAGTTGTCCATGTCCCTCTGTAAAATATGAAGGTAACTGTGATACACTGAAGTCAGGGTGGGAGTTTTGCAACCACAATATTTCTGTGGCCAAATATCTAAATTTCATTTCTGCCCCCTCTTCCAATACATTATTTTTCTGGATAATACTTTATCATGTGAGTCTATATGGGCTACTGAGTGAGAGGAGAGTAACCTCTTACTGATCATTTTTAATTCAAGTCATATAAAATGTTATTTTTCTCTTTCTCTTTTTTGTTTAGTTGTCATTATTTTGCTCTAAGATTTTGAAGATTCTACTCTAGTCTTTACCCACTTCCTTCCTCTACTTTCCACTGTCACAACTTTTCTCTGAGATAGGAAGCTGAGAATAGCTTGATTACTAAAATAAGAAAGGGCCCAAAATAGAATATAAATAATAGAGAGCTGTTAATGTCTTAAAATATACTTTCTGAACACATATACTTTGTTATAGCTTTAAAATAAAAGCAAACTTTTTGGGATTACTACAAATTATTCTCTTAAAAGGTAAGGTATAAAATGATTTTAAAAAACCTGGAAAATTTGTATAAATTCTATATCTAGCAAAAAGAAGGATTCTATAGCATGACAAAGAAAAACAAAACAAAATTAAGCAAATATTGAAAACAATGTAAACTGGTCTTTTATTTATATTAGTTTAGGGATACATAGAAATTTGCATAAAGTATGATTTTTATATATTTATGTATTTATATATTTATATATTTGTGATATAGCATTGGCAACATTACTTTTAAAACTTTATAACCTAAAAATAAAATCTAAAATAGGTGAACTAAAATCTAGTACACACATCAGCACTGATCAAGAACTTTGGAGTTTCTGGATATTGGTTGCAAATTATTGCAATTATTTAATAAGCTGAAGATATTTTTGTACCTATGAAAGCACCTCATTCACTCCTTGCTGGATACACAGATGTACTGGTGTTTCTCAAAGTAGATATTGCTTCAGGACTTGAGAGTTTTTTTCCCTCTACCAACAACACTTGCAAAATTATTTCTCTTCCATAGCTGTGTGTGGTGGCATATGCTTGTAATACCAGTACTTGGGAGGCTGAGGCAGAAGGATCACAGATTGTCAGCCAGCCTTAGCTAGTTAGTGAGGCCCTCTGCAACTTAGTGAAACCCTGTTTTAAAATAAAGAATAATAAATAAGGCTTTGGAAGTATCTCAAGGGTAGAATGCCCTGAGATATATCCCCACTAATGCCAAAAAATCATACACACATATATATTATTCTGATAATATATATGTATACATCATATAAAAATAATACTATATGTATGTATGTATGTATGTATGTATGTATATATGTGTATATATATAAAATTTATCTTCCAATTTTAAGGCTCTAACACAAAACTTAACCGACAAAAAAGGCTTTTCTGAATTCCTTGTAGAAAACAACACTGCTTTTCACACTGAATACTTTATGCTTCTTTTTTGCTTTTCTTCATAATTCCACATGCCATTTTGAAATTTGGGGAAGCAAGATCATGACAGCATGGATATTATTTTGTGCTCTGTTATTTATGCACCTAAAATTGTCTCTAGTACATGTTAAGTTTTCAAATATTTCTGGAAGAAATGATAAGAGTAAAAACTATAATATTCATTAAACCTCAACATTAGCCAGGCATGGTGGTACATGCTTATAGTCCCAGCATTCAGGAGGCTGAGATTGGAGGATCCTGGTTCCCAGAGGCACTTCGTAACTCAGTGAGACCATGTTTCAAAAATAGAAAGACTAAAAATTAGGGCTGGATTTGTAGTTCAGAGGTAGACTGTCCCTGGGTTCCATCCTCAGTACCACACACACACACACACACACAATTAAACCTCAACATTAAATCATTAATTTTTATTCATTGTGAGGAAGTCATTCTACGATATGCTTTTAGGGTTTCTAATTACATATTATCTTTTTAAAAATGCTTCTGTGTGGATTCAAATACAATTTCATTTTTTTAAATGTTCTCAATTGATAAGAAACAGTAGAAATAGGATACATTAAGTTTCATTGAGAAAATGAAAGTTGAAGTGATTGAATTGGTTTATGCTATTGGGTAAAAACTTATTTAAGTAAAATTAAAGAAAATTAGGCAGTAAAATTGAGCAGTTCTATTTCAAATGTGTATGCTCTATATTGAATTATATTGAATCAATGTACTTACAGACCTTGGGAATTTTATGTTTGCTACCACAGTATAATTCAATCACAATAACTATAGAACCATATTGGACTCTAGAGGAGTTGCAGTATAATTAGTAATATGAAGGATAGAATTATACTTTCTCCATTCCTTAAGCATTTTATGATCATTACCTTTTATATAGTTCCTGTGAATGAAAGTGCATGATTAATTAGTTCTCATTTCAAAGTGACCAATTAAAATAATTGGGAAAAGACTAACCTTGTTTTTCTCTTTTACTACTGGGGCTCAATATAATAGCTAAAATTGTGTACTACACATTTCTGGTAAGATTTTTGTCAATATGGCATATAGTTGGATGTCAGAGGTATCTTGAAATTGGATTTCAAAACAAATCATCCATAAGTATGGGAAAGTATATAATTCATTGAGAAGTTTATAGTTTTTTCGGATCCTCCATGCAGGATCCTCTAGTCTCCCCTGCTTTTATTCTGGGTACCAGAAGAAAATCACATAATGCCTTCATTATTCTGAGACTCAAATGACTGCCAGTTTTGCATAGCAGGCTTGAACTCCATCAGAGGCCTTGACTAGTCTAGGAATTTATAAAGGTGTTTAGATTGTGTTTTTAAACATTGAAAAAAATGACTTTGTCCATAATGGAAAATTTCTTAATCTATCACAATAAATCTTTACTTTAATCCTCTGGCTCCAGAAACACCTAGGTAAAATATCCTTTCATTCTCACTCTTCTTTAGGAGAAAAAGAACCTACCTTATTCTGGAAGTTTCTTTAATAAGTGCTTTGGGCTGACTATGCTTGAGTTTTGTGCTTTTGTCTCTGAAATCTCAAATAACTCATTACTTTGCAAGAATTCCCCCACCTTTTAGGGGTAACCTTATGGGAGATGAATGGGATGAAACACTCTCACTATCTCACAAAAATTATTTACAATTACTGCTTCAGGTGTTTAAATTGTGTGTATGTTCCATTACTGGTACAGTACTCCACATTATCAACAATCACACTGGTGATCTAGTTTCATTGTCTACTGGATGTAGAACAAAGGGCTCCCATCATCTGGTGAATTTTATTGAAATCTAAAGAAGGAGCTAGATGCAGTAGTTCAGGCTTATAATCCCAGTACTTCAGAAGCTGAGACAGGAAGATTTCCTGAGAACTGACACCTTGTTCAAAATAAATAAATAAATAAAAAGAATATGGGTGCAATTTGGAGTGTTCCCAAGATAAATTCCTACCACCACAAT
This sequence comes from Muscardinus avellanarius, assembly GCF_963383645.1. Lineage (NCBI taxonomy): Eukaryota > Metazoa > Chordata > Mammalia > Rodentia > Gliridae > Muscardinus > Muscardinus avellanarius. Next base: position 24,963,583 of record NC_137790.1, on the reverse strand, counting down.
AAAAAATAGTCTGAACAAGACAGTAAATTGAAATTTATATAAGGTAAAAACTGGGGCTTTTGGGAGGGAGAAAATCAATTCCAAGTGGAACTTGTAATGGCATTTAATGACAATATATTTACAATTTATCTTGTAAGAAATGCATATTTTGTGATTCATATTTATTGTTCCTATTTAAAAGACAAATATGATTCATATTGTGTATATGAAAATCTGAACCTTATGAAAGCATAGCCATTTCCAAAGTCTGATCATCTAGTGACATCAGAGAGTTAATATGTTACATCTTTTATTTCACTGATAGATGGGAGATTCAAAGATAATAATAATTATCAAATAAATAATCATTTGTACCTGGGGTACACATCTGAGAAGAAAATATAAATTTCCTTTTTCTTCTGGTATAATTTGCTACTTTTTAAAGTTAATCTTAAAACTAAATGTGATGTCTTTTGTTAGTTCTATTCTCTTTCATGTTTCTTCTTAACATAAGTGATATTTTCTTAAGATCTATTTGTTAGTTATCAGGTTCACTATCTTCAAACATTTTGGGAATAAAAAATAAAGACTTTTTAAATATGGAAAACAAATCTTTTATTGATTAAAATGCCAGGTTGTTTTGTCATATTAGAGAAGGAATCGTTAATTGCTAATTTTAAGAAAATGCATAATAGGGCCCAATTAAACAGCCTTTTCCACATTCACATCCTATTTCTATTTTTATTACAAAATTATGAGATATGTACACCATAAAAAAGAAAGAAATTATGCCATTTGCAGAGAAATGGATGGAAGTGGAAAATATTATGCTAAGTGAGATTAGTTAGTTAAAAAGTGAATGACTTTATGTTATTTCTCATATGTGGAAGCCAAGGAGAAATTTGAACACAGAAGGGACTGCAACCAAAGGAGAAACCTCAGTGGAATGAAGGAGTGGACCTAACTGAGGAAAATGGGAGGGGGAAGAGAACTTGAAAAGAAAAATACCTCAATGATCATGATATACATGCACATCCTATTTTTTTAGACCTTAGCTGATTCTGATACTCCTGCCATGAACAAAGAATCTGTGGACTTTGGTCCTGCCCTGGTCATTCTTCTGAGCAATTCATGGAGACCAGAAAAATGAATAAAGAGGTGTAAATATCCTTTAAGACACTTATAGGAATTTAAAAATTGACATGTCTATCCATATTTTGACTATTAGAATTTATTAAAATTTCAGCTGAAAAATAAAGGAAATACAGAATTATACAGAATCTTCCTAATTTAAGAAATACAGTTATTTGATTTGAATTTATGGAATTAACATGTGACACATATTAAATGATCCATTCATTTTATATATATTCATGATGTTTATGGTATAAACATGTTTTTAATAATTTTTGGTGCATTATAGTCTTACATCATAGTGAACATGACATACTGCACATAGCACTTGGTGAGTTCTTCCTCCCCTTATCAATACAAGATACTAAAATGAGCATTGGTATTCTCACATATGTACATACTAGCCAAATTATGCAACCAACCAAGATGTCCATCAAAGAAAAAATAGATTACAAAATTATAGGATATTCACACAATAGATTTCCACCCAGCAAAAAAAATATGTTTTTTTTTTACAGAAAAAATAATGGACCTGGACAATATTATGTTAGGTAGGATTAGCCATTCACAGAAAGTGAAGGATCATGTTTTCTTTCATATGTGAAAGATAGAAAGTAATTGGGATAAAGAGGGACTTTAAATAATGGAGCAGAAACTTCAGTGGAGTAAGGGAGGTGGTTTTGGGGATTGAGAGTAGAGAAAAAAATAATAAAGAAAGACATGTTCTCAGTGAAATATATTTCATCATAAATCATGACTGAATTTTATAAGGCTTTATGAAAACAAACAAGTTAGCAATTTTGTAGATAATAGAAAGCTTGTTTTGGTATTAAAATTGTATTAATCATAGATTTTGTTATCTTAAGTTAACTTGTTTTCTTGAGTTTTACATTAAGAAAAATAATGTATTATATTTTTCAATATTTTAAAGATATCATTAGGGTTTCTATTTTCTCATTGTTTTCTTGTATAAATAAATGTGGGGTATCATTTGGAACTAGTGTATAATAAAATCCATTCTTATTATTAATTCTTATTAGAAATAAAATATTCTTCATGATTTTCATGGGCATATTTTTAAATGCATAATGCTTCTTGTTCAAAGTGATGTTAACCAATTTGTGGAGAATAATTTGTCTAATCCTAACACTAGGTATTGTTGGACTTAGGTTGGTAAACATTTTGAGTATTAAGCTATCTTGTCTTAGATAATACACATATATATTTCTTACCTTTTCAGCATTAAGTGTATTAGTGGTTAGTCATGAGTGTTACGTGCCGTTAGTTGTACAGTTCATGTTTCTATTCCCATATTATTTTCTTAAATAGTGATACAGTTATTATCAGCTTGCATAAGAGAGAGTAGAATCTTATTTACTTTTGAGATTTGTTTGAATATTTCCAATAAAATATACCAGGGCATAAAATCTGCTTAAAACTTTAGCAAATAAATAAAAGAGATATAAATTCAATGCATGTTTCTTTTCAGAGCAGCATTCTGAAGGAAACAGCAATATGGTCATATTAATGTCAATATTTAACAATAATTATAATAATATTCATTTAGCATACAACAATTAAGAATTTCTACTATATTTGTTTTACTGAATATGATTTGGATAGTAAATACAGTTGATTGAGAATTAGTCTATGAAATCAAGCAGTGAACATTTTATCCATATTTTAAATTAACATTGTTTTTAAATCTCCTTGAAAATGGTAGGTAAGAAAATAATGCCAAAACAGCTAGACTAAAATCAGGAAGTGAATTTCTTCTAACCTTTACTGTGTTGGTTTAAAAAGGCTGTGCTATAATTTTTCTTCTTATGGTGATTGTTTGCTCTTTATTAGTGGACTATCATCATAATTTAGACTTCTATTTAGTATAGACCACACTTGGAACGTTATTACTCACAAAATTTGACTCTGTGAATACTTAAGTGTTCTTCAAATATGTACAAAAAAACTTTAATGATAATTCCTTAACTCCACACTATACTCAGAAAAATAGATTGCATTGTCACCAACACATAAGACAAAATTTGTGAACACATATATGTAATACTGGATTGCTTGGGATTAAGCTCTTATGAATAGAAACCTAAAAAGTTACATGTGATAAATAGAGATAATAACTAGAGATGAGTAGGTTGACAGAAGCTAAGTGACTGTGCTGTGTCTTCTTTGGGAACAACGATGCACCTATTACTTCTATTCTTAAAGCTATAAGAATGACACTAGATAGCAAATTTGAGGTCACTCAAAAGAGGGCATTGAAATATCTCAGTCAACTTAGACCTCTCTTGGTTTATTTTGTTATAAAGAGACATTATATCAAATGGCTAAATCTTTCTTCTAATTACCCATTTATAAGTAAATGTAGCTTCTTTTAGAGAAAGTATTAGAATATAACATCTAGAAAACTACATTGATTTTATTATTGTTACATTATGGTACAGACAGTAATCTCAAATATAGAGAAAGTGCTAGAAAAATCTGTTAACAGTTTTAAGAAAATGAACAACTAAAACATTTAGAGAATATGAGATTTATTTTGGATGTTATAATTTAGCCTGTTTCTAAAGATGACAAATTTAAGAAGAGACTGGGTCTTCTTACATTTTATGGAACTTATTATGAAGATTTATTAAAAAGTTAGTATTATTTTTATTTATTATTACATTACAGAAGCATATTGATATTGGGAAAATAAGTAAAATAATAGAAAGGGAAACATTACAATACAACTCAATTTATAATTACCTAGACTCTTTAGAAAAATACATATAAAACTTAAAATGTTTTCATAAGAAAGTATTAATAAGAATTGGAAAAGAAAAAGAGTCTATGATACAGTAATAAATTGGTTAAAAAGTTAATAAATTAAAATTATATAGACTATCTAGATTTTGATGACAGAATTTGATTTTAAAAGGAATAAAAATAATGTAGACATTCTTATGCATAATTTTATGTTTTCAAAAACACTACTATAATTTAAGCCATCATATCAGTATGATTTTGACCAAGTGGTGTTAAATTCTGAAATAAATTTAGAGCATCAGTCTTAAATCCCATGATGATGACATTTTAATATAAGAAATTAAAGACAGCTAATGTAATCTCTATTACAAGTGGAATGATCTGTGATTTATTTAGTTCTACCTTAGAGAAAAATCTGAGGAACTGTCAGCATTAAAGAATAAATAAAAGGGGAGAAAATTTTATGAAACTTATTCCTATAAATTTTAATAAAAAATATAGAGTAGGAATAGCATAAATACATATATTGCCCTGTGATCATTAATGTATTTTTGTTTTGTTTTTCCTGTATTACTTGAATTTGTAAAGAAAACAAATTTAATGAAAACAATAAAATTAAGAAATAAGAAAAAAGGGGAGAAAATAAAAGAAATTTAGTTTGGACTATTTATAAAACAGTAACATTTCCTAGGACATACTAAGGCTTTGTATTTCTATAAACATATGGCTTCATATGATAGTTTTATATATATGTGTGAGTCACAGCCCTGAGAATGTGTATTTTTTGCATTTTTCCTACTGAAAAAATAAATTCATAATGTAAATAAATGTATTAGGTCCAAATAATTTAAACATTGTATAATTTATGATTTCCAACAAATCCTGTGATGATTCTGTCATAAACTTAAAATATTCTTTGGAACCCTCATGAGTTTTCTTTGATTCCCAGGATGCCTTGGTAAAAAGCTTAAAAACTATATGTGCTGTTAATTGATTCAATAATCACATATCTATATTTGTTGCTCTATTGCATTTATTAAAATTGATAGCTCAAAAATATGATAAAAGTGTCTATTTACAGTGCATTTTCTCTTCCATGAGCACTTATGATATGATGCACTCAAACATCATTTTGGAATCTCGCATTTTTTACTAAAAAACTCATAATAAAACTAAAACAACAAAACAAAATAACTTTTTTATGGCACCAGTTACATTATTTATTTAAGTTTCAAAGTTAACTTTGTGAACTATTTTAAATGTAAAAATATATGACATCGATGCATAAATTTATACAACAAACAATCTTTGCTCTATTTCTTATAATTTATTTTGTTAAGACTATTTAATTAAAAGGTCACTTTTATAGTGAGAGGTGTGAATTTCAGAGATACCTCCTTAGTTTTTTTCCAAACAAATTAAATTTACATTTTCAGGGCAGAAATATATTTTTGGATCAAACACTAGTGAACACAATGTTTATCTAAGATTAGAACATGGACAATGAATTGGTTCTTATTTATTACTTTTAATAATTTATGGTAGATCTACAGCTCAGTTCTTTATACTGTGCATATATTCCAAGGTATTTCAGTTTAGAATTTTGCCTGAAAGTAAAAAATGATAGAAGCATGTTAAATTACAATGTGAGATTTAAAAATACTGATGGCTTCAAAAAAGTATTTTCAAATAACTATCCTAAATGAAAACCTTTTGTGTCCTTTCTTTAAATATATTTTTATTAGTGCATAGCAGTCAAAGATCTTAATGGAATAAAAACTTACGGATATATATGCACATTCACCCAATTAACCCTTATCCAATCCCTCTTCCATTCCCTCCCACTCTCTTGTTCCCTTGCTTGATTTAATGATTGACTTTGATATGTTTGTTTAAGTAAATCATGTGCTTTAAAGAGTTTCCATCTCCCCCCCCCATCCCCTCAGATAGGTCACCTTAATTGCTCCTCTATGAGGCCCTTTTTTCAACTAGAGTTTCTCCGCTTACCCATTTCTACCAAGGTTTTGCATATTAGGGAAAGCATCTGATTTTTTTGTGACATTTCCCTGTAGATGCCATAATTTTGCTCTCCTTTATGGATGGGTAAAATTCCATTGTGTACATATCCCATAGTTTTGCAACCCACTTATCTGTTGATGGACATCTTATATGGTTCCATAGTTTGAGAATGATGAATTGTGCATCTATGAACATAGATACTTGTGTGTTGGTTTGGTAGTTTTCTTTTCATTTTTTTTTTTTTTTTGGTAGATACCCATAGTTGGTATTGCTGGGTCATATGGTTAGTTCATTTTATTTCTTCTGAGGATCTCCCGTGTCATCTTTCAAAGTGGTTGCATTAATTTGCTATCCCACTAACTAGTGCACTAGAGTTTCCACCTCTCCACACCTGATCAATTACAGTTTATCTCTTCCTTGGAAATCCTACTTTTATTTTCCATACTATTTCCCATTTGCTGAAATCATGATACTGAGTGACTTTGATGACATGATCTATTCAGGCACAATTTTTTAATAGAGGTCATTTGGATCTGGAGATATGCTGAGAGATTGTGTGAGACAGTGGAATCTTCAAGTGCTTTCTGACTGCATGATTGCAGAGACCCTCTGGCCCTTTGCTGTACAGCAGACTATGGTCCTATCCTTGCCATATGGCATGCTCCAATTCCTGCCTCACAGGCCCCAGGACCGGCCTCACTGTGTGGTATACTCTGGTCTCCATCCATCACTGTGGGCAGGTTGTCTACAGAAGATAATTTTTTTCTTTCTTCCTTCTTTCTTTCTTTCTTTCTTTCTTTCTTTCTTTCTTTCTTTCTTTCATCTTCTTTCTTTTTTTGTAGGAGAAAACAGTTTGTATCTTTTGGAATAGCTGTGAGCCTGCATACCTAGTAACAATGAATTTTCTCTCCACTCCAAAGGCAGAGTTCCACAGCTTAACCACGGAGAGCAGGTTCTGCTGCTCCTAGCACACACTGGACCCCAGTGCTGTGCGGAGGAGCATGGTGGCCATGAGTGCTATTGTCTCCAGGGACACAAGGCGTGCTGGCTGGCCTTGCTATGCGTGGCTCCCTTTGACATGCTTCAAACATTTTTCTTACATAGTATGTTGTCCCGTGTTCCTGAGCATTTGGGGTAGGAGCAGTCTACTTTTGGGGAGATGTCTTCAAAATTCAGGTGTATTGGATTGGATCTGTCTGCCTCTTTCAAATACTGGCCACGGCTGCCACCGCCGCCACTATCCTGGTTCCCTCCCAAACATTTTTCTTAAGTACTATGTTGTCCAGAGTTCCTGAGCATTTGCAGCAGAAGCAGTCTATTTTCAGGGCGATTTCTTCAAAAATTCAAGGTGGATTGGACTGGATCTGTCTGTCTCTACTGAATACTAGCCGCCGCCGCCATCTGATCTCTCCTCTTCAAATTTTTTAAATAAAAGAAAACAGTACATGTCTTTTGCAGAGGTCGGGAGCCTGAGTACTTAGCAGCCATGGATTTTAATTTTCCACCCAAAGCAGAGGTCCACAGCTTCACCACAGAGAGCAGGTTCTGCTGCTCCGAGCTGGCCGACCAGGCTATGTGGGACTCCCTATATCGTGCCCCGAACATTTTTCTTACATAGTATGTTGTCCAGAATTCCTGAGCACATGGGAGCAGGAGTAGTCTACTTTTGTCAAGATTTATTTGAAAGTTTAAGTTGGATTGAGTTGGATCTGTTTGCCTCTCCCAACTACTGGCTGCCACTGCCTCCATTGCCACCACAGCCATCTTAGCTCTCCTCCTGAATGTTTTTCTTACATGGTATGTTGTCTTCTAGCTTTGTTCTTTTTCAAGATCGTTTTGGGTATCTAGAGTCCATATTTCATATTAGGATAGATTTTTTTCTGAAAAATAAATATATAAATATATGATAGTTTCTCCTAAAAAATAGAAAAAAAATATTCTCTGGTAAGAAAGAAAGTAAAAAGAAATATTGAAATGTTATCTTTAAGTCATCAAAAGCTTGGTATCAGACAAATGAAACTGTTATGAGAGATTATCATTTTTAATTTTGGATAAATTGCTATAATACTAGATGTCAACCACTAAGCCAAGCATGGGAGGGAGGGATGGGGAGAGAATGGGGTAGGGATCAGGTGGGGGCTGACTGGGCGATGTGTGCATGTATGTCTACAAAAGTTTGTATCCCACTATGATGTATGAATACAATGCACCAATAAAAAAAATAAAAATTAAAAAAAATAAAACCTCTTTCAAGGGCTTCAGACGACTCATTTGTCACTTCTGATTCTTCTCCCATACAGGTACAAACTTCCTCCATTCTTGAAAAGGCAACATTCAATTTGTCATCATGGAAACAGAGATAACAGCTCTTACCAGACTCCAAAAGTAAAGAAGGTGATCTAGCTGAGAGAGATGTGAGGGGAAAAGAGGGAAATACCACAGTGGACATGTTAATATACATGAACTTATCAAAGTCAATCACTATACTGAGCAAGGGAAGGAGCAAACGGGGAGGAAATGGGAAGGAACTGGTGAGACCGAAATGATTATTGTGTGATGTATGCCTCTACCACCCTGAACTTCAGCCAGAAGTATCATTACAATTCACCAATAAAATAGAAAATGAACAATAATTGGTGAGGTTGATGTCATTAGACTCATTTTATAAAAGAGGAAGATAGAAACCTAGAACAATAAATTCTACCAATTTCCACAGGCCTTCCAATTATATGATGAAAAAAGGAGAAATTTTAATTATGTAAAAATATTATTAATTATCAAGATTCAGTATATTATGTGTGGTGTGTGTGTATGTGTGTGTATGTGTGTGTGTGTGTGTGTGTGTGTGTGTGTGTGTGAGAGAGAGAGAGAGAGAGAGAGAGAGAGAGAGAGAGAGAGAGAGAGAGATTGAGAGAGAGGGAGAGAGAAAGCCGGGGATTAGGGATTAAACTCAGGAATATTCTACCCCTGAGATACACCCTGAGAACTACTTTTTTTTTTTTAATTCTGAAACGAAGTCTTACTAAGTTGACTAAGTTGTGGAGGGCCTTTCTATGTTGCTGAGGTTGGCCTGTAATCCTCCTGTCTCAGTCTTCCAAGTACTGGGATTACAAGTATGTGTTACCACTCTCAGCTTTGGTGTATTACCTGAATTCCTACTCCCATTGTTTTTGAAATGATATGAATTTTTTCCACGTATTATTTTGATAAAACTATTGTGGAAATTTGGGTTGAGTTCTAAATTTGGATGATATTTATCAATTTTGTGTTAAAGTCCTGCTTTTAGTGAGTTGTCTAAGAAATTCCAAATACATATAAAGAAATACTATACTGATTATTTTTTACTTTTATATTTGTTACTTTAAATAGATTAAGTTTGCTTTAAAATATGACTATTATAAAGTTCTGAGCTATAGATGTATTTTAAAAATAATATACTATTATGCCAATCATAAGATCATTGTCTCAATGTGATTTAATATTCACTTTATTATTCTTCCTCTATTTTTAATATCTACCCTAATATATACTAATTTTTTGCTTGTGCTTAACTTTATAATTATTTTATAACTTAATATAAAAATAAAAATTGCTGCACTCAAAATAGTTGTTATAAATTGTTTCTACTTATAAGGATATAGTAATTTGAGAGATTCAAGTAAAATAGGTGCACATTTTATCTTTAAAGATTACTTTGTTGATTTTAGAAAATTATGGCTGTTTTGAATTGTTATTCTTAGACTCTTCTATGTTTTTTGTTGTTTTGTCTTTTCAGTCTAGAAGCCTTTGTAATAAAAGTTTACTATTCACTTTTAGTGTCATAATTGGAAAATTATTTATCTATTTAGAAATAAAAAGGTTTTACACAGTAACAATTATATTCCTAGCTTAAACTGACACATACTTGTATTAAATAGATACTTGGAAATGATTTTGCACATTCTTTACAACTGCCTTTGGTACCTTATGATCCATGATCTAACTTATTATTAGGAATGACCTTATCAAGTACCAGGACAAAGAAGCTATCCAAATGGTACTATTTTATGGGATCCACGAAGGCCAACTACACAGATTTATGTCCTGCAAACTGTTATGGTCTGTAAACTCAATTATTAGAGATTTACTTGTTTCTGAAACACTTTTTAGTTTTTTGAAACATAAGAATGCAACGAGCTCTCAGAATGTGAACTCAGAAATCATATCATCTACAGAAAAGGATAGTGCATGAACACACACACACACACACACACACACACACACACACACTGATTTAACCCACTATTCTTAAGTCATAATTATGATAATATAAATGATATAACCAGCTAATTATTGAATCTGACATTAAATCTGAAGGTCTTGTTTTAAAATAAATTAATTTACTCCAGAAAAATAAAAAATAGTTATTTAAAATGCATTTTGGAGATTGGGGCATGGTGGCACAAATTTGTAATCCCAATACTTTGGAGGAACTCTACGACTTAGGGAGACTCTGTCTCAAAATAAAGAATAAAAATACTATTGAGGGTTGGAGCTTGTAGGTAGAACGCCCCTGGCTTCAACTACCAGTGACACAAAAAGAAAAATAAATAAAATGCATTTTGCCTTTTTCCATGTGTTCTTGAAATAGTAAAGAGAAGATCTACTCAAATTTCAATTTGACTTCCCCACTTTTATCTCTTCTATGAAAACAAACTCATAAATACTAAAACAACAAAATGAAATTTTGTTAAAAGGCTAAGCTAAAAGAATATTGACAAAGCAATGACCCTCTATCTATTATTTATCATAAATACAGCAAATGTATTTATTCTTAATATTTGGTATACATTTGTTCTTTCACATTCCAGTACTGATTTCCTACATTAAATCATTTTATTTATTGAATTGGTAAATAAATCAAGCTTACTTCATGGAACAAAATTTCTTGTATATGCTTTGTAGCCTATAATGACTTCAGAGTAAAATTAAAATTTCTTAATTTAAAGAGGGGATATTTTTTTCTACTTTGTGTTGGTCTTAAGATTCTCTCAGCTTGATTATACTAGTCTATATTATGAAATAAAAATGCATCATATTCCATCATAATTTATGTCTTTCCTATTGTATTAAACATTTAACCTATTAAGTAAAGATTTATCTACTTCTGTACTTAGAAGGTGCTTAGAAAATACTTTGCACTTAATAAGTACACCATGGACTCTGATTGCACATAACTTCCTATGCCCTCTTTCAAAGGCGTTATTTCATCTCTTACTGTTTGTATGGTATTCACACTGATATGTAAAATATTTTCAATACTGATAACAAATTGTTATAAAACATACTATCACCAATATTTAGAATCTGGTTTTCAGGCAATTTTTACTCCTTTTGGTGGTAATTTAAGTATCATTTTTGATGGCTGTTACAATTTGCTTTCATGTATTTTGACATCTAGGTACCAGATAACTTCATGCCACACTCCTTACTCAACAGGAGACAGAGGCCATTTTTGGTCAGCCAAATTTATTGGAGTGGATCAAATACTGAGATCTGATCCAAAGTGACATCTCTGAAACAGCAGGGTGGACCTTGAAGAAAAAAATAACAGTACAGAAACTTGTATTTACTGGTATCTTAAGTAGAATATTGCTTCATGCCTTCTTTGTTACTGGTTCTGCTGAGCAAATTAATTATCTCCTCTACCATGTAGGAATTACAATTTTGTTATTTTCTCCAATTCAAAATGCATCATACTGCATCATAATTTATGGTTTATGTACCTATCCTATTAAACATTTAATCTGTTAAGTAAAATTTTATCCATTTGTGTACTTTCAGTTCCTAGAAAAGTGCTTAGAATATAAAGTTAGGTGGGTACGGTGGCTCACCCCTATAATTTCAGCATTTGGGAGGCTGATACAGGAGGATCAGAGTTCACTGACAGTCTCAGCTACTTAGTGATGCCCTTTGCAACTCAGTGAGATCCTGATTCAAAATAAAGAATAAAAAAACAGGGCTGGGGGTGTAGCTCAGAAATAGAATGCCTCTGGGTTCCATTCCCAGTACCAAAAAAAAAAAAAAGAATATACTGTGAAAACAATAATATGAAATTGGATTGCTATCTTTTGTATGATGGGGCACTTTTAAATTAAAAGAAAGCACTAAAGTAAAGTATCTAAGGATCAGCAAATGTTAGAATGTCGAGTTTCAAAATACTTAATATTTATGAGTAAATTTAGAAGTTGTATAATTGAGATAAAATAAGATAAATGAAAACCAAAAATTTATATAATTTGTGCAAGGTGAAATATTTGTTTTTTTGTGCCTAGTATTCTTAGAAATAAAGATGAATAGCTAAATGTTTTCCCACAGTAAGATCACAAAGGCTTGCATGTGTGCATGTGTGGCTCAAATATATAAAGGACAATAATATTTAGTACATTAACCCCATTTGCAGTTCTTAGTGAATTCTTCATGCCAACTGAACTTAATAATGCAATGAAACACATCCTATTATTAATGATGCCCAAAATTTTTTGCTTTGGAAAGTTAACAATGTGAAAAGTAGCACCAATTATAGACATATACTGAGCGTCTGTTTTCTGAAAGTCAGCTTTCAGAATTAAAATCAATAATCTAAGTTTAAAAATATCAATGACTCCAAAATGTAATAAATAATGACTTCCTTTTGAGGCTATACTTTTATACATTTAAATATGATTTTTGCAACTTGTATACATTTGCCACTGTTTCTTTTTTACTTGCTCACTCAAGCTCTCTAGTTTGATTGTTGTGAATATTCTGATAAGAAACAGTGGACTGAAGATAATCTTTCTTAAAGAAAATGTGATTCTACTTCTGCTCCAATACGAATGTTCAGAACTGAATAAGCATATCTAAATCCTCTAGGCGGATTCATTCAATGTGAAATTGAATAGATACTGTGATAACCAACAAAACATATCTTCCCAGAAACTAAATTTGATATATCCAAACTTGAACCTCTTCTCCAAATATTCACCCATACAATTGCAACAGCATTTATCTGATAATATATAAACTCTGGAGAACTTTTCTTTATTTCTATTTTCTATTTTCTTTTTTGTGATACTGAGGATGGAGTCCAGGGGCTTTCTACCTCTGGGCTACACCCAGATATATTTTATATTTTACTTAAAAACAGGGTGTCACTAAGTTGCTGATAGCCTCACTAAGTAGCTGAGGCTGGCTTCAAACCTGCTCTATCCTCCTGTCTCAGCCTCCCAAGTACTGGGATTACAAGTGTGAGAAACCACACCTGGCCTTATATCTACTTTCATTTTTTGTATTATTGCATATGTAAGCTTCAGTTGCCTGAAAAAATATTAAAAATAAATACCATATAACCCCCCCAAAATATTGACATGTGGTTCATATTAATAATGCTCCCTCTGTTTCTGATTATATGTATCAGTCACTTTCACTATCATCAGCACCAAATATTTCTAAACCTTCATACCAAATTAGTCCAGTGCATAATCCCATTTCAGTCCATAATATTTAAATACCTAACAAACTAGGTAACTTTATGCTTTGCTTATCTATCTTTCTAAAATTATTCTTGATTCCATCTTTTTTATTTTCATTTTATGTCAACTTTACAGAACAATATATCACCTGAAAAGTATACATATGTTAGAAGTATAGAAGGCAAAAATCTTTAATTCTTCTGAGTGTAGCTCAGTGGTAAGATCACATTTGTCAATCACTCAAAATAGCACAAAAATGTGAGTCCACTCCAAGCTTTTGTTTCTATCCTCAGGATTACAAAACAAAATATAAGCTAATTCCATCAAGAGAAATAGAGAAGAACTCTGTCAGTACACTTCTTGGTTCTATTTACTAACATCATTTTTCTCTATGAATATAGTAGTAATTTCATTTTCCAAAAGATTTGAGACAGCAGAACACAGTGTTTAAGGTGGTTCTTGAATCAGATATATATTTTTTATATTTTACATAAAAGTTTTTTACTTAAAACTTGATGAGGTTGAATTATATTTTTTATATTTTGGTTTTTGACTACTATCAGAAATATGAATAAATTATCTAATATACCTAAACAGTCAGCATATGCTTTTAAGACTACTTTATTCCTCCATATTTAAAACAGTTTATAAATTCCTGTGAAAAGTAGCACTTTTTTCTATCTAAATCCTGCCTATATACTTCTCTTTCCATGATAGTTCACATTAACCAAAAAAGCTCTCACTAGTCCCCTTATTTAGTTTCAAATGTTTTCTTTGCTTTTGTTCTTGTTTATTTCCTTCTTCTTTAAGCATATGAACCTAGCAATATAATCTATTAGCCTGTGTTTTTGCTTCCCATTAAACTGCCTTTTAAGGGCAAGGAGCAAATAAAAACTATAAATCTCAAACTACTTATTGCAATGTCAGGCCCCAAGAATGCACAATAAATATGAGCTGGTGACAAATAGTGGAGTATGGGAAGTCGTGAATAAAGACAGGCAGAAGGGGAAGCCAGTGCACAGGACTCCTGAACTTCCTCCCCCTGGAAAATCTTTTCAGCTGAGGTCGGGGTATCAGGTTTTGCATTGCTTAGCTTTATAGCACTCTCATTTGCTCAGTGCAGGGGGCATAATGCTTAATATTGATTTTGCTCTGATGATTGCTTAACAAGCACAGTTATGCCTAAGTGAATGATGAGACTGGTGATCTGCCAAGGTGGCAATGAGACAGAGAAATGTATCTACTGTAAAGGTAAAACGATTAGAATGAAATACACTGACCAGGCCCTGCCAGTGTTGACTTGCTGAGTCAAACTTTAAGTACATATTTTCTCAGTAGAAGACAGAAAATAAATCATCTAAGGATATCCGCATATTTTTTAAAATATTGGTTTAATTTTTAAATTTCTTTTTAAAATGTTTAGGTGTATTACTCTTATATAGTAAAATATAAATATCATTTACTTCATATTGTGTAGCAATCTTTTAATTGTTTCAAGTTCTTCTTCTGAAAGTTAAAAGTTTAGGAAAATGTAGTTTCTGCATTTTAAAATAAAGCACATGATTTTGCCCTCAAATGATGTCCTATTTTCTCTCTTTCTCTCTCATCTCTCCTTCCTTCCTTCCTTCCTCCCTTCCTTCCTTCCTTCTTTCATTCTTTCTTTTTTTTCTTTCTTATAAATAGGACAAAACAATGTAATTCACTCTGGTGCTATATAAAGAATGTTAAGTCCTCCTCCTCCTCCTCCTCCTCCTCCTCCTCCTCCTCCTCCTCTTCCTTCTCCTTCTTCTCTTGCTTCTTCTTCTGAATTAAACCTAGGGCATTCTACCTCTTAGCTACGTTCCCAGCCATTTTTTAAAATTTGACACAGATCCTCAGTAGCTGAAACTGGCTTAAATCTGTGATCTTCCTGTTTCAGTCTCCCAAGTCTGAAATTATAGGCAGATAAAAACATTAGAGTTTCTAATCCTAATAAAGAATAATCTTATGTCATGTAGGAATTTTCATATTAATATGTTCTTGATTATATATATTTGAAAATTATAAACATGTTTTAATTATGAAAATTTGATAAAATACAATTTTTTGGAATATTAAACCAATTTTATTTTGACTTTGTACCATTATTAAATACTATTTTCTATGCAGGCCTAAGATAATGTGGTAAAGAATTAAAGATCAAATTCACTTTATTAAAGTAATTAAATAACAAATGAAAAACAAGTATGTCCTGAAAGATAGGTTAATAGGAAGATTTAACCTTAATATAAAATTTTTATGTCAGAGATAGTCTCCACATATTTTTTTTAATTTTTACAAAATTTATTTCAAGAGGCAATTGGCTATTTTTTTCAAAATCATAGGCAACATCTCAAAAAGCCGAAAAGAAAAGACTGTGTCTTAGCTCAACTAAATAAGTTATCTTCCTGTTGAATGTTTTTAACTGACCTTGATTTTTTTCATAGACAGAAAACCAGTCCATCATTGTCACATATGTGATTTTTATCCTCTTCTCTAATTTGCTGTGATTTTCTTGTTTGTTGGCAATGTGGGCCATAGTTCAGATTAGTTCAGATCTCTTCTGATTTCTATTGGACAATAGAGAATCGGATGCAGGGAAGACTGGACACCAAGTCATCCAGTACTTTGCAACAATTGCAGTGACTGAGGAGAAGAAGGAGGAAACTGGCATTAGGCAGGTGTGGCTGATAGCCAGAGTGAGAGCCAAGACTGCCAGGCTCTCAGAAGCCTGGAGCCTTAGATGAAAAGACCACTCTTGCCTTTGCAGGGGACTCTGGAAGATCAAATCATCAGTGTCAAACTGCTGGAGGTATTTGGCAATGCCAAGGTCATGGGGAATGACAACTTTTCATGCTTTATGAGTTTCTTGGTCATGGAGGGGGCACCCTTTGTTATTGTCAGGGTATCCATCTTTGAATTATTATTTTAATTACATTTTTCTGCGTATTTCAGTATTTAATAACAAATAATTTTGGCCTTATCCAGGGTAAATTCATGAGAATAGACTTTTATGCTGAAGGAAATCTGACATCTGCTGATTGACTGACAATCAAAACAGAGAGAAAAGCGATTTCCAATGCAGGAGTACTTAGCTATTCTTCTTGTACATTAAACCTGGAAAATGGTGGTCTGATGACTTCTGGCCTGAAAGTTGATGACATATTTGTCCATATTCTACTGTGTACTTCACTTAACTTTTTAAATAATTATTTTTTTCATTTTTCCTTTTATTATTGGTGCATTGTAGCAATACATTTTAATGCCTCTACTATATTGTTTAGCCCTTACTTATATTTCCCACCCATTTTTTCTCCTCTCCCTCCAGCTCATCTTTGACTAAGTGCTTACAATTTTTGTTAATATACACCATATACATTAGAAATTTTCCTTTTTCCCCTGCAATCCCCAATCCCCCTCAATTAGGTCAATTGATTGACTCACTTATAGTTTCTCCTTCTTCATCTAGATTTTTTCCTATGACCCATTTTCTCTTCATGTTAGGGACTGCATCCATTTAAAAAAAATTTTTTTGTGACTGAATAATCTCACTTAGGATGATGTTCTTTATTTTTATCTATTTCCTTAAAAATAACACAATTTCTTTTTATTTATGGTTGAGTAAAATTTTCTAATGTACATATTCTGTAGTTTTGTGTTTTTATTTTATTTTTTACTTTATTTTTATTGGTGCATGTTGTCATATATCTTAATGGGGTACAAAATGGTGGAGGCATACATGCACACATCACTCCCCTCTTCCTCCAGCTTATATTTGGCTGAGAGATTGACACTGATATGTTTGTGAATGTACATTAGAAAAATTTTTCTTCCCCTACCCATTTTTCTCAGTAAGTTCTCTTTTTTTGCTTATCAATGTTTTTTTTCTTCTTCATCTCCAGTTCCTCCTATGACCTTTTTCTCCCTAGCTTCCTCATATTGGGAAGACCATTGATTTTTTTTTAACTTTTTGTTACTGACTACTCTCACTTAATATGTTATCCAGTATTAGAATTCTCACTTTTTAAAATTCTCACCAGCATTTTTGTTGTTTGTGTTTTTAGTGATTATTATTTTAACTGGAGTTAGGTGAAATCTCAGAGTAGTGTTGATTTGCATGTCTCTAATTGTTAATAGTGTTGATCATTTATTTTGGCCATTAAAATTTCTTTCTTTGTGAAGTATCTAGTTTTTGAATGACTGATTTGTTTTTTGAGCTGTGAGTTTCTTGTGTTCTCTGTAAATTCTACATATTATGCCTCTATCAAAGGTGTAGGTGGCAAAACATTTCTCATTCTATTTGTTGAAGTTTTGAGTCTTTTTTGAGTCTTTTTTGAGTCTTTTTTTTGTACAGAAGCTCTTCAGTTTAATTCAATCCCACATATTGAGCTTCCTTTAAATTTTTTGCCTTTGAAAAATTCAGAAAGTTTTTACCTGTATCTTTGATCTTTGTGTTGAAGTGTTGGACCTAAGCCCTTTTCAAGGTGGTACAAAGTCTTTGATTTTTACATTTCTGTCCATCTTGTATTGACTCTGTGCAAGGTGAGAAAGTAGAGTTTATTTTCATTTTCCTGCATATGGTAAGCCAGTTTTGCCAACACCATTTGTTGACGAGACTATCTAAACTATCGTTCATTCATTATATGTTTTTGGCCCCTCTTACAAAAAAAAAAAAAAAAAACAATTAGCTATAATGGGTCGTTTTGATTCTGAGTCTTCTCTTCTGCTCAATTAGTCTATGTAACTTTTTCCTAATACCATGTTATTTTTATTACTATGTAGTATACATAGTATAGGAATTATATAGTATAGTACACATATAGTATACATAGTCAGGGATTGCGATGCCTCCTGCATGGTTCTTGTTGCTGAGAACTACTTTGGCTATTCAGCTATGTTGTTGTTGTTGTTCTTCCAAATTAATTTAAAGACTAATTATTTTATGTCTGTGAAAAATAACCTTGTAATGTCACTGGTATTTCATGGAATCTGTATATCACTATAGGAATAATGGCCATTTTGTTATCTCCTCTGCCTATTCAATAGCATGAAAGATTTTTCCATCACCTATGGTTTTCTTTGATTATTTTCAATTTTTTTTTATTTCCTGATCTTTTACCTCCTTGGTTAGGTTTTTTCTTAAGTATTTTATTTAACTTTTTGTGGAATATGGTGAGTAAATTTTTTTCTGAATTTATTTTTCAGTGAATTTATTGTCTGCATTCATTAAAGCTTCTGATAAGATTAATTTTGTATCTAGACACTTTGCTGAATTTGTTGGTCAGTTCTATAATCCTTTTAGTTGAGTTTGTTGGGTCTTTCAAGTATAGTATCATGCCATCTGCAAATAGGAATTGTTTTAGTTCATCTTTTTCTATTTGTATTTCTTTATTTTTCTTACCTTATTGCTCTGGCTGGAATCACAAGTACTCTATTGAAATAAAGTGATAACAATGGACATTATTGTATTGTTCTGGTTTTAGGGGAAACTCACAGTTTCCCCCATTTTATGTGTTTTTAGCTTTTGGCCTAATATCCATCACCTTTAAAATATATAAAAATAAAATAGGTATTTTTCTTCTCTTCTGATTCTTTGTAGTGCTTTTAGCTTAAATGGTTTCAAATATTATTGAATGTATTTTAGCATCTATTGAAATTATAAAGTGACTTTTGTCCTTGGATCTGTTTATGTGATTAATTACATGTATTGTTTTTTCTATGTTGAACCAGCCTTGCATCCCTGGGATGAACTGTACTTGGTCATGGTGTATTATTATCTTGATGTGGTTTGAATGCATGTTGCTTGTATTTTATTTAGCAGTTTTGCATCTAAGTTTGTCAAGATATAGCCCTGTAGGTTTTTGTTGAGCTTTTTTTGTTGTTAATGTGATATTGGCTTTGTAGAATATATTTGTGAGAGTCTTATTTTTACTTCATGAAGTACATTAAGGTGTATTAGGATTAGCTCTTCTATAAAGAATTAGTAAAATTCTTTACTAATTGGAAAACCATCTGGTCCTGGGTTTTTGTTTGATGGTAAGCTGTTTATTGCTGCTTCAATCTCTTTAATTGCTATTGGTCAGTTTAAATTTTGATTTCTAGTATTATTACATTGTGTTCTTAAAAGATGTATGGATAGTATGTCAAAATATTTTTAATTGGCTAGTGCTCACTTTGTGATCCAGAATTTGGTGTATTTAGAAGAAACTGGTCTGAACACCTAAAAAAAATAGGATCTATGCTGCAGTTAGGTGGAATATTCTGTATGTCCCTAATAGGTCCATTTGTTTTATGATGTTCTTTAGGTCTGAGGAATATTTAGTGATCTTTTTTCCCCAAGATCAGTTTAGTTGTGTGAGAGGAGTTTTGAAGTTTCCCAGTATTATTGTTTTGAGATCTATGTGTGACTTAATGTCACAAAGAGTTTCTTTTATGAAAGTGGATGCACCTATGTTTGGGGCATAAATGTCAACTATTTTTATTTTTTCTTACTGTATTGTTCCTTTTACCAGTTTAAAAAATACCTGGTTTTTCTCTTCTGGTAAACTTAGGCTTGAAATATAATTTGTCTGATATAATTGTTGCTACTTCTGTGTGTCTTCCAGTTTCATTAGTGTGAATTACCTTGCTCAAGCCCTTCCTCTTTAGTTTGTGAGTATCTTTGCTTGTAATGTGTGCTTTTTACAGAAAGCATATAGATAGATTCTGTTTTTTTAATTAATTTTTTCACCTTGTGTTTTTTTACTTGGGAATTGAGGCCATTTATATTCAGTGAAATTATAGAGATGATTTTTATTTCCTAACATTTTGATTTTTAACTTCTGTTTTATTTTATTTTTATTTTTTGCTTAGTTGTTTGATGGTAATTATTGTTTCACTGGTTCTGGCATTTATTAATTATTGCTTCTGTAATTAATTTCTGAGTATTTTCTCTAGTGCTGTGTTGGAAGAATTCTTTCAGCTTCTGTTTGCTACAAAAGATTTATTTTTCCCATTGAATTTTAAAAACAATTTTGCTGGGCAAAAAAATTTTAAGAGTTTGGAATATATAATATTAGACCCAGGCTTTTAGTACTTGTTTTGAGAAGTCTGGAGTGATTCTACTTGATTTGTCTTTCAATGTCTGTGTTTCTCTGTGCATCTACACCAGTCAGTTTGACTATTATGTGGCATGGTGAATCTTTTCTCTGATCTTGTCTAACAGAGGTTTTATTGTTTTCTGTTTCTGTGTATTAGCCTCTTTTCTATTTTTGGAAAATTTTATCATATTATTTATTAAAAAAGATTGTTGATCTTTGGTTTCAGATTCTATTTTTCTCTTCTATGCTTGTTATTCTTAGGTTAGCTTTATTAAAATTGGTCCTTATCTCTTTAATGTTAAATTCATGCTTTTAATTTTTTTTAAATTGTATATTATACCTTTATTTTTGGAGTTTTCATCATGGAAAAATTAGATTCTATTTTTCATGTGGTTTAATTTAATGTTTATAGATTGTATTGATGTATTCCTTTCTATTATTGTGTCCTTTATATCCTTCATAGCTTCTTTCTGATTCCTGTTCAGGATGTCATATTCTTTGTATATCTGTTCTTTTATTTCTTTCAGGTTCTATTTTTTCAGAAATCCTTTATCATTTCTACTATTAAATTTCTCATTTGTTCCTCAGGCTATCTGCAATTCTGTGTTTGTGGATTCTGTTATTGTTGTGGGAACTCTTCGCTTTCTTGCTATTATTTTATCTCATATTTCAGGTTTTTTGTAACTTTGTTGCTTATGATATCTTACTCTATGTCAGCTGGTATATACAAGAGTAAGTTGTGTTTTATTAAATGATTAAGTTAGAATGAGGAGGAGGAAGAAGGTACTGGAGTAGTAAATTAAAGAATAGGGTAAAGTAGCAGATAGAATCATGTAGAATGAGAGTTATGTTTAGTAAGTTAATATATAGTAGAGATTAAAGATAATGAACATATAGGAGGATTCTAGTAACCTATATAAAGTATATAGGTATAGTAATATGAAGTGGATTTAATACAATATAAAGAAAAAAGTGACAAAGAGAAGAGAATAGATATGAAAAGAAAAAGGCTTGTAAAGTGGTGGGGAAGAGAACAAACACACACACACACAAACGCACACGCACACACACACACAAAATCACAACAACAAAACAGAACAGTCCTACAAACATTTGAGTACAGAACTGACTTTACCTCTGTAGTCATCCTGGGTATATTAGGTTCTTGAACATATTCCAGGTGCTCTATTTTTTTCTTTAACAATGTCAGTTTGTACCCCCACTTTTTGGTCTTCTTTAATGATTGGCACCTGCCTAATCTCTCCCTCTGTTTGTGCTGATGCTCAGTGCCATTTGTTCCTTCACTGCTGTAATCCTGGATCTCTGAGCTCTCCACAGGTCCTGTTCCTGAGTATATTTCTGTCTATGCAGACAGGTGGTATCGCTAAGGCAGGAGCCAGTGTAAGTAAGTGGGCATCAATGCTCTCTACAAACCTTATACCTGTGTTTCTTCTCAGCTATATAGGTGGTGGATGCCACTGAAACTTGACCTAGGGTATATGTAAGGGTGCACATTCTCCACAGATAGGGCTGGTTTGGTCTAATTTCTCTCAGATCACCCTGATTGTCTGGTCTGTGGCGATTTCCAAAGGCCCTACTAGGGCACTGTGACCTGTAGACTTGAAGCTTTTTTGCCCAGTTGGTTCTGGGAGCTGCCTGCTACTCCATGTCTCTTCTACGTGTAAATTGTAAATTTAGTCTGCTGCAGTTGAAAGCAGACTCCACTCGCACCTTCACCAGGGTGAAGCATAAAGTCTCAGACTTCCATATTCCATTGCTTACTCTGTGAATCTCTGTAGACTGCCATGCTGGGCAGTCTTCTGCGTGCTTGGCTTGTTGACTTATGGTGTTGTTGAGTTCCATTCTGGATGGCTGAAGGATGAAGTGTGCTTGGCTGTTGCTTCTCTAGGTTCTAGTCTGGTGTTCAGTCAGTAGAAACTCTGTGGAGCATAGAGTGAGGTCCCAACCACTTAAAATTTCTGTAAGCTACAGCCACTTAGTGTCAAGTTGTTGGCTTTAATTCTAAGGTTCTCTGGAGACTTTGATGTCAGCAATTCCTGCACTGTTAGATGATGGTGCAGCCAGGGCCACTGTGACTGCAGCTGTTTCCCAGGTGGGGCAGGCAGAATACTTTTCTGTGCTCTGTTCTGTCTTCTGGCTTTGTTCTCCTGGATTTCAATTTTTGTTGTTGTTGCATTGTTCATTTTTTTTTCTTTTTCTTCCCCTCTTCTCAACACACTGTTTTTACAGCAATAGAGATTAAGTATCAGCATGTGTTTTTGCTCTCCACTGCCATTTTTCTAAAGGTCCAATTTGTAATATAAGTTGATTTTATAACATCTTCTAATGGTGGCCAATTGATTTTGAGCCACCAGTTCATGAGGTGCTATGTACCTTGGATCTCAGGACAAGGTGGAGGCTGGAGGGCAAGAAAGAGCACATAGGATATCCTTTTTAAACCACAAAATTATGGAGTGCCTCCCTTATCTCAATCAGACTGTCAGTCCTATAGAAAAACCTAGAGGAATTCCTGCCTCAGAAGCAGCTGTAATTGTTTTGTAAGAATAAATTCTAAGACTACTTATGAGTTCACAAAATAGCATATTTTTGTGGGTTCACAAAATAGCTCTGTGATTTGCTCATAATCTGAGCCTTGTTAGATTGATTTAATGTAGTACCTCATCATGGGGTGAATGTGAGATGATGTGAGGAAGGGTATTAGAAACCAACTAAAGCACATAGCTCATGTATCCTTCACATGCAGTTTTTATCCCACAGCAGGTTAACTTTGGTTGCTACTTTTAGATAGTAAGAAGCATAGAAAACTGCTACAGACATCTATGACTATAATGTGATCATCAAGTTCAAATCCTAGTGGAACCAAATGTAATGCCCTCAATTTTGGCCAAGGACATTGAGGTTCATTTACTATGTCAAAGAATTGGTATTATTTTCTAGTTTAATTTCTTTCTCTTTCCAGATCTAGAAAACTCTAGAGTTACTTTTCAGGCAAAAGCAAAAAGAAACTAACATTTTTAAAAATTAAATCACATTCAATAAGGAGCCAGAGCTAATTGGTAATAAAACATATTCATACAGGGAAATTAACATTTTATTAACATTTTAAAATATAAAACATATACTCTAAATTCTATGTGCTAAGAAATGCTACTCATTACCACTAACACTTATGACTATACCTTTGTCAGTCAGAAAGAGATCACAGTGCTCAGCACTAATGACCAAGAAGAGTTGATGGCTACTGATGTAAGTCACACATACACATCCCAACTATTTAAAAAATCTATTATATATGGGAATAATAAGCAAACCACTATATGTATGGTTACCTTAGGAAGCACTATAAATTCTCATAAATAAGTAAACTTTGTTCATTTTTCTTGGTAGAATGCCAGTGACATCCTCTGAAGATAATGTTCTTCTGAAGAGAGAGTGTCCATCGATAAGCTCACAGGGCCTGTGCTGCACTGTATTATTTATTATTATTATTATTATTATTATTATTATTTATTATTATTACTATTTGGTACTGGGGTTCCTGGAAACCCTTCTACCTCTGGGCTACACTCCCAGACACCTATTTTCTTATATATTTTTAGTTGGAAACAGGGTCTCTTAAGCCAATGAGGCTGGCTTCGAACCTGCGCTATCCTCCTGTCTCCTCCTCCCAAGCACGGGGATTACAAGTGTGCACCACCAAGCCCGGCCTCTGTGCTACATTATGAAAACATGAAGATAAAGGAAAACAGTGTGATGAGCAGGGTGAGCCAAGGTGGCATCAAAGGTACCAAAGGAAACTTCATCAGGCAATCACCCTAGTTAAAGTTGGAAATTTTTACTATTCTGTCTGCATTTCAATAGTTTGGGGTAGCTGTGTGAGAAAAATCTTGAACCACCACATATTCATGCTGGAGTAAAAGGAGTGCAAGTAGAAAGGCATCGAGTGTAAGTTCACTGATTTAGAAATGGACCTGGCCACCTGCATCAAACTCATTGAGAAGTTTTGTTTGTCTTCCAGCTGCAAAGATGACTCAAAGAGATATCTTCAGCAATTTAGAATGTATTACTGTAATCTCAAATAGTGGTTATTTGTGACTCCTGCTTCCTCCATGTGTTCTTCTGAGATGGTCTTCTGGATTTTTTACTTCCAATTCAGAAAAAGAAATGTTCTTCACAGCAATTCTCACTAGAGAACTTTAACATATACCTTTGTTGTGTTTAATGATCCCCAAATCCTTTTCTCACTCTTAGGTGGCCTGCATTCTCCTTTGATTGTACACTCCTTGTTTTCTTGCTAGAATTGCACAGTAGGGATCAATGGTGTCCTGAATCATCCCATATTCTTAAATGTGCCTCCATACATTTTTTAATGAATTATTTTTATTTTTTATTTTTTTAATTTTTTTAATTTTTTTTTATGGTACTGGGGGTGGAACCCAGAGGCCTTCTACCTCTGGGCTACACTCCCAGACCTATTTTCTACTTTTGTTTGGAAACAGGGTCTCACTAAGTTGCTGAGAGCCTCACTAAGTAGCTGAGGCTGGCTTCGAACATGTGCGATCCTCCTGTCTCAGCCTCCCAAGTGCAGGGATTACAAGCGTGCGCCACCACGCCTGGCCCTTCGTATATTTTCAATCCCATTTTCAAACACACTCAAAAGTTCAAATTACTATTATTCATTATTATGCTCTATTATGCCTTTAGTCATTTACTAATTTTAACTTGATGCCATTTATTTAGTTTATGATTAGCAACTTCTAAATGACTTAGGGAAGTTCAATTTTTATTTAGAAAAGAGGAAATGTGCAGTTCAAAGAAAGTTAAGAGTGAAAGTTTTCATACACTTTTATTCTCTGGAGTTAATTGGGTTCAAACAAAGAACCTTGTTGCTCAACAAGAGCTAAAAGAAGGAAAAACTATTGTTTGTTAGATGTAGTATTCAGTACTTACAGAAAATTCTTTAGAGTGTCCTGCAAGACAGAATAACTGGCAGCCAGTTGCAGTGTTGCACACCTGCTATTCCAGTACTTTGGAGGCTGACAGTCTCAACAATTTAGTGAAATGCTATTTTAAAATTAAAAAAAAAATAAAATAGTGTTGGGGTGTAGCTCAGAGGTAGAACACCCCTGGGTTCAAGCCCAGTACCCCCAAAACAAAACAACAACAAAGAGAAAGAGTAACCAGCTTCTCAGGAAAAGGTATGAAATTCAAGTCATAATTAAAATGTTTTTATTAATTAAGATAGTTGGACTTCTATCACTAGGTGGCAGGGAATATGTGTGAATAGCAACATAAGATAAAAATCTATTTTTAGTTATCTTGTTTCTAGCAATGTGCTCAAAAAAACCCTAATGGTAAGAAGAAGGTAGCTAGTAAAATTGTGTTACATAACAAGAAAGGATGTAATGCTAACTTTTGCAGTGGTACTACACTCATGGCTGTTTGGATTTCTTAGCAGGGTGAGTAGTATTATGGACATATGTGCTTCTTTTTTTTTCATGGCTCAAGTACCAGTAAAAGAATGGAGAGGTAAGAATCTGAATGTCATTCACTCTTGTTTTTCCAACTTACTAATTCTCTTTTTTATTTTTTCTATTTTCTTTAGTATTAGAAATGATTAGAGGAAAATCGTCTGAAAATGTTAGTATATCCTGGGGAAAAAAATACAAACTTAGATTTTTTTCAAACAAAATTAGTTATGTTTATTGTTTTATCTTATTTTAATTATAGAAAACTGATTTTAATTACATAATAGAATGTTAGTCAACTATGGATTAGTGGAAAACAGGAGAATTAAGTCAGTTCTACTTTATTGAAAATGCTTTCAGTGATCTATTAAAAAGCCACTAAATTGTTGGTAAACAAGCATTGTCAGGGTCATGGGTTTGTTCTTCAACTCAGGAACTTGGGATTGGCAGTGTCCTTGGCTAATATAATGAAGAAAAACTCAGCATGTGGTAGTAAGAAACATAGAGGTTTATTTAGGAAAGAAAGAAATACACATTCAAGAGAGAACATGGGCTATCTGGAGAGTGAGTGACCTTTTGAGCAGTGCAAGGATCTTTTGTTATAGAGCACTTTCATGAAAGGTGTACTAGAGGGGAAATGTTACGGTGATCTTAGTCCAGTAGTCTCTGAGGCAGTTCATGTCTGGTTAACCTAACAATCCTCAGGTTGATTGAGTTCTTCATTATCTGATTGATAAATTAAAAAGTGTCCTAATTTATAGATTTTCTCAAAATATTTTATCTTTCTTGTTATCAATGAATATGTCCATTATAGTTTGTTTCAGTTAACTGTAGACTCTACAAATTTCCAAGAAATTTGAGAGAGAGAAGCCAAGGAAAAAGAACTGGCTTGCGAACTAAGAATAGAAGCACTTCACTTCCAGGTTCTTCAGGTTCTTACATTAAAGTAGTATTATACTTTATGTTTTTGTTCCTGTCTGCTTCTTATGTATTTATTTCTTGTATCCTACATCAACATCTTTGATAATAATTTCTATTGAAGGTATTTATATATGGAAAGTAAAAAGTATTATTAACCTATAGACACTCAAAACACATACACATAATATATTTGTATATGTATATATAAAACATATATATTAATATGTAATACCTTGCACAGCAAAATAAGAATGAATTTTTATTTTATAGTTTTGCCCTTTTATTTCTAGTTATTTACTACTTCTTCAATTCTTAGAGGTTTTAAATCAGGACACTTAGGTATGTTTGGATATTGAGAAAAAATGTGTGCATATTCACAAATGGGAACGCAAAATAGAACAAAACCTTATAAGAGTATGCATATGATAAACAAGTAGCTGGTGGATGTTTGGTTGTATATATTTTATATTCTTGTTCAGTTTGATTCAGCTGGGTGCAGTTTTCTGTGTTAACTCAATATTTCTCACAAATTAAATCATGCAGAAGTAAACATAATATTTCTATTACCTTCAGAGTTTTAACTGATATAACAATCATGTAGAAACAAATTTACTATTTCAAAAAAGCATTTTAGTAGAACTTGCTTTTATATATCTTGTTTTCTTTCATTTGGCCTCAAGAGTATGCAGTTTCTAAAGCTGTAATCAGAATAACACATTTATTCTTGATATTAAATTTTCTCATTCATATCTCTTTTTATAAGAGATGAACATTAGCGATGATATGGAAAAAATGAGAGAAAAAAAGAAGAGATATCTGGTATGATGATCACCACAAACATTTCAAACAATTAAATTTTTTTGGTGGTACTGGGGTAGAACCCAGGGGCTTTATACCTTCAGGCTACACTCCCAGGCCTATTTTATATTTTATTTGGAAACAAGGTCTCACTAAGTTGCTGAGAGCCTCACTAAGTAGCTGAGGCTGGCTTCCAACCTGTGCGATCCTCCTGTCTAGCCTCCCAAGTGTGGGGATTACAAGCATGTGTCGCCACGCCCGGGCAAACAACTTTTAATAGAACACCTATTCAAGTACTCCTAGGACTTTTCAACTTGAATATGATTTAAAAATTAAATTATTGTAAAATGGTACAGGCATTTGTACTTTTTAAAATATTTATTTAATCTATAATTGTGACAACATGCTCTCTCTCTCTCTCTCTCTCTCTCTCTCTCTCTCTCTCTCTCTCTCCACACACACACCATATAATTTTCTGGTTCTTCAAAACATTTACTCTTGTGCTAAATAACCACAGATGATAAACTCCCAATTTCATGTCAGTTCTAAACAAGGTTTCTGAGTAAGTTTAGGAAGTTTGCATTTAGCAAAATTACCTTTAGCATATATTGAGGGTATAAAAAGACAATAGGCTGTAAGGGTCAGTGGACCATAGTAGGAAGATTAAACTTTCTGAAAGTCAACATAATCAAACCTCTGGAAATGTTAACAAGATCAAACCTCCTGAGGGACAAGATAAACCTCTTGGGTGTTAACAAGATTATATTTCCTGGGAATAAGCCAGATATTTACAGGCTCCAGTTGTTCCTCATGATAAGCAGAAATTAATAAATTAAAAAACAACCTCTGACACAGAGGATGAATAAATTACTTCCACTGGGCATGAAACCTCAAAAAGGAGACACTGACCACTGAAAAATTCAGATGAAAAATTAGCAAAGATTGGATATTGTTGGGATTCAGACTAAGAAAACTCAAAGAAAAGTCACTTAATAAGGTTACTTACTTAGTAACCCCTTCTTTTAGAAGCCTCTCTCTCTCTCTCTCTCTCTCTCTCTCTCTCTCTCTCTCTCTCTCTCTCTCTCTCTCACACACACACACACACACACACACACACACACACACATACACACACAAACATTACGTGGACTTTGGACTTTGGAAGAAGGAAGGAGGCACATAGTTGATGATACTTAGCCTAGAATACTTCTAGGTAGTGGCCAGAAGGTATTTTCTGAACATCAAAGGTGGCCTAGAACTTTAGGAGTAATCTGTATTCTTCTTCAGTAGAGAGCTTGCACTTTGGGAGAAGGCATTATATGGAGTTTGGCTTAAGCTGCTCTTGGGTAATGACCAGAAAGCAGCTGCTGGACACCAATGTCCCCACTGCCCACAAAGGTAATTTGTTTCTATTATTCCCCCACTATTTTTACAATAAACTCTCTGCTCGACAAGTGACTCCTCTCTTTGATATTTACTAAACATTCTTAACTTGATTTGGGCAGAATGGAACTCTTCACCATTCCATCAGCCTATGTGGTCTCCAGTTCTACCATTCAAAATTTTTTCAACTTTCAGGGAAGTGCAAAAGAAAAGAAATAAATGCAAGTAACAAAAATATTGGGGTCAATCACAAAAACAAGAAATTGATTGTTCTCCCTGATATGCAGAAGCTAGAGAGAAAAAAGGGTCATAGGAGAAACTAAACAAAAAAGGAGAAATCATAGATGAGAAAATAAGGCAGCCTAACTGAGGGGTATGGGAGGAGAAAAAGGAAATTCCCTAATGCACACGATATACATTCACAAACATACCAAAGTCGATCACTAAGCAAACATGAGAAAAAAAAAAAAGAGGGGCAAGTGAATGGGGTGGAAATTGGGGAAGGACTAAATTAAGTAATGTGTGCATGTAACTCTACCATCTTGTATCCCATTAAGATGCATTACTAAAATGCACCAATTGAGAGAGAGAGAGAGAGAGAGAGAGAGAGAGAGAGAGAGAGAGAGAGAGTATGCCTGGCTTAGTGGTATATGCTTGTAATCCCAGAAATTAGGAGGGATTATATTATTGCAATGCATTGTCTTTTCAAATGTAAAACAACCCTTGTAAATTTTCTGCTTAAAATTCTTTAGTGACTTTATATTAATTTACAGTACCTCATCCTTCATGCCTTAAATTAGTTTTTTAATCATAGTGTTTATTATCTCAGTCTTTTGTTTTTCTATTGATCGATATATTTGTAATTTTCTTCAAAAGACTTATGAAAAATGATGGCCTTTGTTGTTTATGTTTTTACAAATAATAAAACATGGTGTTCGATTTTAATGATAATATCAAACATTTTAAGGAGATAAAAATAAGCTCAAGATTTTCAAGTTTTTATTACTTGTAGATTATTTTTGAAAACAATTTACTGATGCCTATCTACAGTTTTATGTAGCAGTAGCAAATAATTATTTTAAAATTGATTAAATATTGTAAATTGTGCTATCAAGATGGATATGCATTTCTGATTGTAGTTCTCTGATTTCAGTCCCTTTGAAAGATACTCGGGAGTGGTATAGATAGATCATATTGTGGATCAATTCCCAGTTTTCTGAGAAATTGCCACACTTATTTCCATAGAAATTAACTGATTTACAATCCTACTAATAGTGTAGAAGAGTTTTAATTTCTTCACACTCTCACTAGTATTTATCATTTTTTGACTTCTTGATGATTGCATTCTGATTTGGGTTAGATGGAATCTCAGTGTAGTTTTGGTTTGCATTTACCTGATTGCTAGGTTTCCATCAACAAATAAATAGATTATGAAATTATAGGATATAAACACAGTGGAATTCTACTCAGGATTAAATAGCAATAAAATTATGTTTTTTGGAGAAAAATGAAAGTTTCTGAAAACATTATTATAAAATAATTTAAATAAATTATAATGGAAAATAATGTACAAACTTATGAAATGAATTGAGTCAGAGCTACCAAATATATCACTGAAAATCCCTACATTACTTAAGTGATTTTGAATAACTAAATTGATCACCACCTTAAGAAAATAGAAAAAGAGCAAAGTATATCCAAAAAAGGAAGTACATAATAAATATTAAAGTATAAATAAAATATTGAAGAGTAGAAAAACATCTAGAAACTCAGTGAAATAAAGTTTACTTGAAAATATCAACAAAATAGACAAACCCTTAATTAGATAACTACAGAAAAGAGAAGACTCAAATTAAAGTGAAGGGACAATATTACTTATCACCTAAAAACAAAAGGGATTTTAAAAGAAGAACTGTAAAAATTTTATGCCAAAATAATATCTAGATAAAATGGAAAAAATTTAGAAACACAAACTACTATAAATAAAAATAAACAAAATATTTGAATAGACTCACAAATTTCTTCTCACAAAGCAAAATATAGCATTACTGAAATCGACTAAGTGAATAAAGATTTACTACAAATCTACCAAAAATAGAACAGAAAAAATTACTTTCTAATTTATCATTTGAGGCTAATATTAACCTAATATTGAACATAAAGAAAATGCAAAAGGAGAAAAATAAAACTAATATTCTAGCCAGGCTTGGTGGCACATGCTTGTAATCCCCGCAATTGGGAGGTGGAGACAGGAGGATCGCGCAGGTTCAAAGCCAGCCTTGCTGGCTTAAGAGACCCTGTATCCAAATTTAAAAAAAAAAATCTATATCTATATCTATCTATATCTATCTATCTATCTATCTATCTATCTATATATGTATATATATATGTTCTTTAGGACTAAAGACACAAACATTTTTACCAAATATAGATTAACTGAATATAGTTTATATTAAAAATCATATAAAAAGGTGTTTATTAGTAAATTAGTAAATTAAAGAGTATAGAATGATTGAGCATTGTAGTTAAAAATGAATAATCTTGGGGCTGGGGAATATGCTTCAGTAGGAGAGGATTTGCTTAACATATATGAGTCCCTTGGTTTTATTCTCAGGAAAAAATACACAATAGTCTTATTTGATGACTTACTGACACTTTATATTTCAAAAATATTAAAATTATTGAAATTGTGTATACTATCTATCTATATATAACTACTTGTCTTTATAAAGCTTTGGACAGAATTCAAACTCTAGTATTTCTGAAAATTTTTAATGTATGCGATGTAAGTCTATGTAAAAATGTGTGCAAGTAAGGCAATATTTTGAAAATAAACCTCCAAATTTTGGTTCAATTAATGTTAAACAAACAAGATCAATAAAATATAACTCACTGGGGAAAAGATTAATTAAAGTATCAGTAGATTTATATAAGCCTTCTAGTTTCTATGTAGAAATTTACTGTAGAGGGCAATGTAAATAGAATAAGTGATAACATCTAACCTTAGTACTAACCTTAATACTAGCCTTAGGGATTTGCACAGTTTGTTCTCATGCTACAAGAATATGTGAAACCATCAGGGTGCCTTTTAGTGTAGAACATGTGCTGGAAAATTTGGAATTATCCAGGACAAGTTTCCAGGATAACAAACACAATAAAGAGAATCAACCTCTACGACTGAAAAATTCTTGGGATATACATATTGGGAAATCAACGTTCGAGTATATAGCTGAGATATATCTCAGCTATGCCTTTTAGATATATAGCATTAATTATTTTGACTGTGTCAAGTAATTTTAACATAAAAATTAAAAATTGTTACTTTAATAACTGTACATCCTTTGCATCAATTTAAGGCTTCATTTTTGTTTTCTTTTAATGTGTGTGTGGTACCGGGGATGGAATCCGGGGGCATTGTACCTCTGAGTTGCATCCCCCCAACATAGTTTTTAGTCTTTTTTTTTATTTTTGCAACAGGGTCTCACTGAGTTGGAAAGTGACTCGCTAAGTAGCTGAGGCTGTCTGTGAACCACAATCTTCAGGTCTCTGCCTCCCAAATGCTGGTATTATATGCATGAGCCACCATGCTCTGCTCAATTAAAGAATTCTAACACATCTTATATGAAAAGTAATAAAAATATTAATATTTAAATTATTCTTCATTCTACAAACCATTAATTCATTGTCATATAAATGCATATATGGTATATAAAGAATTCCTAAATACATATCTAATTATTTTAATCAAACATAGATTTTTATTTTTAAATCAAAATGCAGAAATGTATTTGTTTTGTAAAAGAACAAACATACTAAGAAATACATTGTATTGTAAAAATCAATGAAAAAAGTCTAGAGCTATAATTTATGAATAATCTATTTTATATAAGATATTTTCTCCAGAAGTAAAACACTTTTTGTCATAGAAAATGTCTGAGTCAAAAGTATAAGCACAACTTAAGTAAGTTATGAATAAATAAAGCAGAGCTATCTATAAACATGTATTTTATTCCTTAAGGAGAAAATTCCTGAAATCTTAAAACCACATTGTTTTGCATTCTCTCAAAAAGTCGTAGAAATAAAATATAGACTAGCAACAATTTATATTTATTTTTTAACATTGTGATTGTATTTTTCTATAATTTTTTCTATACTATTTTTACAGTTAAGGTTATGCTGAAGGTACTCAAACAAAAATTGGGATTGAATAAGATGAAAGAGTATCCTCTTTATAGGATTTCATCAAGGGAAGAAGAAAGTTTACACTGGCTTTAAAAAAAACACAATTATCCAGCTATTATTGTTCCTAATTTGATGATAATTTTCAAGTGTCAGTAAACACAAAGAGCTTGTCAAAAGCTCTATCAGGTTTTTATAGATGTTCTGGGGTCTCAGGGGACTCCATAACTGTGTCTAAGACTATTACTTCTTCCATTACAATTCTTCCTTTTTTATTATATTGGGTACTGACTAAGTTTTCAGCAAAGGTCAGAATATAAGTTTAGTGCCTGAAGGCATACTTTTTCCAGTCCAAAGACAACGTCAAGTCCAAAGAAAGTGTCAAATAAAATAAAGGACCTTTCACTAACAAACTCAATTCTAAAAGCTTCCTCAGTCCCTTTGCAATGAAACTAAAAATACATACATTCTCTAGGTTAGGAGGAATAATGTATAGGGTTAAATTAGTTGTTTTTCTATTTACAGTCATATCATGGAAGTACAACTGATGAAAATGAATATACTACCAATTGTGTAATTCAAAATATGAAATATTTTTTGCTCTTTTATTGCCAGAAATTTTCTATTTCTCTCTGAGAAATAGTTGCCCAAACTGCCTCATTGACAGTTATCATCTCCTTAGTTACTGGTCATTCCCACACTTCCATTCACTCACAACAAAATCCAGAGGTCTACTGATACTTCAAAATGTAAATATGCACCATTACTTAAGTTTATGACAGACACTCTTGCTTAGGAAGTGAAAAATTGCAAGGTCTCCTGAGAAAATAGGTTCATTTTCAGAAGTGCTTAACTTTAATGACCCAGGCACTCATCAGCTGCACAAAAATTGAGTGATATAAAAATGTACCCTGCCCCTTTTATAGGAGCAGGTACGTAGTCTCACAATAAAATAAACTAAGACAGGGAAAAGTGAATAAATGACCAAAAAAAAAAAAAAGAATCAGACACCATAATTTTACCTTCCCCTTATGCACTTATGCATAAAACAAAATGTTCTGGGAGACTTCTCTGTGCTGGATTTGTGGAACTATATTCCTCATTCCTTCTTGTATAAGGATACGTTTAAGGCTAGGAAAGTAGCTCAGTGGTAAAGTGCTTGTTTAGTATGCACAAACTCCAAGGTCAATCCCCAGAACTAAGCAAAGGAGTCTAAATAAAAATAAATATAGCCAGGCGTGGTGGCGCACGCTTGTAATCCCCGAGCTTGGGAGGTGGAGACAGGAGGATCGCGCAGGTTGGAAGCCAGTCTCACTGGGTAAGAGACCCTGCTTCTAAATTTTAAAAAAAAGTATAAAATAGGTCTGGGAGTATAGCCCGGAGGTAGAAGGGTTTCCAGGAACCCAAGTACCACAAAATAATAATAATAATAATAATAATAATAATAATAATAATAATAATAATAATATTGGTACAGCTTGTGAAAAGAACTATGAATATGATGATTAGCATTGTGACATTTATAGGAAATTGTCTTTTATTTAACCAGGTAGGTAATATTTGAGATGCAGGATAAAAGAACATATATGATAAACTAAAACAGAAATAATTTTAAGTAGATCAGTAAAAGTACATGTATACAGGTATCTGATAAAATGTGTGTGTGTGTGTGTGTGTGTGTGTGTGTGTGTTTTGGGTGAAAGATACACTAATTATGCTCTCTGTTTACTTAGCGTGTGATATAGAAAATTATTTAATCCACTGTGGTAACACAATCCTGTAATCCCAGTACATGTGAGGTTGAGACAGGATCACAGGTTTATGGCCAGCCTCAGCTACTTAGTGAAGTCCCTCAAAACTTACTGAGACCCTGTTTCAAAATAAAGAAACAAAAGTAGGACTGAGGCTGTAGCTTTAAGTTAGAATGCCACTGGATTTAATCCCCAGTACTGCAAGAAAAAAAAGAGAGAGCAAGAGGGAGGGAGAGCAAGAGGGAGAGGAAGAGGGAGAGGGAGAGGGAGAGGGAGAGGGAGAGGAAGAGGGAGAGGGAGGGAGGGAGAGAAGCACTTTTGTGCTGTATTTACAAAACTCAATAAACTGCAATTCTGAGAAAGAAACCTAGTTGGACTGGACTGTGAAGGAAAACTACAAAATTTTAAATGGTCATGAACTTAAACATTCAAAATAATACTAGATACATTACAAAAAGTTAATAGACATTTGTGAATATTTTTATAAATTGTAAATATGACATTTACAATTTTATAACATTTTAAATGTGTAACATTTTAAATGTTTATTTTGTGCAGGGTTCATTTACAATGTTCACATTTACTATTCACGTCAACTATATGACATAAATTTGATTATTATCTTTATGTTATAAATGAGAAAGCAAAAGATTTATATACATGAAATACTTGCCTGCAGAAAGAAAGCCAAGTCTGTTGAAAGAATCTGTGCCCAGGGACAATGAGGCTGAAATTGCAGGCTATCTACTGTACTAGATGTCACTGTATATTGCTTTGAAACATTTAAAAACTGATTTGTATTTTTGCTGTTTGTGTAATATAAGTAAAATGTAATTTAAAAAGAAACACATATAGAAATATTGCTACTATTTCTGTTTTCCTACATTTGAAATGTCTCCCTTAGGTGATCCCCTCTCCCAATTCCCAACTCAGAGAATTGAGTATGAACTGGTATACTTTTGCAAGCCTGTAAAGCTTGTACCTTTTTATTTTTTCATGCAATTTTCCTCAAAAGCTCTTTTCCTAAGAATTGTACCCAAAGATATTTTTGCAATTTACTACATTATTATTTGGGGTGGGGGGGGGACCAGGGATAGAACCCAGGGGCATTGTGCCTCCAAGCTACACCCCCAGTTCTATTTTTTAGTCTTTTTAATTTTGAAACAGGGTTTCACTGAGTTGTGAAGGGCCTTGCTAAGTAGCTGAAGCTGTCTGCAAAGCGCGATCCTCGGTGGTCTCCGCCTTCAGAATGCTGGGTTTACAAGCGCACGCCGCCATGCTCAGCCTAATTTATTAGATTTTTGCTAGCCTTTTGACCTATATTAACAATTAAAATAAAAATATAATGGCAATCTGTCTCACCCATATTTCTATAATTAATCACATTGGCGAGACATGTGTATTTCTAACAATGTTCCATATGCCTCCATCTTGAAGATCCTTAATTGTCTTAACAAGACTATTATGGGGATAATCTTTTTTTTTTTTTAACCCAAACCTGTTTTTAATTCTCAACTTTTTAGTCAGCTAAAAATACTAGTGCTGACCCAATTATCCGATTTTAGAGTTATAAACTCATAATTATTTCTTTCAAACTATAATTCTATTTTTTTGGCCAACAGTTACCTACTGATACCGATTTGCATTTTACTACCTTAAACAATTATAGCCATATGTGTATACCTGTCTTTAGTGTTTTGCTATTTTCATTTCTTTCATAGATTGTTCACTCACCATCTGAAATATAGTTACATTTTATTTCTATGATTGAAGACGCCAGTGAACTGAATGTGAGCCTGCAGAAATCAAATATTGAAATCCTAATGCCCACTGCTTGTATTAAAACGTGAGACCTTTGTGGGGGGATTAGTTCATGGGAATGTAACTCTTACGAATAGGATTAGACAAAACACGACACAGAGCTTTCTATACCTCTACTTTTATGTGACAGTACATCAAGAATAAAGCTGTCTATGAAACAGAATATGGGCCCTGCCTTATCAGACTCTCACTAGACTGATACCCTAATAATTCTCCAGAGTCATAATAAAGTTCTGGATTTTATAAGCCATGCAGTATATACCTGATTGAACTGACCAGAATTTTTTTTCAATGATACTCACTTTGCAAGTAAACAGGGAAACAATCTTAACATATGGTAAACAATATTTTATATTTTATTCCAAAACATCCTTTCCCTAAATGTCATACACAAGTTCTTTATTTGTTAAAACTGAAACCACTTACAATTAAAGCTTCTAGTGATTTCCTTATATACTCATAAACTCATTTAATCTTCGAACCATTTATATATCTAACTATAAACCAACTTTTCATAAAAGAATGTGTATTTAATTTTATTTACTGATGTATTTGTCTAATAATCTTATTTAATATCTTAATCAGATTCCGTAAAATACCTGCTCATATCTAAAATAATATTTTAAGTTGTGTGAGCATTTCTCACAATCTTACTCTCATTTCTATTTTGCTATTCAACAGAAAATATAGCTATGTATAAGGGATGTTAACATTTATTTTAGAATTAATGTCATGCCATTACTTAAATTTTATATTCTTGAAATTCTCTGAATAGTGTTACACTCGAATTTGGAATGTTTCCCTAAAACCTCATTTGTTTAAGTCTAGTCTTGGCATGGACAAGGAGGCGGATCACTGGGGGTATGACCTGTCTCTGGCTTCCTCCTTTCTCTTTGCTTCCCAGCTTCCCTAAGCAGCATTTATTTCTCTGCCACACCCTACTACCTTTTTATTTCTATTTTAGAGCCAACTGACCATGAACTGAACTTCTGAAATCGCAAGCCCATAAAAACCTTTTCTCCTCTAAGTTATATTTGCCTGAATATTTTATCACGGTAATAAAAAGCTAATACATATATTTGTATTAATATTGATATTTGCATGTTAATAAATTTTAGTGTTCTGTATATATATATACTTTTTTGTAGGGCTCCATGTGTGTTAGTGTATTCATTGAGATTCTGTCAGAGTGGACCATTATGTTTTATGGTTAAGACCAATGTTATGGTAAATATTTGCTCTCATACAAGCCATTTGCTGGCCAATTTTACTTTAGCTTTAATGTATAAATATGAATATTCATAATATGTAGCAATTTTACAAATGTGCATGAGCAGACAGCAGTAATTGCTGCAATATGTTGAGAGTTAAATTAACTGAAGAAAACAAAAGTGGCAGAAACTAATTAA
The DNA here is from genome assembly GCF_963383645.1 of Muscardinus avellanarius. Taxonomy (NCBI): domain Eukaryota; kingdom Metazoa; phylum Chordata; class Mammalia; order Rodentia; family Gliridae; genus Muscardinus; species Muscardinus avellanarius. Next base: position 24,925,347 of record NC_137790.1, on the reverse strand, counting down.
AAAACTAAAACAGGAGTGAATGGTGATTTTTTTTTAAACTGCCTTATAAAATGTTGAGTAGCCAGTTTTTTGAGAGAACAAACACATGAGAGATTATTTTATTCATATTTTATTGAATATTTGTTGTCTTACTAGTTATTTTTGTGTTAACAAATATATAAAAATAACTTGGGATAAATATTTCTCTGATATGCCCAGAAGAATTCTAATTTTAAAAAGATAATAGTTAAGTAACCAATTTAATTAAAAAATTACTTCATAGCTACTAAATTAAAATGAATTGGCTAAATAAGTTGAGAAATTTAAGACTGACTAAAATATAACACTTGACTGAAGGAATGATGATGTATTGGAAGTTATAAGATGGGCACAATAACAAGCTTTAATTTGTTAGAGGTATCACGAAATCTTGAAAATGATAGTTATATTTTGATGGCAAGCAAGATATCAGGAGATTAAAAAGAAGGGAATTTTGTGGAAATAAAACAAGAAACAGTTGTGATAAAAGTACAATGTGTTCAGAAAACCATATTCTTATTCTTCTTTGTTACATAGCAATTACCAACTGTTCTCTAGCCTCCCCGGAAGTTGAAGATATCCATATTACTGTTAGCCTGAGGAGCATTTCTGGAACCTTCTCATAACTTCTCCATGTTCTCACTGGTAGCAAAAGACTCCAAATACAAAGAAAATAGTGAAACTCCAAAACAAAATAACTCTTCCTGATTCTATTATTAAATATGATTCTATGATTAGGAGTAAGAATTGATGTTTGTGTTGAGGCACTGATATTTGAGAGTTTATATTGTAGCATTAGCTCTTGTCTGATTATTAAAATGAAGCATATTCAATTTTACACCAATGTGAAAAGTGAGAAATCAGAAAGGCAGGTTGGAAATCATAATAAAAGAAACATACTCAATAAAAAACTTTTGTTATTTTTTTAAAGAAAATAAGACTCAACAAAATTAGACAGGATGAAGTAAGATTAAACAGGACTTTTGTTACCAAGTTTATTCTGATAGTAAAATACATAAAAAAGGTGAGAGAGAAAAAAAAATCTAGGGAAAGGAGATCAACAAACAGGCCAAGTTTAGAACTAAATTATTTTAATTCCATAGAAAAATTGTTTTAAAAATAATATTAATTTTTTTGTATGTGTGGTACTGGGGTTCCTGGAAGCCCTTCTACTTCTGGGCTACACTCCCAGACCTATTTTATATTTTTTATTTGCAAACAGGGTCTCTTAATCCAGAGAGGCTGGCTCCGAATCAGCACGATCCTGTCTCCGCCTCCCAAGAGCGGGGATTACAAGCGTGCACCACCACGCCCAGCAAAAATAATATTAATATTTTTATAAAGGTACTTGACAATACAAACAAAAATAAAGTGACAAACAATGTATAAATAAATTTACAAAAAAGCTGGAAATAATAGTGAAAAACTTTGACAGAATGAACTTCCAGCAGTTTTGAAATATGGTTTTGATTAGTAGTGACTCAAAGAAGACATTGACCTTTGATCCTTGCAAGCTAAGAGTAAATTTTTTTCAGGATAATGTTGGCTTACTTTGTGCCAGTTATCTATGTGTGATGAATAGATAACATGTGGCCAGAATCTCAAATGTGCAGTGATACAAAAATGTGCAGTGATATAAAAATTCAGAATATTATGGCTATACATTTTATCAGTGGATTTTCTTAATGGGAATTTGCAGAAACTTAATAGCTCCAAGTGATTAAATTATGATTACAACTGTTTATTTTGAATAAAAACATTTGAATAACCATATCAGAATTAAATGTATATTATATAAGCAAACAAGTTTACAATTCCTATCAAGCTCATCATCAAATTCTGTGAAATCACCATAAAAAAGAGAAAATAGTAAATCAGGAGAAAGAGAAGTCTGCGAAGCACAATGGACAGTTACCTTTATTAAATTTTAAATGAGAATGAAAAATGTTTTAAATGAGAATGATAAATGGACCTATAAATTAGTCCTTCCTATCTTATAAATATATGAAAAAATTTTATATTTGAAAACAGTCAGGGTTGGGTATGTACTCAAATCTTCCTGAATTCAGAGTTTTGTTCTCTCTCTCTTCTCTCTCTCTCTCTCTCTCTCTCTCTCTCTCTCTCTCTCTCTCTCTCTCTCTCTCTCTTTCTCTTTTTCTTTTCTTTCTGCAGTACTTAGGATGGAACCAAGGGGCATTCTACCTCCAAGATAAACCCCAAGTCCTATGTTTTTATTCTTTATTTGAAACAGGGTCTCAGTGAGTGGCAAAGGCCTCACTAAGTAGCTGTGGCTGTCTGTGAACCACGACTGTCCTTTCCCAACCTCCAAAATGCTGTGATTACAAGTGTTCACAACCTTGCCCAGCTTCAGTTTTTTTTTCTTAATGGATAATATATTTCTATTAAACAATATACACAAATAGCATTAATCAGAAATAAAGATAACACCTCATATTGTTTCTGCTACTTGGGCTGTAAAGATTTTGAGAGATAATTTATAAAAATTTTATTTATGCTGACAAATAATAATTTAATGGGTTTAATGTGATGCTTTTATGCAAATATGCATTACAAAATGAGCAAATCAGGCTAGATAATATATCTTTCATTTAGTATAATTATAATGTTTTCATAGTGATAACTTTTAAAATTTACTATATTAGCAACTTTAAAATGCAGTGATAAGTCAAAAATAGTAACACACACCTGTAATCCCAGTATTTGGGAGACTGAGACAGAAAGAATTCTAGGTTTGAAACTAGTCTCAACAATTTAGCAATAACATGTCTCTGTACCCCTGGTTTCAATCTCCAGTACCAAAAATAAAGTAAAATAAAATAATCTTGCTAACTATATTCACCATGTTGTACAGTAGATCACCAGAAATTATTAAACCTATATAAATAAATTTTGTTCCCTACATCTGTTTACATTTTTTTCTTGTAGCTCTGCCCCATCCTGTAGCCTCTGGTAACCGCCATTCTGCTTTTGACTTTTAAGATCAACTTTTATGATTACATATATAAGTGCAATTATGTGACATTAATCTTTGTGTATCTGCCTTTTTTCACTTAGCATTCTATTCCTTGGATTTATCCATATAGCCATAAATGATAAAGTTTTCTCTTAAGGCTGTAGTATTCTGATGTATACACATAACACTGGAATATAGATTGTTTTCAAGTGATGGTTATTGTAAATAGTAGCACAATAAATATGAACATACAAATATTACTTTAATAGACTGATTTATTTTCCATTGCATTTGCCAGGAGTGAAATCACTAGATCATATAATAATTGTATTTGTAGTTGTTTGAGTTACCTTCATATTGCTTTTCCAAATGGCTATACTAATTAATATCTCATCAGTGTTTAGAAATAACCTTCCTCCATGCCTTTTATAACAATTTTATACTTTTTATTTTGTTATTTTGGTAATGTCTTTTCAACAGTTTGAGGTGATAGCTCATTGTGGTTTTAATTTGCATCTACTCAATGATTAATGATTCTGAGCATTTTTTTCATATACCTGTTAGCCATTTGTTTCTTTGCTTTTTGAGAAGTGTCTACCTTTTCTCATTTTCTGAAAAGGATTAATTTTGTTTTGTTATTGAGTGGTTTGAGTCCCTTATATTTGGATATCAATCCCTATCCCACATTTTTTTCTTATTTTGGTACATGGGATTAAATCCAGATATGTTTGATCTTTGAGCTGCAACCTCAGACTTTTTGTATTCTATTAGGAAACAAAGTCTTTCCCTAAGTTTCAGAGGGTTTTTCTAAGTTAATGAAACTGGCCTCAAACCAGAAATCTTCCTGTCTCAACTTTTCAAGTATTGGTATTATAAGCATGTGCCACCAAGACTGGCTGCAAAACTCATTTTGTTATATAATTTGAAAATACTTTCTCCCAGTGAAGTGTTGTTTCTTCACTGTATAAATGCTTTTCTTTACTGTGCAGAAACCTTTTATTGTAATGCAATTCCACTTGCCTTATTCCTTTACTTACTTTGACTGTGCTTTTGAAGTCATATGCAAAAAATGTACAGATTAATATTGTGTAGCTTTTTGTCTATATTTTCTTCTTTTTATATTTTCTTGTCTTACATATAAATTCTTACTCCACTTTGAGTATATTTTTGTACAAGTAGAGGAATACACATCTAATTTTATTCTTCTGCATGTTGATAGCTATTTTTTCAACACATTTATTTATGGATGCGAATTTTCTTACATTGTGTGTTTTTGGTGTCTTCATAGAAATTTGACTGTCCTTAGATGTGTAATTTTATTTATGATCAATCTTTTCATCCTGTTTTAATTCCAACATGTCTGTCCTTTTACAGCAATGGGCTGTTTTAATTATCATATCTTTGTAATATAGCTTGAAGTCCTCTAAGTGATTTTTCATCTTTTCTCTTTCTAAGATTACACTGACTGTTTAGGACTTCCCATAATTCCATACAAATTTCAGGATCTTTTCTACTTATATAAAGAATACCATTTAATTTCCAACATAAATTGTATTTAATATGTCATAAATTGCGTTTAATATGTGTATACACACACACACATACACACAAACATTTTGTATGTGTGTGTGCAATTGTTAAAATGAGAGCAAATAGACAGTGGGATAAATTCTACTTGAAATGATAAAAATATGGTTCAGTAAGTTTAGAGGAAATGGTGCTTTATTTCTATATTATGAAACCAATAGGAATACCTAGGAAAAGCTGGGAAAAATGGAAATGCAAAGGAGTAATGCCGAAAACATTAAACATTTGATATAGCTCTATATGAAATTTGAAATGTTTTCTATATCTCCAGGCATGTGTGATTTCTGTCTGTAGTGTTCCTATATTATATCCTCATTCTCACATCAAAAAGTATGTATTAAAAAAATCAAATGGGCGTTGTGTCACATTCTTGTTGTCACATCTACAGGACGCAAGGAAGAAAAATTATTTGAGGCCAAGAGTTTAAGGCCAGCCTGGGCAATATAGAAAGATCCCTTCTCAAAAAAAAAATAACTTTATTCCTACAAGATTTATCTTCAAAATAAGAATACCTTGTCTCTTGTTTATAAATAAATAAACCTGAATCCATTTTTCTTTTCAGTTTTTTCAGGACTTTTCTCCAAATGTAAGTCTATGTTTTGGTCCCTTAAACTTTACTTTTCCTATGGCATTGGGACTGTAGTCTAAGCATATGCAACAGGCAGGCATATCATTTTCAAATTATATCCAAACTGAAAGTAAATTTTCCTATTTACATTTCTGTAATGCATATTTTTAGAAATATTATTTTATGCTTGCCAACCTATTTCCTCAGGTACATGACCTTGTCAATATTATTTCCCATTTCATTATATTTAAATTGCTCTTGCAAATATATCTAATAACAAAAAACTGGAAAAATGAAACACAGGTTTTTGTCGTTATGTTATTGTAATTTGCACATAATTTTAAACACTATTAGCCATTTTTACTTTTTTAAAAGTATTTATTTTTTTGGTCTCCTGCAATTTTTATTATCAGGTTTAATATTTTGTAGTTTATCAAATACTGAAGTTTTCTTAATAAATTCATACCTACAACACGACTTTTATTTACTCTCATAATTATAACTTTAACATAATTATCTGGATCAAATTATAGCTTATTAATTCTTTGTTCTCTTGACTTTATATTGACATAATTAATCAAATTCATATTTTTTGGCAATATTGGGGATGGAACCCAGAGGCATCTACCTCCAAACTACATCAGCAGCCTTATGTTTTACACTTTATTTTGAAACAGGATCTCACTGAGTTGCAAAGGGCCTCAGTAAGTAGTAGCTAAGGCTGTCTTTGAACCACGATCCTACTATCTCATCCTCCCAAATGCTGGGATTACAAGCATTGGACATATATGAACATATATGGAACATATTTCTTAGCTGTTGGACCAACTTTATTCAAATATAATATAAATGCTGATATAAACACACTTAAGAATATATGTATATATGCAGGTATGTATATATAGCTTATTTGAATATATTACATGCTGTGTAAGATCATTTCAAATCTGTCTCACAGTTTGAAATAACTCTTATATTGCCTGAGGGGAGAGAGAGAGGAGAGAGAGAGAGAGAGAGAGAGAGAGAGAGAGAGAGAGAGAGAATCAGAAAGAGATACACACACACACAAACACAAACAGAGAGAGAGAATATGTTATACTATCTTTCTTTACTATGTAGCATGACTGTCCTCATGAAATTTTTTCTTATATTGGTTAATTTATTACTAATATTTATAATAAAATACATTTGTGTAATGAGGCTCAAGCTACAGATTTTCAAAGCAATAATATTGATGAATATTTTACAGATATAAAATACATTTTATAGATGTCTACCTGGTATAGTGAAACAAAATATATTCTTACTGTTGGTATGACAACACTAATCTTTTTTCAACAATTATTCAGTGAGTGACATTATTTGTACATATTTAGACTGTCATTATTTAATCATTTTGGTGAAGTGTTACTCAACAGATTCTTAGAGTTTGTAAATAATGGTATATCTTAAAGCTTTATAGCATCAAACAGAGAAATGAAGTACAATTAGGAAGAAGTGGTTATTTTTCACACTACTCTCTCTTAATACCTATAAACCTACTTAAACATATAGATATTTCTGTCAAAAAGAAATATGCTTAATGCAGTTGTAGAACAGAAAACTGGAAAAATATTTGCATTGCATTAAACTATTTTCCAGGTCAAATTGTTTTATTTAATTTTATTTTAATGTGTTTTTGGTGGATTATAGTCTTGCACCATAAAGTAAATCATGTTGACAATGACATACATGCACATAGTACTTGGTGAGACACTTCGCCATCTTCCCCTTTTTCTCCCTCCTATTACAGAGTGCCCAGATTGACATCAGTACATTTATATGTATACACATAGTTGATGGTAGTATTTTCATTAATGTCCCTCAGTCTTCCTCTTTCCTTTCCCTTAGATCTTCTCCCTGGATCCTCTGACGTTTTTCAGCATTATCTGGAGCTTCTCTTCTATACCAGTTACTCTCTATTTTGCACATATTAGAGAAAACATATGACCCTTCACTTTCTTTGATTGGTTAATCTTATTTAACATAATATCTCCAGTTCCTTCCATTTTTTTGCAAATGACATAATTTTGTTCTTTTTTTATTGCTGAGTATATTTCTTTATGCATTTTACTATGCAATCTCCCATTGCATAGGAATCAACTCAAGATCAATCAAAGACCTGGAAGTTAGACCATAGACTGTGAAGCTATTAAAGAAAGGCATAAATTCAACATTGCAACATACAGGTATAGGTAGAAACTTACTCCAAAAGACCCCCAAAGCTCAGGAAATTAAAACAAGAATTAGTAAGTCTGATGGCCTCAAACTAAAAGGTTTCTTCTCTTCAAAGAAAATAATCAAGAATCTAAAGAGAAAGCCTATAAAATGGGAGAAAATCTTTAAGAGCTATCTCTCTAACCAAAAACCCTAATGTCTAGAATATGCATAGTATTTAAAAATAGATGTAAAATTTTTTAACTATATAAAGGCCATTAAATGTAAAGACATACTTTACATTTTTATAGCACATTATATTATCTTTACAATAATTATTAATAGATAATAAAATAAATACTGCCCTTTAAAAGTAACTACAATAATTAGGTTATGCAGATAATGCATTTTATTTTGCTCATATAATTTAAAAATTTTCCACTAGAGTAAAAAATTCTAACTGCAGCAAAAATATACGGATTGACCACTGGAGCATCCTTTTATGTCAGAGTATTTCTAGAAATATAATGCTGAGAAATGATGAGGTATGTACCTCATAGACATAATACATAATGCTTTTTAGTCAACTATAAAATTTAATCAATAATTATATTTGTTATTGTTTTTATCTCCCCACATAATAATGTAAGCTCTATGAGTGCAGGGATATGTCAGTATTGCTCTTTTTATTGACTAGATTTGTGGTGGACACAGTATATGCACAACTTAAAAAATGCATCATGTCTGCAAATTCTACTATTTCAAACTTTGTTGATGAAATGGATAATTTACAAAGTGAACATTTGTTCTTAATACAACCACATATTTCCAACTTCTAGTTGGAAATGCTATGACTTGCCTTATGACTTGCATTATTTATCTTATGACTTGCTTAGATAATTAAATTAATATTGTGAGCAGTGCTTAGTGCATGATTTTGATGCGTGCTTGGAAAACCAAAATGCCTATAAGAAAAGAGAAAATAAAGAATATGCTGAGGTTTTAGATGGCAAGGAAGACTTCTTAGGGAATTGGTCCAGAAACCATATGTATTACATTATATAAAAAAAAAATTATGTGCAATTTGTTCATGCCCTGATACTTTGTGTGAAGACATATTTAAAGGCAACTGACTAAGTAATCTGATTAAAAAATTTTGAAGCAGCAGAAGATTGAGATAATGGCATAAATGCTTCCGGAAGGTTATTTCAAAGCTTTTTGTGAAAAGAAAAAGAAGATGAGTGACTTTTTTTTTTTTTGGTGGTGGATACACTCCCAGACCTATTTTTTTTTTAACTTTTTTTTGGAAACAGGGTCTCTTAAACCAGCGCGTCTGGCTTCGAACCTGAGCGATCCTTCTGTGTCTGCCTCCTAAATGCGGGGATTACAAGCGTGCGCCACCACGCCAGGCGATGAGTGAGGTTTTGAAAAGTTACAGTTTAGCCAGAAAAGCTCTATAAAATTTGGGCCAAGGAAAGCACAGTTGCTGGGAAGATATATCCTGGAAAAATAAGTTAAACACTTTTTACAGAGACAATGAGAAATACTTTTAATCTTTCTGAGAAGTTAGCAAGATCCCACCCACTGGAAGACTCAGTGGTATATCTATGAAAACTTGCTTGAAAACATCAATTTAAAAAGAGGTTCTGGGGATATCCTGCTTACATGAGGCCACATAGAAAGTTGTCTTCCTAGGACTCCCACCTTGCCAAGCTTTTCATGTACTCAGAGAATATTGAAGCTGTGATACAAAGGAATTAAGCTACTAATTAAGCTGGCAGCAGACCTTTGCTTCATTAATACGGTCATTGTTCTGTTGAAGTTAAGTCATGGAGGCTTCTACTCTGATTTTATTATTTATTTATTTATTTATTTATTTATTTATTTATTTATTTATTTATGGCTCTGGGGATGGAACCCAGGGGCTTTTGACCTCCGAGCTACAACCCCTGCCCTATTTTTTTATTCTTTTTTTTTATTTTTTATTTTTTGGTGGTCCTGGGGTTCCTGGAAGCCCTTCTATCTCTGGGCTACACTCCCATACCTATTTTATATTTTTGAAACAGGGTCTCTTAAGCCAGCGCGGCTGGCTTCAAACCTGCGCGATCCTCCTATCTCAGCCTCCCAAACTCCGGGATTACAAGCGTGCGCCACCACGCCTTATTCTTTATTTTGAAACCTGGTCTCGCTGAGTTGCAGAGAGCCTCACTAAGTCCCGTGATCCTTGGGTCTCAACCTCCAGAATGCTGGGCTTACAAGCGTGCGCCACCACTTCTGGCTTCTACTCTGATTTTAAAGGAAGGCCTGTGAAGCCAGGATCTGGGTAGCAAAGTTGAAATGCCTGCAGGTAGGCTCTGAGTAGGAAATTTATGAAGCTGTGAGGGTAAAATCAATGCTGCAATGGGACACTAAGAAATTAAAAGTTGACAGAAATGTGGCATATATGCCAAGGAAAAATATGTGGGTAGTGGAGCCATACTAAGAGAGCAGCCACACTGGCTACAATCGGCTGGTCTCATCTTACCATATTTGGCACAAATGCCAGATGTGCACGGGATTCAATATTTTCTCTATTGAGTTTTGGTTTAGTATTGGTCTCATTTCTTCTTTCTATGCTTCTATTCCTCTGTTTTGAAATGCCAGTGTTTATTCTGTCCCATTGTTTGTTGAAATTGTGTAACTTTTTTTTTTTCTTTCTTTTTCAGTACTGGGAATGAAAGTCAGGGGCTTTCTGCCTCCGAGCTACATGCCCAGCCCTATTTTTTATTCTTTATTTTTAACAAAGGCTCACAGCTGAAAGCATGTCTTAATTCTTAGGGGAGACTTTTGAATGGAATTTTTGAGCAATGCTGCAGCTATTAAGATAGGCGACTCTTTGAGATGGACTAAATGCATTTTACATTTTAGTGAGTGTGTGTGGTACTGGAGATTTAACTCAGGGACATTCTGTATCCGTGCTATACCTTCAGGCCTATGTTTTATTCTTTACTTTGAAACAGGCTTTCACTAATTTGTAGAGAGCCTCACTAAGTAGCTGAGGCAGGCTGTGAACCTGTGATCTTCCTGCCTCAGCCTACCAAGTACTGGAATTACAAGCACGTACTACCATGCCCAGCTACATTTTGCATTTTAAAATGGTCACAAGCTTTTTAGGAATATGTTTGAAACCTTACAGTTCGAATATAAAAATGTTCCACAAAAACTCATGTGTTTAAATCATGTTCCCAATACAGCAAGAATAAGAGGTGGGACTGCCTGGAGATAGTGGGTCAGTGGGAATTGGTGTTCTTGGTGGTGCCTCTCTCTCTCCCTCTTTTCTCTCTCTCTCTCTCTCTCTCTCTCTCTCTCTCTCTCTCTCTCTCTCTCTCTTCCTCTCCCTCTCTCTCCCTCTCTTTCTGATTGTTGGCTACCATGATGTTAAAATGTAAGAACTATCTCTCTGCCATGTGTACACTACCACTGTGGGTTATACCGTGAAGCAAGCCCTGTGTACTTAAACCTCTAAAAAAAATTAAGCCCCAGTAAGTCTTTCATTTTCTAAGTTGTTCTTGTTGAACATTTTTGTCATATATATGAGAAAGCTTACTAAAATACTGTGCAAAACTGAACATAGAACAAAAACATTGTACCACAAATTTTTCAGTTACAAAACAAGCATATTTGTGATTTCCATATCACAGATTTGCTTTGTGAATTATTTTAGCACACATAAAGGTATTGTGCCAATGGTCAGACCTAGTTAAGTAAACCAGATTCACATGTTGTTTTGTGGTATTTTAAAATAATCAGTACTATAAGTATGTGTTTTAATAAAAACTAGGGTATATATTATAGAGTGGGTTATAGAGATAAGGATTTCTGAATTTCAATTTATTCATGTAAGCAGCATAGTTATTTTCTTAGAAAATTAAATACAAATTTGGCCTTTCTAATAAAACTTTTATTGCATCCCAGCCGCAATCATAAACGCTAGTGATACAGTTCTCCAAGTGGCTATACAATTCCACTGTACTTCATCCACTATAACTCATTTTTTTCTACCCATGGAAGAATTTATGTATATTTTACATGTTTCCTCAGATTTATTATGTTCGTTAAAACTGCATACTTTGGCAATGCAATTTCATCTGTTTGGAATGCTTCTCTATAACATCATTGAATTTAAAATGTTTATTCATTCTTAAAGATATCATGCCATCTTCTTTGAGAAGTCCCATTCTGCTTCCAAGGAAGCTGACTTGTTTTTATTTTCATATAAATCTCTTCTCTCCTAGACCGTGAACACTGCAAGTGTCAATGATGGCCTTATTTACACTTTCACTTTGTTGCTGCATATTATTTTTAAACATAATGAGGAAAATGTTTGACAAAAGATTTAGTAGGTCAGAGAACCTCTTGAGCTAAAGGGTCTTTTTAAACTAAAAATTTTTATGTGCTTTACAAACTAGAAAAGAGAAAAACTACATCTCTCCTTTTGCCATACTCTAAAAATAGTTTTATTTAACCTTCACAAATTCCAATTAGTTGCTTCTAAAATAGAAAATTATAATAAATCTGGTTTTATATATTTTAGTTGGCTTTATTTGCAGTTTTATTTTTTATGTTTTTTTTATTGGTGCACTATAGTCATACACTTTAATAGGGTACAGATGGTAGGAACATACATGCACACATCATCTACTTAGCTCTTCCCCAATTTCCACCCCATTCCCTCCTGCCTCCTTTCTTCTCATGTTTGGCTTATTGATTGATATGGTTGAATGTGAATCATGTTCATTAGGCAATTTCTCTTTGCCCACTCTCATCTCCCTTAGTAATGTTGCCTTATTTGCTCATCTATGGTTTCTTCTTCCTCATCTACAGTTCCTCCCATGACTTTTACTTCCTACCTTCTACATATTAGAGAGAGCATCTGATTTTTTACCTTTGGTGACTGACTAATCTCAGTATAATATTCTCCAGTTCTATCTATTATCCTGTAAATGATATAATTTTGCTTTGCTTAGTAAAATGTCATTGTTTACATATCTCATAGTTTTGTAATCTATTCATATGTTGGCGGACATCTTGGCTGGTTTCATAGTTTAGCAATTGTGCAGCTATGAACATAGATCCGCATGCATTAGTTTCATAGTTTCATTCTTTTGGGTAGATACCCAGAAGTGGTATTGCTGGATCATATGGTAGGTTCATTCCCATTTTTTCTTTGGTGTTAGAAGTTGAACCCAAAGACATTCTACCTCTGAGTTACACTCCCAGCTCTATTTTTTTTTTTTTTTTTTTTTGAAGCAGGTCCTACCTGTTTACTAAAACTGACCTTGAATCTCTGATCCTCCCATTTCAATTTCCCAAGTACTGGGATTAAAAGTGTGTATCACCATGATTAACCCTATTTACAATTCTAAAATTCAACCTTGGCCTGGACTAAGTGGCTGAGCCTGGACTTCAATCTTTGCTTCTCCTTCTCAGCCTTACAAATACTAAGAATTCAGGTAAGTGCCATCAAACTCAGCATAATTTTATCTTTATTTTAAATTTGAAAGATTAAAATCACTTCCAAGATAATGTATATAGTACAGTTTTTCCAGAGAACAAAGAAAGATGATGGCATTGCATAATCAAAACAAGGTCAGAATTTTTATCAAACAATATTGATATAATTTAAATGTTAATAAGCTAAGTTATAGCTAGAATAAAATCGAGTAGGTACTAATCAGTAACCTGGAAATTGCATTCACTAAAGATTCTTATAAATATTATGAGGGTAGTGCACTAAAGCAGTATAGTTTGAGTTTTTACAAATCCTTTTAGAATATAAAAACTTAGAGATAAGTTCCATAACATATATAAAGTTGATTAAGCTACAATACTTAAGTGATTTTGTAAGATATTATAAGAATAAATAATATTGAAAATAAGAAAATATCTAGGTAAGCATGTAGAATTTTGAGCATAAGACAAATACAGTCCTTAAGATTTTGATTGAAGATTACAACTGTAAGAACGTAAAGTCAAAATTATGTTTGTTTTTGCATTGTTTTAAAATAGAAATTTACAACCTTATTTTAATTTGTGTAATAAGAAGTCACAAAAAAGGAAAGCTATGAGGATTATAAGAGAAATCTATAACAGAGTGTCCAGAATGGAGTCAAGAGCATCTAAAATAGACCATTTTAAGATATAAAAGATAGATTTTCTTCTGACTAACGTATACCAGTGTCATAATAAATATGATCAAGGTTAGAAACCAGTGCAGGTTCCCAGCTGAAAGATTTTCAGTGTCAATATTTTCAGAATGAGAACAGTTGGTGCTTGAGCTTAAATAGTCTTTCTTTTTGCCATTGCTCAAAGTGTCATAAATAGCTGTAGCGACAAACAGCATAAAGAAAATGAAAAAGACACCGTTAAGAAGCTTCATTATTGGAGTGGGTAGCAAAAACAGGGTAAAGAGATAGATAGCACTCTGTGTTTAAATTTAGCCAAATGAATCCAGTAAATATTCATGAAAATAAACTTCATTTTGTTTAATAATAAAATTTTTAAAAATAATAATTTACAGCATCGCTAAAAAATCAATCCTGACACATAAGAATAACAGAAAATTCTATACGTGCATACGATCTATAGGAAACTTGGTAAAATTTTGCATAAGATTGTTAATGAGGTGATAACTAACAGCAAAAAATCATGAAGATGAAATGTGTTCCTTGACTTCTTTTCAAATAATTCAGCTTTTGAATTCATGCTAAAATACAAAAATTCTGGCACAAAATATAATGAGCACAATCATATTCAGAATCTTTAAGAAATTCTTTCTTAATATATAGAACATTACAATTTTAAATCACTATTCTTTTTATGTAGAGTAAATGATTTAAACCTCCCATTTTTTTAGATTCTTGTTAGAAAGTTTTAATTGGATAGTAATAAACATTGAAAGCTGAAGAACTGTTACACTTCCTAGGGACAGTTACTTAAGCCCCATTAAAACCTTGACAGCCTCAGCTACTTAGTGAGGCCCTTTGCAACTCAGTGAGACCCTGTTTCAAAATAAAAAAAAAAAAAAAATTGTCTGGTGTAGCACAGAGAGTTAGAATGTCCTTGGGTTTCATCACCAGTACCTTAAAAAAAAAATTGACTCTTCAATAAGGAAAAAAATAGTAACTTCTCCATGTGCTGCAAAGCCCATTCTCTCTGACAATTTTTAGTTTCATTTGGTATACGTCTAAAGTATTAGATCAGTTCAGTATTTAATACATGGAAAAACTAATTACTTACAAAAATAAAATTATAACTCTCATATATATTCAAATGCAAAACAAAGATTTTTTAATTAAATTGTTTAATTAAATTTTAGTTAAATTGTTTAATTAAATTGTTTCTGTCAAAGAGCATTATACAAAAGTTTTCAGTAATTAAATAAGATCCAGGAATAATTCTGTAAATGGATTTGACATTCTCTTGGTGTTGTATACCAATAATTGAAAAGAGTTACAGGATATACTCCCAGACCTATTTTATACTTTATTTGGAAACAGGGTCTCACTGAGTTGCTGAGAGCCTCACTAAGTAGCTAAGGCTGGCTTTGAATCTATGTGAGCCTCCTATCTCAGCCTCCCAAGTGCTGGGTTTACAAGCATGCGCCAGCACACCCGGCTCCCAAATTTTTATATAAAATATACAGTTAATAAATGAAGACAGTGGTAATATTTTTGGAACAAATTTCTAGAAGCATAATTTTGTAAAATGAAAAAATGCATTTTGAATGCTGAACTTTCAAATTAATCTGCAAAATTTGAAGACTCATTAAATTTCAAACAGTAATCCATGAAAATATATGCTCTTTTCATTTTGGCCATCTTTGAGTTTGTTTATTTTTATCATAATTTTTATTTAAAATAATTAAATGCACATTACTATTGTTTTAATTTACAGTATTTTTGAAAATTATATTCTAAAAATTTAGTCCAATAAATTTAGTCCAATTTATAAATTTATAACATTCCTGTTTATCTTTTACATTATTTTCTTTGAGTTCGTTTTTGTTTTCATTTTTAAAGAAAGCCCTTGTAATTAATGATTTTACACATTTGTTCTATAGATCACTAGACACTCTGAATTGCCAAGACATCCTGCTGCCTCAGCATCTATGTGTTGAGGACCCCCACTCCACATAGTAAAAATCGGCAAAAAGCCCCGAGAAAGAGGTATCGTCTCTGGCAAAAAATATCCCCCACTTTAGATATCCTTCATAACTATTATTCTCTTGGTATTCTTTTAACTCTCTACACGAATTGCTCTGATGATGTGAGTGATAAGTAAAATAAAAAATTAAATGCGAGTAAAATAAAAATAATGTGAGTACGACAGAGTGTGAAAAACACGAGAGAGGTCCGGTACACGTGGCATGTAAAGTTTTAATGGCACGGCTCTCCCGGGGATCAGGGCAAGGCACCATGGGGCCCGCGCGCCTGTCCGAAGCTTGAGGACGTGGGCTCTCCTTTTAAAGGCATGCATCCCGCGAGATGAGGGTTTACTCGCGGGAATGCCCAATTCTCGCGGGGGTTTCAGCCCCTCCCTTGCCCTGCAGAGGTCATGTGACACAAAGTCACATGAGTGCAGGACCCAACTAAACATTCCGGCCTTTTGATGGTAGGGATAATGGATGACGTTGGACCCTCTAGCTTCTTCCTGCTGTCAAGGGGCGTCGTCAGGGGCCCCAGGCCGGGAGGAGTAGGGAGTCCAGTCCCCCAGAAGGGGGTGCAGGTGGGTGCATAGCTGCAGTGCGAATTGGAGGTTACCCTGGACAGCTTAGTGATGTGCGCTTGAGGAGGCTTGAACAGGCAAGGGCTATTAAAGAAAAAAACAAATCATGAGATTGAGCAGGCGACCAAAAAGGAGACTGGCTTACTCAGTACCTGGAGAGCTACCCTGAGCTGGCAAAGAGGATGGAGGTTGAGGGATCCAGGAGCCATCAGTCTTCAGCCAGGCTGAGTAGGGCCAGCGGCAGGGCCTGGTCTGGAAAGGTGCTCCCCCTGTGTTGAGGCACCTGGGGCTCACCCTTTTCCAAGGGCACTGTTCCAGTGGCCCTCCTGGCCACACGCCGAGCAGTCTGATTGGTAGGCGTGGCTTTGCCCCACTTGAGGCAGGCTCCTGGAGGTAGTTGTTGTTGCAGTCCTCCACACCTAGGTGGCGCTCCAGGGGGCTGAGCCGCCACCGCCAGCCAAAGGGCAGCTACCAGGGATCTGCTTTTTGGCAAAGTCGGAGTGTATGCTCCATTTCCGCCTGATTCTCTCTGGAATTAAAACTTAGATGCTATGTTAAGGTTCTGTCAGCTGTGACGGACCTATACTCACAAAGAGCGCGTCCCGGGGCTGGTGTCCGGCAAGAATGGCAACACAGACTCCCCACGGGCAGAGGGTGTCGCCCCAGCCCCGGCGTTTCCCACAGCACCTAGGGCGCGCCCACGCGGGCCGCCCAGCAAAATAGCAGTCTGGCGCGGACCAAGATGGCGACTGTGACATCACCAGGCAGTGACTATGCGCCATCACAAAATGGCAGCTGGCGGGAAAATAAATGGAAGCTGATGGGGGAGAGCATTTGGAAGGATACCAGACCGCTTATAAAAGTTCCTAACTATTCCTGGGCCACCGCAACCTTTTTCCCAACTCGTATCAAGGCAGACAGGCTCTCAGGGCATCTGCTAGTATAAAGGTTCGACTCCCCATAATTGGTTCGCGGGCGGAAACGAAGAACAGGAAATGGGCATCCCCGATTTCCCTGCTCAATCGTTCAGAAACAGAGGTTAAGAGATAGGGAAGAACGTCTTCATTCCTTCTCAAAACCGGAGGATGACCTGGTCATCCGCAGCGTGGTCCCAGTGGACCATGGGACAATGGGTCACCAAGCGCTTGGATTTTAAGGTCCCAGTGGACCGGAAGACCCAAGTCCGGAACCCGCTAACCAAGGGAAGGAGGCAGTTTACCGGAGTGAAGTGTTGCCAGCCAGCGCTGGCTGCGACAGAAGCGCTGAGAAGCTGCTGGGGGCGTGGTGGAGCCAGGGCGCGCGGATGCCGGTGGCTGGTGTGGACGGCACTGGCGGCTGGCGGGATCAGTGGGGGCGCGCAGGCGGCGTGGCTTGCCGGGCCCGCGGCGTGGAGACAAAATGGCTTCCAGGCACGCGCCAGACGCTGAGGCTGGGCCCCGAGGAACACCGCCAGTGAGCCTGGCTCGGGGCGGGTGGGGCAAACCGGCCAGAGGTCCCGGCGGTGACCGGAGAACCAAGCTGGAACGGTGCTTTAGGAGGTCCAAGTGGCAGGCAGAGGTCCTGGCCCGCGCAGGCGGTTGGCAGGCAGAGCAAGTGCCAAGCTGCCTGGCTCGGGCCGGAAAGATGGCCGCCGACTCCTAGGATTGGTTAGGAGTGGAAAGTGGGAGGGATTAAAGATTGTGAGGCCTCCAGTGAGGCCATGAGGTGGGAGGGGTTAAAGATGGCGAGGCCTCCAGTGAGGCCATGAGGTGGGAGGGGTTAAGGATGGCAAGGCCTCCAGTGAGGCCATGAGGTGGGAGGGGTTAAGGATGGCGAGGCCTCCAGTGAGGCCATGAGGTGGGAGGGGTTAAAGATGGCGAGGCCTCCAGTGAGGCCATGAGGTGGGAGGGGTTAAGGATGGCGAGGCCTCCAGTGAGGCCATGAGGTGGGAGGGGTTAAGGATGGCGAGGCCTCCAGTGAGGCCATGAGGTGGGAGGGGTTAAGGATGGCGAGGCCTCCAGTGAGGCCATGAGGTGGGAGGGGTTAAAGATGGCTAGCCTCCAGTGAGGCCATGGGTGGGAGGGGTTAAAGATGGTGGGGCCAAGATGGCGGCCCCCCAGTGATTCCACGTGTCCAAGATGGCGGGCCAAAGCTGGCGACCCCCCCCCCCCAGTAATTCCATGTGGCTGCTTACCGGAATGGCCAGGCCCAGGCAGCAGGGGTGGGCAGGCACAGGGTGAAGGGCGCCAGGGCGCGAGTCCGAGTGGAGGAACCAGCTGGAGCGCGGGCTGGACTTGGCGGGCTGGGGGCTGTTTAGCAGAGTGGCGGTCACCTAGATGGAGGAGGCAGGCGGCCCCGGCAGGCGGGTCTAAGCAACGCCAGGCGCGGAGAAGACATAGGCGCGCGGTGTGGCGCAGTCCGCGGGCGGCGCGGTCCCATTCCAGCAGCGGGCGGCGTGGGCAGGTGGGAACGGCGGTTTTAGGAGGTCCAAGTGGCAGGCAGGAGCAGAGCAGGTGCCAGCATCACCCAAGGAGCCTGGCTCTGGGCGGGTGGAACTGGCAGCCTGGTGGCCGGCGGAGCCTGCACGCCCCGGCAGTGGTGGCTGCGGTGGGAGCAACGCCTGCAAGCGGAGTGCTGGTGTGGGACCTTGCAGTCGAGGTGCTGGCGGGTTGGAGAGTCCGGGGCTCAAAAAGAGAGTAAAAATAAAAAGAGAAAACAGAAAAAAAAAAAAAAAAAGGGAAAAAAAAATGGGGAGGGACCCAAGAGTTCTCCCGGTTCGGCACCAAATGATAAGTAAAATAAAAAATTAAATGCGAGTAAAATAAAAATAATGTGAGTACGGCAGAGTGTGAAAAACACGAGAGAGGTCCGGTACACGTGGCATGTAAAGTTTTAATGGCACGGCTCTCCCGGGGATCAGGGCAAGGCACCATGGGGCCCGCGCGCCTGTCCGAAGCTTGAGGACGCGGACTCTCCTTTTAAAGGCATGCATCCCGCGAGATGAGGGTTTACTCGCGGGAATGCCCAATTCTCGCGGGGGTTTCAGCCCCTTCCTTGCCCTGCAGAGGTCATGTGACACAAAGTCACATGAGTGCAGGACCCAACTAAACAGTGAGATCAGAAATTGAGTCCGTGGAAATAAACGTCCTTGGCTTTGCTCAATAGTAATGAAAAAACTGGCCAGAACTCAGATGCTGTAATAAGCATTCCAGCTCAGACCCTCACTTTATCACTAACTCAGGATTAAGCCATTAACTAGCTCAGTTCAAGGTAACCCTGTTTACCCTTGAGACCCTGCCTAGAAACTTTGGGTGTGACTTCAAAGCAATTTGACTGAAGGACAGCTTAATTGCCAAAATACAATAGAGCCAAGGAGAAAGACTGTTGACCTTTACACCCAGTAGGAGTGTCCCGGAGACAGTGAGAATGCCGCATGGCTAGAAATGAAAGTGACAAAATAAAGGACAGACGTTTTAAATATATATGTATGAAGGAAAGGAAATACCGTAAGAGTAAGAAAGCACTTTTTCATGAAGAAGAGCTTATCATAAGAATGTCCCGACTGGGAAAGAAAGGAATTAGAAAGTTAGAAGCAGGTTGCAGAGGGTTTGTGATAAGGAAATGGATTATTAGAGACCAATAGGCCTTTAATAGGCTTTTTGTCTAAAAAGGAGTGTTCAGCAGTTAAGGAAATACATCTGACAACTAAATCCAAGAACTTCACAGTGTTATTTGTGATGTCTTATTTGCCAAGCTGTGTTGTGAGTTTTTGTAAGCTTTCAGACTTCAGAAGGCAAGGCGGATGAGATCTGAGAGACGCCCATCGCATCTCCCTGGACGCCACATCTCCCCATGCTTGTCATTTGGATATAGATGGAAACTTCAAAAAAGAAAGCAAAAGAAGATTCCATGAGAAGGCGTATTCTCCAAGCCCTGGGCCTTGGGCGTGCCTGTATTGCCTTTGGAATTTACCTTTGGACCTGCCCTGCTGCGATATCGGAGGAGTTAATCTCCTAAATGCTGGACTAGTCATTTACTTTGTTTATATGTAATTTACTATTGTTTTGCTGTGATTGCCCCCCTTCCCTTTCCTTTTTCTCCTATTATTAATCTCACTGGTGAAGGGTATAAATTTCTCTGGGTTCCTGTAATAAATTGTCATTGGCTCAAGAAGCCTTTGTCCACCTCAGATTTCTTTCCCAAGCGTCGTACCCAAAAACTTAGGGAATTCATAGAGGGAAAGGAATCGCTGCAGAGAGTTTTCTGCAGAACTCCACCTGCCTTTTGCCCCATCTTTCTGAGGCTCCCGGTCGCGAGTGGACTTGCCCCCACAGGACTGAGCCAGTCGGTAACACTGAATTCTATAGATTTTAGAGTTATTTTGTGAGAAAATTTATTTATTCTACAGTCTTCTGTAAGTTTTAATGTGTCTTAAAGTTTAAAACTTACAAAATTATTTGATTTTAAATTTAGACTTAGAGGCATTTCAGTTAGTTTTTAAAAATATATTCTTTTATCTACTTTCTACATGAAACTTATTGACAAAATATCATCCTTAAAAGAACAAAGCTTTGAAGGATAAATAACAAAAACAAGAATATATAGTTTTTTTGAAAAGCTAATATTGTGAGGCATACTTTTGTGGTAGTTTAGTGATTACTCTGTGTGTGTGTGTGTGTGTGTGTGTGTGTGTGTGTGTGTGTGTATGTGTGTGTATTTTACTGGAGATTGTACATTATATCTCAGAACTATGCCATATTCCTATTTCATTTTTTATTACGAAACAGAATCTTAGTAAGTTGTGGTGGACTTTGCTAAATTGTCCAGACTGGCCTCAAATCTGCAATATTCCTGTTTGCTAAATTGTCCAGACTGGCCTCAAATCTGCAATATTCCTGTCTCGGGCTTCCAAATACTGGGATTACAAATGTACAACACTATGCCTCGCTAAAATCTCCACTATTTTACCTAATAAGTTATATAACTACATAGATGTTTAATATATTCCAATTGCACATAAGATAAATTCATTTACTGAAATGATAATATTAAAGAAACTGTGTTATTTCTTCTAAATGTTTTTGTTTACTTCAGTAAATACTAAAAATCATTTCTTATTTATTTCTTAATAATATTTGTTTTGTTTTCTTCAGTTCATAACAATAATGTTTATGGAATACTGGAAATAATATCATTCATCAGTGTCCAATGTTTACAGTATGCAGGCAGTTCTTGACATTTGCAGTCTGACTAGAGTTGAGTTTCAAGTGTATACAGAGGATACAACAAATCGTCGCCATTAGAGCCCATTCATTTTTGACAAAGGAGTTAAAAACATTCACTGTTGAAAAGACAAGCTTTTCAACAAGTGGTGCTAGAAAAACTGATTATACATATGTAAAAAAATAAATTTAAGCCTCAATCACTCAACTTATACAAGAGTCAACTCAAGATGGATCCAGTACATAGACCAGAACTTAAGATAGATAGATTAAAGAAAGTCAAGAAGATATTAACACCTGAAAAATACCATACTGACTTTATGAAGTGATTATCTTTGATAGAATTTTCTTTTTAGCCTAACTGGTTGTCAGGTCAACTAGCCTCTATCCTTAGAAGACAATATCTATGGAATGTAACTATAGAAAAAGCACTGCTAATCAGTCAGTGCTCTTTCTGACAATGTTCAGGAAGCTTTATGCATCTCGCTACAAATTATAAAATTCAACAGAGCAACATAGACAAATCACAACCACACCAAAATAAGGTGGTTCTGAATGATTCAATATTGGTAGAAAACTTTGTTCTAGAAGTTTAAAATAAGTTTATTTAGATTGTAGCATCCATTCAATTTTGAGTGAACATCACGATAAAGTCTTAAAAACTGTGAGGTACACAAGCAAGTCTCTGTTGCTAATCATCTGACATGAGTTAGAAAACCAGTAGCTCACACTGAATACAGGATTCATAGAACGCTACCTTGTTTACATTTATATTTTACTGCTGCTTACCTGTCTATTCTCATGTTCATCTTCCTCGGGTGTTCTTTACAATGATGGCGCAAAAGAAAAAAATGACATTTGGAAATATATCCATAGGCACACATAGGAACACGTACACACAATATTTGTACAAAGAAAAAGGGCTATGCTAAAATAAGTCCAATGTAATCTAAAGTACTTCATATAATTCATCCCAAATTTAATAGTTTAACTACGAAAAAGTGCTTTAGCTACTACCTCAATGCCACAATTCAGTTTGTTTTCCTCTTTTTTTATGATGTTTTCTCTTGTTACTATCCTTGTTTTAAAATATATAATGGATTCACCTTATTTTGTACACAGACACACACACACAAATACACACACATGTGCCAAATAATGCTATAGAAAACAAAGTAAAATAATTGATATTACCGGTGTTCAAGATTTATTATAAACCTGTAATAATTAAAATCAAATGGTTGTAGTAGAATAAACAAAAAAAAAATATCACTATACTATAAAACACAGCCAAGAAATAGACTCACAGTAATGTAGTTATACAAAAGAACAAGGCAATATAATAGAAAAACACAATCTTAGAACAAATGGTATTGGAACATTTGGACATACACATGCAAAGGCATAAATATAAACAGAGCTCTTATGCATTTCACAAAGTTTAATTTAAAATGCAGCCACTTGGGAAGACAGTTTCATGGCTTATAAGGACCAAAATTTGGAACACTATCACAACCAGATGCAGGTTAGAATGTGTAGTATGAATCTATTTGGTAGTGGTGGAAATACAAAATGGTCTAGACATTTTGAATGCAAGTTCAATATTTTTTTATAAAGCTAAATAGATTTCTACCATATGATCCAGAAGTTTCACTTTTGGGTATTTAGCCTGATGATTTTAACATTTTTGTCCACACAAAAATCTATATAAAAGATACTTTTAATAACTCTAT
Source organism: Muscardinus avellanarius (assembly GCF_963383645.1). NCBI lineage: Eukaryota > Metazoa > Chordata > Mammalia > Rodentia > Gliridae > Muscardinus > Muscardinus avellanarius. The sequence continues at coordinate 24,902,304 of NC_137790.1, read as the reverse complement.
TAATTGCCAAACTGTGAAAGCAATTAAGATTCATTAGGCAGCACAGTAAAGAAAAGGTAGTACATGCAAACATCGGTTTATCAGTCAGCACTAAAAATAAACAAGATATCATACCATATGAAAATACTGAGAAAGCTGGAGTGTACGTTACTATGTAAAAGAGCAATCCAAAAAGTGTGTACACTATATGATTCTAATTATATGAACTTTTAGACAAAGAAAAATTGTGGAAACAATAATAATGTTAGTGTTTACCTGGGAATGTGTAAGAGACTATAATGAAGAGATGGAGCACCAAAGATTTTTAAGATAATGAAAATATTTATGTGATAACATAGTAGTGAATAAATTTTATTGCAAATTTGTTAAAATTCACAAAATGTAATACTAAGAATAAACCCTGTTAACTTCTGGTAATTATAACATATCGATATAGACAATTCTACCATATATGCCATTGTAGTGGGGGATGTGTATAATGGGAGAGGTTCGTATTTGAAGGTAGGGGTATTTGAGAATCTTTTATCCTCCCTCTAAATTTTGTACTGAACCAAAACTTCTAAGAAAAACCAAATTCTCTTATTCTAAAATAGTCCAATCAATTTATATATGTATGTATAGAACACACACATATATATAGAATAAATACACATATAGAACATATATATACATATATGTGTATATGTAACACATTAATCACGTTTCATCATTTTTTCACTATACTTATCTTAAATATTTAGGTGTATGAAAAGCATTCCTTTCTCAATGAAGAATTCATGCAGTCCCAAGATTTTTGGTATAATATTTAAAATTAAAAAGAAAAAAATTATCAATAGAACAAATAATATTGTTGATATCCATGTTTATATTAAAGAATCCCCATATACCCCTGTTCCCACTTTTACGATGGCATATTTGGTACAATTATTGCTTTATTTCAACTAATTAAAAAGATCTAAAAAACACTCCCACTCTAGCTAACATCTTATTTTTCTCTCAGATTCATGAAACTTTTCTTAAGTGAGTTTAATTTCTCTTCAATTAGGCTAGCAAATATAAATTTTGAAAAAGAATACAGAGGGTTGTTTTTACTCTAGACTATTTTTTTAATGGCTTTAACCCAAAACACTAGAAAATCACAACCAAGATAGTTCTATAAAATTGAGTATCATTCATTAAAAAGGGCATTTGGAACTAGGACAAAATATGAAGAAGATAGATGTGAACTTTACATTTTATGTTAATGAGATAAATTTTCTCTTATTTCTTCATGAAAATAAAACAATACAGCACAACATTACTAAGTAATGGAATGGAAAGGAAATAAAATAGACCATAACTAAGTAGAAGCTGACATCAAAAATGATTCATTGCTGATATTAAATATTAAACTGAACCACTATCTGTGGTAAATTTATTAATATAAGCATACAGTTTTAGAACTAAAAGCAATTTTGGGCAATACATTTAAAGAAAAGTATATTAAAGACTTTTGAAAATGTATATAAAATAATCTATAATATATTTGCAGCAATATTTTAATTGGTGTTATTTCCATTAACTTTCTAAGTTAAATGATAACATATATAATAGTTTTATCTGTGTTATTATTGTCTTGTTATTATTTCCTAATATTTTATTTATTACTTTATATTTGACATATATTTTTATGTTTGTGCACTTATGTCATATGTATTACTAAGAAATGAATATATCAGAAATATCTCTTTTTTCTATTTGTATTATAATTTAATAATAAACTTTACTATCGTCAATCCCTTTTTAACTTTTCTTCTTTGTAGGTAGCTCTCAATAGTCTTAATAAATTATTTAAATATAAATTAATTACTAATATTAAATAAATAACTATTAAATTAAATTAGCATTAAATAACTTACTAAATAGTAAACTATTAATTAAAATACTTAAATATATATTCTTTCTATATTCCTTTATATATTTTTATAGAATTTTAATTTATTTTGTAATGCTCAGGTTCCAGGTTTACCCTTTCTCCATACTTAAGTTTTCCTTTCATGATTTAATTTTATCCACTCATACCTTACTAATCTTTATTTCTCAGCATTTGTGATTTAGACTTGGCTAAACAGAGGTGCTCTGGATTCAATATGACTATAATTTGTTCAAGTCTTAGCCTTCAGTGGGTTAGAGAATTTTCAGTCTTAGGGGCTTTTAAACTGATATGAAAAAGATACCATAAAATAGCTAACTTATTTTTTCTTCATCTTGAGGATTCAAAGTTTTAAGATGGAGGAAGATATGGTATTGGATAAACATCTGCTTTCTAGCTCATAGATAGCACTTTCTCCATGGTTTTCACATGATTGAAACTTAAAATAACACCCTCAAGCTTCTTTTATGCTGGAATTAATCTTACTCTTTATTCACAAAAATTCTCCCCTAATGACTGAATCATTTTCAAAGGCTCTACCTCCCATGCTATCACCTGGGACATTAGGATTTTAACATATGGATGTTTGTAAAGGGTCACTTTTATGCAAATCATTGCAAAGTTTTTCAAGACATTGTTTCAAATGCTTGGATATTTTCCATTATATCTATTTATATATCAAAAGACAAAAAGCAAATATCAAATTACATTTTATATTTAAGTGCATTCAATTTTGATTTTATATGTCAACTTTACTAGATCATGTAGTACCTGATATTTGGTCAAAAAGTATTGGGGGTTTCTGTGAACATGAGAATATCTTTTGAATTTGTATACCAAGTAAAGAGGTGGGTCTCTGCAATGTGAGTAGAACTCATTAAATCAGTCAAAGTTCTGAAGAGAACAAAAACACTTACCCTACCCTGAGTGTGTGTGTGTATATATATATTTCTGACTGATGTGTTCAAATGGTACATCAATATTTTTTCTGCAATTGGAGTAGAAAGAAAAAAAATACTTCAGCTATTCCTATGTGCTCAGCTTGATGTCCATAAAATGAAAATAAAGCTATCAGCTGCATCATCTCTTTTGGATCCACAATTTCTCGAATCACTCAGAAGATTCTGGGAATTGCCAGGCTTTATAATCATATGTACTCATTACTTATAATAAATCTCTGTGACTCTTGCCACACGTACAAATGTATCTAGTTCTAGTCCCCTCCCTCTCTCTCTCTCTCTCTCTCTCTCTCTCTCTCTCTCTATCTCTATCTCTATCTCTATCTCTATCTCTATCTCTATCTCTCTATCTCTCTATCTCTCTCTGTGTTTGTGTGTGTGATTTTTACTAGAAATTGGTTTCTAATAATGAATTCAATATTTTAAAATTATATAGATATATTATGTGAGTTTGTATTCCATTTCTCTGGAGAACCCTGAACAGCACAGTATCAATGTTATAATCACAAATTCTTCCTACGTTATATTAATTTGAATCATATATGTGATCATACTTATAAAAAATAAAAATCCAAGATTCTCTGTCTTCCAAATTTCTGTCACCTAGCTTCTTTTCTCCAATTGCCAAATACACTTCAATGTCAAGTGACAAATGAGATTCCAGTTGCAGTTTGGTTTCTCAGGAAAGGCATAGTGAAGAAGGATTACAAATAGATTTAGAGAGGTAGGCAATAGATATTTAATACTATATTTATTTTGTGTGAATTCAGTCAAATAAATGTGTAAATCTGTTTTAAATTATATTCTAAGCCTTATATCACTAAAAAATGAAACAGTAAATAATATAATCAAAAATTAATATACACTATAATCTTAAATGATACAAGTAATTTTTCTTTAATTCACTTTAATATTTATTGTCAAACTGAATCCTTTATGGTTATTGTATTTTAGAAATAATTAAACACAAATAATATGTGTTTTTGTTGATGAGACAAACTGGTATGCCCAAATGTGATTTGGTTAAAATTAAAAATGGCATACTAGAACCAGGCATGATGGCACAGGCTGTGATCCCAGCATTTGTTAAAATAAGTTTTGAATAAGTACATAAAAATACTTCAGCTTTTCCTGTTCATGTGTGTACAATAGTTATATTTGCAAAACTAAAATTGGAAGAAATAACATATATATCTGTAAAAAGAATGTTGGCCCATAGTCATGTTATATTTAACAACTTTTATAATGAATTCTTGGCATTTAGTATTGTCCAGAAAACACTTAGGATACATTATACCTGTTTAGGCAATTTTTGCATATTTTAATAAACAGTTCATTCTAGTAACTCTTGTATATTTTGCATAATGCCTTGCCAATTAACAATAATTGGTATTGCTATGGCTATAATAAAGGGTAGCATAAAAGTATTAGGAATTATAAAATCAGGCTAAAATATTATTATTGCCTCAAGTTAAAAAAATATATGGGTAAATCAATAATATTTAATTTTTTTGACCCAAGAAGCTCAAATAGAAGGATAAAGCAAGATGTAAGTTATATAAAAAATGTATAAAACATAGATGTTTCATAAAACACAGGAAATATTATATTAAATATTATTTTCAGATCCATCAAAATGTCTGTATAGCTTAGCACTTTGCTGCTACATATTTCTTTTTCTTTCAAATGCCATTAAACTATATTAATAACAGTAAATAACTAGATAAAAATGGTTATAATACTTAATGGAAGAACAATAATAATCATGAAAAATGTTTCACTTTCTTCCAAAACTATCTTGCTGGTATTATTTTGGGCCTTTATAGTGTATTGCTAAGGATTGCTAAAAAAGTGTTAGCAATTTGTGAAAATGCCATCATGTTAATGTATATAGCTTTCTTCCTGTTCACATTTTGTAAAATGCCACACATTATTTTACTTTCATAGATTGCCAACATAAAATATATCTGAAAATTTTTCTGAGTTAAAAAATGCAATGTTCATTTCTTCTTTGCAATTTTCTTGGTAATTTATTTTTAAAAAGCAGTAGACATAAGTATATTAAAGTTTAAATATAAAATAGTTTTAAAAAAGAATTTAGTGTGCAAATAAATGAACAATTGCAATTTCTTGCTCATTTATTATTTAAAATTTGTTTGGATATTCTTGCTGTAGGAAAAGCCATTGTCTTAAAAACTGCATCATTGTTCCTTATGATAGCCTTGTCAAAATGATTAGATGTTATTCCTGAGGAATATTCATTCAACAATTAATCTCAGCCAGAATATTGTGGAAATCCTGCTTTACATTTTGTTCCCAGGTCCTTGATTTAATAGACAACTTGTAATTAAATTTTAATTAGAATTCTTACATTAGACATGATATTTTATTTTTGTCTTTCAGAATCTACTATAATATAAAAGACAAAATAAGAAAATAGGTTAATGTGATATATTTAATCAAAAGAGAAGTTGTTTGTGAAACAAAAATTAATCTTAGAGTAGATGTTCAATATTGTTACTCTTTCATGCAACATCTTTTATTGTTTGTCTGTAAGGAACCCATTAGTGATGACCAGTATCCATTTACTCTGGTGATTTTCAATATTTTAATAGTTATATATTCAAAATAACTATATATTTAAAAAATTCACTAACAAGTTCTACTTTCTAAACCAGGAAGGCATAGAGGCACACACTTATAATCCTTGTTCTTGGGGGACTAGACAGGAGGATTCAAGGGTTCAAGGCAGACTAGAGGAATATAGTGAGGCCCTCATCATCTTAGGAAGATTTTGTTTCAAAAGAATATAAGCAAAATAAAATAGAGCTAGGGTGTATGTAGCTCAGATGTAGAATTCCCCTGGGATCGATCTCCACTACCACAAACAGAAAAATATTATAATTTTTAGATATTTGTAGAATATAATTTTCTGTTTTCATCTATATTAGACTTTTTCAATCACATTTGTCAAATTACTACCTCCACTTAAAAATATGAGGTTTCAAGCCAGGTGTGGTGGCCCACGCTTTTAATCCCAGTGCTTGGGAGGCAGAGATAGGAGGATCGCACAGGTTCTAGGCAGGCCGCGCTGGCTTAAGAGACCCTGTTTCCAAGTAAAAAAGTATAAAAACGGTCTGGGAGTGTAGCCTGGAGGTAGAAGGGTTTCCAGGAACCCCAGTACCACCTAAATAAATAAATAAATAAATAAATAAATAAATAAATATGAGGTTTCTCATTACTGCTGAATTTTTTCCAGTCAATTTTCTTTTGCACTTGGTATCGAATCCAGAGGCATTCTGAGTTACATCCCAACCATATTTTTTTTTTTAATCAGAGTCTCAATAAGTTATTGAGGGCCTTAGTAAGTTGCTGAGGTTGTCCTCAAAATGAGATCTTCCTGTTTCAGCTTTCTAGTTACTGGAATTATAAATATAAAACCATGCCCAGCTCAGGCAATATTTTTAAAGTCCCTATTTCTGATACAAGTCTGTTTACAATGCTTGGATTTTTGCTAAGAAAAATAGAAAATGTACAGTAACTTGGATCCAATTTTAAAATTTATAAAACACAAAATATGTTTGGTGGTGTAGCTAAATGTTAAAATGTCCCTGGGTTCAATTTCCAATACAACACATATACACATAAATAAACACAAATTTAATTTAAGAGTTTAAACAATTATTCTCCCTATCAACTAATCCAGTGACACAGTGTGTACTTAGACAACTTTCAGTGAAGCTATAACTTGCAATTATAATGTTTTCAAATCTTATCACATGCCTTTAGTCTACTGTGAAAGCATAGCTACTACAGACTTTTCAGAATAAGATAGAAATTTATTTTCCAACTTAACAAGTTGAGAAAATATTCAAAATTTATGTGATAAAACTGCAGAGTAAAAAGTAAGAACCAAGAGCACACTTGAATTTTCATGTAAAGTAACTATACTGTATAAATCTGAGGGAAAATAGATGACTCATAAAAAGACAAGCACAGCCTTTGTAATAACCAAATATTAAACTAATTTAAAATAAAACTACAAAAATGGGTCAACATTTCTTTTTAATATAAATGAAAAACCTCTGCCAGAAGTGTTGGCACATGCTTGTAATCCCAGCATTCAGGAGGCTGAGACAGGAGGATCAGAGTTCGCGGACAGCCTCAGCTACTTAGTGAGGTCCTTCGTAACTTAGTGAGAGACCCTGCTTCTAAATAAAGAATAAAAAATACGGCAGAGAGTGTAGCTTGCCAGTCGAATGCCCCTGGGTTCCATCCCCAGATCTGCAAAAAAAAAAAAAAAGAAAAATAATCTCAAAAACAATGTTTAATAAAAGTAGCACCTGAAATATTTTTTAAATTTTATTGACAATTTTAATTTATTATTTGTACTAAAACCATTAAAGTAACTGTACAAAATATTTAGTGATATGAATAGCCAGCGATAAATTGATCCTTGTTAATTATTAATTTCTCTCTCATAGATTCGGCATATAGGGACTGGTAAAAAATATTGATGTGTTTCACTTCAAAATATAAAATGATACAATATTTACCAGATATTTTCATATGTATTTTTCATATAAATATCACAACAGTGATAAGAGTGGATTTTTTTAGTCACAATTTTATAGATGAAGAAACACAACCTTAAAGTTCCCTAGCAACAATTACACAGCCAGGTAAATGATAAAATAAACTATATTAAAGTATTAAATTAAACAAAATTAAATTCTCATTCCAAAAGAAGAGATACCACAGTAGCTACTTTAGTAATATAATCGGTACCTTTTTAGAATAGTTAAGAATTTTTGTGTGTCCTCACTTATAAAAACAAACACAAACTAAAATTATCAAAATTAAAGATACATATATATATATATATATATATATATATATATATTTGTGTGTGTGTGTGTGTGTGTGTGTGTGTGTGTGTGTGTGTGTGTGTGTGTGTGATACTGGGGTTCCTGGAAGCCCTTCTTCCTCCGGGCTATACTCCCAGAACTATTTTATACTTTTTTATTTGGAAACAGGGTCTCTTAAGCCAGAGCGGCTGGCTTCGAAACTGCTGGATCCTCCTGTCTCCACCTCCCAAGTGCAGGGATTACAAGCGTATAGAAGTATAATTTATAATTAGCCACCTGCATATTTTATAATCTTAATTTATTAAGATGATCTTGATTTATTTTTAATTTCTAGATAGATAATTTTCTCTATCTTATGTTTATCAAATATACTTAAATGAAGAATACATAATATTTCCATAAAAGTAAAAATGCTAGTGAAAATTGTGAACATTTTCAATCTATTTTCAGGATTTGGGCTCATATTCATTGATATCGTATTTTTTATTTTCTGCAGTTGCTATCACATCGCAAACTAAAATTTCGAATTAATTTTGAGTCCAACTCATTTTGTAAAAGTAGATAAAATAGATTTCATCCCATTTGAACTCTGGTTATTTATTTATTTATTTTTATTTATATTGGTGAGGTACAAGATGTAAAGGCATATATACACATATTATTTTTGTATAACTTCCCCAATTCTGACCCCATTCCCTCCCCTTTCCTTCCTCATGTTTGGCTTAGTGATTGACTTTGATATGATTGTGTATGTATATAATATGCACTAGAGAGTCCCCTTTTCTCCTCTTCCATCCTCTCAGATAGGCCACATTATTTGCTCATCTATGGCTTCTCTTTCTTTGTTTAGAGTTCCTCCAATGACCCATTTTCTGTCTAGCTTCCATATATTAGAAAAAGCATTTGATTTTTTATTTTTTGTGATAGACTAATCTTACTTAGCATAATGTTATCCAGTTTCATTCATTTTCCTGCATCTCTCTCCACCTGGTATCTTATTATAAATTTACATATTTTAAAGCCATTATAAATATTTCAATAAAGATATTTCAATTTTTTGATATAAGTATATTGGTTAATATTATTGATTTCTAGTTTAATAATTGAATACACAATTGATTATTTTTTCTTACTTTTGACATATTTTTGCTAAGCTTGCCTATTGTTAAAATTTTGAATTTATTTTCTTATCTGATGATATTACATTAACATTAATTTGGTAAGACAAGAAGTTCTAATCATTGTCTTATACAAAATAATGTCTATACTCAAATATAGTTTTATTGAGAATCAGTATTTTTATATTTTGCTCTTAATTCATATTTAAAGTGTAATCTAAGTAGGTTTTATAATACTTGGATTAAAGTATCTTTATAATATTTTAAATACTTTTATTTGAAATTTTTATCAAATTATTTTGCTAAAATATAAACCTGATCTTCAAGACATAGTTCTTTGTTAAAAATTAACTTTAAGGCCAGGCGTAGTGGTGCATGCTTGTAATCCCTTTGCTTGGGAGGCAGAGAGAGGAAGATCGCAAAGGTTCAAAGTCAGCCTCGCTGGCTTAAGAGACCCTGTTTCAAAATAAAAATAATGTAAAATAGGTCTGGGAGTGTAGCCTGTAGGTAGAAGGGTTTCCAGTACCACACACACAAAAAAAATAATAATAACTCTAACCTGGCGTGGTGGCGCACGCTTGTAATCCTTGCACTTGGGAGGCTGAAACAGGAAAATCACACAGGTTCGACGCCAGCCTCAACTACTTATTGAGACTCTCAGCAACTTACTGAGACCCTGTTTCCAATAAAATATAAATTATTCTGGAAGTAGAGCCTGGAGGTACAAAGACCCTGGGTTCCATCCCCAGTACCACAAAAAAAAAAAAAAACCTTTAAAACTTTTTATTTTGTTATGTAAACCATAGTTTATTTATTTTGAATATAGAAAAAGTAATTGTAAAAAAAAAATCAGTGATTAAAAAGGGAATGAACCTGGACATGGTGGCACACACTTATAATTCCAGTACTTGGTAGGCTGAGATAGGAGGATCACGGGATTGCAGCCAACTTCAGCTACTTAGTGAGGCTCTCAGCAACTTAGTGAGAGCCTTCTTCAAATAAAGAATGATTTTATTTTTCTTTATTGCTTAATAGAATTCCATTGTGGGCATTTTCCATAATTTTGTAATCCATTCATCTCTTGATGTGCAACTAGTTTTGTTTCTTTATTATTTTCTTGTATAATGTCAATAAATATTGTGTTTATAGGTGGTGTTTATGTCTGAAAATAATAATTTTTTAATATTTTATATTCTTACAATATTGCCCTATTTCTTCTTCAATCTTTTATATATTAACTTTAAAAACAACTAAAAAATGTTTTACAAGAGAGCTTTATGGGAATTTTGCTGGATTGAGTTCATATATTAATTTGATAAAAACACATTCTTACAAAATTTCCACATTCTAAATCTAAAATTATATATTTATTTGTGTATTCTAAAGAAATAACATTCACAAAATGTAATTTTTAAAGTTTATTTATTTTTGTATGTTACATATATTATTATGTATTTTTTCTTATAATGATTTTGAATATGTTATATATTTATTTTTTATTTCTAGTTATCTTCATACATAAAAGTACACTCAATTTTTGTACATTAAATGTCTATGTACAAATATTTATTTAATATAAATTATTGATAATTTAAAAATTATACATATATTCATTTATGTTCCTTGTAAAATACAGAGTGTTTTGGTTTTTTTTTTTTTTTTGTGGTACTGGGGTTCCTGGAAACCCTTCTACTTCAGGGCTACACTCCCAGGCCTATTTTATATTTTTATTTGGAAACGGTCTCTTAAGCCAGCGAGGTTGACTTCAAACCTGCGAGATCCTCCTGTCTCCGCCTCCCAAGCGCAGGGATTACAAGCGTGCGCCACCATGCCCGGAAAATACAGTTTTATTTATTACTTTACATGCTTGTTTAATTTGTTTCTTTTTTTCTTCAAAAAATGGTCTTTTCTTATTGTATTGGCTGTGTATTGTATGGAATAATAATATGGTTAATTAAAACATCCATAAAATCTTTTAAGAAAAACTCACTTAGGCGAGGCGTGGTGGCACACGCTTGTAATCCCCTGCTTGGGAGGCAGAGACAGGAGTCTGCCTGGTTTAAGAGACCCTGTTTCCAAATTTAAAAAATTATAAATATAGGTCTGGGAGTGTAGCCCGGAGGTAGAAGGGTTTCCAGGAACCCCAGTACCACCAAAACAAAACAAAACAAAACACCCAAATAATTTTAAATATTCTTTCATTTATGACACTTATATTTAAATAATGAATTTATTATACTTAATTTCTTATCACAGCTTACTGTAATAAGTATATTTTAATGAGCAATAGCTTTTGATGCATTTAAAATTGGTAATATATGTATTGCCCATGGTTGTTAAATATTTATTTGGTTTAAAATATAATAGGTAATAGTTTGATTATTGTAATATCATTTTAAACATTTGAAGTTAATTTATTTTTTATTATATTTATTTGTTTGTTTGTTTATTTATTTATTTATTTGGTGGTGGTACTGGGGTTCCTGGAAGCCCTTTTCCCTCCGGGCTACACTCCCAGACCTATTTTTATACTTTTTTATACTATTTAATATTTTTTTATTTGGAAACAGGGTCTCTGAAACCAGCGAGGCTGGCTCCGAACCAGCGTGATCCTACTGTCTCCCACCTCCCAAGCACAGGGTAATAAGCGTGCACCACCAAGCCGGGCTGAAAGTAATTTAACTTTTTTTTTTTTTTTTTTTTTTTGTGGTGCTGGGGTTCCTGGAAACCCTTCTACCTCTGGGCTACACTCCCAGACCTATTTTTGTACTTTGTATTTGGAAACAGGGTCTCTTAAGCCAGCGCGGCTGGCTTCGAACCTGCGCGATCCTCCTGTCTCTGCCTCCCAAGCATGGAGATTACAGGCGTGCGCCACCACACCCGATGTTCATTTAACTATTATTTAAAAATAACAGAATGCCTAAAGAAATTTAGTGACTTATCTGCATGAAAGATACAGGTTTCAAATTCATGATAATATGGGCCTGTTTTAAAGGAGAAATCTTCTGTTCAAAGAGCTTAGTATGGAGGAGTAAACCCATTTGTGAGCATGCTGCACCAATTATAATACATAAACTAAATCATTTAGAGTAACTTTTTATAATAACTTTTTGTGGTTTCTCAATACTTTTCTCTAACTACAGAACTGGATCAAACATATAATATTGTCTTATATATTCTCATTATTTTCTCCCTTGTTTTTCTCCAAGGAAAGGCGAGTCTGCTGCTTTTGTTCATCTTTGATCTATACTACTCAACAAATCTTCATCACTCTACAGGAATATAAAAAGAATAAATCTTTCCATGAATGGAAAGCAATGTTCATTTCTCCAGATGCAATCCGCAATTAGAGTTGGCATTGAAACGTTCCATCTCTAAAATGCCTGGTCTCAAGTCAGGAATGTTTCTCTCACGAGACACTTGCTTTACTTCTTGGATTCTAAGATCTCTGCTGCACAAATACTATTATATAACAGTTTTTCTTGCCTTTTATTTTGTATTTCTTTTTTTTTTTTTTCTAGAGCACTTACAAAAGTCTAACATAATGTTAATCTGATTGTTTCTTTGCTTTACTGTGAGTTAGTCCAGGTCTTCTGAGATGCAGCAAACAAGATAGAATTATTCATTCAAGGTTATCTGTCAGGGACAGTGCCTGTGAGAAAAATAAATAAAAGAACTGAGAAATTCTGAAAAGCTGTCAAAACTTAGCATTCGTTGGCATTTGATAAACGGAAGTGGAAAGGAAGAAAAAGGTGGAACATCTTACAGTCAAAGACATAGGAAATTTGGCAAGGCTATTGTAAAGTCCTTGCACTAGATTGCCCCATAAGAGCACAGTATCTATTAGAAATAGGTTTTCTTTAAGAATCTCTTACTCACTCAGGCTTTAGCAGAAAAAAACTACTACACCAAAAAGATGGCCTCGACACAAATGTACTAAAATATTCCAGAGTATTAGTTGTAGAAGACAATAATTCTCTTCACAGATAAACTCAAGTGTTACTTTTAGGACTGTTACAGATTACAGCTACCTATTTAAGCACAGGTATCTTCTTCACCAACAATAGTACTTGGGCCCGATTCAATAAATGTATATAAATAACTGAATTGTCTCTAGAAAAGTTATAGATATTTAACTTTTCTACAGTGTTTTCTTGAACATTAGCCTTCTTCCAAAATCCAGTGGTATTTAAGACTATAGATTATCTGTAGATTAAGGAAGATGCCTGAGTCTGCATCTAAACTTAAAATTGATTGGAAAGATTGTTTTAAAGGTATGATTTGGAAAGAAACCAGAAACCAGAGTTTTTTTTTTTTAATAAGTTATCATTATCACTAATCCCTGAAAAGTAATTATAAGGGACTTCAGTGAAAACTAAAATAGGATCAATATTGTTGAATTCCAGAATGGTGTGTGGGCAATCAAGTCTAAAGTGCTTGTAGTGCTTTTTTTCTCCCTCATTAGACATAGCCACACTTTCAATATCATTTAAGTGCAATGTTTTTTTTATGATTTAAGTATATTATATTATGCTAAAGACAAAAATAGGATTTCCAGAGCTCATAGAAGTTGGAAAACATATTATGTTGAAGCAAATATTTTGTAAGGCAGAGGAAGAATTTATAATGCATGTTATAAATAGAAAATAGTTAGCAAAGTATAATGCAAAGTAAAGGATAGAATTAATGGTTTATGTAAAGGCAAAAGACTGTCACTACAGGTAGAACTAACTGAAAAAGTATGTATCTAAAATATTAAGAAACAAAAATATTTACACCTCCAGGCTGATAGACATATCATCCCCTATTCAGTCACTCATTACTGATAGTGACAGTGGCTCTATTTGGAGCTCCTTTCTGCTCTACTTGAGAAATGCAGTAATAAAGCAAGTTACTCAATGAATTATTGTCATTATTCTTATTGGACAAACACACTTGCCACAGATATTGCTAATAAGCAGACACACGAGGACCTAGGGTTCTCTATTCAGCTGGTTTGCATTTTCAAACTCCAATTTTGATTTTCATAACTGTATTAAAAGGAAGGGAGGATGTTTTCAAAAAAGGAGAGTGACTCAGAACATTTGACTATTATGTAACACAAAATTTAGAATGCAGTCATTTCAGGCAGGCATCGTGGTACATGTCTGAGGATCACGGTTCTCAGACGGCCTCAGCTACTTTGTGAAGCCTTTTTCAACTCAGTGAGATCTTTTTTCAAAATAAAAAATAAAAACTAGGGCTGGGGTTGTAGCTTGGAGGTAGAATGCCCCTGTGTCCCATCCCCAGTACCAAAAAAGAGGTAGAATGGCCCTGTGTCCCATCCCCAGTACCAAAAAAAAAAAAAAAAAGAGAGAGGTAGAGGGTTAAAAAAATTCAGAAGCTCAAAAATCACAAGATATATATAAAATTTTAGAATATAGAAGGTGTTAAATATAAAATATCTTCTAAAAAGCTCACTTATTATTATTCAGAGTTGATAAAGCTGAGTCATGAGAGTTGAGGGCAGTCTTACACTCTCCCTTTCGCCCTTTCTCTGCTTCCTGCTGTAACGATGCCAAGATATTTGAAGACCCTAGCCTTACATAAACTGAAGTCCAAAATCTACAAAGAAAACTGACTTCCTCTAAGTTATATGCTCAAACTTTTAGATTATAGTATGGAGATTGCCAAAACAGAGAAGATATATAATATCATCTTGTGGAAAATTTCTCATCAGCATATTGGACTTCCTACCTCCTGCACTTGCCGGGATCATGGTGAGTCACAGAATAAAATATTTAATATATGTCAAAGTTTAAATTAGACAAAGCTTTATTTTTTTATTACAATGATGACCAATTATGTTTTGCATATTGGAAATACCATTTATGAAAAAAATTTTAGCACTTATTCAAAGATGCAATTTTTGGTATTTGTCTTTATGTTCATTCTGATTCAAACTCATTAAGAATAGTACAGTGAAATAAAAATTCTAGTCATAAAATTAAATATTGAAACAAGAGACTCTTCTGGCCTTGGGTTACAAATAATTAAGGATGTGTCCAATTCTCTGTAAATAAAAAATTCATTCTCTCTGATTTCCCATGCACATTTGTAGTTTGCTAGTTTCATTGGTAGAAGCGATATCAAAAACACATTTCAAGGCTTCCTACTGATTTGAGAAATTTATTGTATCTTAAAGGCTGTCAGAAAAATTTTCAAATTACTACTCCAAATTATTTCAACAAGAAAACATACTGAGGTGTTCAGGTAATGGAAAGGGAAAAAGATTAACATAAGTGTCATAAAAATGATAATGTGGTGCAGAAATCATAAGCAGTCAAATATATTTTGTAAGGAAGATAGTGTGCTAAAAATAAAAGAAAATGTCTTATTCAACATTTTTAATTCAACTCAGTATATGTATTTGATTTCAATGTGAAAAACATATATTTCACGGTCTTTTGCACCTAGAGCAGGACTTTAAGACTTTTTTTTTTTATGCATCTGGGGATGGAACCCAGGGCATTCGACCACCTTTCTACACCCCTTGCCCTGTTTTTTTTTTTTTTTATTCTTTATTTTTTTGAAGTAGGATCTCACTGAGTTGCAAAGGGCCTCACTAAGTAGCTGAGGCTGTCCATGAACCGCGATCCTCCTGTTTCAGCTTCCCGAATGCTGGAATTACAAGAGTGTGCCACCATGCCCAGCTGTCTTAAAACAATATTTGGAGAATGAGACTTCACTACCTTGCCCTTGGACATATATATATATATATATATATATATATATATATATATATACATATACATACATATATATATATTTTTTAATTAAGTTAGCCAAAAATCAATTGAAGCAGATATCTTTTTTTTTTTTTTTTGGTGGTACTGGGGTTCCTGGAAGCCCTTTTACCTCCGGGCTACACTCCCAGACCTATTTTTTATAGGTTTTTATTTGGAAACAGGGTCTCCTAAGCCAGCGCGCGCGGCTGGCTTCGAACCTGCACGATCCTCCTGTCTCCGCCTCCCAAGCGCGGGGATTACAAGCGTGTGCCATCACGCCCGGCCTGCAGATATCCTACTTAATCACTAATAGCAGAGACTAAACTCAGTATTATTTTATAAAAAATATTGTGATTCTTTGCTTCTGTATAATAACTGTAGTAATAAATTATTTAATTTATCATTATTGTCATATAAAATGTGTTTTAATACATATTAAAATGTTTTTAAAATATTTTAGAAGCAGAAAATTGTTAGTGGAGAAAAATTTTTGAGTTGGAAAAATACCCAGCTGGGTGTGGTGGTGCACACTTGTAATCCCAGTACTTGGGAGGCCGAGATAGGAGGACTGTGCACATTTGAAGCCAGCCTCAGCTACTTAGTGAGGCTCTCAGCAGAGTAGTCAGACCCTGTTCTGAAGAAAATATAACAAAATAGGTCTGGGAGTACAGCCCGGAGGTAGAAAAACCCTGGGTTCCATCTTCAGTACAAAAAATAATAATAATGAAAAAAAGAAAGAAAGATAAAAATACACAAAATTGTCTTTTTGGTGTTAGAAAATTAAACCCAGAAAAGATATAAAAAAATAAGTTAAGGCATAACATTTCGATCGAACCTAATTTGCTTAAAAAAAAAGAAAACTTTCTGTTTATTTTTATACGTTTTTTTTTCTTAAAATATTTTTTTTTGATAGGTGTGGTAGTGCACAGCTGTAATTCTAGTATTTTAGAGGCTGAGACAGAAGAATCACAGGTTCAAGACCAGTCTCGGTAACTTAATAAGACTCTATTTCAACATAGAAAATTTAAAAAGGAGGGAAATATAGACTCGAGGTAGAACAACCCTGCATCCAACCTTCAGTATCAAAAACAAATGCAAAATAAACAAACAAAAATGTTCCTCAGGGAATCAGCAATAGTGATAGAAGTAATGAGTGTGGACATGGTGGTGCTGATTGAAATAGGTACTGTGTTTTTTACAGAGTACTTGTGATTTAGTAAAAAGTCAGAAAAAGCACATTAAAAGAGTGTTGGACTGTAAAGTTATCCAATTTTATAAGATATTTTTGGTGCGTTGTATCTAAAATTTGCATTATCTATGACTTGAGTAAATCTTCCATAGAACAAAATTTGTTAGAGCATGGGCTTAGTGAAGAAAAATTATTGAGTTAGAAAAATACCCAGCCAGGCATGATGGTGCATGCTTATTTAATTTGCAAGATTGCAAAGAAGATGACAGAGTTAATTTGCACACTTATTTAATTTGCAAGGTTCTAAAGAAGATGACAGAGTTCTGTAGGTAGAGAGAAGAAACAAGACACCAAGCAAATTGAGCAGAACAAAAAGTTCTGATTTGGGAGTAATTTCAAAAGCTCTGGAGTTACCAGCTGAGCCATCTCTGTTTTGATAAATCTCGGAGATTAGCAGCAATCTTGAATAAAGCTGATGTAAAGATGTCTTTCAGTCAAATAAATTACAGTAGAGGCAAATGCACATCCCAAGGGATTAATTCAAAGAATTGTTAAATAATAGATTGCATTACCATAAAATATTTAAAGTCACCTGAGGTCCTTAAATTTTTCCGAGCAAATATTGTTTGTCATAATTAAGAAAATACAAAATCACCATTTTCCAATTGGGTGAGGTTGATAAAAACGCATAACGTTTTAATTTTCTAATATATTTAAATCAACTATTTTGTTTTAGTAATACATGACAGCATATATGTTCCAATGTAGACTGAATTATTTGGTAAGACCTTTTAATATATTTATAGGTGCATTGTAGTCTCACATCACGATTTAGTTCACAGTGATAGGGGGATGCACGTGGCGTGACGCTTGGTGGGCTATCCTCTGGCTTGTAATAGAATCTTAGTTAAAATAATCTATTCATGGGCTATTTTTCCTGAAGCATCTCATTGATTTGTTGGGAAAAGTTCAATCAGTGACTGTGACAAATTAATTACTGGAGACAAAAGTTGCTCACATCTCCTGCAATCCTGAAACAAATAACACTGGCAGAAAAAAATTCGTTAAATATTGTTTGTAATGCATTTTAATTAATTATATTGTTAGGAGGCTTCAAATAAATAGAGTGGATGCATTTTAAAATAGCACATCAAAAATACTTTAAATTTCTTAAGAAAATATTTAATAATATTGGGTGATAAAGCTTGTTATTCTTGAAGGAATATGTTTTGTCTGAGCATAATGTTTTGTTTCAAGGAACTGATGCATCATGTGCTTGAGACAAATTATGAATTTTAAACAGCAACTTAAGATTGCTTTGTATCTCCAACCTGATAATTGGTATTAATAAGGTTTTGTGTATAAAATAAAAGAAGTGCTATAGGAAGTAAAAGAGAAATGACATTTGGCCACTATCTTCTTGAAGTTCTTCAAGTTAATAAAACAGATCCCACTATGTTAATTAGTTAACATAATACATAGCATGTTACTAGAATGACACTGTTATAAAATATTAGAAATATAATTCTGAAAATCATCTTCTTATAGAATGATAGAATAAAAGCTTGCAAGTCAGGAACTTAGGCAATACAACTGAAGTTTTACAGGGATTGTAAAATTTGTGCTAAGAATTCTAAGTGAATGGAAATTTTATAATAAAGCAAATAGGTGCTGGGCGTGGTGGCGCACACTTGTAATCCCTGCACTTGGGAGGCTGAGACAGGAGGATTGCACAGGTTTGAAGCCAGCCTCAGCTACTTAGGCTCTCGGCAGCTTAGTGAGACCCTGTTTCTAAATAAAATATAAAATAGGTCTGGGAGGATAGCCCAGAGGTAGAAAGGCTCCGGTTTCCACTCCCAGTACTACCAAAAAAAAAAAAAAAAAAAAAAAGAAAAAGAAAATAGGTGCGGGTATGGCAACATGGAGAAAATGAGATTAGGGTTCTAATTCTGACCCAGCAATTATCAAGATATATTTGTTCAGTAAAATAATTAAGCTTCTTGTGTTTTAGCATTCACATTTATATGCAATTTATCTAGTATAAGTAGCTAACTATAAAGAAAGACACAAATGTTTATCCAAATAAAATTATAATCACACTTTAAGCCTTTACCTGCCAATTTGGTAACATGTTCACATTCAGAATATGTTAACTATACCACTTTGGAATAAGGCAGGTTAAATTTATTTTTCTGTCCTTATTAATATACAATATCAGTTAAGTTAAATAAACCATTAACATAAATAATATCTAGAAAATGAATATAATAACAATTATCTCCTATGTTTTCTATAATTTTAAGGTGTAAGTTAGAAACGAACTATTTTGTTATATCTGCCATGTTGTATATATTCAATGCACTTTAATTAAATTTTTAGATAGTAAAATTTTTTATATTATTTTTAGTAGGAAAAAAGATTTTCCCCAAATTATTCTTAACTTAAAATTTTGAGAAACTTCACCTAAAATACTCCCTAATGTGATAGTACTTTTCTTTGAATTATTTCTCTTTATTTTTACCACCTTTTATTTGCCTCATTTAATTCAATGTTGGTCAGTGACTCATAAGTTAAGTGGATTTACATAAACTGGTAGTTTTGGTTAGTAGTAAACACTCTCAAATAGTAAAAAAAAATTGTACATTTTTTATTATTATACATTGAATGTCTTCTATTAGATAAAATACTGCACAAATGACTACAGTGTTCATTGGTAAACAATTGGATTGTGTTCAGGAAGACCATGGATAAGATGCTGTTTGAAGAAAAGAGTGAAAATAAAGTAGAATAAATATTTAGAAAGAAGGAGCAAACTACACAAATTATGGCTGTTGGGGAAAAAAAGTGTTCAGTCACATGGAATCAGGGAGTATAGGTAGGTATGGATATTGAAAAAATTACCAGTGAAGTTTTGACTCTCCTTCCATTAAGATAAGGAGTTGTACCTTTTACCATTTAGTTAGGCAGATGTCTAATCCATATGACTATAAGAGTGTGGAAAAGGTCCTTTAACATTTATACGGAAAATCTTATGCAGGGTACTCCTAGGCCTCTGATTATTCACACTAGGCATCCTGAGCGACATCATATAGGTATTCTTTTATTTGAATTTAATAATTTTATTATATTTTGTAACTTACTTATTTTTATTTTAAATATACATATTTGTGAGATGAGGTATGATAAATCCATATACATTTATAATACTTAATAAGAAAATCTAGATAATTAAAGTTTTATCTAATTACTTTTGGATTGGGCCTTCCAGTTTTTCTCTTCTAAGTATGCATAAATTATATAATAGGTTTTGTTAAATATGTCCACCTAATGCTCTATAGTATACATTAATTTTTACCTGCTTTTTATTCATTATAAAACTTCTATCCCCCGTACACATACTAGCATCTAGTAAACCATTTTCTATGTTCATGTTGACTTTTATGTGTCCGTATGTAAGAGAAAACATGTGTATTTGTGTTTCTTTGTCTGGCTTTTTTCTGCATGATAAAAGATTATTTTTTTCATAGCTGAATAATACCACATTACATATGCAGGATTATCTTTATCCATTCATCTGTGGGTGAGCATGTGAATATTTTGAGTATCCTAAAACTACTATGTTTTGAGTAATCAGAGTGTAAAGATTTTTTAACTGTTAAGTACTCTGGGTGATAGTTTTTGCCTTCTATTTATTTGTACTCATGTGGCAGACGTCTGAGTGAAGAACATTCAGGTTGAGGCCTCTGATCATTATGCTATCCTTGTCTTCATATGTTAAAAATTGAGGTTCCAGATACTATTAAAGAAAGAAAATAATTTTATCTGTTACTCCTACATAAATCCCTTATTCATAAAAACAATTTTTTAAAAAAAATCGGCTGTTATTTCTAACCAATACTCTTTGGAGTAGTTTGCTTTTGGAGATGATGTCCCCAAAAAGATAATTTCAATTGATTTGAGATATTCAATTCACAATATTATTAGTAGACTATTCTTTTTCTTCAGAATTATGTAAAAAGGTGTCCATTAACCGATGAATAGACAAAAATGTGGCATAAGCACAACTAAATTTTATTCAGCAATAAGGAATAAAAGAAATGGAACTAAAGAATACTATGCTATGATTTGTCAGTCTCAGAAAGTCAGGGGTGATCTGTTTAATCTCATTTGTGGAATTTAGAAAATTGAAAAAATAAGGGAGTTAATAGGGCAAACACAGATCTGTACAGTAGTTGAAGAAAGTTAAGGGTGAAAGTTACAGAGGAGAGGAGGTAAGACTAGGAATAAAAAGAGTCCAAAAAATCTATGCCTATATGTGAAGGTATTATAACCAATCTCACTACCTGCAATAGGAGGGAAGGAAAAGCGTGTTGGTTGGAATGTGAAAGGAAACACGAATGACCTGTGTGCATGTATAATTTTAAGTCATGGAAACTAACCATAATGTATAATTGCAATGCAAAAATAAAATAAATAAGATAAAATAAAATAAATTATGCATATTCTACAAACTTGTAAATTATCTCTAAATCTAAGCTTCTACATGAAGAAATTTTTGTAGCAAAATTTATATTGTAGGTATGATTTTTTTTACTTTTTTTATTAGTAAAAGATTTATCTTTTCTTTATTCTTAAAAAAAAAACAAGACCCCTGAGCACAAGAAACTAAAAGGCAAATCAATACATGGGATTGCATGAAACTGAAGAGCTTCTGTACAGCAAAGGAAACTGTCAAGAACCTCAATCAAGAGGCAACAGAATGGGAGATTTTTGCCACCTAATCCTCTGATAGAGGACTAATATCTAGAAAATACAGAGAACTCAAGAAACTCAACACTACGAAAACAAATAACCCAATAAAAAATGGGCAACTGAATTAAATAGACACTTCATGAAAGAATACATTCTAATGGCCAACAAATGCATGAAAATATGCTCAACATCATTGGCAATCAGAGAGATGCAAATCAAAACTACCCTGAGATTTTACCTAACTCCAACTAGAATGGCAATCATTCAAAACACAAACAACAAGAAATGTTGGCAAAGATGCAGAGAAGTGGGAACTCTAAAACATTGTTGGTGGGATTGCAAATTAGTGCAACCACTTTGGAAAAAAATATGTGGAATCCTCAGAAGAATGGGAATGAACTTACCATTTGATCCAGCAATACCACTTCTGGGTATCAACTCAAAAGAATGAAAACTAAACTACCGAACTAATGCATGCGTATATTTGTTCATAGCTGCACAAATCACCATTGCCAAACTATGGAACCAGCCAAGATGTCCATGGACAGATAAGATTATAAAACTGTGGGATGTGTACCCAGTATCACTCAGCTATAAAGAAAAACACAATTACATCATTTAAAGGGAAATGGATGGAACTAGAGGACATTATGCTAAGTGAGATTAGCCACAAAAAAGAAGAAATCAGATGATTCTCCTACTATGCGAAAGCTAGGGAGAAATGTGTTTCAGGAGGAACTCTAGATGAAAAAGGAGATTTTATAGAGGAGCAAATAAGGCAACCTAACTGAGGGGATGGAACTCTTTAAAGTGTATGATGTACTTAAAGGAACATATCAAAGTCAGTCACTATGCCAAGCATGGGAAGGAGAGATGGAGAGGGAGTGGGGGTGGGAATAGAGTATGAGCTAATTGGGTGATGTGTGCATGCATATATGTCTCCACAAGTCTTTTATCCCATTAAGATGTATAACTATAATACACCAACAAAATATTAAAAAATAACAAAAACTTTAGTAAAGAACTTTAGCTTTGATGTTTGTTTTTCATCAATTGAAGTATCACTACATTGTTTTTTGTTTGTTTTTGTTTTTTTTAATTTTTTTTTATTGGTGCATTATATTCAAACATCATATTGGGGTAAAAAACTTGTGTGTACAAACATGTACTCATTACTGATTTAACCCCTACCCAATTCCCACGCCATTCCCTCCCTGTCCCTCCCTCCCTTGCTTGGCTTAGTGATTGACTTTGCTATGTTTAAGTACATTGTGTGTTTTAGAGATTTTCCTCTTCCCCCCTTCTTTCTCCTCCTTTAGGTTGTCTTGTTTTCTCCTGTATAAGATTTCCCCTTTCAAGAGTTCCTCCTATGACCCATTTCTCCCTAACTCTCACATATTAGGGAAAGCATCTGATTTCTTATTTTTTTGTGACTGACTAATCTCACTTAGCATAATGTCCTCCAGTTCCATCCATTTCCCTGAAAATGATGTAATTGAGGTTTTTTTGATGGCTGAGTAAAATTCCATTGTGTACATATCCCACAGTTTTGTAATCCATTCATCTGTTGATAGACATCTTGGCTGATTCCATAGTTTGGCTATGGGGAATTGTGCAGCTATGAACATAGATACACATGCATTAGTTTGGTACTTTGGTTTCTTTTCTTTTGGGTAGATATCCAACAGTGGTATTGCTGGATCAAATGGTAAGGTTGTTCCCATTCTTCTGAGGATTCTCCATACTGTTTTCCAAAGTGGTTGCACTAATTTGCAATCCCACCAACAATGTCTTAGAGTTCCCACTTCTCCATATCGTCGCCAGCATCTGTTGTTGTTTGTGTTCTGAATGATTGCCATTCTAGTTGGAGTTAGGTGAAATCTCAGGGTAGTTTTGATTTGCATCTCTCTGATTGCCAGTAATGTTGAGCATTTTTTCATGCATTTATTGGCCATTTGAATTTCTTCTTTTGTGAAGTGTCTATTTAGTTCATTTGCCCATTTTGTTACTGGATGCTGTTTTCTTAGTGTTGAGTTTCTTGAGTTCTCTGTATATTCTAGATATTAGTCCTCTATCAGTGGTTTAGGTGGCAAAAATCTTCTCCCATTCTGTTGCCTCTCGATTGAGGTTCTTGATAGTTTTCTTTGCTGAACAGAAGCTCTTCAGTTTCATGCAATCCCATGTATTGATTCTCCTTTTAATTTGTTGTGCCTTTGGGGTCTTGTTGAGGAAATGTTTGTGTGTGCCTATGTGTTGTAGTGTTGGACCTATGCCCTCTTCAAGGAGCTTGAAGGTCTCTGGTTTAATTTCCAAGTCTTTGATCCATCATGAGTTGACTTTTGTACAGGGTGAAAAAGTGGGATTACTATCCAATTTTCTGCATATGGTTAAACAGTTTTTCCAACACCATTTGTTGAAGAGGCTATCTTTTTTCCAGTGTATGTTTTTGGCCCCTTTGTCAAAAATCAATTGGCTGAAAGTGTGTGGACTTGTTTCTGGGTCTTCTATTCTGCTCCATTGGTCTATATATCTGTTCTTTTGCCAGTACCATGCTGTTTTTATTACAATGGCTTTGTAGTATAGTTTAAAGTCAGGTATTGTGATTCCTCCTGCGTGTTTTTTGTTGCTGAGAATTACTTTGGCTATTCTGGGCTTTTTTTTTATTCCAGATAAATTTAAGGACTGATTTTTCTATGTCTGTGAGGAATGATCTTGGTAGTTTAATGGGCATTGCATTAAATCTGTAGATCACTTTTGGGAGGATGGCCATTTTAATAATATTTATTCTGCCAATCCATGAACATGGAAGATCTTTCCATCTTCTAAGATCTTCTTCGATTTCTTTTTTCAGTGTTTTATAATTTTCTTTGTAGAGATCTTTTACCTCCTTGGTCAAGTTTATTCCTAGGTATTTTATTTTTTTGTGGGAGATCCTGAGTGGAAGTGTTTTCTGAATTTCTTTTTCAGTGGATTTATGGTTGGTGTACAGGAAAGCTTCTGATTTTTTAAGATTGATTTTATATCCAGATGCTTTGCTGAATTTGTTGATCAGTTCTATAAGCCTTTTGGTTGAGTTTGTTGGGTTTTCTAAATATAGTATCATGTCATCTGCAAATAGTGAAAGCTTAAATTCTTCTTTTCCTATTTGTACTCCTTTGATTTCCTTTTCTTGCCTTATTGCTCTGGCTAGAGTCTCTAGTACTATATGAAGAGAAGTGGTTATGTTGTATAAGGTATAGATTTTTGTTTTGGAATTTATGTATATATGTCATTCTGTGGCTGGTTTAACAATTTTTACCTTTGTTTTAAAGATTTGATTATGAGGTCACTTGTGTTCTATTTACATTTATTCAGTGTAGGAATTATTTGTATTTATTACATATAGTAACGTTTAATAATTTTTTCTTCTTTATTATTTGGCAGAAACATATTTATGTGTTTTTATTGCGTCTTCTTTCTGGTAATGTTTTGTTTCTTGGAGGTGAAAGGAGGGGGGAAGAGGAAAATCTCTAAAACACACAATGTACTTAAACATATCGAAGTTAACCATTAAGCCAAGCAAGGGAAGGAGGGATGGGGAGGGAATGGGGTGGGGATTGGGTAGGGGTTAAATCAGTGACCTGTACATGTATGTACACACAAGCTTTTTACCCTGATATGATGTATGAATATAATACCCAATAAAAAAAATTTAAAAAGAAATCTGTTAATACTTTTATGCATGAAAATGTACACTTACCCTCAATATTTAAAGAAATATATAGTCATTGTTCTTAAAATATATTTTTATCTCTTTTAGTTCTTCTTCTGGAAGAGAATTATATGTATTATAAATAATATCATTATATTCATAAATTATAAATATTATGAATGTATTCATTTCTATTTTAAATATATTAAGTGACATTATTTTGTTGTAAATATTTAAAAATATTAACAAATATATATCATTATTGATGACAATTAATAATCACATAAGATAGCTTTACCATCCTAAGAAAATTCTCATTCACCTGTGGAATAAAATCTGTGAATATAGTTCCCTGGAAAACATTGCTCTTTTTGTATCTTTGTAGTTTCACATTTTCCAAAATACCTTATAATATTAACCATATATTAGAGAGAGTTTTAGCCTTAATTTTATTCAGCAGTATGCATTCAAGAATTCCTTATGTCATTTGTATCTCAATGGCTTTTTTTTTTCATTGACAAATCCTAATCCTAAAGTGTGATGTTCTCAATGTATGAGATGTATAATGTAGGAGAACATCATAATTTGTTCATCAATTCATATACTGATAAACATTTCAGGATTATATTGTATTGTCATTTGATTTGATTGTGTGAGATTGGCTTCATTTTTGTTTTGGATCAGAACCCATTAGCAAAATAATCTGGCAATTTTTTTAATCAATCATTTTCCCCTTGTTTGAACAAGTTAGTCTTTTGGTGTCAATCCCTTTTATGTTTGGAAATGTGGTCATGTGACTTGTATCTTTAGTTTTATAGGTCTAATTGAACCCAGTGGTTGTACTTAATAATAGCTGACAAGAGCTTCATCTTCATGATTGAAATAATTTAGAAGATGAAATTGTAGACTTTTGAAATGAAGAGATTTCGATATGTTTTTTGTTTTCAACTGATGCGGTAATTGGAAGAGGACGTTGTAAACATTTAGGGCAGGCAAAATATTTTTCACCAATGAGGATATTAATGTTTAGAGACCAAAGAGTAGACTGTACTAAGCAAAATAATGAGATGATTCCACCCTAACCAGTGTGAGCTTTTGCATCTCTAAAAGAGTGAATATGTTATAGGTTTCACTGTCATGATTAGGTTATGTTATCTAGCACAACTCTTTTTAAGAAAGAAAGATTATCCGGGCAGGCTTAACTAATTTAACCCATTAACATCATATAATTTATGTCTGCTGGTAAATCAGAGATTTATACAATAAGGAAGAGGCCACAGAGCTGTGCCTGCTGGTGCATACCTGTAATCCCAGTAGTTGGTAGACTAATACAAAAGGATTCCAGAGTAAAGGTCAGCCCAGGCAATTGAGTGAAACCCTCAAAAACCTAGAGAAACCCTGTTTTCTAAAAAGAAATAAAATGTGACTGGAGGAGTAGCTCACAGGTAGAATGGCCTTGGGTTCAGTCCTCAGTACCATAAAAAAATCAAAACAAAGAATGATGCTATATAATGTTACTCTTTCATAGATGAACAGAGTGACATTAAAGGAATCAAGTTGCTGCGAGTGACATCCATCTGACAGATAGCAGGAAGGTGACATCAGTCCCATAATCAAAAAGAATTAAATTTTGCTAATGAAAAAATGAGCTAAAAAGCAGATTTTTTCTAGAACCCCATGATGAGAAACCAGTCAAGCCAACTTGTTGATTTTTAACTTGTTATACCCTGAGAAAAGAAACTTATGTACACCACACCAGATTTCTGATTGAGAGAACTGTATACTAAAAAATGCATGCATTTTAAGTTCTTAATTATGTAGGAGTTTGTCATGAAGGATTAGGAAATTACACATGATTCCTAAAAGTTGGCTCTGAACAACATATGATTTTATATTTAGTAAACATGTCTTTAATTTTAACTATTTTTTGCCTTTTACTTTTGATTATCATTATTTTAGACAATGTTTTTTTTCAACATCCTCACAATTTATTGTGGGTAAAATTTAATATAAAACCAGCTATTATTAATTTCTATTATGACCAATGCTCTTTTACGGTAAACCCCTTACATTTTATGATATAATGAACTTATTTTATTTTTATTTAAAGGCAAATAAAAATTAATATATAGAAATTGATTTTAAAATACTTATATAGTATATATATATGCATAATGTATACATATACTTCAATGTATATATAATGAAAAAAGAATGTGTGTATTTTCTGTTTTATAGTTCCTCAAAATACAACCTCCCCAATTTAAAACAACTTTAACTAGAGTAATTATTTCCTATGATCTACAAAATTCTAGCAGCTTTGTTGAGGTATAAAATGTTTTCTGAATCATATTTACTGACATTTATATACGAGGTCAGACTGAACTAAAAAGAAATACATTAACTGTATTTTTGTATATTGGTCATGGTGTTGCAGAGGGCAATCTTAACATACATTTTTAAATGTCAAATGCAGAAACCTTATAAAATAAAATGAATAAAAATTTCTTTATCACTTGATATATTAGAAAAAGAAAATATCTTATGTACAGAGAGCATCTTGTAAATAATTTTATTGATATTTTTAACTTATCTGTTTGTCTTAGGAATTGATAAGGTTGTTTTTAAATGCATAAAGACTAGAATGGAGCTAGTGATTAAATACTTGTTTGGGATATTTGAGAACCTAGATTTCATTACCAAAACAGTCATAAAATATAATAAGCTGTCAGATATATAAATACCATTTTAAGTACCTCAGAAATGAAAAATTTCAGTGCATTAAAGTGGTTCAAAATAACCATAGTTATATTTTAAAAATTACAAAAAGTAATATGCATTTTTCTTTTTATAAAGTGTCTATTTAGATCACTTGCCCATTTTTTATTGGGTTTATTTTGCTAATTTTTTTGAGTTCTCTGTATATTCTAGATATTAGATCTCTATCAGAGGAATAGTTGGCAAAAATTTTCTCCCATTCTGTCAGTTCTTCTTGAGGTTCTTGATAGTTTACTTTGCTTTACAGAAGCTCTTCAGTTTAATGCAATTCCACATATTGATATTTCTTTTAGTATTTTGTGCCTTGGGGGTCTTATTGAGAAAATTTCTACCTGTGCCTATGTGTTGCAGTGTTGGACCTATGCCCTCTTAAAGAAGTTATGAGGTGTTCTTTTCTTTCTCCAATAAGTTACAACAATATTATTTAGGCTTCAAATACAGTTTTATTCTTATGAAAAATTGATTATAAATTAAATAAAACAAATATATTTTATAAATCTATAATCAAGAAAAAAGTAATTAATTATTAGTACTTTTTAATACACATTTGAACTAGATAAAATATAACTAATATTTACTACATTAACTGGTATAGTTACAATAGAGATGTAAATATTAAATGAAACAAATGCATATTAATATTTGAACCTTTTATTTACATTAAAATATTTACTATAACCATGTGAACTTATAAAATTTTAAGGACCAATTTATGTTTTATATAATACACAGTTCAAATTATATTTGAAGTTTATTACTGTCATATTAAGTTGCTGGAGGAGGTAATTCACCATTTGTTATATCTAAATAAAACTATAAAGCCTGTAATTGGTTGAGTTTCTGAAAAATCTATTCAGTAACTTACAGTCTAGTATAATTGTTAAATATCTTTAAGTAAATCTCACCACACAATCTTAAAAATATCATCTAATTTTGGGTTTTGAAAAAATATGACATGACTTTACTTTTTTTGATTCATAAACTTGGTTTAGGACAGATAAAAATTACTTAGAAATTGTAAAATCTAAATCATATTTTGTGTTGAGCTTCATTTTTTAACTCATTCACAACAAAAGTAAATATATACATTGATAACAAAAAGTGAACTTTACACATTACTGAAAGTGTGTTATTCACTATTCTTTCACTAAGAGGTAAGCCAATAAAGAATTTTAAAATCACTACTATATTCTCTTCTTTAGTTTTGATTACAGCTTTACAAATTGATATTAAAGGAGATTTTAGCCATCTAGATGATAATAGCTAGTTTGAACTTGCTATTATCCAATTTATCAAAAAAATTATTTTACTTTTAAAGCTTTTACTTCACTATTAGGTATAAATATTATATCCAAATGTTGAATTAATATTAAAAGTATCTAAGTATCAAAAAGAAACAAATATATGCCCCATTATATTTTAAAGCAATTATTTTAGTCACATTCATGTGTTGAATTTGCTAATAATAAATAGTGTGAAAAATTAATAAAATAAATGTGACTTATTTATTGCATACAGAAATATAATGATGTCTTGTCAAGAAGAGTACCTAAATATGGTTTAGTGTGTGAATTTGTTTCTGAGGCTTTTACTCTGTTTTTGTGACAGTACCATACTATTTTTATTACTATGGCTTTGTAGTATAGTTTAAACTCAGGTATTACCATATGATCCAGCAATACCACTACTGGGTATCTACCCAGCAGAAGCTTGGGAGAAAATTGGTCATAGGAGGAACTCTAGACGTAGAAGGAGATACTATAGATGAGCAAATAAGGCGACCTAACTAAGGAGGATGGGAGGAGGAAGAGAGAAATTCCCTAATGTACAAGATGCACATTAACAAACATATCAAAGTCAATCACTAAGCCAAAAATGAGAAGGACGGAGGGGGAAAGTGGGGTGGACATTAGGTCAAGGCTAATTGGGTGATGTGTTAATGTGGCTTTTACCATTTTGTACTCCATTAAGATGTATGACTATACCACACCAATAAAAATAAATAAATAAATAAAATGTAGATGTGCATAGTGGGAAAAATGCCACAAATTTCAACTATTTGGTCATTTTATATGCCTGAGGATAATGTGCAAAGCTGACTTAAAGTGTATCCCTAGATATCAAGCAGAAATATTATTTTACTTTGAAGCTGAAGGATATAAAGCCTTAGACTTAAGTGAAAATCAAAAGCTTAGTCTAGATTTTCTGTTCCCTAGTACTATTGGCTGTAAGCTCTTCTTTTCTTTTAAATTCAATTTAACAAATTATGAGTAGATTGCATTATCTTTAAAAAGATTTAATGTAATGTATGTACATGTAGTTGATGCAAATTGATGTACGTACATGTGTTTAATTATTTACATGTAGTTGATAATACAAAAAAAACTTTTACTTATGCAATAACTAACTTATAAAATAAATAACGTTTGATACCTAATACTTCTAAAATACTGTACCAGGCAGCTGGGAATAAAAAATAATAAAGTGACTTTTATTTCTTGTAAAAGTATCACAGTATTTTGGAAATGAGGCAAACATGAAAGTAAATAATTACAATGCAGAAATGGCTTAGTTGAGAGAGCGATCGCCTCAACTAGGATTAATAATAGAGTAGAAAGGGTGACAGATGTCTTCACTGAGTAAATAACAGCTGGTTGGAATATGTTAAAAACATGAAAGTAGGTGAAGAACCTGGGAGCCAAAGCATTCCATGCCAACAACAAAAAACATTTTATTAATCATTGGTGTTACGTGCATAGAAATGTTAAAATTCCAGCCTAATCAAAAATAATATGATCCGGGGATTGTGGTGCACCCTTGTAATCCCAGCATTGGGGACAGCTTCAGCTACTTAGTGAGGCCCTTTGCGACTTAGTGAGACCATGTTTCAAAATAAAGAATAAAAAATAGGGCAGGGGGTGTACCTAGGAGGTCAAATGCCCCTGGGTTCCATCCCCAAACATGCAAAAATAATAATAATAATAATAATGATAATATGTTTTATAATACCCAGTTACATATAAGGAATACTTTGTATTGGTCTTTATAAAATATGTGCAATGTACTTGTTTAAATTTTGTTGAATTAATACAACAGTAAGTTGGACTAGGAATGTAGTTTAGTGATAGACTATTTGCTTAGCATACACAGGCCCTTGATCTCAGCACCACATACAAACATAAACACACACACAATTAATAAACGCACACTTTACAGAAAATATAAGATGAATATAAGTAGAACATTATCTACTAGCAGGAATTATTAAACAAAAAATTGGTTGTACATCATATCATTGTTATTAACCAGATTTTTGAACATTAGCAACTTGGGAATCAAAGAATTTTCTAGAAAAGTAATTTCAATTTGACTGCTTTGGGGGAAAAAATTACTTTTTTGTAGTACTGGGGGTGGCACCCAGGAGTATTTTGCCTTCAATTTACTCCCCAGCCTTATTTTTTATTCTTCATTTCTAAACAGGGTCTCACTGAGTTGCAAAGGGGCTCACTGCATAGGTGACTGGTGGCAAACTTAGATCCTCCTGTCTCAGCCTCCCAAATGCTGGAATTATATACTTTTTATAATATACTTTGATCCCCATGTTTTCTCACCTTTTCCACTTATTTTCTTAGTTGTACTTCTTGAAACAGTGTATATTATGCTTCATGAGGTCAGCCCGTTTCAGAAAGTCAAGAGTTATATATTTTTTTCATATGCTGATGCTACAGAGAAAATAAAAAACAAAACAAGGCAAATGAGAAGAGAAACCAATAGAATGGTGGAAGGGGATTACAGAACAAAAATGGGGAATAGAAAAAGTAGGCTTGGATTAGTTGTAATAATGCTGTCTATATATGACAGAATTACTACCAATCTCACTAACATGTACAGGGAAGGAGAATCTGAAGTGATACAACCAGATACTAAGTGCATGTATTTTTGTTACCTTGAACTTTAATACAATGTATAATTACAATGAGATAATAAAGACATATTTAAAATTGCCAATTTTCACTTCTACCCACGCTTTTTACAAATTTTAAATATTTTATTTTTATTAATACCATTATTGTAGATGTTTATGAATTACAATGTGATAATTAGATATATGCCTTCAATATGTAATGATTGAATCAAAGTAATGAGTATTTCCATCTCCTTGAATATGTACTATTTTATTCAATTTATAGCACCCAAATATTTCTTTATAGCATTTTTAAATAAAATTTGTAAAATATTATCCAGTCACCCCACTGTACTGTAGAACTCAAGAAGTAATTTCTTCTATGTATCTGTATTTTTATATCTGTTATCCAAACCTTATTTTCCAAGTTACAACTGTTACCCTTTGGAAATCATTATTTTACTTTCTTCTATGAGACCAATGATTTTAGGTCCTACATGCAAGTAGAAATTTTCAGTATGTGTGGAATTTGCCTTTCTGTGCCTATTTTATTTAACTTTACATACCTCAATTGTACATATTTTACCATAGATCACAAATTTTTATTATTTTAAATAAATAATAGCCGAGCGTGGTGGCGCACGCTTATAATCCCTGTGCTTGGGAGGTGGAACTAGCCATGCTGGCTTAAGAGACCCTGTTTCCAAATTTTAAAAAAAGTATCAAATAGGTCTGGGAGTGTAGCCCGGAGGAAGAAGGGTTTCCAGGAACCCCAGTACAACCAACCAACCAACCAATAAATAAATAAATAAATAAATAAATAAATAAATAAATAAATATACTCTACTATAAACACATACCATATTTTTAAAAAAAGTACCCTATTTATCTGCTGATAGATACTTCGGTTGACTCTTTGTTAGCTATTATAAATAAGATGCCAAGACATATAAAATTGTAAATATCTCTTTGACATGCTGATTTCATTCCTTTTTGATAAATAATCAAAAGTGGGATATTTGGATCATATAACAGTTGTTTTTTTAAATTTTAATCGATGTTTTTAGTGGTTTAAACGAACAACTATTGATTATCTCATGATTTTGTATGTCAGAATGCTGGTAAAATTTTTTCTCAAGTTTCTGGGGAAGTGTCTACTTCCAACCATGTTCATATTTTGGGGAAAAAAAATTAGTTCCTTATAGGTATAGGACAGAAGTTTCTATTTCTTTGCTGGTTTTTAATTAGGGCCTTCTTTATCTTTCTGAGGCTCTTCTTTGGTACTTGTTCATATGCTCTAACATATAACAACCAGTAGAAATGCTTTGAATTTAAATTTTTCTTAAGATTCCACAACATTGATTTAGAATATATTTTAAGTGTTCTGTACTTTTTGTAACTCTATACTGACTTTTTTTTGCCATTTGAAGCCATGGTTTTACGTAATGTCTGTTTTATTTTATATAAGCATAAGTTTTCCTACTTGATTTAAGTTTTTGTTTGCATAAAATATTTTTTTAATTTCTTTACTTTAGTCACTCTCTTTACTTTAGTCTCCTCTCTTGAGGAAAGTCTCTTGTAGGCAGAATATTGTTGGCCTTTTTTTCTTTTATATGTGAAAATTTAGTTTATCAAAATTTCTATCATTTTGTTAATTTTTTTCTCATTTAATATAACTTGTTTTTTTATGTTTTCTTGTTTTTTCTGCTGTTTGTTGGTTTCTATATTGTTTATTTTTTTCCTTTTGTATTCATGTTATACTAGTTGGGTTTGAAATTTTTTATTTATATCATAAAAATTATCTTTAACTTCTAGATCTATACTTCTAGATCTAGTTTTTCTTAAGAATTTTTTTTTTTGATGGTACTGGGTTTCCTGGAAACCCTTCTACCTACAGTGTACACTCCCTATTTTATACTTTTTTTTTTTTAACTTGGAAACAGGGTCTCTTAAGCCAGAGCAGCTGGCTTCTAACCTGCAAGATCCTCCTGTCTCCATCTCC
The DNA here is from genome assembly GCF_963383645.1 of Muscardinus avellanarius. NCBI lineage: Eukaryota > Metazoa > Chordata > Mammalia > Rodentia > Gliridae > Muscardinus > Muscardinus avellanarius. The sequence goes on along the minus strand of NC_137790.1, from coordinate 24,868,364 downwards.
CAAGTGCACCAGGCTCTTAAGAATTTTTTAAGGCAAGCTAAGCATGGTGACTCATGCTTGTAATCTCATTATTTGGGAGGCTGAGACAAGAAAATCACAATTTGTGAAATGCCTTAGCTACTACTTAGTGAAGCCCTTTGCAATACAGTGGGACCCTGTTTTTAAAAAAAATGTTATTTGGTATTTTGAAAGGAATTGCATTGATTCTGTAGATTACTTTTGGCAGAATGGCCATTTTGATGATGTTTATTCTGCCTATTCATGGGCAAGGGAGATCTTTCAATATTTTAAGGTCTTTTTCAATTTCTTTCTTTAATGTTTCATAATTTTTATTGTAGAGGTCTTTCACATCTTTGGTTAGGTTTATTCCTAGGTATTTAATTGGAATTGAGCTTATTGTAAATAAAATTGTTTTCTGCATTTCTTTCTTTGTACATTAATTGTTGGGATATAGAAAAGGTACTGATTTTTAGGTTGAATTTGTATCCTGCAACTTTGCTTAATTTGTTAATCAGTTCCAGTAGTCTTTGGTTTTGTTTTCTAGGGTCTTTACATATTAGGATCATGTCATCTTCAAACAAAGATAATTTGATTTTTCTTTTTCCACTTGAATTCTTTGATATGCTTCTCTTGACTCATTGCTATTGAAAAAGTCTCAAGGACTAGATTAAAAAAAAGTGGTGATAGTGAGCATCCTTGTCTTGTTCCTGGTTTTAGAGATAATAATAGAGTGCTGGATTCTATGCATTCTAACCCTGGACGTTTTGCTTTCCTACCCTGAGTCTTAACCTCCCTACCTGCACTGGCAGAGGGTGTCCTGTGTAATCTTGGAGAAAGCAACATCCTGTAATCCTCTGTGGATACTGCACCCTAGGAAATATGGGTATGTCCTGTGTCTCTGTAGGTTATAACAAAACCACGTCAGGCTTGCACCTCCTAATCTTAGACCACTAGGGTCCCTGGGGCTGCTCTGGGCTGTCAGTTCCTGAGAACCACAGTTACTTTCTAGTCCTGTGGGCCCAGCTCTCTGGAGGGCATAGTATGCTGCCGCAGGTGCAGGATTCTGGTGAGTGCATGGGCTTTTGGATTTTTTGAAGTCCCTGAAATTTGACAGTAATTGCTTAACATGTTAGCATTCTGCAATTGCTTGCTTCACCTCAAGTTCTTGGTCTCCTTGGGAAGAATTTCTTGGGTCTACAGAGCCAGCAGATGCAGCTTAGATGGGCCACTCAAGATGGTGTGGGCCTTTGCAGCAATGGCATTCACCAGGTCAGTCATGTGCTTGAGATCTTTGCTATCTTGTGTTCTGACTACTGGATTCTATTTTACCAAGGTTTCCTTTTTTGTGTTTTTGTTTGTATATATCTTTGATGTTTTGTTTTCTTGTCAATGAACTGCCTTCTTGGTAGTTGATTTTCATTTTTTTACAGCTACTGAGATGTGCTGTGTCTCATAGTCATCAATTTTCCAGCTGATTTATCAACATTTTAAAACAGTGCTTGAACATATACTGTTCTTTAATGATTCTCTTTATATAAAGAAAATCTATAAGATGGAGAAAATAATCTTCTATTGCTCTACATGACACACTATTATGTTTAACTATGTATGTTTCTTCTTAAAGTTTTCAGTTTGTGAAAGAGAAAGTTTATTCCATAGCACAATGAAGCTAGTATTTATATTTAATTTCATCAAATATAAAATTACATACTTCTGGTCACAATGTTTCTTTCTTTATTAATTCTAGAATATAAATGATATACATAGACTAAATTCACAGTTCATGGTCATATCCTAGTTAATAGTTAACAGTTAAATGGGATTTATTTGAAACTGCCTATCACTAACACATTAGTAACCCTGTCATTCTCAACTTAGCTAAAAGAAATCAGGCTTCTAAGATAGTTTGCTAATTAAAATTTATAAAACTCTATAAAATTTAAAAACCCTCACCCACATATTATATTATTAGTCATAAGAAAAGTGAATATTTTACCTTCTTTATTTTTTTAAATTAACTGCTATCCTGGCCACATATAGTTTTTGTGTGACTGACATTCATAAAATTTAAAGGGAGTCCTTAAGTCTTAGATTTTTAAATGAGGCTTTCTGATGGGGAATTTTGTAACTGTTTAAATTTTGGAAATTTATTTTGTTGTTATGGTGACTAGAATCCAATAGGTAGGAATTAAAGGTATTGCCACACTCCTTACAGTAATTAAGCAAATAATTTTAATTGCAAAGTGACAATAGTGTCCTCTTGAGATGTGTTGTTTTAAAATAAAATAAAGTTTTTGATAGTTACATATAAAGGTCAGGGAGAAGCTCTTCAAAAATAATCTATACTTTTTGGTAAAAAATTGCTTCAACTATTAAAATAATACAAAAGTACCAAGTCAAATACCTTTCCTGGTGGATACTACATCACCTTATAAATTTTCACTTCAGGATAATTTTTTATAAGACTTGAGAAATTAATGTGTTTTAAAGAAAGGTCTCTGACAAATAAATTTGTACAACAACTACATAATACGATAATGAGGTGATCAAGCACCAAGGTAACATAATTCGATTAAGATAATGGAGCCTGGGCAGACAATAAGCTAGAAGCTGTACATAATACAGGTGGCACTTTACTAAAAGTAGCATATTAGTTAAGGTAAGTTTTTATAGTTAATTATTTGTTTTATAAGTTCTATACTGTTTTTCCATTAAAAACATAATAGTATTTTACAACATTATAGAGATATATTACAAGTCATATACTCAAGCTTTTAGAAATATATAGCTACATAAAATCACATGTCATATGATCTTAGTATATATTATCACTAATTAATATACCACAATCTACATTCCTTAAGATTCACATACATACAAAAAAACAGCCTAGAACATTATACCACCCCAATTTTTATAACAATCAAAACACTTAAAATATTTAAGATTTTCATATTGCTTACACTAAATATATTATTGCTAAGATATAGGTTATTATCTAATTTTGTTAAACCTTGGCTGAGTGTCCTATACTATCTTGCCCATCTATTTGACCAGGTCATTGTTTACTTTTTTATTGAATGATAAACATTTTTTAACCTATATAAACTTGTGGACATCACACTGTCTTCATAAATCCTCTCAGAAATGCCCATTTATATTTCTTTAAGCAGAATTTATTTGATGTAGGTTGTTTCATTCATGAGAGTTGATGTCAACATTTTGGAGAGTTCAAATGTATGTGGATGTTATTTTTCTTGATAGTTTATACTTCAAAGGAAGGATTAAAATTGGCAATTTGGGCTTTTGTGTATTTATTGCAAATATATTAAACTCTATTGCAATGTTCACTTGCAGTTATATAAACTCTTTTAAGCTTCAATTTTTATACTTATCATTTTATTTTTTCATTCTCTTCAGTAGCAGATTTTTCAAAAGAATCATCTGTATGAGCCTTCTCAATATGTCTCCAATTTATATAATTATTAGTTTCTATATTCTATCATTCTTATCCCAGTGTCCAATTCTAAACTATTTCTTGAGGAATGTTTCTGGATGCCTAGATTCACAAATGTTGCAAGTGTGTCATTTGTTTCTTATTTTCTTGATGTCTTTGTCAAATTACACCATTTTCTTAGTATTGTTGATATTTTTGTTTTTGTTATTGTTGCTATTGTTATTATTACTTTTATTATTTTGTGGATTGAACTCAGAGGCATTTTACTTTGATCTACATTTTCAGCCCTATTTTATTTTTTAGACTGAAACAGAATCTAAGTTGTTGAAGGTGTCACTAAATTGCTGAGGCTGTCCATGGATCTATGATTCTCCTGTCTCCACCTCTCAAGTACTGGGATTACAAGCATGTGCCACCAAATTTAGGAAGTATTATTCTTGAAATAACTCATGATTCTGGTCATGGTTATTTCTATTTCTGGTTTTTAACTATGATATCATCTTTTCAAGTAAACACTATTTTTTTCTTTATTGTCTTTATATCCTTAGGAAGATCTCTTGAGGGAACATCAATATCCTGATTGATCAACATATACATTGTCATATATTCATGTTATTTGTGCTCAGCTGGCTAATAGCCAGCCCTGAGTCTCTAGACTCAAGATCTAATTATACACTTAAGGATGACTTTGTATGAAATGGTATTCTATAAGCTCACCTTTCATGTTTTAATATTATGCCTTCCCCAACAACCTTCCATGTTAAAATTTCTCACTTTCTTATGTATTTATTTTAATTGAGTAATAAAATATCTATCTATATATACATATATAGTTGTCAAGTATAACATGATGTTTTAAAATACGCATACACTGAAAAATGGCTCACTTTAGCAAATTAACAAATGGCCTCAAATACTTAATTTTTGTGATGACAACAGTTAAAATCTCTTAGCAATTTTAACTTAAGATATATATTTAATTAACAGTGTTTATTTGGTATTGCAACTGATGATTTATAATTATTTCACCTATTAAAGTGAAGTAAAATGTTCTATTCTTTGACCAGCATCTCCCCAAATTCCTACACCTCCCATCTTTCTCTTCTGGTAGCCAACATTCTACTTTCTATGCATTTAACACTGAAATTCTACATACAAATGAAATTATACAACATTTGTGCCTTATTCTTTTCACTTAATATACTGCCCTCCTAATTTATCTGTTTTTACAAAGTAGGGTTTTCTTTCTTTCTTGTTTTTTTTTTTCCCCTCATTTTTGTGTGTGAGTGTATGTTTCTTTATTTATTCACTTACTGGTAAACACTTAGTACCATCTTTTGGTTATTGAGAATAAGCTTCAGTGAACACGGAGTGCAGTTACTTCTTTAACATTCTGATTTTATCTACTTTGCATATATGTCTAATAAAGGAAATGTCCCATTATATGACAGTTCTGCCTTGAAATTTATTAGGAACATCTCTACTGTCTCCATAATGTTTTAATGCTGAATAAATACAACTCCAAATAAATTAATCTTAAATTTTTGATCTCTCTTTTAACCTTTGTCATTGTGTGTGTGTGTGTGTGTGTGTGTGTGTGTGTGTGTGTGTGTGATGGATGATCAAAATCAGGGCTTTGAACATGCTTGACAAGCATTGTATCAGTGAGCTACATCCTCAACCCTTAGTGTTTACTCTTCTCATTCAGCCATGTCTTTTAAAATTCTGACAACTATTTATTCTACTTCCACTAAATCACTTCCTCTTTTCCCTTGTTTTTGTTTCAATGATTATTTTCTCAGAAAGTCATCATTGCAAATAGAATAAAATAAATGCAGCCACTCAAATATTTGATTATTTTCAGTTCTAAATCTGGTTTTCATCAGATTAAATACTTTCTTTGTCCTCTGACAAGCATTACTTTCTGCTTACAAGAGGTGTCTCTATAAAAAGCACAGATTATGACTGGGGTGATTAGAAGCCTATATGTATATTCTCCTGGGAATAATCCTTTCAGTAGAAATAGTTCTATTATGGCTCTGATTACTGAAAGGTATATATGCTGAAATTTTGTCAGGAAGTTTTACATTTTTCTGATAGAATTGAAGTAGTGTAGTGGGACAGCCTTTTCAGAGTTTGGTTTGATATCTATAATTATGTTGTATAGAATTATAGCAGGCATTTTGATTCCACAAGACAATAAACATAATCATAAAGTCAATATGCCAGAAGATAGAAAATAGAAATAAATGAAGTATCAAAGGCTTGAGGCCAGCCTTAAGAACATAGCATGACCCTCAACAACGTTGTAAGAACTTGTTCCAAAATAAAAAGGACTAGGATTGTAGCTCAAAGGTAGAATTCCCCTATGTTCAATCTTCAATAACAAAAATGAGAACACAATAATAACTGAATTAATGACATTTTAGGTAGCTAAATGCTTGTCAGAAATTTTCTTTCAATTTACACTGTAGTCTGAAAGATAATTATGATTTATTTTTTCTGTAAGTTTTTAGGTTGACCACATTGTATTCTCAGTGTATTTATCTAAAACGTTTGACATTTCAGCTGGGCATGATGCCACATGCTTGTAATCCCAGCATTTGGGAGGCTGAGACCAGAGGATTGCTGTTCGCAGACTGCCTCAGCTACTTAATGAGGCACTCAGTAACTTAGTGAGGTCCTGTTTCAAAAATAAAAGAGTGAAAAAAATAGGGCAGGGGGTGTAGCTTGGAGGTCGAATGCTTCTGAGTTCCATTCCCAGACCCTCAAAAATTAATTAATTAATTAATTAATTCAATTTAATTAAAAATAAAATTATCGACATTCCAATCCATTGTTTTCTGTATTTTTAAGTCAGTACCTAAACATTTTATGCTTCAAAAATCTAGATTCTTAATTTGCTTGGAAACTTCACTTTAACTTAATTGCACAAGAATAATATGAATTTGGTTATAAAATTATAACAAAAATAATATAAAAATGTACATTGTATTTCTTCAACAACTCAAATAAATATATTTACAAAAATAAAGTTAATCCATGTATTATTACATTTAAAATGATGAATATATAATGATCTGGAACAGCCAAATATTCAGAAACATTGGTCAATTATTTCTATTTAATAAGAAATCTGAATACAATTTTTTATAGAAATTTATTCTATATATTTGAGGCCCCTGGTCTTGTTAAGTCTTTCTTATCATTACTTTTACAGGTGTAGATGTAAAGTTTGTGCTGCTTTTTCTGATGTACATTCCGAATAGATGACACAATTTCTCAAATTAGATTGTACAGATGTTATGATTGCTGAGGGCATTTTAAATATCCTTGATCCTCAGGCTATAGATGAAGGGATTTAGCTTTGACTTCCTTAGGTTATATCTCTAAGTCCACCACATTCTTACTGGGAGAAAGTGATATAGTTGAACAAAGTTATACTCCAACATTTGTTCCATAAAATAAGTAAACACATCACAGATGAAACCCATAAATTTATACTTTCCAATTTTAATGGGATGCTCAGAATGAAGAAAATAATTTTGTACTAAAAATAATCTTTATATTTCAGTCATCATTCTTGAATTTATAATCTAAAGACTGCTGATGTAATTTAGAGAAAAAATATTTTCTTATGGTTTCAGGTTCAGCCAAAGCAAGGTTGAGGACTGAGGATCTCAGGTCATAACAGCAGGAGGAATAGGAAGAGTGCACATTGAGATTAGAAAAAAAAAACACGTATTTTTTTCCAGAAAATATATGGTTATGTTATCAGTGAAGGCCAGGCAACAGGCAAGAATAGGAGTTGAGAAGGGTCACGAAACAAATTAGGAATTAACACAAATGTGAAATAGATAAATAGTAAGCCAATTATATTGTGAAGATTGAAGTTCAAAGATATAATCAAAGAAAAATATGTTAATATGTAAAAAGTCAGAGGCAAGGGTTCATGCTTTTTGAGTAATACAGAAATGACAGATAACAAACATATAATAAGCCATTACAGTCAAAATTATATCACCCACACATCCCAAAGCAGGAAAAGAGGCATGTGTGTCAATTCTCCCACATAGTAGTTGAATCTAATTAAATCATCATTGAGACTGTGGTAGAGATAGAACAAATGTCAGTTTATGACAGGTTGAAGAGGAAATACTCTACAGAAGTTATGAAGACAGTTGTCAAAGCTGATAGCCAGAAAGATGAGTAGGTATCAAAGCACATGGGAAAAAACAGTTCAGAGAGAAAGGCCTTTGCTGGTTGTGGTGCCATATGACTGTAATCCAAGTATTTGGGAGGCTGAAAATGAAAGATCATATGTTCAAAACCAACCTCAACAACTTAAGTGAGACTCTCAGCAACATAGTGAGCCCCTGCTCCAAAAATCAATCAATCAATCAATCAATCAATCAATCAATCAATCAGTAAGTCTGTGGTAGTAGCTTAGAGAAAGAATACCTTTAGGTCCAATCCCCGATACAAAATAAAAGAAAAAAAATTGCTGTTTTGTACAATCTGAAAAGCCCATTAGGGAGAATTCTGAGACACATATTGGGCTTTGTATTTCCATGTTGCTTGAAAATCTTTGGAAAAATAAACAAGGGTGGAAAAAAGGAGAAAAATGAAGAGGCACACCACATGTTGTGTGCATGCTTCTGTATTATAACTATTAATACATATTAATTTTACAAATTAACCGGTTTCACCAAGGCATTTTCATACATGCATATACTGGGCTTTGGCCATGTCCTTCATTCTCCATCTTCGTATGTTTTCTGCCTACCACGTTTTTCCTCAAAGTTTTCGTTAACTCCTCTTCTAATTTCAGGGTTTGTGTTTGTTTTTCACATATGAGAGCAAATATGTAATATTTTCTACTTGCCCTTTTTGTCTGGCCCATCTTACTTTACAGGATGTCTTCCACTTCATTGTATGTTCTGGAAAATAACAAAATTCAACCCATTTATTTTTGATTAACAAATCATTGTATACATATAAACCATATTTATATTTTCTTAATCCATTATACGTCAGTGGGAACTGAGGCTGATTCCATGTCTTGTTCACTCTGAACACTGCTACAATTAACACAGATGCAAGTATCTCCTTTCATATGTTAACTCTATTCCTTTTAGAAATATACCAAAGAGTTATGTAGCTGGATCATATGGCAATTCTAGTTTGAGTTTTTAAAGAATCTCTATATAGTTTTCCATATTGGTTTTGCTAATTCACATTCACACCCAACAGTGTATATATTTCTTTTCTCCACACCAATGCCAGCATTTTTCTCCTTTTTTTTTAATAGCTATTCTCACTGGGTAGAATTCAATCTCAATAGAGTTTTGACTTGCACTTTTTGATATGTCATGATATTGACCTATTTTTTGTATAATAAATGACCATTTTTGCTACTTTTAAATTTTGCAGGTCCCTTTTTTTTTGTGGTACTGGGGATGGAACCTAGGGGCATACTACTTCCAAGCTACACCTCCAGCTTTATTTTTTATTAGTCTTTTTATTATTTATTTATTTATTTACTTACTTATTTTGAGGTACCAGGGATGGAACCCAGGCGATTTGTATCTCCAAGCTAACCCCCAGCCCTACTTTTTTATTCTTTATTTTTGAAACAGAATCTCACTGAGTTGGGAAGGACCTCGCTAGGTAGCTGAGGCTGTCCACAAACCATGATCCTCTGGTCACAGCCTCCAGAATGCAGGGATTACAAGTTTACACCACCATGCCCACCTTTGAGTCCCTTTTGATTATAATTAAATATATTAAATTAAAAGTTTGATAAGGAATGTTTGATGTGTGATGAATTCATCCACTAGATAACTTGAGGTATCTTTTATATGCTTAAAAGCAAAATAGAGAAATAAAGCTTTAAAATATTGCTGGAGAAAGTTGGTATAGTTAACTCACTTTATCCATAATTGATATCTAAATTGCACAAAATTAATTTAGGTTGTACAGTACATATCTTTTAAAGAGATAAATACAGTTAATTTTACACATTATGTGATCAATGTTATGAGAACTAAATTGCTTATATATGAATAACTATACCTCACTGAAAATATGAAACAAACAACAACCACAATATAAAAATGCATTTTCAAGTTTAAAATTATTCATTTTCTTTATTTATTAATATATATTCTTCCAACATTGATTACTCTACTTCTAATATGCAATTTATCTTTGTTTTAGTTAAATTCTTTTCTTATAATATTTCCCTTTGTACTTGTCATTTTGTCAGTCTAAGTATGAGCCAAAAAATTAACATTATATTTAATAGGACAACTGCTAAAGGAAAAATAAGAGAAAGAAAACATAATGAATAAATACAAACTTCGTAAAAATTTAATGACTAAAAGGTGGGAGGCCCCAAGGGACATTTAAAGAGGTAGCTACTATTTCCAGTTTGACCTGTGTAAGCTGTTATATTTACATTGTAATTTCTTCTTCTTCCTGAGGAAATGTTAGAATGAGTTAGACTCCAGGATAAGTACATACATAGATGACAATATTAGCAACAACCAAAATTATAATGGTTTAGTTTGAAGGAGATCCTCTCCTGAGAGAAAAGAAGCACACTGAATATTTTCTCCACCTAAATCGAGCAAACAATGGAAAAATTTTTTAAAATCTCAGACCTTATAAAGCATTTGTAAGTGCTTTTCATGTAATAAGAACTTTGATAACCCAGCATTACAGGCAGAAAATCTAATAAATAAGGACTTTATTAAGTATATTTTGACAAAATAATATTTAAAATGTAAAGAAAATGTTTAATATACATCCAAGTCATGAAGTTTAAGATAAAATTGAATATTTATGAAGTACAAAATTATATACAAACTATTATTTGTATAATTGAAATAAACTCTATGTTTTTTATGTTCTAGATTCTTCCATTTTTCTGTACTATCTTCAATAATAACCCACAAATATGAATTATTTTTCTACTATGTCAGGCTTTCCTTTAAGATAACACTATGTTAGTATAATGTCAGTAATGTGTTATTTAGTTTTGTTTGTATTATTCATTATAAATATAGATTCATATTGTTTAAAAATTTCTAGGGCTCACATTTTCAATTATAACATACTTCTAAAATTCATGATAACATGGTTAATATCTCTCTAAATGTACCTCCTGTTGGGTACATGTAATTGTTTATAGACTATTCAGCTTTTAGGTATTTTTTGAGTCATTGTAATACTTTCAAAATAAAGCAGTGCTTCAAATTTTTCTACACTAAAATTCTGTATAATGTTTTAAAAATGTTAAACATTTTCACACATTCATTTATTTAAGAAAAATCCAAAATAACATTTTAGAAGTTATAAGAATTCTACCACCATTAACTGAAATATGTGTTTCAAAGGTTTATCCTGACCAAATAACAGGAATATGTTGCTTGGCTATTTAAAACATCCATAGGAAGAGTGATTCACCACTGTACTTTTTTACATAAATTAACATAATTATTTAAAACATTAATCATTTCATGCTTAATGGAACTCAGAATTATAAGTGACAAGCTATGATATAAATTTTTTCATGATTATTTCAGATATCATTTTATTTTAACAAAATTGGTCTTAAAATATATCTCTTTAGATTTTAGAAGAGAATACAGAAAAATAAAAGTACACATTTTTATTCACATGAGTATTTCATAATTATATGTTATTCTGCTTAAGAAAAATGTGTTTCTGGAAAATAATTACTAAGAAATAAGCCCTGGGAAAATATTTCTTTAAAGTATATGGAATCTTTAGCTTTTTGTTGACAGGCAGCTAATTGGCTAATTTAATTTATACTTTTTGGGGAGAGCTGTTTTTCAAGTTTACTTCCATGATAGAAAAGTACTGCAATACTACACTTATCAATCTAGAAACACTTTTTTGATAGAAAAATTAAATTGCAGTGGTGATTTTTTAGAAAGGTAGAGCAGTCATAAATGATAAAACTAAGAAGAAATTATTTAAAGTTTCAAATGATTATATGAATACACCTGTTACTCCATGGGCTTCAAAGAATACACAAACCCTCATTTGTTTGATTATGTATAATAAGGCAAATTAAAATAAGTTGCAAATCAAAATGTGTAAAATGCTTTAAGAACATTCTCAAAAGTTTCTCTTTTCTACTAGATCCTGACTAGAGCTTTATCAGTTTTCTAAGGAACTTAAATTCTTATTGAGAAGAATAGAAAACAAGGCTGGCAGGGACATTTCTTTGTCCTCTATCACTGTGAAACAGTCTGCTGGGGCTACAGTTAATCTGTAATTTTGTGTGTTCTGCATTCCAGATCCTGGTTTTTCTTCTTCTAGTTTTTGTTTTTTTCACTGAAATATTGTGAAGCACCATTTCCATCATTTGATCAGTGGAAGACTCTGTGTGCTCTTAGCTATTTCCCAACAATAATTACTCATTTATCTGAAGCTGATTGATTCATAGAAAGGGCAAGAATTAAGATAGTGTTTTATCTGAAGAATAAAGAATACATTTTTACATTCACAAAAAATGTGCCAATCATCCTATGACTGAGAAATAAAAAGTCCTAAACATGGAATAACACCAAAAACTAAAATCATTTTCAAAAATTTATCTAGATTTTACAGAGCTTCTGGTTTGGGTTGTCCTGAGAACAAATCAAATATGAGGATCTGAATATATAGAAGTATAATCTCATTCATTTTTGTGCACTTACAAAAGACAAGATTTTACCTACAAAGTCTTTGACAAAGACAAAATTTCCTGGAACTTAAATATGTAATTGTTCCCAAATCAGGTTATTTAAAAATATTTGTTATTTAAAATAACTTTTTTCTTACATGCACTCACATTTTACATAATACATGTTATGTGGAATTTGTTGAAAGCAAATTTTGAAGGGATGCAGAAATTACAGATTTATGTTTTAGTTATCTATTAAAATGCTTCAATAATATGGAGGGTGGGTATGATCAAAGTATGCTATATGCATGCATGAAATGTCACAAAGAAACTCATTATTTTGTACAGCTGTTAATACTTGTAATTTTTTAAGAAAATTAAGATAGCCAAGATAGAATGGCGAGTTCCTTATGTGCTTTAGTTATTCTTGACATAAGGAACTCTCCATTCTATCTTGGCTATCTTAATTTTTTTAAAAAATTACAAAGATTAACAATGCTACAAAATAATGAGCATTCTTGACTGAACATTGCAACTTATTTTTATTTTTTCAGGTTGTTTTTAAAATATGTTGTTTTGGCTTCTAGAATCTATTCAATAATGCTACATTACATTTAGTGATCAATTCTCTTTAGGACCCATGGCCTATGAGAATTTAACAGCTCTTTATTTATTTATTTATTTTACCTTGAACACTTTGATAAATGTCCCTCCAGTGGGATATGTCTCATGACTTACTCAAGTATACTTTAGGTTAAATTCTCTTCTTTATCTCATCACATAAGATGCATCTTATAATATAATTTTAATTCAAAAGTACAGTACATGTATGTTTGAGTAGATAGATAATTTTTATTTTATTTTTTAAATTTGAAAACAAGTTCTTTCTAAGTTGCTGAGGCTGTCTTCAAAACCCTAGTCCTCCTATCTTAATCTCCCAAGTACTGGACTAGATTACAGGCATGCTCCATTCCACCTCACTCTAGATAGATCATTATAGTTACATGAATATATACAGGTTAGATTTTAGATTACAACAATATGCTTTGTTCTTTTTGTGCCTAGAAGCTTATCACAAATATATCTTAATGTCTCCATACTATTATCCAATAAAATTAATTGTGCCTTTGGAAAGATATCCAAAACTGGTTTAGCTGGATCTTATGTTGGACCTATTTTCAATTTTCTAAACAATTGAAAAAAATTTCGCCAATTATTTCTCTGGTAGAGGAATAATTCCATTTTAGCAAATGAATAACCAGTTTTTCCAACACCACTTCTTAAAAAGCACATTTATTATGACTGGTTTAAGAGAAAAAATATAAAAATACAAAAATAAAATAAAAATATAAAAAATAGGTATCTGGTAGTGTACCCCAGAGGTAGAAGGGTTTCCAAAAACCCCAGTATCACCCCCCCAAAAAAGGACATTTCTTCTCCAGTGTATACGTTTGGTTGGTTAATGTGTGCATTTGTTTCTGTATCTTTTATCTTGCTCCATGTGTCTTTGTGTCTATTTTTGTGCCAATATCAGGCAATTTTTTTCCTATGGCTCCATATTATAATTTGAAGTCAGAAATTATGTTTCCTGCATATTGCTGAGGATTGTTTTGTATATTCTGTCTTTTGTTTATCCATATGGGATTTAGGATTTATTTTCCTAGTTCTGAGAAAAATTAAAGTGGTGTTTTGAGAGCCAGGTGTAGTGGCGCACGTTTGTATTTCCAGCATTTGGGAGGCTAAGACCAGAGGATCTATCAGGGTTCACGGACAGCCTCAGCTACTTAGTGAGGCCCTCCACAACTTTGTGAGACTCTGTTTGAAAATAAAGAATAAAAATTAGGGCAGGGGATGTAGCTTGCAGGTAGAATGCCCCTGGGTTCAATTTTTTTATTTCTATAGATTCTGATGAATAAAGATATTTATTCAAAAATCATGCAATTTACATGTCAAGGGGCTTCAGAGAAAAAAGATAAAAGTCTATAACAATTTTATGCTTCCAAAGAGTAATACAATTTTATACCTTCTTTTAAATAGCTTGAAGCAATAAAAACTAATTTAATAATTTTACCTAGTGAGCTCTTTATTTAGTATAAATTTCAGTTTTATAAAGAAGATAAGTATGTTGGCTTACTGATTGTTTTTTTTTAACATATGAAAGTATTTTCTATTTTTATTAAAAGTATGCCAAGAATTTCAGATATGGAGATCCTATCCATTCAAACTATACCTTCTTCTTCTTACCATGATTTTCCCATAAGGGATAGTTTACTCTTTTTGATGTTTTCTTTTTAAATAACTGTAGGAAATAGCAGTTAAAAATGCATGATGTTGTGGAATTATTTTATCCTACCAGAAAAATCACTGTCAAGATGGCACACAGAACTCATTCATCCATCAGCAAGCACAAATGCATTAACTACTTAGTAAGGTCCTTCAGAGTAAATACATAGGATGCAGAAATGAATAGAAATGGCCTCTTTCCAGGAAAGATCATCTTTCATGATTCATTTCAGCCAAAAGTTATTTTTGAGTATTTTTTCTCTGTTAAAATCTGTGACAGGCCTTAAATATTTAAGGAGTAGCTGTCCTTGGGGAGCTTGCAACTGGTAGGGAGGACAAAAATTACCTAAAAATTGTATATGCTTTATTTATAAATATGTTCTTTGCTGTAGGTATAAAATAGGAGTAGTTGCTAAGTCTGCTTAAAAATCTAATCTGCATTCACACCTAGCACCTTAATGATAATACAGAAATACATATGCCCCCATAAGTTGAATCCACCTGCCCTTTATTACTTTGTGCCAAAAATTTTCTGGGATAAAAATCAAAGCTGTGTGTTTGAATTTTGGCCAAGATGTGATTTCTGTGATGCAGATGGCACACCCACACAGTAGCCTGGTGTTCATCCGCTTGCCACCCTGACAAATGAGCACAGAAAGAGTAAATGAAATTTGATGAGCAAGTCTTCCTTTTTAAGCAGATGTTGTACCAGATATAAATTATTCTTTTAGAATTTCTAACATATGCCAAAGTATTTATCACAGATTAACTGCATGAACTTGCATGCTATTATCAAACTTTCTGAGTGTGAAAATGAGTGGATGCATTTTTCACAGCTCTGATCAAGAGATACACAAAAATGTGTAATTGTAATTTAGATAAGAAAATCTATATTTAAAAACTTACAAAATGTAATGTGAAGAAAAGAAGGCATGTTCTACTTGTTCTGCTATTTTTCCCTTTTGAAAGGTATTTGATGCTGAAAAATAATACTTAAAATTAATATACTTTGCCTTACATGTGTACCTTGACTCAAATGATACTTAACATCTTATGACTCTTGCTAAAAGTATTTATATCTTGTCTTCTTTTGCTTCTGATTGCTGTATATGTTTCACAAATGGGTCCTTAGGCACAGATATTTTCTAAAGTACTATATTTGAATGCATTTTATGTATTGTTTCTTTGTTGAAAATTGTCCAATGTATGCTTCTGAATTTAATATCTTACTTTCTCAGCATCAGATAATTTAAATGTAACAACTAAAGCAGAGCTTTTTTAAAAAATGTGTATTTTTCTGTTTCTGAGGTTACTTTAGTTCTCATTTTAATACATGAGAAAGTGCTTACATTTTTTAAGTCCCTTTATTATTAATATTTCCCATATTACTACTCAATGTACTTTCTATCTTAATATTAATGCTTTTAGAATATAAGCACTAAGGTCCATACCATTCAAGAAAGACTGGCTATGAACATAAGATGTTACTTATTTTACTGGTATGATTTCTAAAATAAAGTCTTTTTTTAGCTCTGTCAGAAGATGCTAATATAAAGAAAAAGCAGAATATTCTCTCATTATTTTGTTCTGTAGATATTTTATTTATTTTTAAAGAAATTCAAATGGAAAAATTGATATCAGATTTATATTACTTCCATATAATACTTGGGTTGTTTCTGATGAGGTTAAAGTTACCATGGTAACAGAAGTCTGTTCTTTAAACATTTTCTATCCTAATTATTCTTTCACTTTTACTAAGTGATTTCTTTAAAAATAGGACTCAGGGGGTGTAGCATTGAGAAATTTTATTCTCTATAAGGATACATATCCAAATAATTTGTTAGGAGTAATTCTCAAAATTGAAGTTAATTAAATAGAAATGTATATAAAATCACTTTTAAAAGCACAATATCCTATCCTGTCATTAAGCAGGCAAGTGTGAGAAAATATAAATTAATAAGTATTCTAACAAGAGAACTATAGTGATGATAAATTAATGCAAACATATTTTATATTTAGGAATATATGTAAAATATCTCATTTTTTCACACTCATTTATTTACATAAATTCTAAATCAATCCAAACCATGTCTTTGTGTTGCGATAATTCCTTGGTAGAATGGCATTGTTTAAAATATCTGTGACCTTGAGAAAATATTTTTCTTGTCCTTGAGTAGTCAATCTAAGGATAATGATGCAATTGGCATGAAGTGACTAACCTGCAATATAACAGGAACTTGATGACGATAAATGACTACAGAAAAAATTAATTTGAAGGGTAATGAATCATCATAAACTTTATATCAGAAGGTACAGACTGTGTCCTTATAACTTTTGAAAAGTTACAAGTACAGGTTAGAACAAAAATGAACCTTCTGATAATAAATGGATTAAAAACTTATAAACAGGTACAATTTAGTTTATCCTTGCTACTTTTAGTCATAGTATTACAATTTTCTAGTCCAAATTTTATTTTACAAGAGTAAGACACATTGTTTTTCTTTCCTACTGCACATTTATTGTGGTTATTGAAGATCGTATTAAAAGATAATAGAAAGTCACGAAAGTGCATATTTTTGCAGGCCTGAGACATCCCTGAAATCTAAATAGTTCCTTCTCTCTGCCTGTGACAATTTAAAACTTAGGAAGTTAACTCCTTTACCTTTGTATAAAACATAGATTTTTGCTTATACTATAATTGTTTTAGTGAATTGTTTATTATTCAATGTATCTGGGTGTTTTCTTATTCAGTCAGCAGGTTGAAAGGAACCATATTGAAAGATCTTTTTTTAAGAAGTTAAACTAGAAAAAAAAATTTTACATTGACTTCAAATTTTGATGTCTTTTTAAGGGAATATTAAAATTCTCTAATGTAACAGATCTTGTTCTAAGTGTGTACTTCAAATTAGTTGTGGACAATAATCAGACATTTAAAAAACACTCATTTACTTGTACTAAATGTTGTATTTTCTCAGACCTTATTTTCATTGAGTTACAGTAATTTCAATCTATGTGCTAAAACATATTTTATAGAACCATTTGTTTGGCAATAGGATACTTAGAATTGAAAACTGTATATCTCAAAATATTTTGACCCTTGAAAAGACATATTGAGTTATAAAAACTTGGCACTTCTAAACATTATTTTAAAAAATATCAACTTAATTCTTAGAATTATTGGTAAACTATCTTTTCAGACATTGGTAGCTCTACCCATATACTCTGACACACACCTGTAATTCCAGTACTTGGAAGGCTGAGAAAGGAGGATGGTAGGTTCAATGTCATCACATGCTAGCATAGTGATGCCTTATTTCAAAACAAAATATAGAAAGAGTTTGGGATGGAATTCAGTGGTAGAGCCTACCTGGTTCAATTTCTAGATACTCCTACAAAATAAAAATTAACAAAAAACAAAAATTACAGCTCCAAGTTTTTTTCCTGGTCAAATTATTGGTACTGTATGCAATTATAGGCCAAAAAGAAAGTTATTTTATTTATAAAAATTGTTTGAAGCTATAATCTAAATTTCTCAGTAGTCAGTGTTTTTAACACTAAAAAATGTAAGTATAATAATAGTTTAAATAATTTAATAATACGTAGTCATTCACTTTATGATGGGGATACAGTCTGAGAAATTTATTGTTAGTAGATCAAATCATTGTATGAACATAGATTTTACACTTATACCAGCTGAATACTTACACAAACTATAATAGCTAAAATAACAGTGGATGCCAGGCGTGGTGTGGCACGCTTGTTATCCCTGCGCTTGGGAGGCAGAGACAGGAGGATCGCGCAGGTTCGAAGCCAGCCGCGCGCGCTGGCTTAGGAGAGCCTGTTTCCAAATAAAAAATGTAAAAATAGGTCTGGGAGTGTAGCCCGGAGGTAGAAGGGCTTCCAGGAACCCCAGTACCAACACCAAAAAAAAAAAAAAAAAAAAAGTAATTAATTAAAATAAAATAAAATAAATAAAATAACAGTGGATGAAATAATTTTATGGAATCAATATCACATAGTGGTCATTCTTGTGACGTAAAATTATATTTATTCTTTTTAATTGGTCAGCATCTATAAGTTATTCAAGTTACCATTAAAAATAAAATTAAAAGTGATCTTGGATAATACCTTAAAACTTCAGTATTCAAATTTAAACATACAAATTAAATGTAAATGCCTAAATAATATAAAACAGAATGCATAAGATTAATGAATTTACATGTTTATTTATTAGATTTATATACCCATCTACGTTGAGTTGGTGATAGCACATTAGCTGATACATAGAACAAATTTATTTATTGGTGCTTAAAATTCAAAAATTATATTTGTAAATGCATTTTATAATAATTAAGCTAATTTTTAAGAACTGTATGACACACTAAATGAGGTAGCTAATCATTATTAGAAATAATAATATTTTTAAAGGTAAGCCAAAAGAATGTAAAAAAGCTTTATTTGTAGTAAAACTAATTATAAACTTTAAAAACTTTCAATGTCACCAATTTTTATGTAAAATGAATAAGCTGAGTTCAAGATATCCCCAATGCTTGAATTTATAGCTCCTTAAAAACATTGAATTATTGTTCTCGTCTTTGCAATGTTCTCCCAGTTGGCAATTATGTAGCAATTAAATTCTTTCTCCTTTTAGTAGGCAGAAATAGTTTTCTGCTTAAAACACTTTAACCTCTTTTCTGTAACTACATTAAGTGTTTGAGAAACTCCTGGGAATTTATATACAAGTTTAAGTGCACCATCTGTGATTAAGTATATATATATATATATATATATATATATATATATATATATATGTATCCACACATATGCACATATAGGCACGTAGGTAAATAATACAGTTTTTAATAAGGAAAACCAAAACCTTAATAATTTTATCCACAAAAAATAATGTAAATGTAAAAAATTGTTGATGAATAAGATCAAATATAAGTTTGTAATTTTGATAGAAGGACCTCCTTCATGTACATGCTTCCAAAAATGTCACGCTTATTTATGAACACTTTACCTAATCACTCTTTTACATCCCAGTAATGCTATGCATAATGTTTTCTACACAACTCTCTTAATTTGCTTGTATATTTTTATTTACTTGAATTTTGTTAATATTGTCTTACTGACTTAATCATCTGATTGAATCATTGTAGAGATAATATATTTGAGAAAATTTCTTTTTGAACCTAATTGTTATTCAATTAACTCTCATTCAGCTTTCAAAGCACTTTGTGAATGCATCTGTGTTAAGATTTTCTAAATGTAATTTTAGTTACCTATTTATATTTTTATGTCACTTAACCTACCTTAGAGTACAGTGTAAGTCTTCCCTAAAGTGTAGTTTACTTTGAATGAAGAAGCTTTTTAGTGCTTGTCACCTTTTTAGCCATGCTGATAAAAAAAATAAGCACAAGAGCCTAATGGGGATTTTATTTTTATTTTTTGAAAAAAAATAATGTTTTCAGGAAATTGGTTCAATTGTTATTGATCTATTAATTGGAAGTTTGATTTTACTCAATTTCTCTAATACCTAAAAAGGACCAATAAATAGCTCAAAAAAAGCAAGTCAAACAACAGGGTAAATGGAATCTTCTAACCAGAGAACAGTTTTGGTATTTAGAGAGGCCAATGCACCTGAGGATGTGAGGAGGGGATGAGAATAAGAATACATGAGTTGATAACAAAGTTTAGGCTAACCAATCAGAATTAAAAGCAGTCCAGGTCTCTTACCTGCCAGGTCTCTCTCTCTTTTTACACAAAGCAGTTTAAGTTTGAAAAAAGTTTTTTAAACTTTTTTTTTACACAAAAATGTTTAAGTGTGAAAGTTTAAGTTTCTTCTGCTTATTAATTATATTCTTTTTTTTAATTTTTTATTTTATTTTATTTTATTGGTGCACTGTATTCATACATCATAGTGGGATACAAACTTTTGTAGACATACATGCAC
Source organism: Muscardinus avellanarius (assembly GCF_963383645.1). Taxonomy (NCBI): domain Eukaryota; kingdom Metazoa; phylum Chordata; class Mammalia; order Rodentia; family Gliridae; genus Muscardinus; species Muscardinus avellanarius. The sequence goes on along the minus strand of NC_137790.1, from coordinate 24,847,970 downwards.
ACATCGCCCAGTCAGCCCCCACCCGATCCCCACCCCATTCTCTCCCCATCCCTCCTTCCCATGCTTGGCTTAGTGGTTGACATCTAGTATTATAGCAATTTATCTAAAATTAAAAATGATAATCTCACATAACAGTTTCATTTGTCTGATAACAAGCGTTTGATGATTTAAAGATAACATTTCAATATTTCTTTTTGCTTTCTTTCTTACCAGAGCATATTTTTTTCTGTTTTTTTAGGTGAGACTATCATATATTTATATATTTATTTTTCAGAAAAAAAATCTATCCTAATATGGAATATGAATTCTAGATACCCAAAACGATCTTGAAAAAGAACAAAGCTAGCAGATATGTATTTTCTGATTTCAAACCATATAAAGCTACAATAATTGAAACAGTGTAGTACTGTTCTAAAGGCAGATATATAGACCATTGGAGTTAAATACAAGCCTAGAGCTAACTTCTTCCCTATATTGTCAAGTTATTTTTGACAAGGTTTCCACGAAGATTTGGTGGTGGAAATAATAATCTTTTAACTAAATATTGTTGAAAAATAATAATTACATGGAAAAGAATAAAATTGGACCCTTACCTAATCCCACATACAAGTATTAACTCAAACTAGATAAAAGACCTAAATATAAATCTTAAGACTATAAACTTTTAGGAGAAAATCTGGGTCATAAAACCTCACAACATTGAAATTGGCAGTGATTTCTTGGATATGATTTCAATGGCACAGGCAACAGAAGAATATACAAACTCCCTAAAAAATAAAAGAAAATAGTGTATATCCAAAGACAATGTAAACAGAGTTAAAAGTTACTAATAGAATTGGATAAAATATTTCCAAATGCTATATCTGAAGGTATATTAATATTCCAACTAGAAATCCTAAAAATTAACAATAAAGGCAAACAATACAATTTAGAGATAGGTAAAAGACTAACATAAATAATGAATCTCCACAGATAACCAATCTTAGTTGTCTGTTGGATGGAAACTCTTGTTTCTCTGGTTCTGGTGAGTGTTACCTATTTCTTCTTTGTAGTTAATCTCTTTGAGTATTTTCTCTAGCGCTGGTTTTGAAGACATAAATTCCTTCAGTTTCTGTTTGTCATGGAAGCTTCTTATTTCTCCATCTAATTTGATAGAAAGTTTTGCTGGGTAGGAAATTTTTGGCTGGAAGTTGTTTTCTTTCAGAGTTTGGAATATGTTACTCCAAGCCCTTCTGGCTCTCATGACTTGGTTTGGGAAGTCTGGAGTGATTCTAATTGGTTTGCCTCTGAATGTCACTTGGCCCTTTGCTTTTGTTGCCTTTAAGATTCTCTGCTTGGCTTCCACATTGGTCATTTTGACAATTATATGGCGTGGGGATCCTCTTCTCGGATCCTGTCTAAAGGGAGTTCTATAAGTTTCCTGGATCTGTGTATCAACCTCTTGCTCTATATTTGGAAAATTTTCTGCTATTACTTCCTTGAAGAGATTGTTGATCCCTTTGGTATCACTTTCTTTTCCCTCCTCTATTCCAATTATTCTTAGGTTAGCTCTCTTAAGATGGGCCCATATTTCTTCAATGTCAGATTCCTGCTGTTGGATATCTTTTTCTAGATTAGAAACTATGCATTCATTTTTGGATTGCTCATCTTCTAAGAGCGAGATTCTGTTCTCCATGTGTTCTAATCGGTTGTTTGTGCTTTGAATTGAGGCCTTTACTTCATTAATTGCATCCTTTATCTCTTTTTGGCTCTCTCTGAGTTCTTTTCGAAGCACCTCTATTATTTCTACAGTTATTTTCCTGATTTGATCTTCTAGAAATCTCTGATTTTCTGTTTTATCAGGTTCTGATGTTGTGGGGTTGTGCACATTCATTACTTCAGTGTTATTCCTCTTTCCCATGATTTCGGAGGTTTGTGCCTTCTCTGGGTTCTTCCCTTGGGTCACTATGGCTTCACTTAAGGTGCTCTGGATCTCGAGTCTGTATTATCTCAGACCCCACTACTCCTTTACTGGGTTGTATCACAGAGTCTCCGACCCAGGGAGTCGATAGAGGCTGCTTTAAACTATGGGGGGTGCCAGGTTGCACGCTCTCCTATGGTGTGATATCTCTGCCACCACCACTCCCTCACTGGGTCAAGTCCCAGGAGGCACAATACTGGGATTTCTCCTCTGTGGCCCGCAATTTGACTCACTGTTCTTGAGTACGTAGATGTAGCTGTACTGGACTCGGTGAATTCACTGCTGCTGCCGCCGCTGGTGGCAATATGGCGCCTCTGCCACGCCCTCGGCCATGAGGCTGGCGTATTTTTTCTTCTCTGGTTTTGATTTCCACTCTGAATCCCTGCAGCGTGTGCTGAGCTCAGCCACTGGGAGCTTTAAATGCTGTCTGCGCCGAAAGATCCCGCCTGGCTGTTCCGCATCGGCTCACCTCGGCTTGCTGTAGCCGTCCATTGAGTTCGCCGCTGCCGCCGGCAGTATGGCGCTGCTGCCGCGTCCTCGGGCGCGTGTGTCTCCTCTGTGGCCCTGAGCTCTGTTCTCAGTCCGCTTTCTCTCTGGAGCCTGGTGGTTTTTTTGTTTTTCTGGTGATGGTGTTTTCTGGCTATGAAAGGCGCTCTTTTTGTGGTAATGGAGATTGGTTGTTAGCGGGACTCTTAAGCCCCGCTTTTCTCGGTCGCCATCTTCCCGGAAGTTATCAATTATATTCTTTTCTTCATAATGGAAAACCACTTTTCCACAAAGGTAGAAAAACCTATACCTGCTCCTACCTATTAGTGACTTAATTTACCTGTGGCTGTTGTATTTACCATTGAATGCAAACTCAAACCTAGTGAAATACATTCTCATGTGCTGACAAAAATGTGTATCAATGGGCACCTCTCAAATAATGTAGGTGGGAATGCCAAAAATTACAAACACGTAGCAAAATGATCTGGAAGATGACACGTAAGTGTAAGCATTCTTACCTTGAAACATATAGTCCCTTTATCAGGTATTTATTCAGAAGAAAATAAAGCAGCTCAAATCCAAAGCTTGTTTATACAGGCCAATATTTGGTGATTCATAATTTCTAAAACTTGAAACTTATGTTAATAGGTCATATATATGGCTCAGCCATATATGTGCCTCAGCCATTACATTTGCACAGTAAGTCGCAATATAGGCACAAAAATAAATCGATAACTGAGCCAGACATGGTGGTTCATACTTGTAATCTCAATACTTGGAGGGCTGAGACAAAAGGATAGCAAGTATCTGTCCAAGCAAGCCTCAGGTACTTAGTGAGGCCCTCCAAAACTTTGTGAAACCTTGTTTCAAAAGCAAAAATAATTTAAAAAGGGCTAGGGATATAGATTAAAGGTAGAAGGCTCCTAGATTTAATCCCAAGTACCACAAAATAAATAAACAAACAAACAAATAAATAAATAAAAATAGATAATTGATGTATGCAGTATCATGAAAATCTGAACTGCATTACGCTAAGGGAAAAAGTGAGATTCACAAGGCCATATTCTGCTTCATTTTATTTATATAACATGTGGTAAAAGAAAGTGATAGAATGCAGATGAATTTTTGACAGAGGCTGAGTGTTGATGAAATATAAAAAGACTTTAAAAAGTGATAATAATTACTCTTTTTCGGCAATTATTACACATCAGAATGCATTGGTCAAAAGTTATAAAACCATAATATTTTTAAAGAATAAATTTCATTTCACTTACATCATAACTTTATAAAGTCTTATTTTAAAAATATTTCTTGTATCATCCTAATGTTCACAGGAACAAATTTATGAATTGCAAAATATAAAATCTCTTAAATTCATTTAATATGTTGCCAATTTTTTTTCTCTAATTTTTATACATCTCTCATCAAGTTCCAAAAGTCTTTTTTTAAACTTTTATAGATGCATTGTAATTATACATCATCATGGATTCAAAGTGTAGACTTATGTGTGCACATGAAACCTTAACACACTGATTTAATCAATGACAACGAATTTCTCCTCTTTACCAGTGGTGAGAAACTACATACTGACATAATATAGCTAACACATTCTTTTTATTTCTTATTATTTTATTATTATTATCATTATTATTATTTTTTGCACCCACTGTACAACCAAAAGGGGGTAGGGTTACTGAGGAGTCAGTAGCCACTCTACCATAGCCTACCTCTGATTAAATATGCTGGCTTTTTAGAATTCATGATGCTGGGAACAACTTGTCTTGGCTCTGTTTTAGGTTTATTGTTAATATTGCTTGGGAAAAGCCTGGGGAGGATTGGTTGCCTTTAAGGCTTGTTCTGCTTGTTATTGTCTGAGTCTTTATACAATTCTTGTTAGCTCGGTCATTTGGAAATTTAAGCGCAACCCATACATAAATGTTAAAGCTTCAGGGAGTAAATCTTGAATTATTTTAAACAATTTGGGGCCATTAATAACATAAATCTCAAGTATCTTTTTGGTAACAAGGCCAATTTTTTAAAAATCCCCAAATACCCATGCCTAATACTATTCCCCAGAAGGATAACATGTTGTGCACCGGTTCCAGGGAATATCTGCCGTGCAGCATTCTTGCTAAAATGAGCCTTGCTCAATTTTCGACTGAGAAGAAGGCGCGACACTTTTTAAACATGCCTAACCAAATTTTCCACACATTGTGCTCATAGTAAATTTTCATGGAACTCATCCTGCTAAATATTTTTCTATATCTTCTGTTGTCTCCTAGATTAATGTCTAACCTTACCAAGCTTATATTGTTCTAAAATATATGATTCTTCTTTGTTTCTCTGCCATATTTAATTTCTCTTTCTAAATCCAAGGTCATTCATCCTGGGTTTGCTTTTATTTCACTAGAAATCTTTAGGCCTCATTTATGTATAGGTCTTTGTATATTTTATTTAGTTAAGTATTTAATTTCTTCTTCTGATTTATTCAATATATATAAAATGTCTTAAATGGTCTCATTTTTATATTTCCATATACAAACTGATTCTTCTCAAAATGTTTTTATATCATTTCTCATAAACCATATTGGCAATGTGATAACATGTTTACAATTGTCTAATTTTATGTATATATCTTTAGTGTTACTAAATAAAAATTATGCATGGCACTTCTAAATGTGCTAAAGAAGACATTACTCAAAAAGACTATTAAAAACCTCTCTCATTCTCAAAATGTCTCACATTCTCTTTTGAATGCATATTTCTTACTTTCCTAAATAATTCTCCAATTCTCTGAAAAAAAAAAAAACCAACAACAACTGCAGCAATGGGGTTTTGAAGTAAGGAAGAAGATCAAGCTCCAGTTCAAATATGAAGCTCAGGGACTGATGCTCAAGGAGCAGGGCGGTAGCCAGGGAATGGACAATTGCAGGGAAATCATCAGAAGTAAGTAGCGCTCGGCTAATCTGACTTATCAAGGTTCCTGTTGAAGAGACACCAAGAACTTCAGTCTTCACTGAGGATTGGTGAGTGATGAGAAGCCTTATCAGATATTGAGGGTAAATTATTCTTGTTAAACCAAGTAAGAAATATTTCTAATCTTGAGAAGGTCTGTGAGAAAAGGGCTTAGAAGAACCTAAATTAAGTTGGGCAAAGAGAATCTTTGTCAACTTAAAACATTTATATATGTTAGTAACATCTCAGTAATATATTAATAATATATACATGATTTTACATTGACAAGTATATATGTAATGCTTTTTGTGGTAAATATTTTACCAATGACATAAAATCACTGGAAAGATGTTTTATTTTTATTTTCATGTGTTTATACATCTTGTTAAAGTTCAGGGTGACAGAGGCACACATATACAAAGTACTCATTGAGCCTTCCCCCAGTTCTTGGCCTATTCCCTCCTCCTTTCCTCCTGGTTGTGCACAGCACAGTGATTGGCTTTGATAAGTGTGTGTATGCACATCGTGATCATTGAGGTGTTTTCCTCTTTCCCCTTCCATCTCCCTCCATTAGGTTCCCTTCTTCCCTCAACTAAGATTTCTTCTCCTTTGTCTGAAGTCCCTCTTCTGTCCCAATTTCTCTATAGCTTCTGTTTATGAGGGAGAACATCTAACTTCTCACTTGTAACTGACTATTCTCAATGTTTTTCAGTTTCATGCATCCTATGAAAATGATATAATTTTATTCTTTTTATGGCTGACTAGAATTGAAATGTGTACATAACTCATAGTTTTATAATCTATTCATCTGCTCATGGACATCTCAGCTGGTTCTATAGTTTAACAATTGTGATTTCTATAGATACACATAGAAATACATGCATTATGTTAACACGAAAAAGAGTAAGAAAGGTAAGAGTAGAATTAAGTATAAAAATGAATCAAGTACAATAAGAGCTTGAGTATGGTTAGATAACATAAAGGAAATAATAGACAGTAAAATAAAAAGCATTCTAGTAAGCAGTATAAAAATATTTAGATATGGAGATAGTAAATAGATAAAATATAAGGCTCTGCAAGATAGGTTCACTAGGATTCAGAGAAACAAAGTAGAACACAGTCTTTCATATGTACAAACACAAAAAGAGAGAAAAAGAAAAAAAATTAAAAACCGCTTACCTTAGAATGAGCAAAAGTGTTGGAAAAAACTGACCCGACTGTGGCTTTGGATATTTCCTTTCCATTTTTTTTTTTCTTGTTCTTATTGGTTTGAAGCTTTCTCCTTTTAGAAGATACTTAAAAGCTGCTCCAAAGCTCTAGTTAAAATCTTCTCCCCTTCAAAACCCATTTTCTACTTTCCTAAGGGGGTAGATAAGGGCAAAAATTCAGAGAGGGGCTGGCCCCAACTTCTGACAGCTAGAAGGAGGCTCTTCTGAACTAAGAGTTGGGGATGTGGCCCAAGGTGCTTACTAGGGTTCTAGGATCCATTCCCTCTGCCATAAAACAGAAACATAGGAAAGGGAGAGGAAAGAAAAAAGACACACAAAAGAGTAAAACAAAACAAAACCCTATATATACACATAAACAGAGAAGCAGCAGAACAAAATCTTATAGAACAAAAATAGAGAAAAAAATAGAACAATAAAAAAAATCTCTTGCACTTGGCTTCTGCAGTTCTCTTGGGTTGGTCTGGATGCTTTGAGTCATTTAAGATCCACATATTATAGTAGGTTCCTGAGCCTGAGCACATGTCTAACACTTTCTCCTGCTCAGAAACCTGTAACAAAGATGTCATGGATACCCTGGTCTGGTGTCTTTGTCTGGGCACTAACCCTGAAGACACAGGGTTTGTTCTAAAGCAAGTGCAAGGACTCCCGGCTCTCCATAGATAAGACTGGGTTGGTTGGTCTGGAGCTTCCAACCCTGGTGATTTTCCTGAGTTGCCTGTTTAGTGTGCATCAAAAGTCTGTGAAAATTACCATCCCCTTTTAATGGACTCTTTATATTTACCCAACAAGGGGTCTACACTCACCTCCCCGGGGTTTATGCAGGGGTTATGTCACTTTTGCCACCAGATGTGGAGTTGAACAGAGGTAGGGAGGGATGGAGTCTTGGATTTGATCATCCTTTCCTATCCTGTCCTCACCTGACTACGTGATTCTGTGGCCGGTGACCTCAGTGTCAATGAGTTAGGGCTCAGGCTGCTGGATACAGGGTTTTTCAGAACTTCCAAAGTTCCCTTCAGTCCTGGGTGCATGCTGTTGCTTTTGCATCTCTGCTTGTTCGGGGATTTGTTGCTTCTTTTTTCTTTTTCAGCCTGGGGGTTTAAAAGTGGCCTTGTAGCTATTATTGAATCTCTCTGTCTTTAGATTTCACCTCCCATGAAGGTAGTCTGGGATAGGATAAGATTTTACAGTTTTAAAAAATTCCTGTGAATAACATATAAAATGAGGTTGAAAAACTTTTTAAGTTTTGTCACATAGTCTTTGAAAAGAGAGAATGAAGTACCAAATGAAATTACATATAATGGTATCATTATTATTTACCACTTTACTCTCAGCAAATCAATTGTGTGCATGAGAAAATGACAGATTCGAAGGCATACTTAAATGAGAATAAATTTGGGGAACTTCATAGAAAATCTATGGGCTTTCTGACACTTTTTAACAGACTACATTGGAATTGTGAAATGAAAGACATAACGCAATCTTTCATATGGGAGATTGTTTGAACTGATAAGATGAAATAAAGCATTCAAGTTTTAACCTAAATATAACTTTATATTCTAACTCTTTTTTTTTTTTTTTTTTGGGTGGTACTGGGGTTCCTGGAAGCCCTTCTACCTCCGGGCTACACTCCCAGACCTAATTTTTTTTTATATATATATTTTTGAAACAGGGTCTCTTACGCCAGCGCGGCTGGCTTCGAACCTGCGCCATCCTCCTGTCTCCGCCTCCCAAGCACGGGGATTACAAGCGTGCCACCACCATGCCCGACTATATTCTAACTCTTATAGTGTTCTTATGGTATAATTCTTCATCTCCTCAGTGATTTTCATAATTATTATAACTCCTAGCAAACATTTTGATTCTCATCCATTTTTATGTACAAAATACAGTCAAATAAAAGCAATATTCGGCCAAATTGAGCCCTTGATTCCTTTAAGGTAAACCAAATAACCGCCCCCCCAAAAAAGGGTACAAAACTTTTATCTGAAGGGAAATAAGAATACTGATTCATGCCAATGAAAGCTTTGGTATTTGTTAGAAGTGATTAATTCAAATCTCCAATATTTTAGCCTACAATCCCTATAAGCCAATAATTTGTGCATGTACAATATCACATAAAATACATCAAGATGAAATTAAAATAATTAATGGTAAGTGATATAATACCCTTAGATTTTATGAAAAATGTGTATTGCATGTCTACACCACCTACTAATTTTAAAGATGTTCATGTACTTTGTATTTTTATTTATGACAATGCATTTTCATCATTCTTTATATGTGTTTCTTATTTTCTTTGTGATTTATTTGTCCTCAAATTTTGTGGTAAAATAAACATAACATAGTTATTTTAAATAAAAATTTAGTAATATTAAATATACTCATAATATTTTAAAATCATAATCTCTCTCTATAAATCTTCATCTTTAAAATGGAATTTGTTTATCTAAAAAATAGTAACTCTCTATTCCCCTTCCTTCCTAGTCCCGGACTACAATCATTATTTCTATCTCTCTCTTTGACTACTGTAGGAATCTCCTATAATTGGAATCATACAGGATTTGTGTATGTGAATGTGTATGCATGTGTGCCTGCGTGTTTTTATGTTTATCTGGTTTACTTCATTTAGCATACTATCCTTAAAGTTCATCAATTCCCTATAAAATGTCAGAATTCTCTTCCTTTCAAAGCCTGAAAATACGCTATTATATCTATCTATCATGCATTTTTCTTATCAATTTATCTGCTTACAGGTTGATCTTCTTTAGGTTGTAATTTGTATTCTGTATTTTGGCTGCTACAAACATGGGAACACAAATTTGTCTTTGGGACACGTCTTTTATTTATTGTGGGTATATCCCCAGAAAAATAGTTTCTGGGTTCTATGGTAATTCAATTTCTAATTGAATTTATTTTTTTAGGAAATGTCACACTGTGTTCCAGAGTAACTTAATTATTTTACAGTCCCTCTATCAGTGCACAGTATTCCAAGTACTAAACCCACAAGAACATTTGCCATTTTCTATTTTCTATTTACATTATCTATCCTACTTGCAATGAAGAAGTACTTTACTTTTATTTCCTAATTATTAATGATGTGGAATACTTTTTCACCTTTTTGCTTGTATATCTCTATTGAATAAATATTTATTCAATTCATTTGCCCATTTTGAAATTGCTTTTATTGCTGGTGAGTTTTAGAAGTGCTGTATATGTTCTAGATGCAAATCCATTAAACATATATGAGTACAAATATTCATTTTCTTTTTAAATTGAGTATTAAATCCAGAAGCTTTTTGCCCCTGACTTATATCCTAACCATTTTTTGTTTTACTTTATTCTTTTGTCTTGAAACAGGGTCTTGGTAGTGTGCTGAGAGGTTCACTAAACTTCTAAGGTTGTTCTTGAACTAAGGATCCTCCTGTCTCAGCTTCTTAAGTACTGGTATTACAGGTATGTACTGCCACGCCCAGCTTTATCTTCCCATTCTTTAGTTGCAATTTTACTTTATTAATAGTTTTATTTAATTCATAACTTAGTTATTATGAAATGTTTATGTTTTTCTTGTGTTGACTGTGTCTTAGTTGTGATATAAAAGATATCTTTAACAAATCTGATATTATGAAAATATTTTTCTGTGTTTCTTTTAAGACTTTTATACACTCAGATCTTATATTTAGGTATTTGACCAATTTTGCCTTACTTTTTTATGTTGCTAGGTAAGGTACAACTTAATTATTTTTCATGCTTACATCCAACTTATTCAGTAAAATTGTTAAAAAGGCTGCCTTTTTTATGCTAAAGTTGAGGTGTTCTTGCCAAAAGAAAATCAACTACATGAGCAAGGAATTATATTTTGACTACACGTTCTATTTCATTGACTGTTATGTCTCTTTTTATGACAGGACTGCACTACTCTATTTATTAGAAATTTTAATAACGTTTGAAATCAGGAAGTGCATATATTCTACCATTGTACTTGTTTTTAAAAATTGCTCTGTTTATATTAAAAACATGTGAACTCTAGAGTAAGATTTTATATTTCTGCCAAAAAAAAAAAAAATAAAGAGACCACAAGATTTTGATAGGAGTTGTATTGAACCTGTGGATAGCTTTGGATAGCATGGGCACTCCAAGTGTTGAAGTAAGAAACTTTTCTTAAAAACAGCAGGAGGGAGGCTACATTTTACGAACATAGAATCATTGATTACACTGTTGGTAGGATTAGCATCAGACATTTTGCAGGCTAGAAAGCAATGAAACAATATATTTAAAGTAAGCACACAAATGCACAAACCTTTAATAAAGAAAACAAATATAATAAAAAGCTGATTTTCTAACACATCTGTGCTACATATTTTGATTACTTCAAAGATCTTGAATATGGTTTTCATTATTATTTTCTATCTTTGTTACTTTTTCAGTTTTTTTTACTTCAGGTGAAAAGCAATTTCAATAATCTATATTTTTCTTATCTTTCATATCCAATCTATTTTTATCCAAGATATTTTGTTATATCATACTATATTGTATCTTTCAGTTTTATAAATTTTGCTTTTTGGAAATAATTAGCTGGGTGTGGTGGCGCATGCTAGTAATCTCAGCGCTTTTGTGGCTCAGACAGGAGTATTGCACAGGATCAAAGCCAGCCTCATCTACTTGAGTGAGACTATCAGCAACTCAGTGAGACCCTGTTTTCAAATAAAATATAAAATAGGTCTGAGAGGATAGCCCAGAGCTAGAAAAGCTCCCAGATTCCACTCCCAGTATCACACACACACACAAAAATAATAAACATTTTTCTTTATGCTTAAGTATAGTTGGTATTCTAATTCTAACACTTGCATAGCCATTACTCAATGGATTTCCAATTACTGTGCTTTTACTTGAGTTTTGGTTACACTGATTTCATATTATATTGTAGATATTATTAGTCATAATATTATGCTAGATATTAAGAGATATAATATTATGATAAAATGGGATGGTTGAATTTGGTTATATTTTTGAAAGATCATTAATTTTAGACAGTTAAGAGGTTGCTCACAGACTAGAAAATAAAATCTCAGGTCATTTTTTTTTTCTGGTAGGTGGGATGGAACCTATGGGCACTGCACCTCTGAGCTACGCCCCCATCGCTATTTTTCAGTCTTTTTATTTTTGAAACATGGTCTCACTGAGTTGCCAAGAGCATCGCTAAGTAGCTGAGCATGTCTGGGAACTGCAATCCCCCCGTCTCAGCCTCCCGAATGCTGGGATTACAAGTATGTGGCACTATACCCGGCTCAGGTCAATTATTTTAACCTTATACTGATCGAAGTGTGATTGTTCATGCATAGTGCATAGATTGGCCTGACATTGGGGACACAGGTCTATACAAAGAATCAAGTTCTTTGGTTCTCTTCCTTTCAAGATTTTTCCTTTATGTGAAATTTTCATACTCAATCCTTTGAATCTTCAAAAAATATCACTACATGATTTCTATTTAAAATTTGGCCAGCATTTAGGGTCCACAATTCTGTAAAAATTATACAGACTGGTAAACATCCTAGGATAGTTTTCTTTGATAAGACAACACTATAATAATAAATGACTGTTTTTGTTCATTTTCCTGTCTCTTCAGTCAGTGGTTTTATTTTTGAATTTAGTAAATATTTTTAATTTATACTTTATAATTATTTTATAAAACTGTGTTTAATCTGATAGGAACTACCCTTTCATATCCATAAAATTAAAATTTTCAGCAAGAATATACCTCATTTCTAAAATGTTCAGAAATCATATATTTTCTTATATGTCTTCCATATTCTTTTTTTGAAATTCTATAGACATATTTTGGAAGCTATCTTATTGCTTCCGATTTCTCTTTTAGGATAAACAATATTTTGGAGTACCATAGTAATAATTGGTCAAAACATCCTGAACTTGCAGTGTTTTAATCTCATTTTATTTGAACCTTGTAGGCATAACACAATAAAGATATGACAGCATTTTTTTCATTTCTCCATTAAATTATGTTGTTAAATTCAACTGCTTCAAGGTGAAGTTGTTGCTATAATATTTATGAAAGTCATATTACTGCAGAGTCCATTACAAGAAAGGATGCAGCTGGATCACAGGTTTTGAGATATAACTTTTACTGCCTGAGGCTGTTATTTAAACACCTGGACTGACTGAAGTGATGTGATGACCATTTTTCAAGTGGACTGTTTTCTACTAGTATTTTCTAAACTCAGAAGCAAAACATATGAGGGCAAGTTCATTTGCACAGGTATATAATATTTAGGATTCCATTATTGTTTCATTTTCATACACATAAGGAGAGTTTTAACAAGATGGTTTTTAAAATGTTGGATTAAACAGCAAATAACAGATGGATTCAAATAGCTGTTAATGGTAGAGTTGGGTAAGATGCAGAAAGTAAAATAAAGAGAAAGAATAGAATCCCCTAAAACCATGCCTATCAAAGGCTAACAAAGGAAAATATAGAGATCAATAAAAAAATGTAATTAGACTAATACATAAAACTCAACAAATACATCCATGTTACTGCCTCCCCCTCACCAACAGTTTCAACTAGCCATAAAAATTTCTACCAGACAATAGTAGAATATACATGGTCTCAAGTGGACATGGGGCAGTCTCCATGATGGGCCATCTCTAGGCAATAAAACCAACTTCAATACGCTACTTTGGAAAACAGTGTGGAGGATCCTCAGAAGAAAGGGAATTAACCTACCATATGACAATGTTGTATCACTCCTGGGTATTTTTCCTCCCAAAATTGAAAACAGACTACTATATGACATGTATATTTATGTTTATAGTAGTATAATTCATATCCATTAAACTATGAAACCAGCCAAGATGTCTATCAATAGATGACAAAATTATGAGATATATACACAATAGAATTCTACTTAGCCATAAAGAACAAAATTACATTATTTGCAGAAAAATGTATGAAACTGGAGAAGATTATGCTAAGTGAGAATAGTCAGTCATAAAATGTGAAAGGTCAGATGATTCTCCTCAAATGTTGGAGATAAGAAGAAATTGAAGAAATTGGGGCACAGAAAGGACTTCAGACAAAGAAGGAGAAGGCTTAGGCGAGTGAGAGACTGGATATAGGAGAAACTTGAAGAGGGAAACACTTTAATAAACATGATGTACATACAAAAACTAATTAATGCCAATCATATCACAGTTTCATGCATGGGAAAGTGGGGAGACAGAGTGAGTGGGGTATGAAATAAAGGATGGCTCAATGAGTGGTATGTGCATGTATGCCTCTATCTGAACTTCATCATGATGTATAATTATAATGCACATAATTATAAATATTATAATTGTAAATATAAATAAAACAAAAATTATACAAAATAGTTTTCTCAGACAACAGTGGAATTATGACAGAGTATAACAGAAAATAATTGGTAAATTATTTTCAAACATGTCCAAACTTAGAAGCATGTTAATAGTGATCAAGAAAGAAATTGAAAGATAATTTTTAAAATGCTGAGATACATGAAAATAAGATGCTACACAGCAAAATCACATGCCACACGTATCATGTGGAGAAAGAGTTATATCCTCAATTAGCTACTTAAAAGATAAAGGATTCTCAGCCGGGCGTGGTGGCACAGGCTTGTAATCCCCATGCTTGAGAGGCGGAGACAGGAGGATCATGCAGGTTTGAAGCCAGCCCCTCTGGTTTAAGAGGCCCTGTTTTCAAATAAAAAAAATTAAAAAAAAATAGGTCTGGAAGTGTTGCCTGGAGGTAGAAGTGTTTTCAGGAACCCCAGTACCACACACACACAAAAAAAAAAGATAAAGGATTCTCAAATTTTATGGGCTAAACTTTGTATCCTGTAATATCCATATTTTGAGGTTCTATGTCTCCAGTCCCACATACCACTATTTGTAGTATTTTAAGAGCAAACTAAGATAAAATTATGTCATTAGTGTGTTTCTTAATTGAATGTGACTGATATGCTCGTCATGTGATGAAATTTTGACACAGATAAGAACATAAGAAATGCCACATAAAACACAGAAGTAACATAAACAAACATCTAGAAGCAGAGAGGCCTCCAAAGAAATCAATCCAGCTAATACCGTATCTTGGAGATACTTTCTCACAATTGTGAGAAAATAAATTTCTGTTAAGTCAACCTATTTGTGATACTGTAGTACAGCAGTCCTAGCTAATCAATAACTTAAATTTTCACCTTAACACACTAGGAAAACAAGATCAATTTTATCCTAAAGTTAGTAGAAAAAAGTAAATAATAAATATTAATACATAAATCAATTAAACAACAAATATATACACAATAGAGAAAAAATAAAAATAAAAATAAAATTACTGATATCAAGAATGTAAGATAGAACATTACTACTGTAATGGAGTACAATTAAAGCTATTGGTTTAGTAAATAAAAAAATTCTACAATGAATAATTCAGATACAAATGGCTTTAGTAATGAATTTCACTATATTAAAGTAAAATTAATAGCAATTTTTCACAAATTTATACTAAATCAAAACACACTTAAAAATATATTTTTTCAGTACTGAGGATGTAACCCAGGGGTATTGGCATTGTACCCCCAAGCTACACCCGCAGCTCTAAATTATTTTTAGTATTTGTTTTTTGAAAAAAGGATCTCACTGAGTTGCGAAGGGTCTTGCTAAGAACCTGAGGCTGTCTGAGAACCACAATTTTCCCATCGCTACCTCCCGAATGCTTGGATTAAAAGCATGTACCACCATGCCCTGCCTTAAAAATACATTTTTAAGGTCAGTATTAGCTAATTACAAGAGCAATAAAAGCAAAGGAAAACTACAAACCATTGTCTGTTATGAATATACATAAAAGTCCTCAATATAATATTAAAAAACAAATTCAGATAAATGTGGATATATATAAATATAAATTATAAGTATATGCATATATATATAAAACATATAATATATATTATATATATGCAATATAACTAAAATGTAAATGACTATTTTCACATACAAAAGAAACTGGCTAGGCTAGCCATATTAGTAGAAAGAATGGTGAAAAATAAATCTGTATATTCATTTAAAAGATACAGAAAATAATTTTCATATTATCCAACATCTTTTCTAAACTAAAGCATTCAACAAACAGAAAAATAGAGAAAGTTATTTAGCCAAATGAAGGAAATGTATGAAGAACTCTAAGTTAAAATAATATAAAATTAATGCTTTACTCCTAAAATCAGAAATAAAAATGTTCATATAACACTACTATTATTTAACATTATTCAGAATTCGGGAGGGAATATAAACCACACACATTTAAAAAATAGAAATTAATACCTATCGAATTATAACATAATATTAAATATAGAAAATTCTAAGTCATTCAATAGACAAGTCTTCCACCAAAAATAAATTTGACAAGGTTTCAGTAAAATTTTTTTTAAAGATAAGTCTTTAAAAAATACTATATTTCTAAAGAATAGTCAACAGTGATACTGAGAAAAAAACTCAATTTATAAAAAGAATAAGTATCTAGGAACAAATTTAACCAAAAAGCTAAAATACTTATACAGTAAAAAGTATAAAAGATTGTTGAAAGATATTAAGGGCAGGCATGGTTGTGCAAACTTGTAATCCTTGCATTTGGGAGGCAGAGACAGGAGACTGGTTCATGGACATCCTCAGCTACTAAGTGAGGCCCTCTGCAAACTCAATGAGTCCCTGTTTTCAATTAAGATTAAAAAATAGGGCTGGGGTTGTAGCTCAGAGGAAGAATGTCCCTGAGTTTCATCCACATTACCAGAAAAAAATATTAAGGAGTAATCCTGTATTTATCAACTAGAAAAATTAATTTTAAGATACATTATTCTTCAAAGTAATCTATAGCATTTTTGCAATCCCTACCAAAATTTTAACAGTATTTCTGAAGATATGAAAGTGCCAATTCCCAAATTTATGTAGAACTAGAAGAGATTCCAACTGATCTTAATAATGAAAAAAATTTGACGACTGACACTTTCTACTTCAGTTTTACTACTAAAATCTAGTAGTCAAGATAGTTCAGGACTCAAAAAATGTAGAAAAAAAAAGGCCAGAATTGAAAAATATCCAAATCAAATAATATTATTTTCAACAAATTTTGTTGGAATAACTGGATAAGCACACAAGAAAAAAAGAAATCAAGATGAGACCTTGGCTAATGCCCCAAACACATATTAATTCATCATGTGTACTATTCACACTGAATGTAAAAATTCACATTGAATGTGAAAAACTTTGACATGAAAAATGTTATTTAGAGCCAGGCATGGTGACACATGCTTGTAATCCCCGTGCTTGGGAGGCTGAGACAGGAAGATTGCACAGGTTTGAAGCCAACCTCAGCTACTTATTGAGGATCTCAGCAACTTAGTGAGAATCTGTTTACAAATAAAATATAAAATAGAGCTGGGAATATAGCCTGGAGGTAGAAATGGCATACATTTACTGTGCTTGCTTGGTGTCCTCTTTCCCTCCACCAGTTCCCCTTCCCCCCTACCGACAATGAGAGTTCAGGTTAACCATGCTATATATATACTTTTACACATATTTAGATGTAGCTCCTCCGTTAATCAACCTCAGCCTTTTTCCTCTCCTATCCTTCCATTCTAGCTTTGCTGAGATTTTCCCAAGCATAAAGAAATCAATTAATAACAAATATTGATGAGTATGTGGGGAAAGAGGAACTCTTTTACATTATTGGTGGGAGTGCAAAGTAGTTCAACCGCTATGGAGATCAGTGTGAAAACTGGGAATAGATCCACCTTTGATCTGGCTATACCACTCCTGGGTATCTCCCCAAAGGGCTTGAAATCAGAAAATTACATTGACATATGCATACCCATGTTCATAGCAACATAATTTATAATAGCCAAAATATGGAACCAACCTGGGCCTCCATCAACAGATGAGTGGATTGCAAAATTATGGAAAATACACACAATGGAATTCTATTCAGCTATAAAGAAGAACAAAATTATGTCATTTGCAAAAAGATGAAAAGACCTGGAGAACATTATGTTAATTTTTATTTTGAATGAGTCTCACTAGGTTGGTGAATGTCTCACTACATGCTAACCCTGTCCTTATATCTTCATTGCTTCTGTTTTAGCTTTCCAAGTACTAGGATTACAGGCAAACACCACCATACACAGCTAGAAGTAATTTAAATATTATGTAAATATTGCAGTATATTGTTATTAAAAGTCAATTTTATGCCAAAGTCATGAGAAATTAAGTTCTACATATAAGTATGTTGACATAAACCATATAAAACTTTTCCCAAATAACTGATGCTAATATAGACATTATGTTCATAAACAATTAGACGAATAAGAATAACTATTCAAAATAGTAAATGACTTAACAAAACTATAAAATCTATGTGAAAATATAAAGTAATATTTATTGTTAAAGCTCATTTTCAAATATTGATGGTTTCTAACAATATAGAACTTCAAATTCAAGTAAATAAACCCTTTGCCAAAAATACCAACAATCATTTAGCCAATAAATATTCTTTCCTACCAAGTATTTTTATAAAGGCTTCTTAAATTTGCAACATAGGCTATAGTTATTTTCTTGTGCTGTAGTTTATAGCTATTTAATAAAGTTGAAATGACAAAAATACCTATACAATATATAAGTCAGCATTATGAAAGTGACTGATTTTTTACAATATAAAAAAGTACAATAATTAATGAGACTATGGTTATGTTTTTATCTAACCAGAAAATATGCAAAGTGTGGAAAGCTATACAAGGTCTAATAGAAAAGATTTAAAAATAATTAGTTTGTGTTCTAAAGCAAATCAGATGAAATTAGCACTAATGTGTGAAAGAAATTGGGTGAATTTTTTTTCTTATTTAAAAAGTAATAGTCGCTGGGAGTGGTGGCGCATGCTTGTAATCCCCGCGCTTGGGAGGCAGAGACAGGAGGATGGCGCTGGTTGGAAGCCAGCCGCACTGGCTTAAGAGACCCAGTTTCCAAATAAAAAATATAAAAATAATTCTGGGAGTGTAACCCGGATGTAGAAGGGTTTCCAGGAAGACCAGTACCACCAAAAATAAAATAAAATAAAATAAAATATTAAAAAAAATAAAAAATAAAAAATAAAAAGTAATAGTCAAGTTACAAGATGAAAAAAATACTAAATGCTATTGCATTTATAGTACATTTCAGTGACAGTCTTTTCAAGTATATTACAAAAGCATTTGTTGCTTTAAAAAGTGTTCTTCACCACAGAGAATTTGAGAAATACCGACAGAGCCCAAATGATGACCTCAGTGGAAAAGAATAATAAGAAGCATGCTGAGGAGTGGTTGAATTACTACCACTAATAAAATATATTTATTATTGCTTTTACAACATGCAATCACTGTGCTAAGAAATTTATATACATTCATACATTTGTTTTATTCTCAAAACAGTAGAATACAAAGTATTAAAATTTACAGAGGCAGAGACTGAGCCTTCTACACATTAAGTATCTTGTTTGAGGTCTCAAAGGTAATATGTACGTAGAAAGAAAATTAAATACAGCTCTAACCCAAAACCTGACAGTTAATCACTCTTCTATAGTTTGTATTTCCCAAGAGCAAAACCAAGCAGTATAATGATATCTAAGGTGATATTTGTAAGTGTACTTTACCTACTACAAAGTTTTCCACAATCTTATCCTGCATCATGATATTCTCCATGGTAACACAGAGAAAAAATAAAAGTAAAAACTAGTATTTATATTATTTCTTCAGTTCCCACTATATGTGAAACAATGGCTAGATTTTTTTTTACACATGTTATATAACTTAACGAGTAGCTAATTGCAAGCCCAATATTTAAGGCTACTTAGATGATTCAAATTATATTTGCCTCTTAATCATTGTGTGTCCAGCAAATGGTTAACAGTTAGCTGGGCATGGTGGCACGTGGTGCTTGTAATCCCAGCATTCGGGAGGCTGAGACCTGAGGATCATGGTTCTAGGACAGCCTCAGCTACTTAGGCCCTTTGCAACTCAGTGAGACCCGGTTTCAAAATAAAGAATAAAAATTGGGCTGGGGGTGCATCTTAGAACTAGAAATCCCCTGTGTTCTATCCCCCGTACCACAAAAAAAAAAAAGTTTAACAGTTGTCCTCTCTAAATTTGCCACATTAATCCTTTTATGACATCAATTAAAATCTGAAAACATTTTAATACAAATTAATTGATAAAATCATTAGAAATCTAAAACCTCAAATATTTAGCAGGCACAGAATTTATTATTATATTTTTACATAGAAAGTAGTGTGCTCCTTTTCAAGGTTACAACTTTAAAATGGTAGTTTGGGGAAGGCATAACCATCTTATGTAAATTTATATAATACAGATGTAGATTCTGATACATGTAGAAATATTTTTTGAAATTACAATTACTTGAATACTTTAAATGTTTTTGATAGTAGAGATCAAACCCGGTGGCATTTTAACTCTGCGCTAAGTCTCCAGCCCTTTTTATTTGAAATAGGATTGAGAGTCTAAGTTGCTGAGAGTCATACTAATTTGTAGAGGCTGACCTCAAACCCACAATAATCCCAGTGGCTCAGTTTACTAAGCACTGGTATTACATGCCATCACACCCAGTTTAAGTGTTAATTCTCTTGTTCTCCTGATCACTTTGACCAGGATAACAATGGGGAGTTTATTCAATAAACCTATTAATGTATATTAATGTATATCAATAAGGTTAAATATTTTAGAAAATCTACAACCCAAGAACATTTCTTGATTAATTAGGGATACCAGAGGGATTTGGGTATCCAAAATTGAATATTTTTAGCAATATAAGAGAGATTGAGTAATTAGTTAATAGGATAATATACATTCCTCAATACCAAAGCCAGCATCTTACTTAGGAACAACAAAATATAGTTTTATAAGAATATGGAAAATATTTGTGTTTACTATCCCCACTTTTATTAACAGGGTTATTAAATAATTTATTTCAGTAATTAAAAGAGCTGAAAGCAGACAAACAAAGTAGCAGGAAAAAAAATTCTAGTTTTGAAATTGTTAAAATATATAAAAAAATCAAGAAAAAATAACTGGAAATAGTAATTTACATAGAAAGAAAGTTAAGCAAATTAACTGTTTGAAAATTAAAAAATACTAGTGTCTTTATATTTGTGACTCTAAGAAATTATAAATTATGTTAAAAATAAGAAAATTTTATTTGGGTGAACAGATTTTTCCAATCAAAAGGTACAAAATAATTTAATAACCAAATGAGTATTTCAGTAAAGGGAAGAAGTAAAGGCTTCTTATAAAAGAAAGGGGAGAAAAGAATTTAGGGAGTTCTGCATTCTTTGAAGATAAGCAAGAAAATTCCAGTGGTAGGAAGCTGATTTAAAGTGGTAAAAACTTTTGTGTGTCCAATAAAATATTCAGGCTAGTAATAAAACTGATCACTCTAGCTTCTCAAATATTACAGGATTTTTTTTTTTTTTTTTTTTTTGTATTGGGGATGGAACCCAGGGGCAGGCATTCTAACTCTGAGCTATACTTTCAGCCCTAATTTTTATTCTTTTATTAATTGAAAATAAACAGTATACATTTAAACTGTACTTGGTGTCCTTTCCCCCCCACCCCTGTTTTTCCTTTCCCCACTCCTAACAATGAGTGTCCAGGGTAACCATACTATATTCATACTTTTATACATATTTGGAAGTAGCCCTTCATAATCAAGTTCAGCCTTCTTTCTCTTCTACCCTTCCATTCAAACGTTGCTGAAATTTCTCTTCCATTATCTGGAGTCCCTCTGGTATCCCTAATGTTCCCAAGTTTGGGCATATTAGAGGAACCATATGTCCCTTCTCTTTCTGTGCTTGGTTGATCTCACTTAACATAATGCTCTCCAGGACTTTCCATCTTCTTGCAAATAACATGATTTTGTTCTTCTTTATAGCTGAATAGTATTCCATTGATTGTATTTCCCATTATCTTGCAGTCCAATCATCTATTGATGGGGACCTGGTTTGGTTCCATATTTTAGCAATTATGAATTGTGCTGCTATGAACATAGGTATGTCCAAAGTAGTCTTGGAACCTCCCCCTGAGGCCCAGTGCAGGTATTGTGACTTGATGACTTTTCCTTTGTCTCTGGAAATTCTAACTGGGCTAGCCCATGGGGTCCCAAGATGCACCCTGGGTAAAGGGTTGTGGTAGGGTCCCAGGGTGCACACAATTACCACCCGAGCACTGCCAGTTCCCAGGGCTAGGTGCAAGGCTATCACTGGACCCAGGCGCGGGTGGGTGCAGAAGCCTAGCACCTAGTCCAGGGCTCGGCATGATGCACAGGGCTAGAGCCGGATCCAGGAGCGGGCTGGGCGCTCTAGGCTAGTTCCGAGTCTTGGGGCACAGGTTCCGGCATAGACGGCCAGCGGTAGGTCTAGAGTGTGGGGCAGGAGCAGACGGGTCCAGCGGCGCCAGGATGAGCACAGGGTCTAGCACTGGTCTCTGGCCCAAGCAGGGTGCAAGAGGGCAGCGCTAGATCCCAGGGCATGGGTCGGGCATACACTGCTAGTGCTGGACATTTTGCGTTGGTGGTGGCCCAAGGCTAGCTCCCAGTCTCAGGGTGCAGGTGGGGCACACCAGCTATTGCCATACTGGGGAGCAGGCAGGGTCTGCGAGGTTAGCACCCAGGCTCAAGCAGGGCGCCTGGGCTAGGCTCACAAGGTGGGCACCGAGTCTAGGTTTGCGAGTGGCACAGACAATTAGCATGGGTCCTGGGGTACAGGCAGGGCACACGAGGATAGTGCTGGGTCCTGGGGGTGCTGGACAGGCATCCAGGGCCAATGCCGGACCTGGGGCACACACTAAGACCCGCAGCTTCTCTGGACGCACTCAGATACCTGGCTTCCTTGATCCAGGTGTCTGGAGGACTGGCTGTGCCACTGTGGTCCCATCTTTGGTGAGCACACAGGCTTCTGGCTTGGGCGCCGCTCGCTGCTTAAGATGTTGGAGCTCTATGTCCATTTTCAGACTCTTGGGTTATTTTGCCATGGTGTTGTGCGTCAGGTCCAGGGATTGCGGTTTGAGCCAGCAACCTATCCTGGCGCAGGTGGCACAGATGTGTCTGCAGCAGATCCAATGCTCAAACTTTTTTTTTTTTTTTTTTTTTTTTTGGCAGTGGATCTCGTAGTTGAAGGATTCAGGATTTCTTCTGCCGAGATTCCTGGATCTGTTTTGGTTACTGAGATATATTTATTTTGTTGGTTAAGACGCTGCCTTTTCAGTATTTGAACTTTATTTCAGCTACTGAGAACTACTGTGTTCTGCAGTCACCATTTTTAATCCCTCCAAATGGCTATCTTTATAAAATAGAAAAAAGATTAAGACATTCAGGAAGAGATACCAAAGATATGTCTGTTCTTTAAAATAAAAGGTACTGATGAAACCAATTATACAGACACCTTCTTCTCAAACTTGTTAGCTTCTAGAACAAAAAGAAATAATAAATGCATATTGTTTAAACCATAAAGTCTATGATATTAATGGAAACAATAAAGGAGAGGCCAAAATGCATTTTTTTCCTGCAACCCTGATTCTGACTCTCCTTCTGCAAGATGTAGTTGGCAGTGGCTAAATTCCAAAAGGACATCTTGTTTGGGGCAGACATCTCCCTCGCCACACAGTCCTTGTTAGGTTTTTTCTTTACATTAATTTATTTATTCAATTATTTAACCATTTTTATTATTGTATTGTAGTCAGACATCTTAATGGGGTACAAGTTGGCAGAGGAATAATACATATACACATCACCTATTTAGCCTTTTAGTGTCTTCTCTCTTCTGTTGATTACTTTGGCTAGGCCTTTACTTTGTGCCTACCTTAAACTCCATTCAACTATCTTTTGAGATGTGCAATATATTTTTTCCAAAACCTCAAGAAATACATTGGTCAAGATAGGTGCCTGTTAATGAGATAAATCATTTATGTTTTTCAGAAGATAGTGTTAGTGCTGGCTTTCTTCTTATAAAATATTAAAATATGCAGGGAGAACTATCAAAGATATATCTGCACAGAGAAACAGTGACATGAGTATTCCTGCAAGCCAAGGAAGGAGCACTTTTTGAGCACCTTATTCTCATAATTATTATCTTAGATTTTTCTCTTTATTTTATATGATCTAGAGTAGTTATGCATTATATTTTATAGTACATAAACTTGCATATTATTTATTGAGATGGTTTGAACATAGAATGTTTCACCAACCCTCATGGTTATATCCGCAGCAGTGGAGATATAATATATAATGGATGTATCTGAGTAGTAGCCTTGGTTGGAAGATTGTGGCTGAAGATGGTGGGTCCCTTTGGGATTATATGTGTTTCCTCATCCCCTCAGTCCCTCTCTTGTGTCTGACTTACAGGATGTGAGAATAAAATCTTGTTTTCTTACCACCATGTGATTCCCAGCTTCAGATGAACTGAACTCAAAATCTCCTAGAGAAAATAAAGCTTCTATCTTCTAAGTTGTATTGACAAGTCTTTTAGATTATAGCTGTGAGACTGCTGAATAATATACAGCATATTATACATGTAATATATACTACACATAGCATAATATTATATGTAGTATATATTTTATTTCATCTGCCAATGGTAGATGCATGTACATATTTGTAATAGGTACTCGGATTACCCCAGGGTCCTTAAGAAGATACATGTATTTCTATAGCAGATAACATTATATTCTGAAGGATATATCCAGTTGAATAAATAGATTTCTATATTCATGGTATCTCTAATCTTATAAGATGAATTCTCAAAATATATATCATTGAATAAGGAACAGACTATGTAGGTAAAGTCTCCTTACAACTTCAGCTCTCTAATGGTGTCACCTGTGTTCATATTTATTGAACCTCACTACAATGTATAAGTACAATGCACCAATGAAAGTTTATACTTTTAATAAGAAAAGGAGTTTTATTATTATCTAGATTTCTGTCTTGATAAAAGGATAGTGATTCTGTCTTGTGAGGTTTTTTTATAAACACAGAATGGGACATTCACATTTTATTGCATTTTATTTAAAACTCAGATATTAAAATACATGGCCCAATGACTATTCTTTAACATGAACCCCTCCCTATTTATAATGTTAATCACTATTTATTCTGCTCTTTCTATTTGTGAGGCAGAGGAAAGAAACACTGTACTTCCCTTAGAGTTGGTATGATTATTATCTCACCATACTTCTATAGAAAGCCAACAATGTATTAAATTCTGAGAATAATGTGGTGAACAAAATACACATACACAAGTTTCGGTCTTGTGGAGAAAAAAATGTCTTAAATAAATTATCACAATAATCACATAAATGCATCCAAGTGGATGTTTATGAAGCAAAAGGGAATACATTCTCTGAATGATACTAATGATTGGCACTAATGGTTCTAATCCCATCATCTCATATAAGGAGAAGCTGGTTGGGTGTTAGAAAAAATTCCTGTCAGGCAGATGTTTAAAATTTAGAGGTTTGCCGGGCTTGGTAGTGCACGCTTGTAATCCCCGCACTTGGGAGGCCGAGAGAGAGGATCGCACAGGTTCGAAGCCAGGCTTGCTGGCACAAGAGGCCCTGTTTCCAAATAAAAACCTATAAAATAGGTCTGGGAGTATAGCCTGGAGGTAGAAGGGTTTCCAGGAACCCCAGTACCACCGAAAAAAAAAATTAGAGGTTTGTCTATAGGCAGACATTTCTTAATGTGTGCTAAGTAAAGAGGCAAAATTATAGTCATTGTGGAAGTGAAGGTCCTGGCAGGCATTCTTGTTCATCAAAATTTGAAATACTTAGTTTGGTTGCTGGTGCAGATGTTTAAGATAGCATCCAGGAGATCTGTAGCAGGAATTAAAAACTTAGAACTTACCTTGGCCTCTCATGGTAAAGGAGATGTAAAAGAATGCACTAAACTGGTCCATAGGAGAAAAATATATTAATACAGGAAAATACTTCCTGTGTGCCAAAGTCCACCAGATAGTCCTGACCTTTATAAAGGATCTAATCAAATGTTAGGAAAGTGTAGATTGAGCACAAAGCAGACTGGACAGCAGAGGCAGTCCTGTGACCTAACATGATTTGCAGTTCAGTAGGGTCTTAAAAAATCAATAGATAAAAGCAGAAACGGTGGAAGGACTGAACTAAAGCTAATAGAACAGAATGCTTGGCATCTTCTTTTCCACTGTTGCATTTTAGTTAGGGGTTACTAGCCATCCTTGGAGTGTTTGGTCCTAAGTCAGGATGATGGAAGAAAAGATGAAACATTGACTTGAGAGAGGGAAAAAGGAATGCTTCAAGTACTTCCTGCTGCAAACCTCCACGGGAGTGGAAATTGAGAAGGACCTAAACTTGGCAGATAAATAAGCCAGTGCATACAGAAAGAAAGGTAAATACAGAGTCTGGACAAACAACACTGGGTTCTGGAAGCTGATAAAATCTTGTCAAACAGAAATCATCATCTGAAGGTCATCGTCCGTCTCCAGTTACCAACAAAGAACCTTTCTTCATTTGAAAGATGCACAAAATTTATAGGAAAGGCCTTTAGTTTCCTAGGAATGATTATATTTTTCAGCAATATTTAAAAAAAGTATTCTTGTACTGACTTAGTTTGATCAATTGTGTTTTGTACTCTAAGAATCAAACAAATACCACTGCATGATTTCTGAGCATCCCTGTCTGGTATCCCACTGATGGTATCTCTAATAATAGATTGCGCTTGTTTTCAGATATGATGCATGGACACAGTTGGGTCATTGATATTGTTTGCTTTGACTTTACAGTGCTGAAGGTTTAGAAATCCTAGAAACAAATCATGTCTGGATAACTTAGGAACTATATTTTGTGTTATGTCACTGTGGTGAGTGATAGTGAGTGAAGGATGAAGGCACTACACAGGGAGCTTGCCTTCAGCACAACCAGTCATCATCCTGTCCAGCCTCTGGTTCTTCCTGTTTTCTCCAAGGAGTCCTAATAATTTTGAGTCGTTTGTAAGCCATATAAATTAGCTTCCCAAATAATTAAACATGTGTCCTACAAAGTTTGACTTCTTCCTGACAGGCATCACATTCCAAATCATAACAAATCAAATGTTACAAAATATGAATCTACCTATAAATAACATATGAGGGAAGTAAAAAAATAGTGCATATCATCTTATATCTTAATGCAATGCCAACTTTAGTTTATTCAACAAAATTTGTAATTTATATTTCCCCCCAAATATCACTCTTTCTGATCTATGTATTTGATAAAAATCAATCTGTCAAATACTATGTGAACTAGAGCTCAGCCCGGCTCCATAAAATGAAAACAAAGTTAAACAACTTCACAAGAGACAGAAATGGCCTTTTAAGATTCACAGGAGTGTGCCTCCTTGTCTAATCTGAGAAGCCATCGCGGCGAGATTGATGTGCTTTGGCTGAGAAGAGTTTCATGAGGCGGCTGTCTGCTCAGTGGTACCAGAATGGAGCTATCTGTCTTCATTGGACCCCATTAACATGCCCCTCAGATCTATCAAGCAAATGTCTACAGACCTACTTTATAAATTATTACCAGTGACAGTTAAATATTTCAGAGCTTGTTTGGGGATATCACTCACCTTATAGTTCTTAATTTATACACATGTAATTTTACACATTTTAAACTCAAGGATTACTCAGAAATACTATATATTCCTGTTTTAGGTGGTTGTCTTCTATTGAAAATTATACTTTCTTCTGACTTTGAGTAATGCAGTTTGTTGTTGGGGTAAATCAAAACATGAATGAGACTTGCTCACTAACAAGGACTCATTTTTTGAGAATTAAGTAGTCAAGATTTCATATTAATATGACCTGAACAAGGGCATTTTGTTATTGTTACAGTGCAAAATAATTCTAATATGCCAAGAATGCATTCAAACAAACCATACTTATTTCAAAATGTTGCTATTGCAATTACTTTTATTTAACCCATTTAAATTCCACTCCATACGCTGACATGAAACAGTTCTATTTGTAGTTATGATTCTTCAAAACTCAGAGTTTAACATGGATAATTTTAGTATCAATTGTTAAGATCCCACATTTTTAAGTGGTATTTCTGTAACAATTAATCAAATTTTCTCCTGAACTCTAAAACTAACTGTACAGGAGTTTGAGTTGATTGTGGAGATGAAGATAAAGAATATTTTTTCAACATAATTAAAATATATTTGAATTGAATGAGAAGAGATTTGACTGTGTTTCAAATTTAAAATGTGTTGTATTTACTATTCTAAAATTTTATTCTTGAGCTCACATTTCCTTAGAGACTAGAGGTGGCTTTTCATTAATCTCCTTCTTTAGTTGGATGATGCTATGTAATTGAAATGGACATATTAAAATTGGACTGACATTCTTCATGGATTATAGAATAGTATTTGGAAGAAAACCAAACCATGAAAGTATCACCAACAAATAATTAAATTTGCTTATCATATTGGAAGTGCAGAACTGGAATAAAATTTCTGAGGCTACAGTGAGCCAGAGGCTTTATGTAAATTATTCTGTTATATCTTCTTACCAGTCCTTTGTGGTGGATTTTTTTTTTTCATTAAAGTTGGAAAAACAGGTTCAGGGAGGTTAAGTCAATTTCAAAAATACCACTTGAGTGAGAAGTATAAATGCAATGGCGCTCTTCTAGTTCTGTCTGGTGTTTGTGACAGAGATGTCTGCATTACATGTTTGTTGGGTCAGCAGAAGAGTAAAAAAAAAGACCTTAGAAGAGAGATTGAGTGAGGAAAGCCACACTGCCTCTTATTTTTACTTTATCTCTTCTCATTATTTCGCTTTAAAACTTTTTTGAAAGTTAACTAACATGTAATAAAGTGCAAAACATTTATTTGATTATTCACCTGTGTGTGTGTTTTTTGTGTGTCGGTGTGTATGTGTGTGATATTGGAGACTGAGCCCCGAAGCTCTATAGTAAGCAAATATTATTATTATTATTTTTAATTTAAAAAAAGGGTCTTGCTAAGTTGCTGAGTGTCTCACTATGATGCAAAGGCTTTTCTTAAACCATTTATCCTCCTGCGTCAGATGCTTATGTACTGGGATTATTGGTGCCTGCCACAGGCCTGGCTATAAACTGTAAAAATTAAATTCTACAATTAATAAACTTTGATGTGTATATAACCATTGCAACCAATTAAGAAAATTAAATATTCTAAATTATTCACATCCCTAGGTAATTCCTCCTTTCTTTATCTTTTGGCTACCTTTCTCTCCAGCCTTGCCCAGGCAACCACTGATTTGCATTGTGTCATTACAAAACTCGTTTACTTTTGTAGAAATGAACTGATAGCATAAGCACCTTTTGTCTGACTTCTTTTACTCAGTGTAATTATTCTGAAATTCATCAATGTATTTACATTCATCAGTTACTTTTTATAATGTGCTTTTATTTGTGTATTATAGTTTTGCATTATAACGTAAATTATTTTGACAATGATATACATGCACATGATACTTGGTGGGTCCCTCCCTCACCTCCTCATTTCCCCCTTCCCAATTCTCAAATTAATGTTGGTATATTCACACTTGTACACATACTTGAGGGTAGTGTTTTCATTAATGAACTTCAGTCTTCCTCCTCCCCTTCCATTCGACCATCTCTCTGGCTCCACTGAGGTTTTTTTTCTTCATTATCTGGAGTCCCTCTTGTATCCCAGTTAATGCCTGGCTTCACATATTAGAGAAAACATATGATCCTTTACTTTCTGTGATTGGCTAATCTCAGTTAAGATAATGTTCTCCAGGTCCTTTCGTTTTTGTGTGTGTGAATAATGTAATTTTGTTCTTCTTTATTTTCAAGTAGGTTTCGTCTTGTGTATTTCCCAAAATTTTGCAATAACTTCATTTGTTTAACCTATATACCTAGGTTAGTTCCATAATTTGGCTATTGTGAATTGTGCTGCTATCAACATGGGTATCCGATTGTAATTCTCTTGTTTCAAACTCTTTGGAATGAATCCCAAGAGTGATGCAGTTGGATCAAATGGTGGATCTATTTCTAGTTTCTGAAAAATCTCCACACTTATCTCCATAGGAGCTGAAGAAAAGCAAAGCAAAGATACTTTTCGCTAAGTGTAATGGTAAACACTTGTAATGCCAGATTTTCTGGAGGTTAAGACAAAACAACCACAAGTTTGAGATCAGCGTGGGCAACTTAGCAAGATATTTTCCAAAAATTGAAAATAAATTTAAAAGGGCTGAGAATTATAGTGATGTGTTTTATTTTTCTTCTTTAATTTTTCCAATTTTTAATTATGGTAAAATTCACATAACATAAAGTTTACCATCATAACCACTTGAAGTAGACAGTTCAGGCATATTTAATACATTTATAATGATGTGCCATCATCACTACATCCATCTTCATGACTTCTTTCATTTTGTAAAACCAAAGCTTTGTGTGCAATAAACAATAACTTTCTCCACCCTGGAACAACCAGAATTTGACTTTGACAGTATAACTCTAAGTACTCTACATACTTCTTGTAAGTGGAATAAAACAATATTTATCTTTTTGTGATTGACTTATTTTTCTTAACATAATGCTCTCAGGTTTTAGTATATGTTGTAGTATATGTCCTCATTTCTTTATCTAAATATTCATAAATATTGTACATATAAGGAAATTATTAACTTTTTATCATTAAGTACAATGTTAGGTGTTGACTTTTGTTTGTATCTAGTCCAGTTGTATAAATTCTAGTCTATGTAGTTTTCAGAAAATGGTCTTATGGAGATGAATGTTTAACATTGTCAAGTGAATATTTTACATCTACTAAAGTGACTGTGCCTTATTTTAGTATGCCTATATTGTGAATTATGTTATTTTCAATGCAAAATTCCACTTAACATTATAGAATAAATTCCACTGGCTTTGTTATTTTCAATGCAAAATTCCACTTAACATTATAGAATAAATTCCACTGGCTTTGTTATTTTCAATGCAAAATTCCACTTAACATTATAGAATAAATTCCACTGGCTTGTTGAATATTATCCTACTTTAATAAATTTTTCAGAAAAAAAATTATGTATATATTTTAGAGATAAGGTCTTTAGTTTTTCTTGTAGGTCTTTGTCTGATTTTGATATCAAAGTAATGTGAAATTTTTTATCATATATATTTTGGAAGAGTTTGATGAGAATTCACCAGTGAAAACAATTTCTTTTGTTGTAAGATGATATAAATACAAATCACTTTCATTAGTATCCATAAGATTTTCCATCTATGGATTTCTTAAATGGGCTTTTTAAAGGTGTATATTTCAAACCATTCTTTAATTTCACCAAAATTATAAAATTGATTAGTATATTAGTCATAATATCTCAATTTTTTTATTTCTCAAGATTCCACAGGTATATAGAAGCTTACATTTCAACTTTCAACTGTCATTAGTATATCTTTATTTATGTTTTTCTCAGTCTGGTTAAATATTTATCAAATTTGTAGGTCTACTGATAATTACAATTTTAGCCTTTATTAAATTTCATCAAATAATTTTCTATGTTTTATATTATTAATTTCTGAATAGACATTATTTCCTAATTTTTGCTTGTTCTTTTCCTATTTTATAAAGAATAATCTGAGATCATTGATTTGAATTTTATTGTTCTTTCCTAATATTGCTTCCTTGTTATATTCATCCCTCTGACTTACCTGAAAGTCACAAAAATATGTGTTAAAATTAGTTCATTTTTTAATTTTTTTATTGGTGCATTATACTCATACATCTTAATAAGATAAAAGACTTGTGGAGACATACATGCACACATCATCCAGTTAACCCATACCAGATTCCACCCCATTCCCTCCCTAACTCTTCTTCCCATGCTTGGCTTAGTGATTGACTTTGGTATGTTTGTTTAAGTACATCATGTGCTTTATAGAGTTTCCCTCTTCCCCCATCCCATCCCCTCAGATAGGTTGCCTTATTTGATCCTCTATAGAATCTCCTTCTTCATTTAGCATTCTTCCTGTTACTCATTTCTTCCTACCTTTTGCATATTAGAGAAAGCATTTGATTTCTTGGGTTTTTTTTTTTTGTGTGTGTGTGTGTGACAAACTAATCTTAGCATAATGTCCTCCAGTTCCATCCATTTTCCAGTAAATGATGTAATTGTGATTTTCTTTATGGCTGAATAAAACTCCATTGTATACATACACAGTTTTGTAACCCATTCACCTGTTGATGGACATCTTGGCTGGTGCCATAGTTGGGCAATGGTGAATTGTGCAGCTATGAAAATAGATACACATGCACTTGTTTGATAGTTTGGTTTCCTTTCTTTTGGGTAGATACCCAGAAGTGGTATTGCTGGATCAAATGGTAAGTTCATTCCCATTCTTCTGAGGATCCTCCATACTGTTTTCCAAAGTGGTTGCACTAATTTGCAATCCCACCAACAATGTTTTAGATTTTCCATTTCTCCACATCCTTGCCAGCATTTGTTGCTGTTTGTGTTTTGAATGATTGCCATACTAGATGGAGTTAGGTGAAATCTCAGGGTAGTTTTGATTTGCAAGTTAATTTTGTTTGATAATGTTGTGAATATCTATTTTTTTTAAAGGTACTGGGGATGGAAGCCAGAGGCATTCTACTACTGAGCTACACCTTCAGTCCTATTTTTTTCTTTTTTTAAAAACAGGATCTCACTGAGTTGCAAAGGGCCTCACTAAGTAGCTGAGGCTGTTTGTGAAACTCAATGCTTCTATCTTAGCCTCCCGAATAATGGAATTACAAGTGTGTGTCATTCCATTCCATCTAATGTTGTACATTTCTACTACATACATTGCTATTTGTTTTCTAAGCTACTCACTTTTTTTCTTATTGCCTCATTCATCTTTTGTTGAGGAGGAAAATATTCAGTTTAAAAATTTTCACCCAGAAGAATATCTTTCAGAATAATAGTAATACAAAGCCTATGTAAAGACATAAGAATTTAATTCTTAACACTTTAAAGTTTAAGGTCTAAAACTTTAACCTTAAGGATAAGTCTTTGTAACACTTGAGCGTACATGTGAAGGTTGGAAGAATTCATCACCTGCAGAACAACACTGTTAGAAATTGTTCAAAGAAGCTTCAGGCAGAAATACCAGATGATATATTAAAATAATAAACAAATGATCATATGAAATCTATTTTATTATATATTTTAAAATATTTTTATATTTAGATCAAATTAGTGGCAATATGTTTTAAAGAAACCAAAATATAATCCTTTATGAGGAAAGATATGTCAGATTTAACCATCCACTGTGTGATGAAAACAAATAAATCATGAGTGCATTAGTTGAAAAACACATCTCCTACATCATCCTTATCTCTTCTTTGAAAAGTTCTTGAAACATTTTTCTAATTCAAGAATAAACAAAAATTGCTCTCTCTAATATTTGGAAGTTAGGGAGAAAAAGGATCATATGAGGAACTCTAGAAAAGAAAAACTACAGATGAGCAAATAAGGCTACCTAACTGAGGGGTAGAGGAGGCTGGAAGAGGAAAATTCTCTAATGTACATGATGTATATTCATAAACATATCAAAGTCAATCAGTAAGCCAAACACAGGAGAGGAGGAAGAGGGAGGGAAAGGGGTGGGAATTAGAGAAGGGCTAAATAAGTGATGTGTGCATGTATGCCTCTACCATCTTGTACTCCATTAAGATGTATCATTACAATGAAACAATAAAATTTTTTTTAAATATGCAAAAGTGCATGAAATATACTTTAAAATTAACCAAATAAGAAAGAAGTAAAATTAATATCTGTTACTGATGATGAATTTTTAAAAGTTATTTTGCATGTATTCTATCAATATAATAAATGCAACCAAATAAATTTGTTTATTTCAGAAGATTTTGTAAGCCTATGTTCAAAACTATGAAAGTAATTATTAGCAGCACAAAAATTAGGGGTTATATATTTTACTTTATCTATTTAAATAATATTTACTTATGTAAAATATCAACCTATGTTAAACTTAAAATTAAAGGTATTTCAAGTTTTAAAAAATTTAATATTATATTTAAATTTATTTGCTTATTTATATTTATTTATATTTTAAAACAAGTTTTATTGCTTCATTGTAGTACTACATTGTTGGGGTTTATTTTGGGGTGGCACTGGGGTTTCTGGAAGCTCTTCTACCTCCGGGCTAAACTCCCAGACCTATTTTTATATTTTTTAAAATTTGAAAACAGGGTCTCTTAAGCCAGGGAGGCTGTCTTCGAAACTGAGTGATCCTCCTGTCTCCGCCTCCCAAGTGCAGGGATTACAAGCGTGCGCCACCACGCCAGGTGTAGTCTTACATCTCAATGGGGTACAAGATGGTAGAGGCATACATGCACATATCACTTATTTAGCCCTTCCCTCATTTCCATGCCGTTTCCTTCCCCTCCTCCCTTTTCATGTTTGGCCTTTTGATTGACTTTGATATGTTTATGAATGTATGTCGTGCACACTAGGAAGGTTTTCTCTTTTCTCTCTCCTATACCCCTCAGTTGGGTCACCTTATTTGCCATCTATGCTTTCTCCTTTTTCAGTTATACTTCCTTAAATTTATTTGTTTACTTATGATAATATGTCTTTATTTTACATTCAGTAATTGGCTAAATTAGTGTACATTAATATCACATTGGGAATTTTCTGAGCAAAGATTTCTCTCCGACTCAGTTCTTGATTTCAGTAGGACAGAGTAAGGATCTGTATATTTGACATCCCAAGAAACCATCAGATAATGTAGATACTAATCTAAGAATGTTTATTGAGAACCAGTGAACAGAATATGCATTTGGTATTTTTTGTCAAGATATATACAAGTGTATTATTTCAAGTTGTACATATCTAAGTTTAATATTACACAAATATTATAACATAACTGAACATAACAGACTTTAATAAAAGCCCCTTTCAGTATTCTTAAATAGTTATTGAGAAGATAGTTCTCTACATCCTTTCACTCTTCCTCTGATAAAAATCACCAGTTTTGATATTGAGTAAATATACCTTGATGATTTTCATTCCATATGGATGAAGACACACTCACATAATCCAAAAATAAAAATATATTGAAGGCTAACAGAATCTAATAATGTGTTATCAAGATAGTTTAAAATAGTATAATCTTGACCTTACAAGGCAATGAGCTATTGAAAACACAAAATCTAAATGACCTTAGCAGATTTAATTTACCATATCAATATATGCTGCATGTATAACTTAGATGCAACAACCCTTAAAATTCCACAGCTTTTTAAGAGTTTTTAGTTATATGACCAACCAAATCAAAAAATGCTAAAATTCTTAAATTGATCCTAGTCTTTATTTATTGAAACATAAATGTTTATAAAAACTAAAAATAAGTTTATTAGAAAAATATTTTAAAAGCTGGGTGTGGCACACTTGCAATCCCAGTATGTGGGAGGCTGAGAAAGGAGGATCCAACTTCGCAGCCAGCATCAAAATAGAGCTAGGGATGTAGCACAGAGGAAGAATGCCCCTGGGTTCCATCCATAGTTCTGCATTAAGAATATACTATTAGTTTGGTAGATTTATTTCCATTCTTTTGAGGATGCTTCATAGTGTTTTCAAGTGGTTGCACTAATTTATTATCCCACCAACGATGTAGTAGAGTTCCCACTTCTCCACATCCTTGCCAGCATTTGTTTTTGTTTGTGTTTTTAATGATTGTCATTATAGTTGGAGTTAGGTGAAATCTCAGGGTAGTTTCGATTTGCATCTCTCTGAGTGCTAATGATTTTGAACATATTTTATACATTTTTTGGCCATTTGAATTTCCTATGTGGAAGCTAAGGAGAAAATGGGTCATAGATGGAACTCTAGACAAAGAAGGAGAAACTATAAATGGGCAAATAAGCCAACTCAGCTGAGGGAGATGGAAGGGAGGAGAGGGATATTCCCTAGTGTATATGATGTACATTCACAAATAAATCAAAGTCAATCACTAAGCCAAACATGAAAAGGAGGAAGGGGGGAAGGAGAATGGATTGGGAATTGGGAAAAGACTAAATTTATGATATATTTAAAATCAAATTTAGTATCCTTAAATATATAAAAATTTCTTATTTATAAAACTATTACTTTCAAAGAAACAGAAATATGAAAGATTTACAATGGAGTTGAATTGAATATAGCTTTTAAGTCTTAATTTTATTTCAAGAGGCTGTAACAGAATTTTAACATGAAATTAGTTAATTTTAAAATCAAATTGATATGTAATTAAGCATGCCAATTACTTTACATTTTTATGTGTATTGATGCTTATGTTCATGATGCTATGGTGTGTCAATTTCTATACTATTTAAAATAGATAAAATAAATTTTCCTTACAAAATTGTTTGATCATGCAGAGTAAACTTGTATACTAATATAACCAAGCCACTATGTAACATGAGGATATTACTGAGAAATAAATTCTGCTAGTAAAATATAAATTAATAACAATAAAGCATTTAGCCTGATTTAAAATCTTTGTTTACAAAAGGTGTTAGTTATGTCATTCTAAATCCTATTGAATGTCAGAAACCTAGTGAAATGCTTTCTATAAATATGCAAAACTAAAAATATTATTTTTATTTTGTATGAGTAATGTTCCAGTACACTCAGTAAACTTTTATCATGATATTAATATTTTAACACTAAAAATAAGTTAAAATTATGGCAACATAATACAGGAGAAGAATTATTTTCTTCTAATTTCTCATGAATTCTTGAGATGGACCTCTGTAATAAAAAAGGTCAATAAGAGAGACAAAAACAAGTTTATCTACATATACGCCACAAATCATAAAGAAAACAGAATGATAATAACTCTGAGCACTGGCTTAAAACTATGACTTATAAAGCATCTTCAGCAGAGAATAACAGCTATGTAGAAGAACGACAAGAAAAGGAAAGCAGAATTGGATTTCAGAGTGAGAGAAACGAAAAAGTATGAGAAGTAATGGAATAATATTTGATTGCAAATTTCTCTGATGTTGTTTGGGATGGCTTGAATCTAGTGTTGTTATTAAAGAAAATTCACAACCAGTATTCAAACAGAGATAAGAATAGAAAGAAATTTTGCTGCTTCTTAATTGCCTTCATAACAAAAATGTTTTTGTTGTTGTTGTTGTTTGTTATGTTTGTGGTAGTGGGGATGAAACCCATGGGCATTCTACCTCTGAGCTACACTCCTGGTCTCATTTTTATTCTTTTTATTATTTGAAACAGAGTCTCACTGAGTCGTGAAGGGCCTTGCTAAGTAGCTAAGTGTGTGTCACCACGCCCAGCTCTAAAAATAATGTTTATATAAATAAATACAAACTTGGAGAAGGAATATTTTAGTTTTCTCAATCACAACTCCAAATTAATTTAAATACAAATATATTTTAACATTACCTTAGGCTTGATTTAAAAAGTATTATATATCTGCATGTGTATTGGGGATAGATCAGTGTGTGCATTGCTTTCATTACTATAAGTCTGGATCTTTAATGCCCCAAAAGGCCAATGTGTTAATATTGGCCTTCAACTTGACATATTTAAAAAATAGTTGAAACCTTTTTATTTTTTATTTTTTGTGGTACTTTTTATTTTTTATTTTTTGTGGTATTTTCATGTTATTTTTGGCCTTCCACTGTGGGCAGACAATCTAAGCAACGTTTAACAGAAAGCAATGAACAAAACATACTGCAAATTTGAAAATATTTTACAGCATTCTTTATATTTATATTCCAACATGAATGAATGAATGTCAACATATCTCTTAACTCTCTTAGCACTCCTCATTTTTAAAATGAGAATGAAACAAGTTTTATATAAGGTTTTTATAGTTCAGTGATTCTAAATGGTAAATTTTTGTATCACAGATTTCCATGAATTATGCCATAGATTCACTTATACCTGTTTTCTAATGGTAGATATTGTTAAATAAAATTCATAGCCGGGCGTGGTGGTGCACGCTTGTAATCCCCACGCTTGGGAGGCGGAGACAGGAGGATGGTGCTGGTTCGGAGCCAGCCTCGCTGGCTTAAGAGACCCTGTTTCCAAATAAAAAATATAAAAAAAATAGGTCTGGGAGTGTAGCTCGGAGGTAGAAGGGCTTCTAGGAATCCCAGTACCACCAAAATAATAATAATAATAATAATAATAATAATAATAATAATAATAATAATAAAAATAATAAAATAAAAATAAAATAAAATGCATAAATATATATTTTAATTTTTGACCTTTTACATAAAATTTAAATAAACCTAAATTCAATATTTAGTTTCAGTGCAATGCCATAGTTGGTGACTACTTCTTTTTAATATTTTAAATCTCGTACAATTCTTTTTTCTCTCAAGCTGTTTTTTTTACTACTCATTCTACAAATTCAAATATATAACTTTAAGAATATCTTTTCAGTATAGTCAAAATTAGAAAAAATCATTGATTTTATATTTGTTTTTGCTTATTTTTGTCATTTTTGCATTGCAGTTTGACATTTTAATGGGGTACAAGATAATAGAGGCATACATGCACACATCACTCATTTAGCCCTTTCCCAATTCCCACCTCACTCCCTCTCCCTTCCCTCCTTCACATGCTTGACTTACCGATTGACTTTAATGTTTGTGAATGTACATCATGGACACTAGGGATTTTTATTTTCCCCTCACCCATCCATCTCAGTTAGGTCACCTTGTTTGCTCAGCTATGGCTTCTCCTTCTTTGTCTAGAGTTTCTCCTATGACCCATTTTTTTCTAAACTCTGCCTATTAGGGAGAGCATCCAATTTTTACATTTTGTGACTGATTTATTGTATTTACATAATGTTCTCCATTTTCATCCATTTCCCTGCAAATGATGTAATTTTGTTTTTTACAGATGAGAAAAATCCCACTGTGTACGTATCCCATAGATTTGTAATCAATTCATCTGTTTATGGACATCTTTTGGCTGGTTCTGAGGAAAGACAGCACACTAAAATCTGATCATTAACTCAATTTACAATATGTCAAAGCATGTGATCAAGAAGGAAGAGATGGAAAACCATAAAATATCACTGGAATCAAGGCAATGATAAAATATATTTAACTTCATCTTATAAATGTCAGGTGAGCCAAAGGGAAGAAATAAGATGAAAGTGAGGAATGAAAAAAACAAAAAATTAACTCAATTCACTGTAGCATGAAAATGATGGACAAAACCATATAATTCTACACACACACACACACACACACACACACACACACACTGATTTACAACCAGACCCAAAGAAACACCTAACTATAACCCAAATAGAAGCAATACATAGTGACAAAGGCTTTCCTCTATCAGCTGCTTTATTTAAGGCATCTATAAAATCTGCTTCACCAGATTCTACTATCCTTGTAGAACCTATTCATAACAAGAATTCTTCTGAGTCCTTTTTCTATTATCCTTGTAGAACCTATTTATAGCAAGAATTCTTTTGATTCTGTTTAGTAAAAATACCTGCCACTCTTTAAATCAAACCACCCTCAATATCTTATCAACCCATGCCTACCTTCAGCTAGAGTACTATTGTACTACTACACCTGGTATATCTACTTAGTAATTGTCTCTCCACTGATATTCACCATGCTTCTCATTGGAAATCTCCACATGTCTTTATTGGTATCAGAGTAGAACCTAATCCACACTCTCCCTACCTGCAGAACTCCATTGCACTGTTTTATAGCCTTTTATCTTGGCCTACTTGAATAAAGTACCCCTTGCCATCCTTAGTAAATACCATGAAAAAAATGTGGTGGTATCTAATAATATATTGTAGCTTAGGAGAGCTGGATACAAACTCATCCTAGCTACAGTACTCAATGTTTTTTATTAGTGCATTGTTGTCATATATTTTAATGAGATAGGTAGAAACATACATGCACACATCACTCATTTAGCCCTTCCCAAATTTTCACCCCATTCCCTCCTCCTAGCCTTCTGTTCATGTTTGACTTAGTGTTTGTACAGTACTCCAATTTTACTGGGATATTTTGAAGTAAAACTAAATCTGGCTCCCAAGCAAAACGTTCATATATCACAAAAACAAACAAATAAAAACATTATGTTCTTTCTTGAAATGAAGCTACATAAGAGTGAATAAAAAACAGCCCTAAAATGGCTTGGAATAAAATAAATTGCTAAAATTCAAAACAAAACTATACACAGAATTTTCCACACAAAACAATGGAAGAAAACCATCTGGTCCTTGACTTTTGTTTGATTGTAGGATCTCCATTGCTGCTTCAATGTCTATAAAACTTTTATAGAAAAGCTAATCTCAATACTTATAAATCTATTTTATAAACTAGAAAAAAAGATGAGATACTCCCAGAAACATTCTATGAAGCCAAGCACATTAATGCCAAAACAAGATAAAGACAGCTAAAGTAAAGAAAGCTACGGGTCTATACCATTAATAAACTTAGATTCAAAACTGCTAAAAAACTACTAGCAACACACATTCAAAACCACATAAGGAAAATCATACACCATGACCAAGTAGGGTTTATACTACGAAAGCAAGGCTGATTTAACATACAAAATCAATCCATGTAATTTTTCACATAAACAGAACACAAAAGATAAAAGTCACATGATAATTTCAATAGATACTAAAAAAGAATTTGACAAAATCTAACACTCGTTTATGCTAAAATCACTCCAGAGAGTCAAAATAGATGGAACACATCTCAACAGCATAAAGGCAATATACAATAGGCCCTCAACCAATATCATATTAAATGGAGAAAAACTGTAAGAATTCCCCTGCAAAACAAAACAAAAAAAAAAAAAAACGAAGGATATCCATTATCACCATTCTTTTCAATATAGCACTAGAGTCTCTAGCCAGAGCAATATGGCAAGAGAAAAAAAAATCAAAGAAACAGGAATAGAAAAAAGAACTAAAACTCTCCCTATTTGCAGATGACATTGGTACTTAGAAGACCCAACAAACTCAGCCAAAAGGCTTATAGAACTGATCAACAAAATTATCAGTGTCTAGATACAAAATCAACCTTTTAAATACAGAAGATTTCTTGTATGCAAACCATAAATATACTGGAAAAAATCCAGAAAACACTTTTACTGAAGAAAAAATTTAATAAATGAAATACTCAGAAATATTCCTAACCACGAAGGCAAAATAAATTTACAAAGAAAATTATAAAACACTGAAAAATAATTTGAAGAAGATCTTAAGAGATGGAAAGATCTTCCCTGTTCATGGATAGCCAGAATGAATATCATCAAATTAACCATTCTTCCAAAAGCAATCTACAGATTCAATGCTATGCCTATTAAGTTACCAAGTTCATTCTTCACAGACATAGAAAAATCAGTCCTAAATGCATTTAGAAAAAAAAAAGCAGAATACCCAAAGTAGTTTTCAGCAACTAAACATATGCAGGAAGAATCACAATATGTGACTTCAAACTGTACTACAAAGCCATAGTAATACAAACAGCATGGTACAAAACAGATACATAGACCAATGGAGCAGAATAAAAAACTAATCACTTACAGCAATTGATTTTTTTACAAAGGGTTCAAAAAACATTCACTGGAAAAAGATAGCCTGTTCAACAAATGGTGTTGGCAAAACTGTTTAAGCATATGCAGAAAAATAAAAAAATAAACACTTTCTCACTCTGCACAAGAATCAATTCAAGATGGATTAAAGACTTGGAAATTAGACCAGACATCTTGCAACTCACTGAAGAGGGCATAGGTCTGACACTGCAACACATAGGCACAGGTAAAAACTTTCTCAATAAGACCCCAATGGCACAAAAAACTAAAAGGTAGATCAATACATGGGATTGCATTAAACTGAACAGTTTCTGTATGGTATCTATGTTCATTAAGAATATTGGTATGTAATTTTATGTTTATAAAGATCTTTATTTACTTGGGTATTAAGGTGACATTGCCTCATTAATGAAATTTGAAGGGAGTCCATCTATTTTAATGTCACAGAATTACTTGTTAATATTGGGTTTGAGCATTATGTAAAGGTTTTGTATAATTTCTCTGGGGATGTGCCTGGAGAAGGATTTTTTTTATGAAAGGCTTTTTATTGAAGTTTCTATCTCTTTGTTAGTGGTCTGTTTAAGTTTTCTATCTTTTTAGTTCAATTTAAGTAGGCTGTATGTATCTAGAAATTGGTCACTGTTTTCTATGGTTTTCAGCCTATTGGGGTATAAAGTCTCAAAGTAGTTTCTGATGACCCTCTGGGTTTTCTCACTCTCTGTAGGAATACCTCCTTTTATTTTTATTATTTTAATCATTTCAGTTGAATTTCTTCTTATATTGATAAGATTGGCTAAGGTTTTTTTAATCAATTTTGTTACTATTCAAAGAACCAGCTTTTTGTTTTGTTGTTTTTTGTATAGTTTTTATTTCATTTTGTTGTTGTTAAAATTTTCTATTTTATTGATTTCTGCTCTGATCTTAATTATCTACTACCTTCTAAATGCTTTGCAATTAGACTGTTTCTGTTTTTCAATGGACTTTTTTGAAGGCCTGGAAGTGTGGCATTAGTTTGTTTATTTTGTTACTTTCTCTTTTTCTTATGTGGACACTAAGTGCTGTAAATTTCTCCTTGACTATGGTTTCTCCTTTTTTATCCAATAAGGAGACCTAACTGAAAGAGATTAAAGGGGAGGGAAGAGGGACATTTCCTAATGTACATGATGTACATTCAAATACATACCAAAGTCAATCAGTAAGCCAAAATGAGAAGAGAAGAGGAGAAGAGAATGTGGTGGGAATTGGTTAAGGGCTAATGATTAGATGTTTGACTACAATGCACCAATAAAAAATTTTTAAATAATTTAAATATAAAAAATAAAAAAAAATTATGCTTAAAACCACCTTCAAAGTGTTCCATATAAACAGGGCATTGTGGCACATGCTTGTAATCCCAGAACTTGGAAGGTTGAGACAGGAGGATTGTGTAGGTTTGAAGCCAGCCTCAGCTACTTAGTAAGGTTCTCAGAGCATAGTGTGAGACCCTGTTTCCAAATAAAGTATAAAATAGGTATGGGAATGCAGCCTGGAGGTAGAAAGACCCTGGGTTCCATCCTCAGTACCACACACAAAAAAGTGTCCCATATATTTTATATGTTGTGTC
This sequence comes from Muscardinus avellanarius, assembly GCF_963383645.1. NCBI lineage: Eukaryota > Metazoa > Chordata > Mammalia > Rodentia > Gliridae > Muscardinus > Muscardinus avellanarius. The sequence continues at coordinate 24,805,062 of NC_137790.1, read as the reverse complement.
TCTATTTTCACTCACTACTAAAAATGTTTTTATTCTTATTTCTTTTCTTATACAGTTCTCATTCAAAAGTGTATCATTCAGTCTCCATGTGTTTGTTTAAATTATTTTCATCTTTCTGTTGATTTATATTTTTAGTTCATTATGATCTGAAAAGATTCAAGAAATTTTATTACATTTTAAAAATTTGCTGGAACTTGCTTTCTGTCCCAAAATATGTATATGTATGCCTCTACGGTGTTATATCTAATTACAATGTATAACTATATTGAACTATAAAAATAAAAATAAAATAAAAATTGCATAACATAGTTGTGCTTCCTCTGGAGGAGAAAATTAGATGAAAAAAATTGTTCCCTTGAGCTTTTATCTTTCAAATCCAGAAGGATATTTATGTAGCTGGCTGACATGACAGTACATACCTGTTATGCCAGGACTTGGGAGACTGGGACAGGAGGATCACAGGTTCAAGGACAGCCTAAGCAAGTAGCAAGACTATGTGTAACATAATAAGTATTTATTTATTTATTTATTTAATGGTACTGGGGATGGAACCCTTCTACCTCTGGGCTATACTCCCAGACTTATTTTATATTTTATTTGGAAACAGGGTCTCTTAAACCAGTGAGCCTGGCTTCCAAACTGTGCAATCCTCCTGTCTCCACCTCCCAATCATGGTAATTACAAGTGTGCACCCCCCCCCGCAAAACTCTATTTTAAAAGAAAAAAATAATTTAAAAACTGGTGATGTAATTCAGAGGTAGAATGTTCTGAGGTTCAATTGCCTGTAACACACACAACACACACACACACACACACACACACACATATATGTATATATAAATATTATATTTTGATGTTCATGAAAACATTCTTAGTCTTCTTTAAGCTTATAAAAGAAAGTTTTAAATTTTGACAAGGTCACCATAAAAGTGAGTCTAGGCAATATACTAAATATAACTTCTTTTAAGAGAATCTTTAGGCTGATCTGATTAATAACTATAATTTACAAGTTAATTGGTGTACAAATAATATAAATAGCTAGTCTATACCAGTTTAATTAATAATACAGGAATGAGAATTTTATTCAATACATTGGAAAAGCAAGAGTATAGGTACTTTACCTACAATGCTTATTGTGTTTCATCATTGTAATCATTATCACCACCATCATCATCATCATCACAACCATCATCATCTGCTACATTCCCTCTTTAATCTTTACACAGTTTGAACTCATCTTTAAATCTATAGGAGGAGAATATGTGGAGAAAAACACTGCTGGGAACCAGCCTGTTTGTTCTCCCTGTGTTGATGGTATTCTTTCAACACTCCTTAGGCCCGAATGTTTGCCACAGACAATTAAGCAGGTGATAGATGAACTCTTGGTTTTCCCGAGATGTAAAATAAACTATACTGAATCTGAAAATATCAGCATGTAATATGAATGATGTATCCTTGCCACCTAGTTTGCATTTATATCACTCTCAAATTGGTTTTCCATGCATATCCATAAACATGTCATAATATTATTTAACTGTCAACAAATTGTATTTTCTTACCAACTGAGATAAACATAAAACTTCAATATAATGTGTCATCTTATTTTGTTCATGAGATTGTAAAATTTTACAATTACTATATTTCAGTAATAAAAATAAAGGAATGGTGAATTTATATACAAATATTAATATTATATTATGTATATATGGTAATGTGTCTTTGTATGTATATTTTTGATATATGCCAATGTACTTTAAATTATATTCCTAGAACTATTTGGTTTCTGTTCAATATTTATCAACTAAATTTATATGTATTTAATACATGCTTTCATTTTAAGTTCTAAGTTACTTTGGTTTGATTTGTGTATATTTGCAATATTGACCTCTTTATTTAAAGGAAAAACATTTCAAAACAAGTTGCATGAAAACTTACACATTTATATTGTAAAATACAGTAGAATGCTAACAAAGGTCAGATGAAGTAAGAAATATTATCATAATTTAATATTTTTTATTTTCTTCAGTTTTTCTTTTTCAGGCTTTCTTATTTTAAATGAAAAAGAATGATGGAAATATTAAAATTGTAGTAATATAAATATTTTAACACATATACACTAGACAAATATTTAAATGTCAAACTTAAACATTTTTCTAGTATAAATATTAGAATCCTGATGACATTATTCAAATATTTGACATGTTCTTAAATAAATGCTCAAAATGTTCATATATGGATTGACTAATTTGTACTTAATTTTTGTTAAATAAGTCTAAAAAGTTATTTTTTAGTTTTTGACAATTTATTTCTTGAGAAGTATAAAATGATCAAGAAAAATATTTTATAGAATGCAAGATGAAAGGAACAAAAGACGGGGACTTAGCTATAGAAGAATGTTTCGTTTCTTAAAAAAATTACTAGTAGATAAATATTTTTTCATTTTCATACTCTTATTCACTAACCTTTTCATTTAAAAATAAATATTAGAAAGAAATAAAGGCATATGTAAGATAAAAAATAAAATAAGATAAATTTGAATCTAAAAACCTATATAAAATTTAAGGTAATTTTTTATACAATGAAATTTTCTGAAAAATTATTACTTATTTATAAGCCTGGTACTAAAATTGAATATGGTTTTTAAAAATTTGTATGTATTATGTAAACATTTGTATCAAATCATGATACAAATTTAAAAAAGTATCAAGATATGAATATTAATATTAGAAAATAAAGTTCAAATAAGACATATTTTTAAATGAAAAAAGGAAAATTATTTAATCTACTAACAATAAAAATACTATAATTAAATACAATTTACTCATTTTAAAGTTTTAACTCATTATTCTGAAGGGATCATGACATTAAAATTTCTATGAGACACTGACATGCCACATTCCCAGGTGCTAATTTAAAATTGTTTCTATGTCTCTACTATCCATGAAGAAGTTTTTAAAATCTATTCATTATTTGTGATACTAGATCAGTGCTGCTGCTAAGTTTATCCAAGTTGAGTGAAGTGAATATTAATTGAGAATCAGAATGTAAGCTCAATCAGAGGAAGAATTTTAGAGACAGTGTTATACCATGCAGAAAAAGAAAAAAAAATCTTCAATAGAGAAGAGTGCCTGGTGTACAAAGCAGCAAGGAAGTTGGTGCACTTGAATCATGGTGGAAACTAAAGAGAAGATAAATGGTACAAGAAGAGATAAATGAGGTGGAAAAGGGCTGCATTATGTCAGCCATGAGATTTAGGAAGATGGGTATTTTTTCAGTATGGAATGGGAAGGCTATTCCAAAGGTCTTAAGCCAAAGAAATGGCATTATCTGAACTATATTTTTAGCTGAAAAAGTGAAAGAATAGATATCAAGAAAAGACCATTACAAATAAATCAGAAGAAAATGATGGTTCCTTGAAACACAATGGAGTAACAGAGATGTGAAAGAGTACACAGAATGGCAAGATATTTAAGAGTTATGAGAGAGCAAGTATGCTGCCAATGTTATGATAAATTCTCTTAATTCATCATCAATAATGTGGTTTCTGAATAATATCCTTATCCATTTAATTATTTATTCACTCTACAAGTATTTATTCATAATCCACCGGGTGCTAGACATTTTTTCTCTATCAATGATAAACCAGATTAAAGAAACTGTTTCTTTCCAGAAGATGAGATAGGTAACTAGCTAACACAGAAGCAGAGTATTTATTAAGTTACATAGTATCTTTAAAAGTGATAATTGACTTGAAAGAGATAGCAAATTTAAAATCAGGTAAGAGGGATTGTGAGCAGGTAAGGATACTAATACAAAACAAAAATGTCAGGATGAGTTTTTTTGTGTGTAGATGTCACTCAAAAAATAAAATTAGGCAAGGTAAACTTGTTAGATGTGTCAATATCAAAGGGAACTTCAAATTAAGCAAAGGTAGCAAGGATATAGGCCTTAAACTTAATAAGGTTTTATATTTCAGCAACAATGTCAAAAGTGGAAGCCAGTATAACTGAAGTGAAGCAATTTAGGACAAGAATAAAAGAAGCTAAAGTTGGATGGGATTTTTCGGGTCTCTTCGTGCCATTGGAAAGACTGAGAATATAGGGGGGGTGATAATAAAATTTTTAGTAAACAGTAAAATTACCAAGCACTTTATCTCATGCCTCTGAGAGTAGTATCAAGATTACATTCTGGTAGAGGAGTGAGGAATTTAAAAACTGAAACAGAGAGGATTCAAATAGACAAGGAGAAAAGAATTGTTAGTTTCACCCAGATGGTAACTGGGAATATAAGTGGCAATATAAATAATATCTCTTGAGCCAGGTGTGGTGGCACAATCTTGCAATCCTACTACTGGAGGATCCAAGTTTAGTTAATTAGTGAGGCCCATGACAACTTAGTGAAACTCTGTTTCATAAATAAAAGGAATTAAAAAATAGGGCTAAAGATGTAGCTCAGAGGTAGTTAGATTCAAGAATATATTTCTAATGGATTTGAGAGTAAGAAAAAAAGAGATACTCAGATGATACTATTTATTATGTTTATTCTATATAATTTTGGCTGCCATTAATTTAGTTTAGGATGTTCTCTAAGAGTTTAGGTTTTCTTGAAAGAGAGGAAAAGAAAAAAAGACCAGTTTGACTCTAAGCTAAATATCTTGGAGGAAAGGCTATATAAACACATTGATATACTCCTGAAGTTTTAATTGATGAAATGATTCACAGTGATTGGTTTACAGATAAGAAATAAAGCCATACAACTTGAGAAAATTAAAAATGAGTGCATGCAATGTAAGAAATTATAAACAAATGACAACACAGTAAAGTCTATGCAAGATACATGTTCTATCTGTGTTCTATACAGTTTGTCTCTTCCTTGTCTTCAATTTTTCATTTTCCTCATGTATATTATTACCCTGGCCAAATCCAACTTTATCTCTCTCATTTGAATTACTGCTGAAAATAAATTTGAGTCTCAGGTGTGAATTTTCTAATTTTTACTTTTCAAGACATTTCTTTTGCTCTTATTTCATTCTTAAGGCCGTATTTTAATGCAATGTTTAAATTACTTGAAATAAAAAAGAATTGTTTCTTCTTTCCCAAGTAATCCTATCTTCTAACAAGGCCAAGAAAAAAGGAAAAATAAAGATAAATAAATATATAAAACGTTAGAATGGTCACCAATAAAAATGAGAAGAAGGGAGGGAAAGAGAATAGGTTGGGAAATGGGGAAGGGCTGAATGAGTGATGTGTGCATGTATGACTCTAACATCTGGTACCCCATAAAGATGTATGACTACAATGCACCAATAAAAACACCTACAACATTTAAAAAAAAAATCTAAGGAAAATAGAAAAGAATTAGTTTTTTTTCCTCTTTCAAAGATATGTTAGTCTATTCAAGGTATTTCTTTTAAAAGTATTTTACATAAAATTAATGCTACTAAAATCCACCTCAGGTTTTTCTATTTATTTTTGAGTTCTGAAGCTTATATTTTTTTAAAAAAATTACTGTATAATATTTTTAAGGTAGTATATTACCTAAAAGTTGTTACTCTAAATACTTACATTAAAATTTTGTGGGGTCAATTTTCTATTAAATAGCAGTCTCTTGGCCCCTTTTATATATAATACTTAGAAGAACTTAAAAATTTGGCAAAATGTAAATTATTGCATGGAATTAAACACACATAAAAGCTAGTATTCATCACATACAAATACACACAAGATCTTTTATCTCCTTTAAATTTCCAACATATTATCTTCTCTCCACTTGAGATAATATTTTATTAAAAATGTGTGTGCATTGAGTTTACCTAGTATATTAAACATAATCTGGGAGATTATTTCTTTCACATATTTGAATTTGAATAGTAACTTTCTCACCCTAACACTTCAAAATAAAAATTGGCTGGGGTGTAGCTCAGTGGTACAACAATCATGCATTTACTTACAAATATTATACAATAAAGAAAATATTATAAATTTAACAAGAAAACATTATAAAAATGTGCACATTTTATATATAACTTGAAAAATGTTACAAATTTAGTCAAATAATTGAAACTATAGTGAAAATAAAGATCTAGAGTATTGTCATCAATAAGATGTTTAACATGACCACTCATAGTCAGTGATATATTTGACGTCTTTCGACATAAGTCCAACATGTCTAATTCAAATAGCTTTCTTTTTCCTCAGAAAATTTAATTATGATCTACTTATTTAATATAGCCAAAGAAGAAACATCTTCCAAGCCAAAGTTTACTTAGAATATTTTCTGCTCGACTCCTCTGGGTTGACTGATACCTTTTCGCCACCACTAGGAAACTATTAAAACACTGAGTTAATACTGAGTCATCAAGATTTCCTCTGATGATGTCATATGTCAATGTTAGAATTGCTTTGTTTCTTGGTTTGTGTGAAAATGATTACTGAAAGAACTAAACACAAGAGTTAGGGTGAGAAAGTTACTATTCAAATTCAAATATGTGAAAGAAATAATCTCCCGGATTATGTTTAATATATTAGGTAAACTCAATGCACACACATCTTTAATAAAATATTATCTCAAGTGGAGAGATGATAATATGTTGGAAATTTAAAGGAGATAAAAGATCTACTTGAGATCTACTTCTGTCGTGTACTCCTGTGCTTGAAGGTGTTTCTGAGTTGTGTCTTATAAAAATAATTAATCTTCCTGAGCATTAGAAGGTTATAATAACAGTCCCTACTGCATAGGGTAGTTATCTAATAGCGAAGCAAATATTTTACCACTGTCTGACATGGAAAGGGTATAATGAAGTCTAGTTTTTGTCTTTGCCTTCAGAGTTAAGGGAAGACCATTAAATTTGGTTGAAAACTGCCATTTTTAAATGTCTGAATAATTATTAGTTAAAATTAATTAAGATGTTCTGAGTAGAACAAATTTGCATTTAAAACTCAACAAAATACATATATTTGCATAAAATCATAATCACAAGTATAACTGACACAATTTAAAATAACACCTAAAAGCATCAATCTTCTTGAAGTCTATTTCATAATAATGGAAAGCTGCCAAGACCCATATTTTATTTCACCCTTATCAAGTTTTCTCTTTTCAGTGTTTTCCATGTCAATCAAAATGAAGGAGTATGAGTTCTACTTCCTCAAGATGGAGCATGGGGCATAGTCTCTGTCACCAAGGGAGTCTAAGTAAGAAGAACCAGTGTATCCTAACGTTTAATTACTTTCTATAAAAATTATATTCCTAGGGAAATTGTTCTGTCTAATATATGAAAAGTTACAAGATTATAAATAATAAAATTTAAATAAAAATTTAGCTAAAAGCACATTACTTTTTTCACATTTAAAATGCTAAATGAGAGAAACGTAGTTTTCCAACTTAGAATACATTTTCACATTTATTGAATATTAGTATCTAAATAAAGTGAAACAATGCAAAGTGAAATAATATAGAAAGACATTACATAATTGTTGAAAATAGGAATAGTGGCTTAAAATTTATGCCAGCTGTTATGCATGGTTTAACATTACAATCCATGTGTTATTATGTTATGGTGAGTCTATAACACTATTTTCTAAATGGCTTAAAAAACAACCTCATAATATTTCTATGACTGATGGTTTCAGAGACTCCATGAATAGGCTCTTTTATTTAATAAAAAATGATTATCCGGCCTTTCTTTAGGAAATACCTTAAAGTTCAAGGTAAATATAAATTACAGAGCATTCAAAATGTTTCTCTCCTTGCAACAGGAATAGCACTATCTGTTTTATGTACAGAAGCAAAAGTGATATTATTCATGAAGCTCATGGTGGAAATGGTTATGCAAAATTAGTTCTTAGCAATTAGTGCAGGTGGGGTGTGTCTCAGCTCCTTCCTTAAAAGGCTGCTACATCCACTCACCTGTTAAAAATTCTCCTCTGGGGGGAAGGGAAAACGGGGGCTGGGGGGAGAGGGCACCAAATATAGTTTAAATATATACTATTTATGTTCAATAAAAAATTGTTAAAAGAAAAAAAATCTCCTATGACATGTGCGGTGCAACATACTCTTTCAGTAAAGATATAATAAATCTGTAAGTGTCAATATATCTATTTAGAATAAAGCACCTTTTCCCCCTAAGTGGAATTAGATATATAAAGAAAAACAGGATTGACTTTCTAATTTCTATGGGTCAAAATTACTTTTGAGGAATATCTTTAGTGCTTTGTTTATTGTGGTTTTGATAGTGTTCTCAGCATACTAAGAACCATAATCATTATATAAAAGTAAACTTAAGAGCCGGGAGTGGTGGTGCACACTTGTAATCACTCACTACCAATTACACTGTTATATAGGGGTAGTGTTATGTATGTGTACCAGAATTAAAATGAAGATAAGTCCATCAAGACGTTTGTGCATGTTTATTTGTGTGACTTGAACCTCACTAAGATGTGTAATTATAATGTACCAATAAAATATAAAAATAAATTAGTGTTTTAAAGCTTTCTCCTATACACAAAATTTCTATCTAAAGATGCACAATATGAGTAAGAGGCATCATTATGAACTTATTAACTAATAGTTTATCAATTTAGATATAAATTGTACTACAACAAAAAATCCTTAAAATCTTTGATCATAGGAATACATGTTTATATTTCTAATCATGTTTATTTCAAATATAAACAAGCTGTGTGTTTCCTCTATGTCTTCTGCATTCCATAACTCAGAATGACCATACAATCTCTCTCGGACATCTTAAAGAGAAGAAAAAGACACGGAGAATCACACATTGGTTCTACCAAGTAATGCAAATCACACTGGGATTCTCCACTTTCAAAAAGGATCACTTTCTATGATAACTTTTGCCCGAGTAATGTACAATTTATGCTATTCAGATTACTGCAATTTTATTATTATTTTATTTTTTGGTGGTACTGGGGTTCCTGGAAACCCTTCTACCTCCAGGCTACACTCCCAGACCTATTTTTATATTTTTATTTGGAAACAGGGTCTCTTAAGCCAGCGCGGCTGGCTTCAAACCAGCACCATCCTCCTGTCTCCCCCTCCCAAGTGCGGGGATTACAAGTGTGAGCCACCACGCCTGGCTGCAATCTTATTTTTGAGGGACAAAATATATACTTTTAATAGTATATCATTTCTAAACCAGATAGAAACAAACTATTTTTCTGTATTTTAAAATTGGAAAGTAAAAATACTAATACATATTTTACTATTACTATTCAAGCAACAATAATGTAATTCAGTTGTACAAAAGAAATTGAACGTGAAATATAAAACAATATATCAAATAATAATTAGTGTTTTATGAATGCTTATCTTAATTTTATTATGTTTTATGGTATGATATTATGGAAAAACTTAATGTAAACATGTAATGAAATATCCAATGAAAGCAAGAGTCTATATTGTAACATATTTATAAATATAAATCTATATATTTCAGTTAGAAAGCAGTTATAGGCTATAATTGTACAAAAATGGATATTATTTGATGAGCTTTTTACTTTGGAAATGACGCACAGTAAACACTTTGACCCATATTACTTTATTTAACCAAATTGCTATTTAGCATACTATGGCACCACAAATAAACTTTTTATATTCTTTCCTTATAACTTTCAAAAACTGGCTTTTGTGACCTTAGCTATTCTTGTAAATATCAGTCCATCAGCAACCTTGGATTTAAGATTATCCTCCTTCCATAATAAATAACTTGGGTTACACATTTACTTAATACCTCTGATCAGAATTTCATTTTCTAGTAAATCTCACTATCATTACAATTGCTGTTTCTCAGAGTAGTAGTAGTTTTCTTAAAACAGGACATTAGTTTACTCCTAAACCATAGGTTTATTTACAGTGATTTACTGATGATACTTTGTGGAGATCATTAGCACATTACTAATTACCACAAGTTCTTTGAATATTGCTTTCTTTCACTTTATTATACAGGACTGGCACAGTGCTGCTGTCTGTAGCTTCTAGACTTAATGAAGAGCTCTCTCTGCTCTAGGCCCTGCTCTACTCTGGCAGCCTTCTTAGTTATCCAGAGTACATCTGAAATAGATCCATCAAATTCAGAGTATTCTCCATAATCAAAGAGGTCCTTCTATATTGATGATATGATATTTAAAATGCAATGTTTACTTCACTTTGTAGGGGATACCTATACATTTTTTACTACAAACTATCAGAAATATTACCAAGACCACTGGTCCCCCAAATGCCTTCTTGTTTATCTCTTAACATCAGATTTTCAACATCTCTCAACATCATCTCAGCCTCAATATCAGGCCCAGCATAAATGAAGTGACAGAGTTATATTCTGGAGGTTTCATAGTTTAGTCTGTTTTAACTGAGGCTTCAAAAGTTTCATAGTTTAGTCTGTTTTGAGCTGAGGATTTAAAAGTAAAGCTATCCCCTGTTCTGTCAGGTATCAGTGGGCTGCTTCTAAAGGTTTTCAAATCATTCTAAATATTAAACTGTTTTCTAGATTTATTGCCACCTGTTTGGTCACAGAGTTTTGTTGATCTGTTTCAGTAATATACAGCATTTGGCAAAGCTTCCCAAGTTGGAGTCATCTTTCAATTCTGCTGCCAATCAGATTTCTCCATGGTTACTGTGCTTCCTTACAGTTTATTTAGACAGAGATGGAGAAGATATCACCATGCTTTGATTGTACTTTAGAATTCCTGTAACATATTGGGGAATAAATATAAATATTATATTCTCATTTGTTTTATTTGATTTTTTGATAGAGAAATAACAATAGGACCAATAGGGCATTTTGGTATGAATTTGGCAGATATGTGCTATCATTATCAAAAGGTAACTTAGAAATTTTCACCAACAATAAATTAATCACAAGTGAGCTACATAAAAATAAACATGACAACACACACACACACACACACACACACACACACACACCCCACACACAAATACATGTAGATTTTATTCCTATTTCCAATTTTACTAGTATGTCTTTTGATGTGTACTGTCCCTGTATGGATAAGAATGAATTGTCATTAGCACTTTCTAAACAATTTCTATTTTTGAACACCTTATTTTCAAGTTCTAGTTCTCATTTAGTGAAGGGATGCATTCTAATGCTTTATTTTTTTATATATTTACATCTTCTTCATGAAAAAGTCTTATAATGTCAGTATTTGCTTTAGCATTATTTATGGAATCAAAAGTTTTGGATCAGTCATTTTCCAATATAACCAAACAACTATGACTAGACTTTATTAACTTTAAAATTATTTTGATACTTTAATCATAATGCATATGTCCCAAAGTTTAGGACATTATTCAATACTTTGAGCACCCAAATTTTCCATCATTTTTCTTTCTTTCTTTCTTTCTTTCTTTCTTTCTTTCTTTCTTTCTTTCTTTCTCTTTCTTTCTTTCTTTCTTTCTTTCTTTTTCTCTTTCTTTCTTTCTTTCTTTCTTTCTTTCTTTCTTTCTTTCTTTCTTTCTTTTCTGAGGATACAGCCCAGGGGCATTGTACCTCCAAGCTACACCCCCAGCTCTATTTTTTTTTTTTTTGGTGGTACTGGGGTTCCTGGAAACCCTTCTAACTCTGGGCTACACTCCCAGACCTATTTTATACTTTTATTTGGAAACAGGGTCTCTTAAGCCAACGAGGCTGCCTTAGAACCTGCACGATACTATTTTTTATTTTTTATTTTGAAACAGGGTCTCACTGAGTTGTGAAGGCTTCAGTAAGTATCTGAAGATGTCGGTGAACTGCCATCCTCAGGTCTCAGCCTCCCAAATGCTGAGATTACAAGCGTGTGCCACCATGCCCAGTCATAATTCCTTTTTCTTACCTTAGTGTTTTTATCTTTCAACTTCCCAATTCACTGTGGCTTTGAAATTTCCTGTTCACTTCCAAAAAAATTCTGACCAGGCAGAGTGGTGCAAACCTGTAATCCCAGTACTTGGGAGGATGGGACAGGAGGTTCTCATGGTTGAGGCCAGCTCAGCAACTTGGTAAGATATTGTACTTAGCAATAGAGTGACACCCTGTATCAACAACAGAAAAAGACTCTGGGTAAAACTCAGAGGTAGAATGTCTCTGGGTTCAATCCTCAGTACCAAAAATAAATGAATAAATAGATATTGCCCTTAATCTGTCTGAATATGCATATTACATAAAAGAATTACATTATTCCAATCTCTCTGAAATATATATATATATATATATATATATATATGTGTGTGTGTGTGTGTGTGTGTGTGTGTGTGTGTGTGTGTGTATAGTGGTACTGGGTACTGAAATATATATATATATATATATATATATATATACTGATGTACTGGGGTTCCTGGAAACCCTTCTACATCTGGGTTACACTCTCAGACCTATTTTTATATATATATTTTTATTTGAAAACAGGGTCTCCTAAGCCAGCGAGGCTTCGCCTCCCAAGCGCTGGGATTACAAGCATGTGCCACCACGCCCGGCTGAATGATATATATTAAAGTAAATAAATTTGGCCTTATTACTCTGAAACCAAAACAATTAAACATAATGATAATTTTTTATCACAGGGCTAGAGACTCAAAAATAATCTCCATAGAGACCTAAATATAGATATGTATGCATATGTTCTAGCATAATGCCATTTGTCACTGAAAAAATATAAAAATCTAAATCTTGATTATTTTCTTAAATATAAATGTAATTCTTACTAGCTAATGCAAGTTTTGCTTTTTAAGTACATCCAACCTCAGTATCACAGCTGCATTTTCCTACTTATTTTTAAAATCTCAATCCAAATTATATATAGCTCACCAGATATAATCTCTTTCTTATTTTAAGATCAACTTTCATTAATATATTTTAACTTCTATTTTTTGTTACCTTCTTAATTCTCTATCATTTTTCTAAATCTCTAATTTTATCTTCGTGTCAGAAAGTTTATAGATCCTTTGTTCCCACACTACTTGACTTTTTAGTAGATTTTGTGATGGTTAAATAGTTTGCACTTTTGTACCCCATTATTTCCTAGTGTCCATGACCCATTTTCTGTGTGTCCCTCTTTGGAATCTTCCTAGTTGATGGCATGCTATCTGGTTCTTGCCATCCAGCCTTCTCTTGTCTCCTTCACAATCAAAACATGTCAATTTCAACTGTTACACTGTTACAGATGTCTTACCTTGAAATTTCTGCATCTGCCAACCTTAGTCTGTTATCATGATGTCTCCTGTCTGAGTTACTGCCATAGAATCAAATTAGCAACTGCCATCCAAATTGACTTTTGTCAGATGTGTTCTCCAGGTTAGATCTATGTTGCCTTTCAAAAAAATGAAACTATTTGATCTTATATCTTGCATAATTCTCACGAGTGTCTTTCTACAGTGTTCAGGATCAACATGGACCTTATAACATTGCGTAATTTTGCTGTCCACTTAGAGAGGCATGTCTTTGATATCCATAAAGAGAAGATTGAGAAGAGTGCTGTGTAATCTGTGTAATTTGCTGTTAGATATGTAGGTCAGAGTTCATTAAATTTATATACAGAATGGAATTTTACGCAGCCATAAAAAAGAATAAAATTTTGTCATTTACAAAATAATGGATGGAACTGGAGAACATTATGCTAAGTGACATTAGTCACAAAAAAGTAGGAAATTGGATGCTCTCCTTAATATTCAGGAAAGGGTCATAGGGAGGAACTCTAGATAAAAGAGGAGAAACCGTAGACGAGCAAGTAAGAAAAACTAAACTAGGGATAATGGAAGAGGGGAAGGGAGAAATTCCCTAATGTACATGATGTACATTCACAAACATATCAAGGTCAATCACTAAGCCAAACTTGAGAAGGAGAGAGGGGGAAGAGAATGGGGAAGGGCTAAATGAGTGATGTGTGTGTATGCCTCTACCATGTTATACTTCATTAAAATGTATGACTACAATGCACTAATAAAAAATTTAAAAAAAAGAATTTTGGCACATATTCTTTTGTGTCCTGGTTTCAGAATCAAATAGTACTACTTTTTCTAATATTTATATATATGGCATACATATGCCATTTTAAATATCTTTTTAAATATATATATATATATATATATATATACAGACTAAATATATATATATATCTAATATGTATCATAAATGTATATATGTATACTTTTATATTATAAAAGTATATACATGTATTTAGTCTGTTCTTAATACTGGTTATTTAACACATACTATATTATATTTTATCTATTTAGGCTATGGGTAAATAACAAAGAAAAACATTTAAAAATTCAAATATGGGCACAAAAATCATGGAGTAATATTCTTACGAGAAGGAAAGAAATTTAACACATATGTAAGGTGATAGAAAGTACAATTAAAGATAATAAAGTAAAAGAGAGAGCAAAAGATTTGAGTCTTGCAAACAATGTAGTTTAGAAGATTACCCAGAAAGTTCTTTTAATTAGAAGACACTACAGCACAGCCCCACTGAAGAGATAAGCCATACAGATAAGAGTATTTATAAATTCTGATAGAAAATTGGTTTTAAAAATATATGATGGTCCTGTGGTAGAGTGATTAAAAAATAGAGCAGTAACAGATAAGGCTACATCATTAGCCAAAGTAAGATTATTTAGATTTGTGTAAATTCTAAAAAGAGCTACCAAATTTCATATCCATAAAGTTGGAATTTATTGTAGTTTTTGAAGTTTCTTTTAATTGGTTCTTTAGAGTTATATATCTCAATGGGGTGATGCACACATCACCCAATTAGCCCCTACCCAGTTCCCACCCCATTCCTTCCTCCTATCTCCTCCCATGTTTGATTTAGTGATGCCCTTTGATATGTTTGTGAATGTACGTACATCATGTGCATTAGGAGATGTTCCTCTTCTGCCTCCCGCCCCCTTCGGTTAGGTCATCTTATTTGCTCGTTTATGGGTTCTCCTTCTTCTTTTAGAGATTCTCCTAGGACCCATATTCTCCCTAGTTCTTACATATTAGAAAGAGTGTCTATTTTTTAAAAAATCAGATATGCAGCCGGGCGTGGTGGCACACGCTTGTAATCCCCGCCCTTGGGAGGCTGAGACAGGAGGATCGCGCAGGTTAGAAGCCAGCCTCAGATACTTAGTGAGGCTCTCAGCAACTTAGTGAGACCCTGTTTCCAAATAAAATATAAAATAGGGCTGGGAGTATAGCCCGGAGGTAGAAAGCCTCTGGGATCTACCCCCAGTGCCACACACACAAAAAAGTCAGATATACATAGTTTTTATTTTAAAAGAATCAGCCTGACTCTAGTGTAAAATACAAAAGTAGAGATTGGATAGAAAATTATTCAAAGACGTTGGAAAACTACTATAAAAGGAGAAAAAGAGCCACTACCTTGGAAAAGGTGATAGTGATACATTTTAAGAAGGATCAAGATATGTTCTATCTACGATATTTTTTATTTTGTCACATTTAAATTTTCTGTTATCAAATATTATAACTATTGATTTATAACCTGAGTTTTTTTTATTTTTACCTTATTAGTTTTTTCTCTTTTCCCAAAGCATTGTTTTGTTTCTCGTTATTCTTTTACAATTACTTGTTATATTAAATAAATATATTTATACCTCTTGATTAGTCACATGTAAAAGCAGTGTTAATTAATGAAACAGTTTAGCTTTAATACAGTTTTTTTAGTTCAGCATATTAAAAATGTTTGGCTACTTTTAATATTTATAATTGCAGGCAATTCTGATTATGACATAATTCAATTTGCAACTCAATTTGCAACTTTTTATTAATTAGTCAATTTTTTTCAAAGTGAGAGTCAAGGTTTTGTGAATGGCTGAATAAAAACAATATATACTTTGGGTTTGGTGGCACACACCTGTAATCCCAGTACTCAGACAGGAGAATTGAGGATTTGGGGCAAAACTCAGCAATTTACCAAGCTTCTCAGAAACTTAGTGAGAGTCTGTTTACAGATAAAAAATTAAGTCGGGCGTCATGGTGCACGCTTGTAATCCCAGTAGTTGGGTGGCTGATACAGGAGGATTGTGCAGGTTCGAAGCCAGCCTCAGCTAATTAGTGAGGCTCTCAGCAACTTAGCAAGACCGTTTCCAAATAAAAATATATAATAGGTCTGGGAGTGTAACCCGAAGGTAGAAAGCCCCTGGGTTCCACCCCCAGAACCGCAAAAAAAATAATAATAATAATAAAATAAATAAATAATAAATAAATAAAATTAAAATTAAAAATTAAAAATATTTGGGGATGTAGCTGTCTCTGAATTTAATCCCCAGTATTCCTTCTACACACACACACACACACACACACACACACACACACACACACGATTTATCATAACCTATAAATTTCACATCTGAAAGCCAAGCTTCTAAAATTGACTGGAATATATATATATAGTTTCTTTATTTATTATAACCTAACTAAATTCTGCTTTTAAAACAGTCTCTCTTTTGTGAAACTGCTTTCCACTTCTATATGTTTATCTCTGCTGTTGCCTCCATCGAAAACTATTCTTAACAAGGAGTGAGTTTTTGTGAGGCACTCCTAGAATGTAGAAGCTCTGGATTGTCATGGGACGTGTTGAAAATTCAGCGTGATTCTAATTCAGACCTGTATCCTGCAGCAGAGTTATAAGAAAGATAATATGAGAAACTTGAACCAAAACACATTAAGTATGGTCATAAAAAGCGATAGTCAATTATGGCTTTGCAAAAGCCGTTGTAAAGCTGAAAAGATTGTTGGTATAAAAAGCTAATCTGTTTCTATTACTGACTAAGGTGTATGATAATTATATTTATGTTATCAAGGGTGAGCAGGCAATGGATATAAAAGAGATAAGAACAGATGAGCCAATTACAGTGTTATCTAATATGTATCTGTCTTCCACAGAAAAGCATTAAGAGAAAGAGCAATGTTGTTATTTTACGGTGAAAAGAAAATTATGAAATTTTAAAGTTGTGCCAATACAAGCAAAGATAAGTTGAAAGATGAGTAAAAGTGATCACTCTCAGCAGCTGTTTCAGTAATTCACTCTGCTCAAAATAAATGTTTATGGTAGGAAGTCAGCGGTACATGTAAGTTGCTAACTTATGAATGTGGGATATAACTCCTCTCCGAAATATTTCATCGGAAAATATATTTTGAAGCCAAGATCGAGTGGCAGAAATGCCTTCACTTTCTACATGAATGCTTACTAATAACGGCTCAAATATGGTTGTCTATTTTTGGAGAATTATGTAGTTATATATTAGCTATTTTAAAAATTAAAGAGTGAAACAAAATGTGCTGTAATATATGTCATATTTTAATATGCTAAAATTGTGAAAATCGTCAAAAGGCTCTTAACATCTTTAAAAATTTACCTAGCATGTTATGCAATTGAAATTAATGTTCTACATTGCACTGTTTCATATCATTGCCAGTAGTAGTAACCCTAATTAGTATCGAATACCAAAATAGTATCGAATACAGCAAAAATAGAATATTTCCACAATCTCAAAGTTTTTTATGACAATACTGTTCCAAAAAAAATCAAGTAAAGGCATTTTAATCGCATACTCATGTTTTTCTTGTTTGTTCTTTATTAAATATGTGAATTATGTATAAATTTAAATTTAGCTTATAATTCTATTTAAAAGCATAAAATCCATAACTATGTTGAATGTACTCATAGCAATGCTACTTCCTTAAACTTTTTTTCTAAATCATTTCAGAACAAATGATAAAATTAAATGACTACTGATTAAACATCTCCTTGCAATGAAACTCTCATTCTTTCTTGTTTCTTAAGTACATTTAATTTCAAACTCACTAATATTTACAAAGAGAATATAATGTTAAACTAAGAAAGTAGAGCACATTAACATTTTAGGATGACATCTGTAGTATTTTAATATATATAAATGTTAAAAATACATTTCCCCATATGGACTTCATAGAACTATAAAATAATTATGAAAGGTGATGGCTTATAAAATTAAAAATTCCTCAGTGGTTATTAACATATACACAGACTTCATTTTCAAACTGACTTTAACTCCAAAATGAGTACAACTACCTAATATATGCCATTGTTATAAGATTTAATTATTAAATTATATACCATTTTCTAAGTTAAAACTATGAGGATTTGATCCTTGTTAAAAGAAAGCATTAGACAAATTACATTTAACAGTATTTATTTGAGCAGAGAATGACTTATGAATTGGGCAGTACTCATAATACGTTTAGAGAGCTCCATTCAGCAGTATAAACAGGAGTTGAACTGGGGAGCAAAACAGAGAAATCACTTGACTGACAACAGGTTTATAGTCACCTTATTGGAACTTGATCTGTCAGTTGTATGCCTAAGATTGGCAGAAGCTTATCTATGATATTCTTGGTTTCATAGGAAACCAAAATACAGAAATAGCCTCAGACTAATAATAATAATGACTTTCTGCTTCCTTTTAACACCCCTTTTAGCAATGACTTTCTCAAAAGTAAAATATCTGTTTCATATGTAACCAGATACTGAGTTCCAAAGTAAATGATCAAAATATTAAACTATTCTCTGAGACTGTTTTTTTAAACTTGGAGAAAGTCACTTAAATGTTGTTGGTGTTCTCTTTTTTCTTTTAAAACTTTCCCATGAATTGATGGTATTAGACACTACCTAATAATGCTTTAGAGACTATATCTTAAGCCCTGGAGTCTAGGGGTCTTTTTTATTAATTTATCAAGTAATATTATTTTATCCTGGAGGATACCAAAGCACATAGTAAATACAAAATAATTATGTGTTCAAATAAATTAATAAATCATTCCCTAAGTTTATTACAGACCTGACTATGATGACTGCTCAAATAAATATTTATTGTTGAATTAAAATATCCATAAAGAGCCAAAGAAAAATGACAGTTACAAGATCAGTATTTTTTCAGTAATGTAAAGGTAAGCATTATTTTTGCAATTGAGTCCATTTGTTGTCATCTAAACACCAAAATTCCCCCAGAATCCCAATATTATGTAGTACAGCTATAAAAGACTTAACATAAACAAAGAAGCTTCCAACGTAGTTATCTTTGAGATCTTTCCATTTCTTTTTGCTTCATTATACTAAATGGTGGAATGAAAGGCAAAAAAGGTTTCTGTGGGTTATGTACCTTTATTACAAAGAGAAGTTGGGTGGTTAGGTAGGTACTCAGAAATTTCATTTAAATTTGCATTTTCTATATATACTAAATAACAAAGGTGGTGAATATAAATAAATATATTGATTTTATCATTTAAAAACCAAATAATACAGACATCAAATTTAAGAGCTGAAAAACATGTAAAATAATAAGGTTGTAGAAAGACAATAGGCAGATAGGGTTAGCAGGACTCCGTAGAAAGACCAAATTTCTTAAATAAACAAAACCAAATTTTCTAAATGTCAACAAGACCAAATTATTTAGTGTCAGAGACACCAGATTCCCCTAATTCTCTCAAGATTACCTCCTGAAAGCTAGCAAGAATAAACTTCCTGAGAATCAAACAGAAGTTTGCAAGAGTCCCAGTTGTTACTGCTGATAAAGACACTACTGTCCCAGGAAACAACCTCAGGGTATTACTGGGACGCCAAATCAAGACAGGAAAACTCAAAGTAGGTTCTGGGCCACTCCAGAACTAACCAAATGTGGTCGTGCATGCTTGTGAGCCCAGCACTTGGAAGGCTGAAACAGGAGGTTTTCTGCCAAGCTCAGTGACTTGTGAGTTCTCCA
The DNA here is from genome assembly GCF_963383645.1 of Muscardinus avellanarius. NCBI lineage: Eukaryota > Metazoa > Chordata > Mammalia > Rodentia > Gliridae > Muscardinus > Muscardinus avellanarius. The sequence goes on along the minus strand of NC_137790.1, from coordinate 24,785,313 downwards.
GAATGTAATAAGACTCTGTTACAAAATAAAAATAAAATAAAACAGGGCTAGGGGTATGCCTCATTGATAGAATGCCTCTGAGTTAAATCCCCAATACTACAACACACACACACACACACACACACACACACACACACACACACACACGGAAAGCCACTCCAGCTTAGGAACCCCTTTTTTTAGAAGGTTCTCTTTTTCTCACAGACTGTAAAAATTTAGAAAGAAGGCATTGTGCAATTGATTGTGCTCAAACCAGGCCACTTCAAGGTTGTGACCAGAAGGCATCTGCTGTGCACCAAAGATGGCCTCCGCCACTAGGGATGATTGATCTGCACCTTTCTTTAGGAGGTCCCATGGACTTGGGATAAGTCAGTATATAATTAATAGTACTTGGCTCCGGGCTGCTCCCAGGTTGCAATCAGAAGGCAGCTGCTGAGCAGCAAAGTTTTCAATGCCTGCAAGAGTCATCTGCCTCTTTTACTCTTCTGCTTTTTTTTTTTTTTCTTTCTTTCTTTCTTTTTTTTTTTTTTTTTTCTTCAGTACTGGGAATGGAACTCAGGGAGATTCTACCTACAAGCTACATCCCAGCTCTATATTTTTATTCTTTACTTTGAAACAGGGTCTCACTAAGTTGCGGAGGGCCTCACTAAGTAGCTGAGGCTAGCCACAAACCTGAATCCTCCTGTCTCAGCCTCCCAGAAGCTGGGATTACAAGCATGCACCACCAAGCCCAGCTTCCTGCTATTTTTTTTTTTTTAATTTTTACAATAAACTCTGGGTTCACCTTTCTGTTAGCTGAGAGTATTATTCCATCAGATATGAATGGTAAGGAAACCATTGGTTTCAATAATATCTTTTTATCTGAGCCCAAAAGTTATTATAATTTGTCCAATTAAATTACTGTCATAAGCACACTTTGAAAGCAAGAATTTGTATTTGAGTGCCAAAGATTATACTTAGGAAATATTTAAAACAATATTTACAGTACTTATGGAAACATCTAATATCATTTTTGTCATTGATTAAGAATTTTATCTAGACGCCGGGTGTGGTGGCGCACGCTTGTAATCCCCGCGCTTGGGAGGCTGAGACAGGAGGATCGCGCAGGCTTGAAGCCAGCCTTGCTGGCTTAAGAGACCCTGTTTCCAAATTTAAAAAAATATAAAATATGTCTGGGAGTGTAACCCGGAGGTAGAAGAGTTTCCAGGAACCCCAGTACCACCAAAAAAAAAAAAAGAAGAAGAATTTTATCCAGAAATTTTTTAGATAAAAAATGACAGGTCTACAGGTGTAGCTCAGATTGGATGCTAGCAACACAAAACAATAAAAGTAAAATAGAATATAAAAATGTTTATAAAGTTGGACATGGTTGTGCATGCTTGTAATCCTAGTACTTGGGAGGCTGACACAGGACGACCACAGGTTCATGGCTAGCCTCAGTTACTTAGTTAGGCCCTCTGCAACTTAGTGAGACCCTTTTTTAAAATAAAGAATAAAATTAATAGAACTGGGTGTGTAGTTCAGAGGTAGAATGCCTCTGGGTTCAATTCTTAGTACCTCAAAAAATGTTTATACTTAGCATGTGGTATTTTCCCACTTACTGGTTGGTTATTTAGCGGGTCTAAATATAGGGTTCATATCTTATTCAAAACACAATATTTTTAATAGTGGCATGTTATTTTAAGAAGTTAAAGGTAATTAGATGATGTATATGTATGCCTTAAGGCTTCATGAAAACAAGATCTCAACATAAATTTTAGAGAATCTGACTTGGCATATAAGTTTGTTTCAGGTAATTCACAGAATAATTTTGTATGAATGTAATTTTTAAAATGTTATTTATAGGACATTATCCAAATTAGTTTTCATGAAAAGACTGACAAACATACTTAGATGACTCTCTTACACCATCTATAACTTCACAAGTCATTATTGATTGATTCATTTAGTGATATATATATATATATGTATATATATTAGAATACTTATGTATATAATCACTATTAGATATTAAAATTTTGACTGGAAAATGAGTTTGTCAACTAAAGCTTAAGATAAATTTTTTGTGTGTGTGGTACTAGGGGGTGAAACCCAGGGGCTTTTCTACCCCTGGGCTATACTCCCAGACCTATTTTATACTTTATTTGGAAACACGATCTCACTAAATTGCTGAGAGCCTCACTAAATAGCTGAAGCTGACTTCAAACCTGTGCAATCCTCCTGTCTCAGCCTCCCAAGCTCTGGGATTACAAGCATGCATTACCATGCCTGGCTAGGATAAATATTTTTCTAATGGTTAAGATTTTAAGATTAAAATTGAAGTTGAAAAACATCATAAATTTTCTAAGTGTCAAAATTCCAGTAGTGTCATTACACTCAAATATTTTACGAACTGCTTCTCTTGGTCTAAAACAACAAAATTTAAAAGGCTTTAATTAAGAATTAGGCCTATAGTTTTGATTAATAAAGTGGCTAAAACGGAAGTTTCAGTTGATCTTATAATTTTAAGTGCTGAGCTATGCCAGTTTTCATTGAATTTTATCTGCTTGGTGAATGCCTCTAATTAATAGAGTAATCTATTGCTCTAATTATATTCACAGACAAAAGTAGTGTTTCGTCAGTTTTCCTTCAGGACACAGATTGATGTTTTTATCCGCAGTGAAAGCTAGCATGATCACTCAGTGAGGATTATACCTTACTTTCTGTAAACAGTGTATGATATTATTATTAGAAGCTCTTGAAAATTATTTAAAACTTGTCAAGTGTTCTGCCCTCATTGAGTAGTGATTGATGAAGCAATATTTGCTATGCACAATAAGTTTCACTTGTGAAAACCACTGGACAAGTAATAGAGTACAATATATTCTTATTCAGTAATAATTAATTTGAGATTTCACCATTTTCTTTCCTTCCCAGTAAACTCAGTAAGCCAAGTAGTATAATATTTATGAAAATAAATTAAGAAAACCAGGCCGGCATGGTGGCACATGCTTGTAATCCCAGCATTTGGGACGTTGAGACAGGAGGATCGCGGTTTGTGGACAGCTTCAGCTACTTAGTAAGGCCCTTCGCAACTCAGTGAGACCCTGTTTCAGAAAATAAAAGACTAAAAATAGGGCTGGGAGTGTAACTCGGAGGTAAAATGCCACTGGGTTCCATCCCCAGTAACACACACACACACACACACACACACACACACACACACACACACACACAAATTAACAAAACCAAATTAAGTAAATGATCTTGTTTCATCATAGAATACTTGACAGTTCTTAGTTTTTTGGTTAGTATTATTTCTCATGAGACAAAAATTTTATGATAATAATGGTTTTAAGAGTGGGAGCAGCAATAATACCAAAAATCAAAATTATTTAAAATTCTTAAAGATTTTTTCCTTTTACCTCACTTTTGCAAAAAATGCTGCTGTTAATGCTTTCATATATTTTACTATGCAAACTATTTTCAATTATGATACAGATTTTATTGTAATATACAAAATGATAAAAGTTTTTATTTTTTATATTTTTCTTTAAATTTAATTAAGTATTTTAATTCAATAAACTCAATGCATGGGTTCATCAGACTCATTTTTAATGTTGACAAAATCTCTGAATTTAAAGAAATATTAGAATTTTGACTTATAATGCCAAATTAAATTTATCACAAAGAAGTTTTGAGGATGGACTTAAAAATTGGTTGAACTAAAATATCAGGCAAATATTAGACAAAACAAATGCTATATAATAATGTTTCCTAAAATGTTAAAGTCATTATTAAAATAATATTACATCATACCCAGTGTTATCATCATTGTTACTAGATGTACTATAAAGTATAACTGTCTTGCCAATGTGAAATTATTTTTGAAATTTTGAATAATTATCAAATAATGGTTGTCATGACTAAAATAAACTCATTAAATCTGCTTTTTAAATAAATGTATTTTCATTCAATGCATATGATTGGCATTTTGAAATTAAAAGCAAGCAACTTTCCAATTAATTTAATTTTAGAAGTTTCATATTAAAAAAGTTATAATTTTGATAAAAACTTAAAAAATATTCAGTATTTGAAATCATTTCAGAATAGTTTATATAATTCCTACATATATATTATAAACAATTGGTTTAGAAAATTATCAGTACATATCTTTGCAAAATTTTTTACTCATTGAATAAGTGATAACAAAACAAGGTAGTATTTTTATAAGTAAATGTTAAATTTCATTTTTTTAAAATCAGGATATCCATATAAATATATAATTTTAATGAGACAATTTTACTCTATAAATATGTAAATCAAAGAACACTTAGTCTGATTTTAAAACTAGAAATAGAATAGATTTGTAGTAGTTTAAAGACTGTGTCAAACAATACCACAAAACTTTTTATTTAAAAATTATAAGGCATACTCTATTCATACTGAGATAATTGGTTGAAATGAATAATTGTTATGTTAACAATAGCAAGAGAAATATTTTCAGTA